>NC_138426.1:0-684455 GCF_016097725.1 Ips typographus | reverse complement strand
TAGCAAGTTAGTATTTGGTGACCTAAAAACACACAATTTTGTTTGCTTTCCTTGAATTCCCATACAAAATGACTGCGATCTTCTTGTGATTAATTACACTAACCGAAAAGTAAACTTTTGTCTTGACTGAGGCAGAAGAGAAATTCTTTCAAAGAGTTTGATCATTAGTTAATGGAATTGGGGTTTCAATTACCTTAATGTCGTTTACCACGTTAACTTTTTTTCAGTAAATACTTTTCAAAGAAATCTGTTAAATTAAACCAAAGACAGTTTCAAATAAGTTATATTTGGTCAAACAAAAGGAAAATAATATTTAGTGAAAAATGTTTTCAAGTCCTTTTAAAAAGTTTTCTTCTCCGAGTAAACAACTGTGCTTTGTAATCACAGAAAGAGAGATATACATCGTCGTTTAAGTTGTTTTTAAACTGCTTTGCTTTTGTTCTAATTTTGCCTCCTTTTGTTTCCAAGATTAACACCAGCTTAGTGTAATTGAAAACAAAGTTTAAGCATGTGGTATTCAAACAATTATACAGGGTGGTCCAGTTTTAAGTGTCAATAATTCACCATTTGATAACCAATCAAAAAATAATTTGACTTGCATTGTGTCATTTTTCTGAAAAACGTTTCCTAAGGAAGATACAGTCCTCCAAATTTCAATTTAAAAAATCGTTTTATAGTTTAAAACTGAACATCCAAGACTTTTGAAAGTCCAAATTTGTACTGAATAGTCACTACAACTTTTTTACTACTAGCAATGGTCTTATGATTCGCTTTCTCAGACTGCCATCCTGGTTGAGTGTCTGAAACTGGCATTCAAGAACTAAAAAAAGTCCGGAAATCAAGACAAAGATTGTATTGTGCATGAAACTCATTTTTTACTACTAAAAATAATATAAAAGTTGACTTTTAATGCTAGAACTGACTTTACTAGGACTAAAGAGAGTCCAAAAGTATATTTTCAAGACTTTAATTGGTGTACAACTCAATTTTCTGGACTGGGCAACTCTTCTGCATCTAGAAGTAAATTAAATTTTCGGACTATTTTATTTCTAAAAATTAGTTCTTAAGACTATTATTGTAGCATTTGATACCAACATTTTTTACTTTTATTACTGAAGAAACTTGACTTTTGAAAATAGTCTTAAACTCGATTTTTCAGTCTTAAAAAGCACTAAAAACAGTCTAAATTTCTTATAGATGCTACAATTTATTGCACCTATGAGTGTAAAAGTCAATTTAAGAGTGAAGAAGCTTGAAATAACATTTTCAATACTATGGTCAGTGGACACACTGGCTTTTAGGCCTGATAAGTCAAAAACTTTGTAAAGATAGTCTTGAAACTCGATTTGAGGCACTGAAAACACCCTTAAAACACTAAAAACAGTCTAGCTTATTAAGAAATATCCGAATTTTTAGCACTGAGGTGTCTAGAAGTCGATTTAATAGTGACAAAGCTTGGAATGCCATTTTAAGTCTATGAAGAATGTAAAAATTGTTTTTTAAGTTTGCTATGTCAATAACTTGGTGAAGATAGTCTTGAAACTCGATTTTCCAAGCTGAAAGCAGTTTTGAAGCACTAAAAATAGCCTAGAATTCGAAGAAAATGAAAAGCAAAGTAAAAAGCACGAAAAGTTCGTTTTCAAGACGATTTTCATGAATCTAATGTCAATGTCCTGCATCTAAGACTATTTTCAAGACTAAAATATTGAAATTTGTCTTCAAATTATGAAAACTTACTTCAAATGCAAATTTTAAGCTTCTGATGTCACTTTTCATTAGTTCAGTCACATTTTGGGGTTCAAGTCAATTTTTAAGGTTTAAATGTATGAATTTGTAGTAACAAATTCTTGAAAAAGTACTTAGTTTTTATGTCTACAAGTCAACTTTCAGTATTAAAGTCTCTCGATTTGCATGAAAAGTCAATTTTCAAAACTAAAGTCTTTCAGTTTGTCTGGAAACTATGAAAACTGGCTACAATAATATTTTTAAACTTCTTAAGTGAATTTTCCGTTTCCAAGACAATTTTTAAGTTGGGTTGGGTTAGTTTTGGGTCTTTGACCGTAATAACGTGTAATAAAGTGCTTGTTCCAAATTTGATCAATATTGCTCCAACGGTCTGACAGTTATGAAAAAAAAAAACGATTTTTTAAACAGAAATTTGAAGGACTGTATTTTCCTTAGGAAGCACTTTTCAGGAAAATGACATAATGAATGTCAACTTATTTTTTAATTGGCTATTGATTGGTGAATTATTGACATTTAAAACTGGACCACCCTGTATATTTGAATGGTAACAGATAACTTGATAATGTTAAAACATGTGGATCAAAATACAATTATTAAAAACGTTAGTTAAACCTGTACATTGTGCATCTTGTTCTGTCCCGTTATTTTAGGTTAGTGTCTCGTTCCACTTCTTAACTTCCACACGGTCGCTACTACCTGTTATCACCCACTTGCGCAAACATACCGCCCCCCTTGGAACCCTCCAGGGTTTCTAAATCCTTCAAATCACCAATACACATATTTTTGGACGACTGGGCGTGTGTGGATACCAGTAGCAGTCTTAATCTTCACTGCTCGTATGATGTCGTCGCTTCCAGGATAAGTTTCAACGATTCGTCCCAACTTCCACGTTAATAGAGGTAAGCCATCTGCTTTCACAATCACCAACAAGTGGGTCTTCCATTTAGTCCTTACTTGCAAATGTGATATACATTCCTCTGCCCAACGGGACCAGAAATGTTGTGGCTTCTGCTGAAAAACTTGGTAACTGGCTAAGCGTCCGGGTTTCAAATCACACAGATCAGGTTCTTTCTCCAATAAGAAGTCATTAAGGTAATCAGTCATAGGATAAAGAGGTCTGGAATTCAGACAGGCTTCTACTTGACACAAAATAGTTACAAACTCCTCGAAAGTTAGAATAGAATTTCCAACTACACACTTTAAGTGAAACTTCATGGATTTCACTGCGGATTCACACCCACTTGCGCAAACAACGTGTACAATCCTATATCGATCAACAACTGGAGATGGTAGACAATAAAGTGGAAGAGATGGATCACAAAGTAGAAAAAATGGGCCATAGAGTCGAAACCGTACAATCTGAATTTAGCACTAATTTGATCAAATGGATACTCAATTTGGAGGAAGAGATCGCAACTTTACGAAAGGAAATCATGAGTATTCGCAAAGAACCGAAGAAACCAGTCGAGATATTACCGGCAAAAGTTCAACCGAATGCGATACTGAAACATTATTGGGTGCCAAAGTTTGACGGGGGATCTTCGTGGGATTTATACAGAAGACACTATGAAGTTGCTGCTATGGCTAATGGGTGGAATGAACATCAAAAGCCACCGAGTTGGTACGCAAGGTAAAGCTCTCGAAATACTTCGAAACATCCCGGAGAGTAAACAAGGAGACTACTACTCCCTTACAAATGCATGGGACAAAAGTATGGGACCAAACACTTGACGCCGGTGTACCAAAGCCAACTGAAAAGTAGATTGCAAGGACCATCAGAAAGCCTACAAGAATTTGGGACTGAAATTGGACGGCCAACTCGACTGGCATATCCACAAGCACCCGAAGAGTGTCTGAACCAGATTGCTATGCAAACCTTCATTGATGGTGTCAGAGGAGCAGATCTACAACTTGTTACAATTTCCGGAAGATCAGTACCAAACGGGAGATGTAGCTGTTATGGAGTTAATTGTAAAGAAGTTAGATGAACTTTCTCATCGTCTTAACCAGAACATCAGAATAAATCACCGGTACTCCTCTGCTAAAAGAAACATTACGTGTTATAATTGTGGACGTAAAGGACATTACCGCTGGAATTGCAGACAGCAGTCTCGTTTATCGACCCCGCTGAAATGGCGTAACCAGGAGCAGGAAATGAAGAACCCGGAAGGACAATTACCACGATATGTAGAGGATCGTCACCGAAAAGGACAAATTCATGATGGTTTGAGGATTGGTCAAATTGCGAAGATGACAGACAAAGAGGCTACGAAAATAGTGAAGAGCAGCGTTTCTAGGGAAGACACAATAAAAGTACAGCGCTCAGACCCTGATTTGAAAGTAATCAGAACATGGTTCGAGAACGATTTGAAACCGTATTGGCAAGAAATTTCCAGACATGGACCAACAGTAAAGGGTTACTGGCTGCAATGGGATTCTCTGCACCTGCGAGTTTACCAAATAATAGTGCCCAATTCCTGCAAAGATAATGTGCTGCGAGAACTACATGACAGTCGTAAAGGAGGACACTTTGGAGTAAACCAGACTTTGGCTAGAATAAGAGATCGATTTTACTGGATTAACTTCAGAAAGGACGTTGAAGAATGGTGTAAACAGTGTGACCAGTGTTCGTTACAGAAGAGATCAAGCACAATTCAGGAACTTGAGAGAGAGAAGATAAAACCCAAACAGCGACCGTATGAAGATGAGACTGGACCACAGACTAGCTGTTGGCAAATATAAGGAAGGGGATGCGGTGTGGTTGTATCAACCCAACAGAAGGAAAGGACTGAGCCCAAAATTGCAACGATCTTGGGAAGGACTATACAGGATTGTAATGAATATAAACGACCTAGTGTGCCTAATTCAACTTTCAGCAAGATCTAAACCAAAAGTAGTTCAAGTGGAGAGACTAAGACTAAGCTAATTTCACTGCGGATTCCCACAGCCGGATCAGTCAGGATTCCATCACCCACTTGCGCAAACAACGTGTTAGGGTTATATGTCGTTACATTTTAAAGTGCTAAAATGATTTTCAATGCATTTAAAGTGAAGCAGTTGCGATGATTTGCAAACTGGGAAGTTCAAAGTGGAATTCACTTAATACTGTAAATTTTTAATTTGTTTTAGCTTCCAGGTTAATTTATTATTTATAACTAAATCCAAGTGGCTCTAAAAGTAATTTTAAATCGAGATTTCTATCGCGTTTTAACAAACTTATACCCGAAACAACGTAGCGTGATCTCGGCAGTTACGTCCTATCGAAACAAAGCGAAAAGCAATGATTTCGCTACAGAATGTACCTCGTAAACGTAATTCGTGCTTACAAACTTGTTAAATTAAATTACGAGCATAATCTAAAAGTTTATGACCTCCCAGAAACCAAACACACTGTGTGTTCTATGCATATAGATATTGTAAAACATGGGAAATGTTGTTTATTTAACATTTGCGCATTTACCTCTCTCTCGGTGTAGCTTGATGCGGAAATGTGAGAGATTTACGATATAATTTTCTCGCATCTGCTCGTATTTGAGGTGCTAGAAAGCTTTTGGGTTGCGTTTCCGATAATTTCGGTGCAACTCAGCCTGTATTTTGTTCGAGGAGACAGGATTGATTGATTTATGTATACTGCATAATAGTTTTGATGATTGTTTGCAGCCTGAGGCTTGTTTAAGAAAAATATGCAGTACGGCACTGGATTTTCGGTTCAATATCAGGCTTAACAACAAATTTCAGATTACTGGCTGAAATTACATTCCAATGCATTTTTAGACACTTTCCTTATAGTTCACCTGTTTATTGCAGTCTGAAGTAAGGGTTGTTTACAGAAAATATAGAGTACGGCACTGGATTTTATTCATCAATTTTCTGTTTTCACAACAAATTTCAAGACCGTAATATCTGAATTGCCGAATTACTGGCAGAAATTGTGTTTCATTGCTTTTTAAGCCACTTTTCTTGTATGTCCCCTGTTTGTGACAGTCTGAGTGAAGTAAACATTGTTTAAGGAAAAGTAGGGAACGGAATTCTCAAGAGAAGTGTTGATAGAATGTGACAGAAGAAGCTGACAGTAGCGGGTTTCTGTCACATTCTACAGACCTTTCTCTTGATATGATATGATATGAAGTTTTCAGAGCATCGGCATCCTCTGTCCTGGAAAAAGGATGCCCCCGCTGGCGGAGGAACTTCTTGTCCTCCATTTCTTGTTTCTTCGTCAGCTCGTTCATCTCTGGTGGTCCTGGCAAACTATAGGATGTCCAGACAGCCATCTTTCGTCCGTCTGTTTTAACATCCTAAAGTTTTGGCGAATTAGGGTCTGGTAGGGTCCACGTTTCTGACGTACTATGGGGCGTCCACCGCTGTGCTGAGCGCAATGTTTTTCCTTCTATCCTCATCTTTGGTCTTCTTTTGAAGACTATGGTCTGCGTTTTTTCGATCGTCCATTTGTTGCACCATTTCTTCAATGCTGTGGTCTCCTCTTGCAGGTATCGGGTAAGGAGTGGGTCGCTCCTGCTCCGGGCCATGATCGCAGTGTCATCCGCGTAGAGTGTTAAGCTGGTTCGCTGAGTTCTAGGCGAAGATTCGTTTCACCTCCGGATTTAACAAGGTGATCTCTTCCTTATTGATGATGTTCTCGTGCTTAAAGATCCCAATAGCTTCTCTAGTTAATCTATGATAGTAACGTGGTGATCGATCCTAAACCTCCACCTCTTCAAAACGAATATCGTGCCCTCTAGAAAGTACTTGTTCTGCCACCGCTGATTTCACGGTCTGTCCCAGTCTGCAACCTCTTGTGCTCTGCTATTGTCGTGTTGGCACTACGTTTAGTCGTTCCAATATCCATCTAATCCATATCTACAGCTGCACGGGATCCTGTAAATTCCAGAAGACAAGGTTTGGTGGTTTAAAGACGGTCTTGACCTTGTGCTTCTCTAAAATTCTTCCAATCCTATCCGTGACCTTGTGTATGTATGGTAAGCAAGTCCAACCAACTTTCTCTTCAACATCCCCCGTTTGTTGTCTGCGTAGTTCGATGTTTCTTGGGCGAGTGGCTCTGTTGAATTGTTGTCTACTGTATCCGTTCTATCCGAAAACCCTTTCCAAGTGTTTAAGCTCCTTTTCTAACTCTGATAGTTGGCAAATCTTTCTTGCCCGCTCCAATAAGGTTTTGATCACTCCTCTTTTTTGGCTAAGGTGATGATTAGATCCACTATTGAGGTGAATGGTTTCGACACACCGTGTGGGCCAGTGTTTCATCAGGTTTCCTTGTCACCGTTACATCCAGGAAAGGTAGACATCCTTCTTTTTCTGTCTCCGTAGTAAATTGACAGGCCCACTAATCTCATATAGGCAATGTGAAGCCTTGTTTTGGATTCTTACGAGGCCCAGGGGGAGCTCCTGTATTGTTTTTACCTGTAGATGGTTTTTTGTGGTTAAGCAAAACAAAATGAAAAGGATGTAAACAACTTTTGACAAATTCAAATTTTTTTAGACAAGTTTATTAAAATATTGATATTACGGTTGTAGTTTTTAATTTATACGTGTGATTTATACTAACTAATTCGTGCGCGGTGTTTTTATAGTGTTCTCTTCGTAGGTTTTTTTAGTTTAGTTTTTAACCTTTTGGCTGGGTTTTACAACGACTTTTGTCACTATGGACAAGGCGGGATGTGCCATAAAGGGGTGCAGCCCTTCAAAACATTCCCGACGATTTCGTTTTCCTAACCCGGAAAAAGACAGTGTTACTTTTTCACTGTGGAAACAATTTTTAGGACAATTTGTTATACTTCTTTGTTCTAATATGGAAATTTATAGCAGGTAAGTTCTCAAGTAAAGTTCATTTTTATTTGTTATAATGTTAAGGTAGTAAGAGGATTACTATAAGAGGTTTTCAAGGAGGCAAAGAGAAAATAGGTTTAATGATTTGTAGAACTCAACATAGCTTCTTAGTTTATGACGATTATTTTGGTAAGTATAGTGGAAAACTAATGTATTCTTTTGCATAAAGTGGATTTAAACAGCACTATGACTCACTGACTAATAAATGTATCTGTTTTAATACCCTAGTTTTGCACTATACCTAGGTACTACTGATAGTAGTACTTAATAGAAATAAGGTACAGTAGATAAAAATGAACCTGAAATGTATTTTCAGGTATTATGTGTGTGAAAAGCACTTTTTGCCTGAAGACTTTAACCCATATAACAGAAGCATGCTAAAAAAAGGGAGTGATTTCTTCAAGGTTCTTACCAAGTCCTTGCCAGCAAGTACCAAAGGACCCAGATTCCCCAAGTAATTTTATTCAAATAAAAATATACCTATACAGTGATGTCGCGCATGTTAGTATTAGTATTTTTTTTTAATTGAGGTTTTGTTTCCTGGAAAAACTGCTGATAGCATTTTGGGCATATCCATTTAAAATCTAATAAAAAAAAATGTGGAAATTGAGTGAGTGCTCTTTCGTTGCACTTACCTAACACCTCCACTGTGTGAAAATGTGAAGATGGACTTATATACTTTTCGTTCTTGTAATATTTGAAATGTTTGTTTCACAGAATCTCTTGAAATCCCCTCCATTGACTATGAAAAATTAAAGAACTTACCAGATCAAAGACCAACTTCTGGTAAATATGAATACATATAATTATTTGGTATAGTTTGTTTTTTTCAAAAGTTTAGCTATATCATATCCCGCGTCACCACATTACGTTTGAATGAACTGATTTGATATATCTATAATTATTAGGCACGTATTCACCAAAAAAACGAGCAAAAATGAACAGGACCAAACATTTGTTTGACATGCACAAACCAAATCAAATTACATACGCTCTTTAATCCTCAAATTCTCATACAGGTATCTGTGCATATCCAGTAGAATAATATTTATAAACCTGTTAAGTATTCCTAGGTTTATATATATTTTTTTTAAGTAAATTTTCACAAAGTAATCCATCAACAGGCAATCCTAATCAAGATGTGCTTCCAACTTCCTCCATCTTTTCCAAGAATGAATCCCTGTCTTCTGGTAAGTTTCACGTTTTAAAGAAGCAAAATAAAAAATAGAAAACCAAAAAAAAAACAAAAACCAAAAAAAACCATATCTGAAACATTCTTAAAGACCTTTGAGGTACACCTATGGGTATACAATGGTTGATATTTGCATGTGCATGTTATTTATAATAGTAATGTTTTATGTATAAAGTGTAGCTTTATGATCTATTCTTAACTCTAGTCTTAAGGTCTTGGGTTTTGCACCAACTTACTAACCAAAAGCTTATTATTTTTGTAGAGTATGTGTTTTGTATGTTCATTTCCTTAAAATATATATAATATATTTTGCATACACTGGACTTTGTTTTATTTACCTGTTTCTTGAAAAAAAAACATGAAAGAAAGACTTAATTTAATTCAAAAAGCCCGCCAATACCAGTTTATGCAAGTCTACCAACAGATGGCGCTTTTAAAAATCTGTCATGACAATAGAGACGTAAAAATGACATCTGACGACCATCAAATGTGAACATGTGGCGACCCCTGTGACTCGTAAGAAATCATACATACAGTGCTTCACCTTATTAACACAGAGATTAACATCTATCTAGTGTGTTAATCTATGTAAATTGACTTCTTGGATTTATGGATTTTAGATGTACCAAGAATTGGTGCAGTTTGTCTTCACCGTGGCTCCAAACTATAAGGTACTTTGCTATCTCCTACGTAGGGCTTCTTATGGCACTAACGATGGGTCTCAGTGATACATCCAGCATAAAGTCTGAGTGGAAGGGCCTCCGACTTCTTGAGCTTCGAGATATCTTCAGCAGCTATGTGATGGAATCTTGAATAAGTTATCTTGTGGTTCTAAGTATTCGAGCTGTTGGGACACGTGGCAACTTCTTGTAGGTTATGAGATCCAGAAGGGTTTCGATTATCAGCAGGTAAAACGAAAATTTCTTTGTCTTGAAGAGCTGTTCTTTCTCCAAAAAAAAAGTCACTTACAGGCCTAAATCCCTTAGTGTGACTAACCTAGCTTCAAATGATACGTGCGTTTGTTAGTAAACCTCAATTTTTGAAAACATACTTTACGACAGATTCTAAACTGGGACACACTGTAAAACATTTTTATGCTCGAACTACAAATCAACTACTTCAAACAGCGATCGATCCATTGTAAACGCAGCTTTACTGCGAAACTCAATTTAGCATCTGCAAGCGGATTTTCCGCAATTCCCTCGCCAATATGTCAATCTTTCGATGTGTCGAGGAATAACCCGTCAATAAACCACCACCATTATCAATCAGTAACCCTTTTCTGAGCCTGAACGGCAAACGTGTTTCTCGCCTCCGTGTAATTGGAATCTCTGTATTCCTTAAGCAAATTCGATTACGGGAAATAATAGGGCAGCGGAAAGTTGCTTTTACAAGCGTTTAACTGAACGATAATGGTGGTAAAAGGGCCAGGAACTGTAAACCAAATTTAGTCATTTTTTTCTTTTCGGTTAATCTTTTGTATTTGTTCGTGAATAACTGTAACATTGTGTACAGGGTGTCCCAAACTGATGCTGCTTGTATAGTATGGATAGAGAGTAACCCAATTCCGCTTTGAATTAGAAGAGAGAAAGGAGTTTTAGATTAGCTGAACTACCACGTGATGGACATACATTTAATAATATCTTATTATCAATTTTTTTTCTGTTATGCTTCCCTTAAAAAATTGATATAAATAGACCAATTATTGCAATTTGCAAATGTGCCCCTCACATTTAATATTAAAAAAATTGTAATATAGGTAATTGTTACGTGACCCAAATATTGCAGCTTAACTTTCAAATATGAAAGTTTCTCCAAAATGGGATCAAAAATTTTAAAAATTGTCACGTGACATAAAAAAATCTAAAATGACAGTAAAATTAAAAAAAAATTGCTTTATGAACCAAAAATGTGACATCTATCTTTATTTTGCTCTATAAGGGTTCCAATGCACAGCAAAGGACATATTTATTCAAAAGAACCTTAATATAGGTAAAATAAGCACAAAAAAAGCACTTTAAAATTTTTCACTTTTCAAAAAAATTTAAAGAATGGGGGGGCACTAGAGAGGTTTTTTAGGTACTTTTTGAAATTCAATTACTCGGTAACATGAGGAGCTACAGAGGCCATTTTAATACATTTTGTAGTATTTTTTATGCTTTCTCGAATGGCGTAGGAACGAATTTCCTGCGAATTTAAATAAAAGAGTTACGATTTTTCAAAAAGTAAAAAAATTCAATTTTTGTCAAAAGTGCAATTTTGGAAAATTGTTATTTTGGTCTATAACTGTTCCAATGCACAGCAAAGGGCATATTTATACAAAAGAACCTTAAAATAGGTGAAATAAGCACAAGAAAAGCACTTTAAAATTTTTCACTTTTCAAAAAAATTGAAAGAATGGGGGGGTACCAGAGAGGTTTTTTAGGTACTCTTTGAAATTCAATATTTCGGTAACATGAGGAGCTAGAGAGGCCATTTTTAACCTATTTTGTAGTTTTTTTTATGCTTTTTCGAATGGCGTAAGAACGAATTTCCTGCGAATTTAAATAAAAGAGCTACAATTTTTCAAAAAGTCAAAAAATTCAATTTTTGTGAAAAGTGCAATTTTGGCAAATTTTTATTTTGCTCTATAAGGGTTCCAACGCACAGCAAAGAGCATATTTATACAAAATAACCTTAAAATAGGTAAAATAAGCACAAAAAAGGCACTTTAAAATTTTTCACTTTTCAAAAAAATTGAAAGAATGGGGGGGTACCAGAGAGGTTTTTTAGGTACTCTTTGAAATTCAATATCTCGGTAACATGAGGAGCTAGAGAGGCCATTTTTAACCTATTTTGTAGTATTTTTTATGCTTTTTCGAAT
This sequence comes from Ips typographus, assembly GCF_016097725.1. Lineage (NCBI taxonomy): Eukaryota > Metazoa > Arthropoda > Insecta > Coleoptera > Curculionidae > Ips > Ips typographus. The sequence continues at coordinate 672,813 of NC_138426.1, read as the reverse complement.
GGCGTAGGAACGAATTTCCTTCGAATTTAAATAAAAAAGCTACGATTTTTCAAAAAGTAACAAAATTCAATTTTTGTCAAAAGTGTAATTTTGGCAAATTTTTATTTTGCTCTAAAAAATTAAATTATTAATTTTTTTTCTTTTCAATTTGTAAAAAATATCACACGGCTTGAAAATGCATCTAAAATTTGAGAAATTGTCACGTGACCGAAATATTGCAACTTAACTTGTCTACATGATCTGAAACGCAAAATAACCACTCAAATATGAAAATTCGTCCAAAATGGGATCGAAAATTTGTAAAATTGTCACGTGACCTAAAAAATTCTAAAATGACAGTTAAAATTAAAGAAATTGCTTTATGAGCCAAAAATGTGACATCTAAAAGTTGTAAGAATTATCACGTGATCTGAAATTGCACCTGAAGTTTGAGAAAATGTCACGTGACCCAACTATTGCAACTTAACTTGTTCATATGATCTGAAACGCAAAATAACGACTCAAATTTGTTAATTTGTCACGTGACCTTAAAATAATGGCATATAAAATTTGCAAAATTGTCATATGACCCAGAAATGTGACATCTAAAAGTTGTAAGAATTATCACGTGGTCTGAAAATAACCCTGAAGTTTGAGAAATTGTCACGTGACCCAAAAATTGCAACTTAACTTGTTCATATGATCTGAAACGCAAAATAACGACTCAAATATGAAAATTTGTCCAAAATGGGAGCAAAAATTTGCAAAATTGTCACGTGAAATAACAAATTCTAAAATGACAGTGAAAATTAAAAAAAATGCTTTATGAGCCTAAAATGTGACATCTAAAAGTTGTAAGGATTATCACGTGGTCTGAAAGTGCACCTAAAATTTGCGAAATTGTCACGTGACCTTAAAAAATAGCATATAAAGTTTGACAAATTATTGTTCCGTTAAAAAAGTTTGAAATAGTATTCAAAATTTGCAAAAAGTGACTTAAAAAAAGTGTAAAATTACACTAAAATGTTGCAAGCTTGTCATGTCACCTAAAAACTTAAAATATGACATTTAGATGTTAAAAAATCTCTAATCTATAATTTAAACAAAATAAATTGCATGGTAAATTGGCACATTATTTAAAACAAAAAATTTCTGCAGAAATTTGAAAACTAGTCAGGTTATATCTGTACACATTGGGGGTTGCATACCCTGTCGCTGCAGTAGTTAATTTTTGAATATTTAATAAAATTAATATTTTTGTTAATTAAGAAACAAAATTACCTTGCATAAAATTGCAGCTAAAACAAAAAACGATACTCTCAATAAAAACTTATACCAGAAAACTTGTATTTTCTTGTCCTTCCAACTGTTATTACTGCTTATCCTTATGTAAAGTAGGTTAGGTTGTTAATGTTAACCGAAGAGGAAATTAAGATACGCGCTATCATAGAGCTCGCAGCTGTTCAAATAATAATAAAAAAAAACAGGAAACAAAAATGGACTTTATCAACCATTTCCGAGTAATATAATTTTATGTCTGCCTATTAGAGCACCCCGAATTTCTTTGTTATTATATCCCATATTGGAGCTAGATACTATTAGAGTCAGACTTCTCCGCAACGAATCCAAGTAGCTCCAGTTCATAATGGCGTCGAATTTCAATTTTCCACTTCCATTAAATCCGACGAAAATACGGAAAAGCTACAGCGAAACGGAGGATGTTTTGAATTTTAGTTTTTGTTGTGTTTTGCTGTTTTTGGCTAAAAACTTTTTAAATTAGCGCAATTTACTGTCGATTTTTCTGTAAAAAACTACAAACTTTTATTCTGATAAAATTTGTCAGAAATGCAGTACTCGATCAGACCGATCTACACCATTTCTAACTGTAACTCAGAAATCGTAAAGTGTAATTATCCAGAAATTGTTAATTGTAATTCAGAAAGTATATCAAGTGAAATTCAGTTTAATTTTTAAACTAACTTATGTTATTTTTTTCATAACATTCATTGTATTAGAATGCCTTGGAGTTTCATCTTTGATAATCTTGGTAAAGTAAATATTTTAAATAATATTTTACTTTACCAAGAAAATTTCTCGGTAAATTACAAAAAATACTGTGGCAGCTCAAATTTTGACACAGTTTTTCGTCCTGACCAGATATTGTAATGTTTCTTTTAGGCTATTGAATTGAAAATTTAATGTGGATTTCAAAAATGTGCTTAAAACAGTAATTTTCTCACTCCAAGTGAGTTTTACAGGCGATTTAGTCCCTGACTGTTCTTTCAAACTGTGTTTCTGGTAGTTCAAATTTTGACACCGCATTTCTCCTTGACTGTATTAAATTTAGTAATGTTTTTTCATGTTATTGGATAGGAAATTTAATAAGGATTTCAAAAATGTGCTTACAACAGTAATTTTCTCACTCCAAGTGGGTTTTACAGGCGATTTTGCCGCTGACTGTCTTTTCAAACTGGTGTTTCTGGCAGTTCAAATTTTGACACCGCATTTCTCCTAGACTGTATCGTATTTTGCAATATTTTTGTATATCATTGGATAGAAAATTTAATGAGGATTCCAAAAATGTGCTGAAAACAGTCATTTTTTAACTGCAAGTGAGTTATACAGGCGATTTTGTCCCCGACTGTCCTTTCAAACTGGTGTTTTTGGTAGTTCAAATTATGACACCGCATTTCTCCTTGACTGTATCACATTTTTGTAATATTTTTGTAGGTTATCGGATAGGAAATATTATGAGGATTCCCAAAATGTGCTTAAAATAGTCATTTTATCTTTCCAAGAGGGTTTTACAGGCGATTTTCTCCCTGACTGTCCTTTCAAACTGTCTTTCTTACAGTTCAAACTTTGACACCGCTTCTCTCCCTGACTACCAAATTTTTTAATGTTTTTTTTCTATTATTGGATAGGAAATTTAGCTGGAATTCCAAAAATGTGCGTAAAACGGTTATTTTCTCACTGCAAGTGGGTTTTACAGGCGATTTTGTCCCCGACTGTCCTTTCAAACTGGTGTTTCTGGCAGTTCAAATTTTGCCACCGCATGTGTCTTTGACTGTATTAAATTTTTAATGTTTTTGTGTGTGATTGGATAGGAAATTTAATGAGGATTTCAAAAATGTGCTTAAAACAGTCGTTTTCTCACTCAAAGTGAATTTTACAGGCGATTTTGCCCCTGAGTACACTTTCAAACTGGTATTTCTGGCAGTTCAAATTTTGACACCGCATTTCTCCTTAACTGAATCACATTTTGTAATTTTTTTGTATGTTATCGGGTAGGAAATTTAATAACAATTCCAAAAATGTGCTTAAAACAGTCATTTTCTCACTACAAGTGAGTTTTACAAGCGATTTTGTCCCTGACTGTCCTTTCAAAATGGTCTTTCTGGCAGTTCAAATTATGACACCGCATTTCTCCTTGACTGTATCACATTTTACAATGTTTTTCTATGTTATTGGATAGGAAATTTAATGAGAATTCCAAAAATGTGCTTAAAACAGTAATTTTTTCTCACTCCAAGTGGGTTTTACAGGCGATTTTGTCTCCGACTGTCCTTTGAATCTGGTGTTTCTGGCAGTTCAAATTATGACACCGCATTTCTCCTTAACTGTATCACATTTTGTAATGTTTTTGTATGTTATCGGATAGAAAATTTAATAAGGATTCCAAAAATGTACTTAGAACAGTAATTTTTTCACTACAAGTAAGTTTTACATGCGATATAGTCCCTGACTGTCTTTTCAATCTGTGTTTCTGGAAGTTCAAATTTTGACACCGCATTTCTTCTTGATTGTATTAAATTTTGTAATGTTTTTTCATGTCATTGGATAGGAAATTTAATGAGAATTCCAAAAATGTGCTTAAAACAGTAATTTTCTCACTCCAAGTGGATTTTGCAGGCGATTTTGTCTCCGACTGTCCTTTGAAACTGGTGTTTCTGGCAGTTCAAATTATGACACCGCATTTATTCTTGACTGTATCACATTTTGTAATGTTTTTGTATGTTATCGGAGAGGAAATTTGATGAGGATTCTAAAAATGTGCTTAAAACAGTCATTTTCTCAATCCAGGCGGGGTTTACAAGCGATTTGGTCCCCGACTGTCCTTTCAAATTGGTTTCTGGCAGTTCAAATTTTGACACCGCATTTCTCCTTGACTGAATCCCATTTTGTAATGTTTTTGTTTGTTATTTGGTAGGAAATTTTATAAGGATTCGAAAAATGAGCTTAAAACAGTCATTTTCTCACTACAAGTGGGTTTTACAGACCATTTGGTCCCTGACTGTCCTTAAATCGTGTTCTTATTGTAGATCAACAAAGTTAACTCACATTAAAACTGATTATAATTTCAGTAAACCGAAACTTAAAACTCGTCCAGAATTTTCTAAACAGGACATAAATCTACCCTTTCGGACATCTCAATAAGTACAAAATCGAGTGACTTTCGGAAAGTTTTAAATAATTCAAAGATCGTCCCGGAAAAGCGTGATCCCCAAAAAACATGAAACGGCTATTACGTCTTAACTTGCGGGTAAATCTGGCTTAATCTGGAGCGGTAATTGAAAAACGTGGCCTTTTCCGCTCTTTCTCTGTCAGATAAGGTTTTTGCTGTTTCGATTTCGGGTTAATTAAGCCCCGGAGACTGTAATAACTTATTTAAATTTATTATTAATTCGGTAGCTGGATAAGTGAAGAAAGAAGTTGGCGAAAACGTTTACACTTAAACGATAATAATCCTAAAATTGTGAATAGTGTGAATATTGTCATTTTGTTTGAAGTTAATTTAGTAAACGAATGAAAAGTTATTATAATAATTAAATTAGTGTGTACGCTTTTATAATATCTTGTTAATTTAGCTGGTTGTTTCCATCAGTTATTTCAACAGCACTCATATTGTGTAAAGTAATTCTCTAATTCGGTGTGTTAAAATAAGAGCAAAGCAAACAGAGAACTGTGAGCGAGTAAATGGGCAAAAATAGGGCAATTTATTATGATAATAACAGACTCTATATTACAATTAATTAATAAATCTTTTCGCCAAAAACTTTTCACGTAAATTAAATATAACCTATAAAAGAACAAGTCTGTTTGTCCTCCAGAAGCTTATGCATCTAAAATGTCGGTTGGAGGACATAGTTCAGTAAAAGTTCTTTAATATTAATTAAATATGTGAATTACCATGTGATTATCAATAATTATTTCTAATTAATTTCAAGACAAATGACAATTTGGCAACATTGCAAACATTTGGTACTAAGCTCACTAAACCTCTGTCTGTTTGGCAACATTTTGGAAATGTGATTAACGATAATTTTTAAGCAGTTTTGCAAAAAAACTGCCAATTTGACAACATTGCTGGGTAAATGGGTTTGATAACGTTTCATAAATGTGATTATCATTTTTAAGCAATTTTAGCAAAAATGTCAATTTGGCAACATCAAAAAGTTTGGAGATAGGTTAGTTAAAAAGATTTGTCTTTCTTGCAAGGTTTCAGAAATGTGATTATTTATTAAATAAATAATTTGAAAAAATACGATTTGACAACATTGCAAAAATTTAGAACTAAATAAAGCAAACGTGTTTGGTTGTAGAACTATGATTTTCTATTATTTTTTAGCAATTTTAGGAAAGATGAAAATTTGGCACAATTGCAAAGATGTTCTACTAATTAAGTAGGTGGTTTGTATGGCAACATTGTAGGAATGTGTTTATCTATAATTTCTGACTAATTTTAGTTGAAATTTGGGAACATCTCAACAATTTGGAGATTAGCTAGGTAAATGGTTTGGCAATATGGTTGATATGTGATTGTCAAGCCTTTTTAAGTAATTTTAGAAAAAAAAATCAGTTTGACAACATTGTAAGTGTTTGGTACTAAATTAAGTAAATGGTTTGTTTAGAATCGTTATTCAAATGTAATTATCATTAATAATTAACTTAATTCATGTCATTATGAATCAATTTACCTTACTATTAATCTTAAATTGTTAGGACAATTCTCATTATTTATTAGGAGAAATGTTTGAAGCGAATTTGAAAAACAATTTCATATTTTGAAAAACGCCCTCTAGCGGTCAAAGTATCACATCAATGACCTTTTTTGAATACACCGTTGAAAAGCCTTTAGTCTGGACTATATTTCACCTTCAGTGACCTAATTTAAGGTTAAACCAAAAGTAATTAAATCACTTTGAAGGTTTGTAAAGCTTGACTTTGACGTCCTCTAGCGGCCAAACGGTACAACCGATTGACTAAAATGAGCATATTTTTGGAAAACTTACGACCTGAGCTATCTTTTCACTTCAATCACTTTTGGTCGTCAACTGTCAAATAAGCAAGAAACACCCTGTATATCACGAGTCCGATTGTTCTAAAAAATAATTTCCTTAATTTATTCCATACTTTATGGACACACTGTAGAAGCATAATGGAATAGTAACAACTGACAAATTGCTCTAATATCAGCGGCTTAATTTTACAAATAACCTTTTCACGTCAAACATAGAAAACATTTTAAGTAAAGTAAGTAAATAAATTAACTATTCAACGAGTTCTTTATGAGTTTCGTTAGTTTCGCAGATGGGGTGCTGCAGGCTAGTCGTTCATGTTACCCAAGGGATTAATGATAAAATGAGAGCAGCAGTCTAGAGTGTACATGACCGCTATTATTTATATTATAATACCCTGATATAAAAGACATATATTATTATGTTAGTTTTAGAAAGATTTAAGACAACACACTGCGGTTTTATACATCCTTGGGACCTTATTGGAGTTCGTTAAATGGAGAAAAAGTTGCGCCATTTAAGTGGCTGTTCAGAATGTGTCTTAAAATCCAAGATATCTACAGGGGTGATCAAATTATTACCAAATTACTAAAACCTTTCATTTTCTTTTTTTTTTTTTGAAAATATGTCACTAACCGTTGACCTTAGGACAAAATATCAAATACCAAAAATGTATGGTATCCTTTAGGTCATTGTTTGACATAACTTAGATAATAAAAAAAATGTGTTTAAATTCTAGGGGGCGCCATAAAAAAAACAAAAGTTGTTTTTTATGGGCGCATTGGGTTTAAATCACAGCCTTCGTGAGCAGGTCACGTGACTGTTTTAACATTTCAACTGTCATTTTAGAATCTATTTACCTAGATTTTAAAGTTTTCAAAATTATTTTGGTGTTTATTTTAGGTCATTTTACAATTTTTTAAAAGCAGTTACAGTTACTGCTCGGTTTTTTTATGATAGTAGACAGTAGTTCAAATTTTCTATGTCATCTAAGGCTCTTTAGGTCACGTGACAATTACAGATGTATGCTTTAGAGTTTAGTTTTTTCTTATTTAAATAAATAAACAATTATATTACAAAAGCTAATATTTAAGAGTGTTTTTATAACATTTGCACAGATGACATTTTCTTTGGCAATTACGTGAATTTTAGCAGTAATTTTGTGTTTTTTTTTAAGGCACGTGATCATTTTGTATGACATTTACTAGGTACTATTTTGAACTTTGTCTTTAAGTCACGTGACTTTTTTCAAAATTACCCAAAAAACTTGCATTTCCTGACATTATTTTAGAATTTTTTTAAATAGCGTTACAATTTGATTTGTATTTTTTTAGGTCACGTGACAGGTTTACAAATTTTAGCGGTTTGTTTCTGGGGCAGTAACAATTTTTTTCAATTTAAAGTGGCGGTTTGCTAGGTCAGCTTCTGTCTCTCTCTCTTTTTTCTCTTTTTCCCGATACTCGTGTGTATCACGACTACTTTGACAGATACGTCAAAGTAACCCATAAATTAATTTGTACTCTGTGTAGTGAATTTCCGCTCTACTTGTATCTTAAAAACCACTAAAAAATTAAATCTAATTTTTACTTTACAGAGTGTTTTAGAAAAATGGGATATATTTTTCCAAAATAAACATTTGGTTTAGGAATTTATTCGTAAAGGAGTTACCTACTCTACAGGGTGACGTACAATAGTGTAATGTGAGTACTAATAGGGTAATGTTGCCAGTGTTTAATGTGTTTTTCAGGTTATTGGATAGAAAATTTAATGAGAATTCCAAAAATGTCCTTAAAACTGTCATTTTCTGACTCCAAGTAAGTTCTACAGGCGATTTTGTCGCTGACTGTTCTTTCAAACTGTGTTTCTGGAAGTTCAAACTTTGATAACGCTTTTCTCCCTGACTGTATTAAGTTTTATTCGTTTTTTTTTTCAGGTCAATGAATAGCAAAATTAATGAGGATTCCAAAAATATACTTAAAACAGTAATTTTCTCATTCCAAGTGAGTTTTATCAGCGATTTTGTACTTTACTGTTCTTTCAAACTATGTTTATGGAAGATTTCAAAAATCTGCTTTAAACCGTCATTCTAAGTAAAAGTCATGTGTCAAATCTTATTCCAAGTAAGTCATGTGACTGCCTAGCTAAATTATCCTCTCAAACCAAATTTGTCTAGAATCTGCATGAATTAAAGTTTAACACAGTTTTCTAAACAAGACGTGTTTCTCGTATTTATGACGGTTATTTTAACAATTATCACGTGACTGTTGAGCAAAATAGTGTTTAAAAACCACGTGACAACTGTCACTAACCTCAAAAATATCAAACCATGCTCAAAAGTTACAAAAGTCAGGGTTTAGAAAAGTTTTCTTATAATATTTAATATATAAGGTGTTTCTGAGATTTATGACAATTATTTTGACAGTTATCACGTGACCGTTTAGCAAAATAGTGTTTCATAATCACGTGCCAACTGTCAATAACGTCAAAATCGTCAAGCTGCGCTCAAAAGTTGCAAAAGTTAGGGTTTAGAAAAATTTTCTTGTAATATTTGATATAAAAGGGGTTTCTGAGATTTATGACAGTTATTTTAACAACTATCACGTGACCGTTTAGCAAAATAGTGTTTCATAATCACGTGCCAACTGTCAATAACGTCCAAATCGTCAAACTATGCTCAAAATTGCAAAAGTCAAGGTTTAGAAAAGTTTTCTTACAATATTTGATATAAAAGGTGTTTCTGAGATTTATGACAGTTATTTTAACAACTATCACGTGACCGTTTAGCAAAATAGTCTTTCATAATCACGTGCCAACTGTCACTAATGTCAAATATGTCAAACTATGCTCAAAAGTTACAAAAGTCAGGGTTTAGAAAAGTTTTCTTATAATATTTGATATAAAAGGTGTTTCTGAGATTTATGACAGTTATTTTGACAGTTATCACGTGACCGAATAGCAAAATGGTGTTTCATAATCACGTGCCAACTGTCACTAATGTCAAATATGTCAAACTATGCTCAAAAGTTACAAAAGTCAGGGTTTAGAAAAGTTTTCTTATAATATTTGATATAAAAGGTGTTTCTGAGATTTATGACAGTTATTTTGACAGTTATCACGTGACCGAATAGCAAAATGGTGTTTAAAAATTACGTGACAACTGTCACTAACGTCAAAAATGTCAAACTGTGCTCAAAAGTTACAAAAGTCAGGGTTTATAAAAGTTTTCTTAAAATATTTGATATAAAAGGTGTTTCTGAGATTTATGACAGTTATTTTGACAGCTATCACGTGACCGTTTAGCAAAATAGTGTTTCATAATCACGTGCCAACTGTCACTAATGTCAAAAATGTCAAACTGTGCTCAAAAGTTGCAAAAGTCAGGGTTTAGAAAAGTTTTCTTGTAATATTTGATATGAAAGGTGTTTCTGAGATTTATGACAGTTATTTTGACAGCTATCACGTGACCGTTTAGCAAAATAGTGTTTCATAATCACGTGCCAACTGTCACTAATGTCAAATATGTCAAACTATGCTCAAAAGTTACAAAAGTCAGGGTTTAGAAAAGTTTTCTTATAATATTTGATATAAAAGGTGTTTCTGAGATTTATGACAGTTATTTTGACAGTTATCACGTGACCGAATAGCAAAATGGTGTTTAAAAATTACGTGACAACTGTCACTAACGTCAAAAATGTCAAACTGTGCTCAAAAGTTACAAAAGTCAGGGTTTATAAAAGTTTTCTTAAGATATTTGATATAAAAGGTGTTTCTGAGATTTATGACAGTTATTTTGACAGCTATCACGTGACCGTTTAGCAAAATAGTGTTTCATAATCACGTGCCAACTGTCACTAATGTCAAAAATGTCAAACTGTGCTCAAAAGTTGCAAAAGTCAGGGTTTAGAAAAGTTTTCTTGTAATATTTGATATGAAAGGTGATTCTGAGATTTATTACAGTTATTTTGACAGTTGTCACGTGACTGCCTAGCTAAATTATATCTATCACGAATGTTAAAAGTTAGAAAACAAATGATGGAAAAATTAAAATTTGTATTTTTGAAGTATGGTTTATATAGCAAATTGACATTATTTTTCGAAGTAGATTCGATGATTAACATTTTTTGCATTAACAAATATAATTAAATAATCATTAAATATACATCCTGTATAATAATGTAATACGAATTTTGATCTCCTTATATAAAATGTTTATATTTTGATTGAAACATTTTGACTTGGCAACACTGCGTGCACAACAGATGTTTACCTGTCACGTGACTAACCCTTAACGGTAAAGCGGCAACACACGTGAGTTGAACATTCGCAATGTTGCCTAATCTGATTGGGAAAAAGCTGATTTGTTATTTATCTATTTGTTAAAAAATATATTGTTTTACTTTACTGGCAAACTAATTTTATACGAAAAAACATTTTCCAGCGTGCACTGTAACGATACATAGTACAAATTGAATGATTGTTAACTGTTCAAAATTCCGTTACAAATTGGACAACGCAATGGAATAGGGGCTTTCAATAAACCCGAACAAAAAAATTTATTTTCACCAGTTAAATCATTAATTGGAGCTTTTGTTTTGGATACTGGTAGTTTCACGTACTTGTCGCTGTATTGCCTGAATTACGAGTCTATTAGAGTCACACTAAACTGGCCAAAAATAATAATAAATTTATAGAAAAGTGACAAATATCTCACTTAACCCCATCGGAAGCCGGATGTCGAAAAGGACCAGAAAAAGTGTTGTCCGGAAATTCTTTCAATTACACTTGGGGCTCCCATGAAATCTATTTGGACTCTCGAGTTATATATAAAAGTAATGGCAAGGTATTTGTACGAATGTCGCCTTTGTCTCGCCCTCTTTTGCCTCAATTTTCTTATCTGACAGTCAGCAAATTGTTTACCAAAAACCTACCTTACTGGAAAATATAACATTGCAGGTAATTTTTGATTTTCAACTAAAAACAAAAACAGATTAAACTCAAAAGTGAATAAAAAAATCCGAAAATAAAAATTTATAAAAATAAAACAACATTAATGGTAAAGTTCTTATTTCTACAGCCTATAAAATGGTATTTTCCAAAACGTGTACCGTTTCTGAGATATTCAGGATCAAAGTTGTCATTCGACAAAAAGTTTCTCAAAACCTACGGTTTTGAAATGCTGTATATTTGCAGAGTATGTTATGATGAGTGGAATAAGAAAAATACTAAATACGAGCGAAACATATTGGAATATTTATTTTTTTAATAATTTTGAAAAATATTTACTAAAAGAGTACTTTTTTTATTACTTTTTGAAATTTAATATCTCGGTAACATGAAGAGCTACAGAGGCCAGTTTTGGCTCATTTTGTAGTATTTTTTATCCTCTTATGGCGTTTTAATGAAATCTATAAGAGTTCAAATAAAAAAGTTACAATCATTCAAAAATTAGAAAAATGCCATTTTTGCATAAAGTGCATTTTTGGCAATTTTTTATATTGCTCCAGGAGGGTTCCAATGCACAGCAAAGGGCATATTTATACCAAAAGTTCTTAAACTAGGTGAAATAAGTACAAAAAAAGCACTTTCAAGTATTTCATTTTTCAAAAAAATTGAAAGAATGGGGGGTATTAGGGTCTTTTTTTACTACTTTTTGAAATTTAATATCTCAGCAACATGAAGAGTTAGAGAGGCCAGCTTTGGCTCATTTTGTAGTATTTTTTATCCTCTTTCTAACTGGGTTTTAGTTAAATGTATAAGAGTTCAAATAAAAAAGTTACAATCATTCAAAAAATGGAAAAATGCTATTTTTGAAAAGTGCAATTTTGACAATTTTTTATCTTGCTCCAGGAGGATTCCAATGCACAGCAAAGGGCATATTTATACCAGAAGTAAAGTAAGTACAAAAAAAGCACTTTAAAATTTAAAATTTTTCAAAAAAATTGAAAGAATGGGGGGTATTAAATATAAAAAAATATTAAAATTGTCCTAACTGTCCATTATAAATACTTTAGATTGTGTTGTTCCTTCAGTTAAGGTACATTAACTCAGCCATTTTATACGGGACGCCCTGTATATTTTTAAGTCATTTGATTCTGCTTTTCAGTAGGTCCAGTTTAACGTAAAGTGTGCTGTAAAATGTGCGATATTTAAGGTCAAACTTTACAGTTACAGTTGGGGTCGTTTACGGGCAGTTTCGCGTGAAATGTAGAGCTTACTTAACAGTGCTTAAGCCTAAGTTCCGATTTGTTTAACCGCTTTTATGAAGCAAAATTAGTCTAGAATCTTTCCTAAGTAGATAAAACACCACTGTAATCGTCCACTATAAATTGCCATTCAATTGGCAATTTGCCTCAAAAATGATGTGAATTTTGCATTTGGGCTGTTTGGGAAATGTATTAACCACTTTTTGTAAAACTAAAATTTCCCCAATCATTTTCTGGTAATTTACGAAAGGACAATCCATTTTGAACGCCCACGCCCTGACCTACATAATCATCGCTAAAGTCTTCATTTATTTGTCCAGTCCAAAGAAAAAACAGAGACTAAAAACTTTTTTCCGCAAAATAAATATTTGCCGTTGGAAGTTCCACGTTTCTCAATTTGAAACGAAACGAATTATTTTTCCGCTTAACGAAATTCCCTCAAAGAAATTTAATAATCAAATAAAAGAACGTTCCTCAAACGGACGGTTTAATGAGAATAGCGTGGTTTAGTTTTTATTGTGCTCATTACGGTGGTTAAGTGGTTTGAACCACCCAGTATACAGTGGCGGACATTTGAACTGATTTACGTGTGGCTGATGTATTAATTAGCGACCGTAATAAGGTGTCAATTGAACTACAATTGCTAACTAATATTACATGTCAGGACAGACAAACCTAATTAAGCCAAGGAATTGTTGTGTCATATGATAGAGGCTGGTAATATAATGAATAGTCAGGAAGTTCAAAATATCGTCAAAGTATAAATTCATTATATTCATTCATAATAATAATTATATATATTTATATTTATACATAATTTAAGCAGCGGGGATGGCAAAATAATAAAATGCACGAGACAAGGTTACAGTCAGAATGCAAGTAGAATGTATCATACCTATTTTTATCGGGAGACGGTCAGGAGGCTCCGTCTCGTGCCACAGTATGTAGTCGTTCCGAATTTTGCAACATTTACTAAACTGATAAACCCATAGTTTTGTCATTTCATTTTAACTGTTATTCAGTCATTAAATTCTATTTTTCTATTTAGTGGTTTGATTCTACTTCTGAAACAAGATTGTCTCGTTTAACTTGCTGAGCCAAAAACGAGTTCAAAATATTTACTTATTTTTAAGAAAATTACAAGACAAATTGAAAGAAACAAACAAACTGAGGAAACAACTAATTAATCTTCGTATTATTGGGATAAAAAAGTGAAAATTATTGTACAGGTTCTCACAAAAACACCGCGGATACTTTTATCACACACTGTATATTTGTCACTTGACACTGACTGAAATTCGGGAATATTCATGACATAAGTCTTTCTCTCTCACAAACAGCTGAACTAGCACAAGAATAACAAAAAACTATACTAGGTCTCTTCTTCATGTACCATTTCCATGTCGGAGGTTGGTTATCATTACTTTGGAAACTGCGGCTTTGAATAGCTGGTCCTAAGCCAGGATATTCTTCTTCTTCCTTCCCACGATCTTTCCCCGGATTATGAGTTACAAATTCTCATACTTTTGACCTCTCATAACGTGTCCGAGGTATTGCAGTTTTCTCTTTTTAACTTCATGTAGAATCTCCACGCTCTTCTCCGTTCTTCTTACGACCTCTAAGTTTGTAACATGTTTCATCCATGGTATTCTCAACATCCTACGGTATGCCCACATCTCGAAAAAAGACCGGGAATACGAGACATACGAGTTCTCAGGTCCAGGCTCAGATAGCGACTACAGAGCAGCTTCTTGATCCTCATGAGGATGCACAATCTTTATTTTTGAACAATAGTCCACAAAACAGTGGACATTTGTCCCCAAGTAGTTATAGCTCTCGAATCTTTCCAGCTTCTCGTCTTCCACATATAGATCCTCATTTGATACTTTAGTTTTGTTAACAATCATGTATTTGGTCTTCTTAATGTTAAATGTGATGAAGTTATTCAACATATTTTGAAGGTCATGTTTTTGGTGAGAAGTACTGTATCGTCCGCATAGCGCAAATTGTTCACGTTAACTCCTATTCCACCTTCTTCAGTTTCAAGGGCTTTGGTGAAAATTTCCTCTGAATACAAGTTGAAGAAGAACGACAAAAGAACACAATCTTGTCTGATTCTTCGTTTGATTTTCACTACCTTGGTTAGTTCGGATTGGACGTGGACAGACGCACTTTGATTTAAATACAGGTTCACAATAACAGGTACTTGTTTGTGTCTCACTTTATCAAATGCTTTGTTATAGTCAATAAAGCAGGTTTTGGTTGACATCAAAACATTGTAAGCAAACAAAGCTTCTCTCGTACCACTTCCGTTTCTAAACCCAAACTCAGTATTGGCAATATTTTCTTCCAGCTTCTTATAAATTCTACGGTGAATGACTTTGAGGATGAGGAAAGCCACTCTTCTGGTATCATTCCTGTTTAATAGATCTTATTGAACAGGATTGTCACAGGATCCAAATATTACTCTTCAATCAGCTTAACCTCATCTGCTTGTAGGTTCTCAGGACCAAGAGGAGCTTTCCCATCTTTTTCTAAGTTTATTGCTACTGGCACTTCTTCTTTTAAAATAGATGGTCCAGTTTCATTTTGTGTGTTTGAAGTTATTTCTTCTTTTTGGCCATTAAAAACGGTTTTAATGTATTTTTCTTTTAGGGTCATTTAATCTTTAGTATCCAACACAATTCCTCCTTCGTGCACCAGGATATATGATTTTGCTTGGATGTATGATCTTGGTGTATTCTCCTTTAGCCACTCCTCCTTAGCTTGGTGGCATTTGTATTTGATGTATTTATGAACTTTATATTTCCATCTGTTTGTCAATAATAAGAAATAACTCTCCTACTGTTTACTCTAAATTAAATGTCCTTTTCGGAACAGTATACCTTGTTTACGTTTAAAACATGAAGCAAGACCAAGGTCAGGTTGCAAGTGCTGGATGAGTAATCAAAGAAGATGGCAAGACATCAAATAAAAAATAAGTAAAAAAATAACAGCTAAGGCTGGTCAGCCATATAGGCCTCTTGCATATAATAAGATTCTTCTGATCAAGGTCTATTCAATGCATAAACTATTCGATCAAACATAATCTAAATTTTTCCCCTAAATTAAGCTCGCACAACCTATTGACCTATAAACAGGCATGCCAAATCTGGATTCAGAGTGCGCTGCATACATTATGCGATTAAATCTCTTTGGGACGCTTTTACCTTTCTGCATTAGCTGCACAGCATTAGCTGTTTAAGTTTCCGTGTGTTTGGGGAACTGTTTACCCGAAATTAGCTCTCGTTTTTGTTTGTTGTTCGTTTATACATGGCGGATGCGTCTTATCGTGTCTTGTTACTCGATGTTAAAAGGATGGCGCATATGCATATATTATATTCCGTAGTTTCGTATATCAAGAACAAGTAAATGATTTGCCATCAATATTTTATCGGAACCTCAATTTTTGAAAGGAGTAAATTAGTAGATAATCAGTGTGGTTGATATGATACATCCGAAACTCGGTCTAATTATAAAATAAGAATCTTCTCTTCTTCTTCATAAACTGTATAGTTTCTCCACTGCTGGAGATAGGTCTCTTCAAGTCTCTTCCAGACATCTCTATCTTGCACTTTTTGTGTCCAGTTTCTGCCCCCTGCGGCTTGAATATCGTCAACCCATCTCTTCATTGGTCTACCCAATTTTCGTTTATTTTCCCAGGGTCTCCATTTCAATACTCTAGATGTCCATCTATTGCTATCCATCCTGGCCACCTGTCCTGCCCATTGCCACTTCAATGTGGCTATTCTCTCGGTTATATCTGTTATTCTGGTTCTTCTTCTAATTTCTTCTTTCCTCATATGATCTCTCAACTGACCTTGTCTCTGTTATTGAGTATAAATCCTTGTTTTTGAATGCAGCCCAACTTCGACCTATTATTTTTTGAAAGTCATGGTGTAGTTGTTTGATCATAGTCTTCAGTTCCAATCGATCATCTTTTCTTAAAACCACGTCGTCCGCAAACCGCAGGTGGTGGAGATCTTCCCAGTTTAGACCGTTGAACACGTCTTTCGCCAGTGTAAATAATTTGGGTAAGATGATATCGCCTTGTCTTACTCATTTTTTTACTTTTATTTGTTCCGTTTTCAGGTCTTCATCTAATTTAACTAATATTACTGATGTTTCCTATATAGATTTGAGGAGTTGTGTCTAACCTGGCGTTATCTAAGGAATGTATATTTGCTTATTGTTCCACTGAGTCAAAAGCTTTCTTGTAGTCGACAAACGCTAAGTGGATATTGATGAAACGAAAAATTAAACGAAAATTTTCAGCACGTTCTCAAGACTTGTTTACAAACAAACCCACTCTATACGGAAAACATTACGTTCTCGTTAAACGTACATTAAAGGTCCGATATCTTTTGTTTTTCTTTTTACCAAACATGTTTCAATTAGAGCTCTATCGCAGGGGATCTTTTGAGTGGGAAAGTCAATATGTTTACTTTCCAGCGTACGAAATGATTACAAAACTCAGAGCAATGCCACGTCGAAACTGCATTGGAACTAAATTTTTTTCTTCATCTCATTTTGACTTGCATGTCCTACTAAAATCTATCTCTATCAAGTTACATAGTACCCCTACTGGTTTTTAATATCAGAGCTAATAAACGTTTCAAAAACGATAAATCTCAACTAAGTCAAAGTTGCATAGGACATATTTCAATAAAACTGGGATAAATCTAGAGCAATCCATAAGGATGTATGGAGTTTGCCCAGTTCATATATCCAGAGTATTTGGTTTCGTTCACGCTTCGTTGGTGAAGTAAACGAACTTTGTGTATTTTAAAAGCTGCAGTTTGGAAATTCTTTATTCCTGATACACTCTCGAGCTGGGACTTTGTTTTCCGTTTTGTCATGCTTAAATTGTGAACTCTATTTGGTCCAACCAGTTCAATGAGATGTTCGTTTAATAATTTAGAATCAAATTAACTAAATAACAATTCAAAGTAAATTTTGTCTATGACAAATCAAAATAAATGTACTTTAACATAATTTTTCTTATTATAATATTTTAAACCATAAATTTCAAACACATGGAATAATACATTCTTTGGGATGTCTACATGATGCTGTTGCTCGCAACTCTTCCAAGAAGCCCCTATTTGGCTTTTAATACTTTCTTCGGGGCACTGGTGAGTAGGTTTTGACAGTTATGTCATCTGTCACGTGACGTGAGTAACATACTAAAGTGTTCTTTAACGTCCCAACTGTCAAGCTTAGCTCCATGGAGCTGCAAAAACTACTTCAACTTAATTCCTCCAAGGAACACAACTATTTGACATTTTATACTTTCTTCGGGGCACTGGTGAGTAGGTTTTGACAGTTATGCCATCTGTCACGTGACGTGAGTAACGTACTAAAAGGTTCTTTAACGTCACAACTGTCAAGTTTGGCTCCATGGAGCTGCAAAGACTACTTCAACGTAATTCCTCCAAGAAACACATCTATTTGACATTTTAAACTTTCAGGTCACTGGTAAGTGGGTTTTGATAGTTATTTCATCTGTCACGTGACGTAAGCAACGTACTAAAGTGTTATTTAACGTCCCAACTGTCAAGTTTGGCTCCATGGAGCTGCAAGGAATACTTCAATCTAATTCCTCCAAGAAACCCATCTATTTGACATTTTATACTTTCTTCAGGTCACTGGTGAGTAAGTTTTGACAGTTATGTCATCTGTCACGTGACGTAAGCAACGTACTAGAGTGTTCTTTAACGTCCCAACTGTCAAGTTTGGCTCCATGGAGCTGCAAATACTACTTCAACGTAATTCCTCCAAGAAACACAACTATTTGACATTTTATACTTTTTTCAGGTCACTGGTGAGTAGGTTTTGACAGTTATGTCATCTGTCACGTGACGTGAGTAACATACTAAAGTGTTCTTTAACGTCCCAACTGTCAAGTTTGGCTCCATGAAGCTGCAAAGACTACTTCAACGTAATTCCTCCAAGAAACACATCTATTGGACATTTTATACTTTCTTCAGGTCACTGGGGAGTAGGTTTTGACAGTTCTGTCATCTGTCACGTGACGTAAGCAACGTACTAGAGTGTTCTTTAACGTCCCAACTGTCAAGCTTGGCTTCATGGAGCTGTAAAGGCTACTTCAACGTAATTCCTCCAAGAAACACATCTATTTGACATTTTATACTTTCTTCAGGTCACTGGTGAGTAAGTTTTGACAGTTATGACATCTGTCACGTGACGCAGCCAGTATATTAAAATGTTCCGTAACGCCCCAACTGTCAAATTTGACTCCATGGAGCTCTAAACCCCACTTCCAGCATAATTTCTCAAATTAGCGACTATTTCTAATTTTTTTGTTTCAGATCACTGGTGAACGGGTTTTGACAGTTATGACAGCTGTGACGTGACGTAATAAAAGTACAAAAGAGTGCCTTAACCTCAGAATTGTCACACTGCTGCGTTCCATAAAGTCTACTTACAGTGTGATTTCTCCATAAGAAGCACATCTACTTGAAATTTTATAATTTCCAAAGTATGATTAACATATTCAAAAAAAACTTTTTTCTAAAGCAACATGGAATTGTCTTGGATTAAACAAATTCATTTTGACACTCTGTAGGTAGATTTCAAAGTGGATCAAATTCAATAAGACTGACAGGTAGAACGCCTTAATATCTAACATCAACTTAGTTAAACGCCTTAATGTGATGGCTTTCCATCAGCCGAACGACTTTCTTCTTCCCCGAGCAAATTTCCCAATATATCCCAAGCCCCCAGTAAATGTTTGCGTACGGTTGACGTCCCCCACGTTTATACGTCAATCGCACAAGAGCATTTAAAAGCTGATTCTTGACGAGAATAACCCCGAAGTGTTTGTGAAAGACTGTCTTAATCGAATCAAGGTAGCACAATGTAATGAAATTCGATTTTTTCCAATTTTTTTCTTTTATACACGATTTCTTCTCTACTCCTTTCTAAAGAAAACGTGGTTTTTGTGTTGTTTCTTGCCACCTAAAGAAGAGATTTTTGGTATTTCTATTTTATCGTACAACTTATTATTACAGTCAGAATGCAACCTTCTATTATATATTCAAACAAATCATTACTGCTGCTATGCAGGAATATGACAAAAAATAGATTTCGTCACTGAACCAATTTGGGGTAAATAAGGCTGAATAAAAGAGACAGTCAGGAGACTCCGTCTCGTGCCACAAAATATAGTTGTTCGGAATTCTACAACCTGCACCGGTTTCGTAAATTAATGAAATAGAAAACAGTTTCTAAATTATAATAATCTCGAGTGACCAGACCTTTCAGCAAACTGCCCTTATCGTCTAACAAATGCAAGTAAAATCTATTTTATTATTGTAGTATTTTGTGCATGTAAATTGATATTGTTTAACTGTACTACTTTTGGGAATTATGTTTGATGAGCCTTTGCTGCCAGAAATTGAACATATTTTTGCAAAGATAAACGAAAGTTTTGGTCACAATTCAGAATTTTAGCTTAGCAGTCTGTTATCCGAACACAAAAAATCATCCAGTTCGTGAAGAGAATAATTTACGAGATAAGCTGCTCGAAACTTATTAAAACTCTTGGGCAATCTTAATTCGAAGAATACGGGGCGAGAGGCAAATTGAGGAATAGGAATTATTTAAATGTAAAGTGGAAACGTAACCTGTCTCAACTCCAAATATCGACCGAAATTAATTGTTCTACGAGACGAATGAGGAGAGGGAAATTCCAGTTATTTTCGTGCCTTATCAGTATTCGGGAAGTTTGTCAAATGCGCTTAACTAATTCTAATTTGACTGTTCTCCGGAAAGTTTTTATCGCCATAACTATAATATTGATGGAAATTCTAGTACTTTCGTATATGTTGTTCCTTGCTGAGTCTAGTTTTAAAGCTCATAAAAGCAAAGAACTTTAAATCTGACCTAAATCTGTACTTCAAGTCATAAGTGTAACGTTTTTTGGTAAAATTGTACAGGGTGAACCAGGATAAATTGCTGTGCCGCGTTATGGAAAGCTCTAAGAGTATTACGTACACAAAAAAACCAAATGAAATGAGCATATCTGTGACGTAAAGCCATTTGCCTTTACGTCACAGACATTTTTAGGTTGGGTTATTATGCCTAATATACAGTTACTATTTAGTATGTCATCTGGTGAGCGAATTTAGAAACAAAATCAGTTTTTGATAAATACCCCCCACAGAACAGGGTGATTGATTACACATTACAAAATTTTGTAGATTAATAAGTCTACTTTACTCTTAAATAAACAGTTTATAGACAGGTATTAAAGTTTACCAAAAGTGTGGTACAAATTTTTGAAGCTTCTAAAAGCTTAAAGCATTCCTGAGATATTAAACAAAAACTACAAAAAACAAGAGTCAACTTTGACGCCTTCTAGCGGTCAAACGGGGCAACTTATCTGTGTCAAATTAACGTCACGTGATAGCCCCATTCATTAGCTGTCTTTTGTTAAATGATACTTATATACAGAATGTTTCATATAAGCTAGTTATTTACAATTTTTAGGAAAAGTGCACAAAAATCTAGCCTAAATTAGAAATTTTCGAGGCTGCTCTACTAACTGCGGTCATATTGGATTTGCTCAATCAAAGAGACTTTTTTAATTAATCTTAACTTGGGAAAGACGAATCTAATGTCTATTTTGCTCTAACTTGCACCGTTTTGAAGATGATTTTAGGTTGTGTCAATTTTGACAGTTTAGTGCGTGAAACCCTTAAAAAATAACATTTTGACATATGACACTTTTTGTAATTTTTGTACTGTTCACCTGAAGGTATTTAAGGAGTAGGAGTTAATTTTCAAAATAAAAAAAAAATAATTTACAAAAATCAGAAGTAACCAACCCATGAATTTTTTTTTGAGAATTCTACTTTTTAATTTTTTTAAGTCAAACGGTGTGTGTTACAGTAAAAGTGTTAAGAAAGTAAAAGTTGCGTACCACTATGGTGCGTCTGTGGCAAACAAAATTAAACCTCTAGCTTGAAGCGTTCTTGAGATATTTAGCAAAAACTACAAAAACCAAGAGTCAACTTTGACGCGCTCTAGCGGCCAAACGGGGCAACTTATCCGTGTCGAATCAACGTCACGTGATAGCCCCATTCATTAGCTGTCTTTTGTTAAATGATACTTATATACAGAATGGTTCATATAAGTGAGTTATTTACAATTTTTAGGAAAAGTGCACGAAAATCTAGCCTAAATTAGAAATTTTCGAGGCTGCTCTACTAACTGCGGTTATATTGGATTTTGCTCAATCAAAGAGACTTTTTTAATTAATCTTAACTTGGGAAAGACGAATCTAATGTCTATTTTGCTCTAACTTGCACCGTTTTGAAGATGATTTTAGGTTGTGTCAATTTTGACAGTTTAGTGCGTGAAACCCTTAAAAAATGACATTTTGACATATGACACTTTTTGTAATTTTTGTACTGTTCACCTGAAGGTATTTAAGGAGTAGGAGTTAATTTTCAAAATAAAAAAAAAATAATTTACAAAAATCAGAAGTAACCAACCCATGAATTTTTTTTTGAGAATTCTACTTTTTAATTTTTTAAAGTCAAACGGTGTGTGTTACAGTAAAAGTGTTAAGAAAGTAAAAGTTGCGTACCACTATGGTGCGTCTGTGGCAAACAAAATTAAACCTCTAGCTTGAAGCGTTCTTGAGATATTTAGCAAAAACTACAAAAACCAAGAGTCAACTTTGACGCGCTCTAGCGGCCAAACGGGGCAACTTATCCGTGTCGAATCAACGTCACGTGATAGCCCCATTCATTAGCTGTCTTTTGTTAAATGATACTTATATACAGAATGGTTCATATAAGTGAGTTATTTACAATTTTTAGGAAAAGTGCACGAAAATCTAGCCTAAATTAGAAATTTTCGGGGCTGCTCTACTAACTGCGGTCATATTGGATTTTGCTCAATCAAAGAGACTTTTTTAATTAATCTTAACTTGGGAAAGACGAATCTAATGTCTATTTTGCTCTAACTTGCACCGTTTCGAAGATGATCTTCAGGTTGTGTCCATTTTGACAGTTTAGTGCGTGAAACCCTTAAAAAATGACATTTTGACAAATAACACGTTTTGGAATTTTTGTACTGTTCACCTGAATGTATTTAAGGAGTCGGAGTTAATTTTCAAAATAAAAAAAAAAAAATTTACAAAAATCAGAAGTAACCAACCCATGAATTTTTTTTTGAGAATTCTACTTTTTAATTTTTTAAAGTCAAACGGTGTGTGTTACAGTAAAAGTGTTAAGAAAGTAAAAGTTGCGTACCACTATGGTGCGTCTGTGGCAAACAAAATTAAACCTCTAGCTTGAAGCGTTCTTGAGATATTTAGCAAAAACTACAAAAACCAAGAGTCAACTTTGACGCGCTCTAGCGGCCAAACGGCGCAATCTAGCCGTACCCGCTCTACGTCACGTGAGAGCCCCTTTTATAAGATTTCTTTTCTTATATGGTGCTTATATACAGAATGTTTCATATAAGCGAGTTATTTACAATTTTTAGGAAAAGTGCACAAAAATCTAGCCTAAATTAGAAATTTTCGGGGCTGCTCTACTAACTGCGGTTATATTGGATTTTGCTCAATCAAAGAGACTTTTTTAATTAATCTTAACCCTTAAAAAATTACATTTTGACAAATGACACTTTTTGAAATTTTTGTACTGTTCACCTGAATGTATTTAAGGAGTCAAAGAGAGTTAATTTTCAAAATTAAAAAAAAATCACAAAAATCAGAAGGACCTACACATAATTTTCTTTGGCAATTCTACTTTTTAATTTTTTAAAGTCAAACGGTGTATTTTACAAAAAAAGTGTTAAGAGAGTAAAATTGGCGTACCACTATGGTGCGTCTGTGACAAAAAAAAATGATCTAGCTTGAAGCGTTCCTGAGATATTGAGCGAAAACTACAAAAATGACAGACTTGAAAGTAATCATGTAAATAGCATTCTAAACTCTTAATTAAGAGGAGATATGTAGTACAAAGCATGGGCTTGCTTGTCAGCAAATAATCCTTAAATGAGTGGTCTAGTTTGTCTACAAGCCAAGGAACTTAACCCCAAATTAATTCAGGGCTTCGCCTTGTCCTCGGTATTGCGACTAAGTTTCCTATTTGGGATTAAACTTAGTTGGTGGTTTAAGAAAACTTGAAGCAAGTCAGTTTATATCATATTTTAAAATTGCCATCTAAATATTAATTTACAGAAAATGGGTGTGGTAATCCAAGGGTTGTATGAAGTCAATGTGTCATTGGTCAGTTGTCAACAAAAATTACATAAACACATCATTAATTTCTGGAGATTTATTATTCTAATGCACATTATGTTTGTTTTCGGATATTTCAGGAAGTAATATTTGTGGCATCCTGACTATTTCATTTTACTGTAAATATAACTGACTTAGTGTCAAAGTGACTGAATGAGGTTTTTTCCCATAAAACAAACGTTCTCCTATAGAAAATGAGTCCCCATATAAACCGGTTTTGCGTACATCATTCAACATCCAAGATAGTCAATGAATAATTTTTGCACATTGTACGCTCCTTTCCATACCAAGCGTCTAGAGAACTGATAAATGGTGATTAGGGTAATTTAAATTTAAACCGGATATTCACGCTGTCACTACGCGAGATATCGACGCGTATTAATCACTCAAAACTGTCCTAGAATATTAATAAGACCTCCTCTTTTCTTATCTGCGAACAAATTTCCTGTTTGGTTATTAATTAGCGTTTTATGGAAGAGCAAAGAGTTCAAAGAAAACTAATTCAGTAAACTTCAATTAGTTAATCATCATTACCATTACAAGTTTAAAAAATTTAAAAACTCCCAACCGTCATCGATTTAGAGTTCATAATACGTTTAAATCACTTAATTATAAAATGATCGGTTTATCAGTTCAGTAAATACATATACACTTTAAATTATTGAATAGATTGTTTTTAGATTTGTTAGATGATGAGGACAGCTTCCTGGACGGTTTGGCACTCGCGGTTATTATAATTTAGAAAATGGTTTACTACGGGACGACTACATTTTGTGGCACGAGACGGAGCCTCCTGACTGTCTCTTTTATTCAGCTTTATTTATACCAAATTGGTTCTGTTATTGTTCGTAGCTTGATTTTATATTCCTGCATAGCAGGAGCGTAGTGATTTTTCATCGCTAAAAATACTGCATTCTGACTATAATCTTGCCTCGTGCATTTTATTATTTTGTCATCTTAGAATATCTGCTTTCATTTACTGAATTTATATTTTTTAAATAACACAAACTTCTAGTCGGGATGACGTTTTGATCCACAACTGAAAAACTGTCAAAACGTAATACTTTGTTTGTCCTCCAGAAGACTGAATAAACGTTGGCTGGTAACAATGGCGGCTGGAGGACATCCTTTGAAAACCGTTTCTACTGACGATAAATAGACGTCTTTAACAGTGTGAATTAGAAATGGATTTTTACCCAACTTTTTCAGTTTTCACAAAAAATAATACAACTAACACGTTTAAAGTTACTACTAAACAAAATTAAGAAAGCTCACTAAATTGATACTCAAAAAATAGTCTAGTCTAGTTAATCCAAGGTTAAATTAACCTGACACTCTTCAAAATTAGTCTTTAACGAACAGTTTGGTTTACTTAAAGGTTTCTATAGCATGATTAACAAAACATGTAGTTGGAATATTAGAAATTAACACTGAAAAACATGTTAACAATCTGGTTGAGACGAAAATAAACACTTACAAGGGTGTTTTTTTCACATATTTGAGTAAGGTTTGCAAATGCAATGTGCCGTGACGTAACCATAATAAACACGTTAGAAAAAGATTGAAATATTTTAGTAAAAGAGCAGCAACCGCAAGCTTAAAAGATTTGCAATATTTCAACTTGTCTCACGT
The DNA here is from genome assembly GCF_016097725.1 of Ips typographus. Taxonomy (NCBI): domain Eukaryota; kingdom Metazoa; phylum Arthropoda; class Insecta; order Coleoptera; family Curculionidae; genus Ips; species Ips typographus. The sequence continues at coordinate 647,380 of NC_138426.1, read as the reverse complement.
CAAATTACGTGTAGAAAATGCTTTCGGGCTCTGAAGATATCACGACTAACGTTGTGGAGCTTTTAAAGCAAATTTGCTGGATGACTTTCGGTTTCCTTTTGCATTATTTGCTGGTTAGCTGACACGCCCATGATTCATCATGGAAAGTACCATAAATCAGGGTCTTAAAATAGGACTTCATTAAGGAAACAGGGTTATAGTGCCAATAAATTGCGTATTACAGTTACTATTATTTTAAATCCCCCACGCATGTTTTATGTAAACTAACTGAAGTAAGTTGGTTTTATTGTGCAATTCAGAAACCCTCAATAATTGCTTCTTCTTAAGCTAAAATGCAAGTCTTGTTGTTTAGTTCTGTTTCTCTTTAATTACACTGAAAAGACGGATCAGAAAAGATCAGAAAACTTCTTTAGAAGAATACGGATATACGGAAGATTTTTTAATGTTTTAAAAAAAAATTTGGACAGCTTTTATAGTATTTTGAAAACTTGTGGACGGTTTTAGAAACTTATGGAAGCTTTGAAATTTTTTGACTAATTGAAGATCATTTGGAAGCCTTTAGAGTGTTCTAAACGCTTTTGGAAGCTTCTAAACTGTTTTGGAAGGCTTTCCACTACTTGAGAAGCATTTTGGAGTTTCTGTAGTGTTTTAAAACCTTTTCACACCACTTTAGAAGCATTTGGAAGGTGTTTGGACAGTTTAAAGAGCCTTGAAGCATCTGGACTGCTTTTAAAGCATTTGAAACTTTTTTACTTGCCTTACTGAAGAGTCTTAAACTTGACTTTTGCTATTATAAATAGTCTCAAATTTGATTTTTCAGTCTTAAAGGACTAAAATCAGTCCGAATTTCTTAGAAACGCTCCAATTTTTTTGCACTGATGAGAGTAGAAGTCAATTTAATAGTGAAGAAGCTTGAAATTACATTTTCAAGACTATTAACAGTGTTCAAACTGGCTTTCAGGCCTAAAAAGTCAAAAATCTTGTAAAGATAACTTTTCATGCTGAAAACTGCCTTAAAGTACTAAATACAGTGTGTCGCAAATTGGTTCTGCATGTATTGGAATCTCGGTAATCGTAAGAGCTACAGAGTCGGTTAAATAGGGAAAGTTTTAGAGAATTTTATGTGAAACTTATTTCCAGTTTCCAAATTAAATTATATTTCTCCGTTTTCCGGAAAATTGGGAAAACGTCAGAGGCTGCATTTTAATCGATTGCTTACAGCTTTTTAACAAAGCCGAAGGGAGTTTTGAAACTAAGACATTATTAAGGCACTTTTTTACATAAAACACGATGACGTAGGTAATTAGAAAAAATCTATCGTCACTGGTTTCCGAGATATGGATAAAAAAAAAATCATTTTTGGAAAGCGATTAAAAAGTATTAAAAATTGTAAAATAAATTAGAAAAGCTTAATAGCAATTTAACATAAGTTAGAGAAACTTTTAATAAGAGTATGGGTAGTACATACATAAAGAAAAGCCTAAGTGAAAGATAATCGAACAATTTTTCATTTCAAGGCTAAATAACAATTTCTATCGGGACATGGATCAGTTCGTTCCTATCTTGTAAGAGATGAAACGCTCTGTAGCTCGATCGTCATTTCCGCTCCTACATGAAGGGAAAATATATGGGACAAGTCCAATATACGGACGTAACATCCCCAATCCCGAGGCCTTGTAACGGCTGCACATGAAAACGAATTGCCCATAACCCCAGATAACATTTTTGTGTGCTGCCCCATCGTTTACATGTCGCTTCTGCCTTGACTTCTAATCGTAATTGAATTTTAAAATTTTGTGGAAACGTGTGTGATAATTTTACTTATTTCAGCTAACAGTATACTAGACACTCTATTTAGGTATTGTCTAAGAAAATAAAGGTCCTAACTATAAAACTAAATTGTTGGCGAGTTTTTAAAATTGTAGTCCTTCAGTAAGTTAAAACAGCGATGAGGGATGCGAGTCAGGAGACTCCGTCTCGTGCCACAAAATATAGTCCTATCCATGTAGTCCCTGTAAACGTGACAATCTAAAGCATGATTAAAGCAGATGATAGTACTCTAATGTTGTTTTCATAACTGTACTTCAAGTTAACAATGTCAACATAGAGACAGACTGTACCCTGCAAACTTTTAGCTTAAAATCGTCTGCTATACATGATTACTTTTTACTTACTATTTAACCAACAAACTTTTGAGAAGTAATATATAAATAGAAATTAGTGTCGCCTGACTTAATTACTTAGCTTTGTGGCTTTAGGGAGCAATATGCTTTTTTATTACACGTTAAAATGCTGCTCGAGGGAGTCGTTAGGGGTCTAATACTTCCCTTAATTTTTTCGTTGTCATTACCCCAATTGGCTATATTTTCAGTAAGGTTTGCAGAATTTTTATTACAATTGCTTTGTGTCACTTAATTGTTCCGACAAAGTATACAGGGTGAACCACTAATTCGTGGCAACCCACCACCAAAAACCGCATCAACCAATGGTTTGAATTAATTAAACACAAACATGTTTGTTAGCTCGCTTTGAGACTGCAATTTTTTTTGAAAAGTTGGTAAAACACTGTATAATTTTATACCCGGTGATTGCGCACACTACAGGGTGACCCAAAAAGAGCAGTACGAAAAATTATCTTGTATGTTATAGTGATGAAATCATCGATTGACACTTAAATATAACATCTTTTAGGTGTATTTTGAGGCAATTGTTTATTGCTAGCTACCTGGGATCACTAATTGTGACACATCCTGTATTTTTCGACACACAACCGCCAATCGGGGTTGCCTATTGAATATTTTCGACCGCATTACGTTACGAAGGGTGTGTGTGAAAGGAAAGCAGAAGGTACATTCAATTTTTCATTCAGCCGCCGTTCCTATAAAGTACTTTAGAGCCGGAGGAGACGTGACAAAGGAAAATCTATTCAAATTAGATCACTCGGTAAAGAAAAAAAAACAGTCTTTTAAGATATTGCAAGTAAATACTTTAACAAGAAAATTTGACCGGTAAATTACCAGTAAATTACAAATACTGTGTTTCTGGCAGTTCAAATTTTGTCTCCGCTTTTCTCCCTGACTGTACCAAATTTTGTAGTGTTTTTTTTAGGTTACTGAATAGGAAATTTAATGAGGATTCCAAAAATATGCTTAAAACAGTCATTTTCTTCCTCCAAGTGGGTTTTACACTCTTTTGTCCCTGACTGTCTTTTAAACCATGTTCGAATTTCAACTGATTAAATATGTATTTGTTGCACCAAACCAGTTTTTTCTAAATGACTCGAAAACGGTGAAACTTACCAAAAAATTGCAAGAGGCTAAAAATGTTCCTAATCAACTCCTTAACCCAACATCGTAAGTTTTAAGAACCGTTTTTGCTTCCAGTATACAGGGTGTGCAAAAAAATTATGGTGACTCACTATTTTTGTCACCCTGTACACAATTTTTAAGATAGAATTTTTTACCACCACTGGAAAGAGAAGCTCAAGACGATTAATTTGAGTGGTTCACCCTCCCTGAACTCCCCACAATAACCGAGTTACAAGGTGATCAAATTTCAAACCAAAATTTAAACTGATTTGAAAATGTATTGCAAATCAAACCAGTTTATGCTAAATAATTCAGAAATGGTGAAAGTACTTCTAGCATATTTAAAATTTCTGCTAGAGACTTCTGGCAGTTTTAAAAGACTCTTGGAAAGTTTCAAAGGGCTTTGGCACATGCAAATCACTATTAGAACCTTCTGGTACTTTCAAATGTCTATTAGGATGTTTCAGATTCTTCTAGCACATTTAAAATGTCTGCTAGAAGCTTCTGGCAGTTTTAGAAGACTCTTGGAAAGTTTCAGAGGACTTTGGCACATGCAAATCACCATTAGCACTTTCTGGTACTTTCAGATGTCCATTAGGATGTTTCAGATTCTTCTGACCCATTTAAAATGTCTGCTAGAGGCTTTTGGAAGTTTTAGCAGATTCTTGGAAGGTTTCAGAAGTCTTTGGCACATTTAAATCACTATTAGAACCTCTCATACTTTCAAATGTCCATTAGGATGTTTCAGATTCTTCTAGCACATTTAAAATATCTGCTAGAGGTTTCTGGCAGTTTTAGAAGACTCTTGGAAGGTTTCAGAAGTCTCTGGCACATGCAAATCACTATTAGAACCTTCTGATACTTTCAAATGTCCATTAGGATGTTTAAGAGTCTTGTAGCACATTTAAAATGTCTGCTAGAGGCTTCTGACAGTTTTAGAAGACTCTTGGAAGGTTTCAGAGGTCTCTGGCACATGCATATCACTATTAGAACCTTCTGGCACTTTCAGATGTCCATTAGGATGTTTCAGATTCTTCTAGCACAATATAATATCTGCTAGAGGCTTCTGGCAGTGTTAGAAAACTCTTAGAAGGTTTCAGAAGTCTCTTGCACACGCAAATCACTATTAGAACCTTCTGGCACTTTCAGATGTCCATTAGGATGTTTCAGATTCTTCTGGCCCATTTAAAATGTCTGCTTGAGGCCTCTGGCAGTTTTAGAAGACTCTTGGAAAGTTTCAAAGACCTTTGGCACATGCAAATCACTATTAGCACCTTCTGGTACTTTCAGATGTCCATTAGGATGTTTCAGATTCTTCTAGCACATTTAAAATTTCTGATAGTGGCTTCTGGCAGCTTTAGAAGATTCTTGGAAGGTTTCAAAGGTTTCTGGCACATGCAAATCACTATTAGAACCTTCTGGAACTTTGAGATGTCCATTAGAATATTTCAGAAGCTTCTGAACATTTAAAATCTCTGCTCCAAGCTTCTGTCAGTTTTACAAGACTCTTGGAAGGTTTCAGATGCCTCTGGCACATGAAAATCACTATTAGAACCTTCTGGCACTTTGAGATGTCCATTAGAATGTTTCAGAAGTATCTGGCACATTCAAATCACTATTAGAGGTTTCTAGCAATTTAAAATGTCGACTAGAATGTTTCACAAGTCTCTGGAACATTCAAATCACTATTAGAACCTTATGGCACTTTGAGATGTCCTTCAGGATGTTTCAGGAGTCTCTGGCATGTTTAAAATGTCTGCTAGAAGCTTCTGGCAGTTTTAGAAAAAAAGATTTCAGAGGCCTTTGGCACATGCAAATCACTATTAGAACTTTCTGGCACTTTGACATATTCATTAGAGTGTTTCAGAAGTCCCTGGCACATTAAAATCACTATTAGAGGCTTCCAGCACTTTAAAATGTCTACCAAAATGTTTCACAAGCCTCTGGCACATTCAAATCACTATTAGAACCTTCTGGCACTTTGAGATGCTCATTAGGATGTTTCGGAAGCTTCTGGCACATTCAAGTTACTATTAGAACCTTCTGGTACTTCGACTGCGCACGATTTTGCAACGTTGCCAAAAACGGCCGGGTTCATCATAAGAAAATGGTCAAAAACTGTCAAAAATGTAATTCTGACGCAAAAACTGTCAAAAGTTCAGAATTACAGTAAAGAAAAACATTGAGAAAGTCAAATCAATTTAAGAAAATAAAAATTGATAGTTAAACAGCTAAACTGGCGATTTTATCATTAAAACTGTCATTTTGAAGGTTTGCACATTTCATTAATCAGATATTTGAATTATTTTAAGGCCAACTTGTGACGTAGCAAACATTTGCGTTTCCGGTGCAACGCTTTACCAATTGAGGTATAAATGTACACTAATTTGCTCGACTTATTTTTCAGTTTTAGTCTTCTATTTTTTCGACATCGCCAATGACTTGAGATCAACAAATTTCCAAATTATTCAAACATAAATTGCTTGGTTAATTGCTCTTCTCTTATAAATAGTGAGGAGGAGATTCATCAAAAAAATCGTCATAAACAGAATAGTGTAATGAATGAGTTTTACTAAAATCCAGATAACTTTACTCTCCCTTGTTTAAACTAAATTAAACTTTCACAACGCTGAAACTTTTTTCCTAAAAATAGGCAAATAATTAAAACTGGAATTTTCAGTGCGGGAATTGCTCTCGACATTCTGAAAGAAACCGACTTTTCCTTACAAACACGGCTTTAACAAGTTGTTTTTCGCAAGTCAAATTAATTTTACATTGAAAAACACGGTGCCAGGACAAAGTCATGAATTGCTTCCTCTGAGAGAGTTTTCGGTGCAACAAAAGGGTTGATATTATTTAGTTCGGAAATTTGCGGGTCCCCTTTTCACACTCAAATCGCCATTGAATTTTGTACGGTTTGACGGATGTTTTACCTACACTTTCAAAAGAAACATTTAGTGATGGTAGAACAGTAAAAGTTTTTCGAAAACGATTTGTTGGCTGAGATAATAGAGAGTCATTTGTACTGTAAAGTTAATTGCTATTTAATTTTACGTGACATTAAAACACAACCAATTTCTAACTCACATAAACTCAATAGAACCCACAATCAAATTTACAACAGAAACTGAACAAAATAACGAACTTCCATTCTTAGACATTCTAATCAAAAAAGACATAAACAAATTTGAAACAAAAGTATACAGAAAACCAACCCACACAAATAGATATTTAAACTACAAATCCAATCATCCAATAATGGTAAAAAAAGGTATTGTAAAAAGTTTATTTGATAGAGCCAAAATTATTTGCAATAATGAACAATTTAATAAAGAAAAATTATTCATTAAAAATGTTCTAAAAGAAAATGACTATCCTGAAACATTTATTAATAAATGTTTTAGGGATTTAGAACATCCAAAACAATCTGGAAATCAAAATCAAACTTTTCCTTTTACTAACCTTTTTATTCCTTACATTCCAGGTAGTTCTGACAAAATCAAACGAATAGCTAAAAAACATAACATCAGAACAATATTTAGAACTCAAAACCCATGAAAATAAATCGACAAGAAACGTGATATATAAAATTCCTTGCGAATGCAATCAATTTTATATTGGTGAAACCTCCAGACCTTTATAAAAACGTATTAAAGAACACCAAAATTATTTAAGAACTGGAGACTTTCACAAATCTAATATATGCCAACACGCGTTTGATAATGATCATAGAGTCAAATGGAATGAATGTAGTATCATAGACAAAGAAACTTTTTCAAAAAGACGTAAAATAAAAGAAAGTGCATATATTAGATTAAACCATGACTCCTGTGTTGCTACATCCTCTATTAATATTGACCAAACTTGGTTAAATATTCTAGAGGAGGAGATAACACTTGGTCATATCAAACGAAACTGAAATTTCTTGTAATTTTGTTTTCATTATAAAACCCACCTTTCACTACAACAATAGATAACCTTTCCTATTGGAATGACAAAAGTCAAAATTTATGTAAATTTTTATTGACAAAACCCTTCTCAGAGTTCCATATTGAACATTATCAGGTTTAATATTTATTAAGTTGTTGTTTTCTGTGTTCTGCCGTTGTGTTCTTTCTTTTTTAGATTCTCTGAAGACGGTGGTAGATTTTCCACCGAAACGTCAGCGTTTTTAGGTAACAAGACCGAGCCTAAGTCAGTGGTTTTGTGTTGGGACGACTAGGTTAATGTTATTTTCAACTTAGTTGAAAATAGTGCGAAATTCCATTTTCCCAACAAACCTTTTTTTTTGTGAGACAGAAGACCCAATAAACAAAGAAAAAATTAAAACACACTTTCCCATATCAAATTGGTTATAGTTCAAACAAGCGGGCTACGTTTTGCCAGAAATTGGAAAATGCTTCTTTTTGTCAAAAGTGCAATTTTGGCAGAATTTGGAATATGTTTCTTTTATTAAAAATGATGAAAAATGTGGGAGCAGAAAAAATGTTTTTCACGTACTTTTTGAAATTTGATATCTCAGAAACGTGAAGAACTAACTAATTTTATAGTATTTTCCATTTGCTTTATCTAATGGCGATTACTTTTTATTTAAAATTCATGATAGGAAGTTACGAAATAGAAAGAAAATCATCTCAATACAGTCGAATAAATCCCCACACAAATTCGCTAACAAGCTAATTTGCAATTTTCTCTTAACAAACCAGAAATGGTAACGTAATTCAATAATAAAGGGAATGTACCCCCGACAATATTCTAAGTTAAGAAACTGGCTTGACAAAGCTTTCCTGCGTTAAATCCAATAAAACATACCGTGAACTGCAAAATAATTTGCATATGTATGAATCCATGAGGGATTTTCTATTATTATTTTAGCAAATAGTCAATATCTCAGGATTTTTTTATTTTTTGCTTACATTTTGATTGAGATTTTTCAGCTAGTTGACTGAACCAAAATCTTGTCTGTTGCTTAATAACCTGATTTTCCAGTTTATTTTATTTTTTGTCTATATTTTGATGCTGAAATCAAAGGAAAACCCGCTGGGGCATTATGAGGTACAACAAAAAAGTCATAAAAAATTGGTCAAATTTGACACTTTCTAGCGGCCAAACCGTCCAACCTATTAACGCAAATTGGGATACTTTTAGAAAGCCTATCTCATTGGCTAACTATTGACATATAAAACTCTATTAAAAATGGTGCAAATAATCGAGTTATTCAGGATTGAACGCAAGAATGCACCGAAAAAGTGATGAATAACTTGGTTAACTTTGATGCTCTCTAGCGGCCAAACCGTCAACTTATTAACCCAATTTGGGATACTTTTAGAAAGCCTATCTCATTGGCTAACTATTGACATATAAAACTCTATTAAAAATGGTGCAAATAAGCTAGTTTTTGAAGATTGAACGAAAGGATGCACCGAAAAAGTGATGAATAACTTGGTTAACTTTGATGCTCTCTAGAGGCCAAACCGTCCAACTTATTAACCCAAATTGAGATACTTTTAGAAAGCCTATCTCATTGGCTAACTATTGACATATAAAACTTCATTAAAAATGGTGCAAAAAATCGAGTTATTCAGGATTAAACGAAAGGATGCACCGAAAAAGTGATGAATAACTTGGTTAACTTTGATGCTCTCTAGAGGCCAAACCGTCCAACTTATTAACCCAAAGTGGAATACTTTTAGGAAGCCTATCTCATTGGCTAACTATTGACATATAAAACTCTATTAAAAATGGTGCAAATAATCGAGTTATTCAGGATTAAACGAAAGGATGCACCGAAAAAGTGATGAATAACTTGGTTAACTTTGATGCTCTCTAGAGGCCAAACTGTCCAACTTATTAACCCAAATTGAGATACTTTTAGAAAGCCTATCTCATTGGCTAACTATTGACATATAAAACTCTATTAAAAATGGTGCAAATAATCGAGTTATTCAGGATTGAACGAAAGAATGCACCGAAAAAGTGATGAATAACTTGGTTAACTTTGATGCTCTCTAGAGGCCAAACTGTCCAACTTATTAACCCAAATTGAGATACTTTTAGAAAGCCTATCTCATTGGCTAACTATTGACATATAAAACTCTATTAAAAATGGTGCAAATAATCGAGTTATTCAGGATTGAACGAAAGAATGCACCGAAAAAGTGATGAATAACTTGGTTAACTTTGATGCTCTCTAGAGGCCAAACCGTCCAACTTATTAACCCAAATTGAGATACTTTTAGAAAGCCTATCTCATTGGCTAACTATTGACATATAAAACTCTATTAAAAATGGTGCAAATAATCGAGTTATTCAGGATTGAACGAAAGAATGCACCGAAAAAGTAATGAATAACTTGGTTAACTTTGATGCTCTCTAGAGGCCAAACCGTCCAACTTATTAACCCAAATTGAGATACTTTTAGAAAGCCTATCTCATTGGCTAACTATTGACATATAAAACTCTATTAAAAATGGTGCAAATAATCGAGTTATTCAGGATTGAACGAAAGAATGCACCGAAAAAGTAATGAATAACTTGGTTAACTTTGATGCTCTCTAGAGGCCAAACCGTCCAACTTATTAACCCAAATTGAGATACTTTTAGAAAGCCTATCTCATTGGCTAACTATTGACATATAAAACTCTATTAAAAATGGTGCAAATAATCGAGTTATTCAGGATTAAACGAAAGGATGCACCGAAAAAGTGATGAATAACTTGGTTAACTTTGATGCTCTCTTGAGGCCAAACCGTCCAATTTATTAACCCAAATTGGAATACTTTTAGAAAGCCTATCTTATTGGCTAACTATTGACATATAAAACTCTATTAAAAATGGTGCAAATAATCGCGTTATTCAGGATTGAACGAAAGGATGCACCGAAAAAGTGATGAATAACTTGGTTAACTTTGATGCTCTCTAGAGGCCAAACCGTCCAACTTATTAACCCAAATTGAGATACTTTTAGAAAGCCTATCTCATTGGCTAACTATTGACATATAAAACTCTATTAAAAATGGTGCAAATAATCGAGTTATTCAGGATTGAACGAAAGAATGCACCGAAAAAGTAATGAATAACTTGGTTAACTTTGATGCTCTCTAGAGGCCAAACCGTCCAACTTATTAACCCAAATTGAGATACTTTTAGAAAGCCTATCTCATTGGCTAACTATTGACATATAAAACTCTATTAAAAATGGTGCAAATAATCGAGTTATTCAGGATTGAACGAAAGAATGCACCGAAAAAGTAATGAATAACTTGGTTAACTTTGATGCTCTCTAGAGGCCAAACCGTCCAACTTATTAACCCAAATTGAGATACTTTTAGAAAGCCTATCTCATTGGCTAACTATTGACATATAAAACTCTATTAAAAATGGTGCAAATAATCGAGTTATTCAGGATTAAACGAAAGGATGCACCGAAAAAGTGATGAATAACTTGGTTAACTTTGATGCTCTCTTGAGGCCAAACCGTCCAATTTATTAACCCAAATTGGAATACTTTTAGAAAGCCTATCTTATTGGCTAACTATTGACATATAAAACTCTATTAAAAATGGTGCAAATAATCGCGTTATTCAGGATTGAACGAAAGGATGCACCGAAAAAGTGATGAATAACTTGGTTAACTTTGATGCTCTCTAGAGGCCAAACCGTCCAACTTATTAACCCAAATTGAGATACTTTTAGAAAGCCTATCTCATTGGCTAACTATTGACATATAAAACTCTATTAAAAATGGTGCAAATAATCGAGTTATTCAGGATTGAACGAAAGAATGCACCGAAAAAGTAATGAATAACTTGGTTAACTTTGATGCTCTCTAGAGGCCAAACCGTCCAACTTATTAACCCAAATTGAGATACTTTTAGAAAGCCTATCTCATTGGCTAACTATTGACATATAAAACTCTATTAAAAATGGTGCAAATAATCGAGTTATTCAGGATTAAACGAAAGGATGCACCGAAAAAGTGATGAATAACTTGGTTAACTTTGATGCTCTCTAGAGGCCAAACTGTCCAACTTATTAACCCAAATTGAGATACTTTTAGAAAGCCTATCTCATTGGCTAACTATTGACATATAAAACTCTATTAAAAATGGTGCAAATAATCGAGTTATTCAGGATTGAACGAAAGAATGCACCGAAAAAGTGATGAATAACTTGGTTAACTTTGATGCTCTCTTGAGGCCAAACCGTCCAATTTATTAACCCAAATTGGAATACTTTTAGAAAGCCTATCTTATTGGCTAACTATTGACATATAAAACTCTATTAAAAATGGTGCAAATAATCGCGTTATTCAGGATTGAACGAAAGGATGCACCGAAAAAGTGATGAATAACTTGGTTAACTTTGATGCTCTCTAGAGGCCAAACCGTCCAACTTATTAACCCAAATTGAGATACTTTTAGAAAGCCTATCTCATTGGCTAACTATTGACATATAAAACTCTATTAAAAATGGTGCAAATAATCGAGTTATTCAGGATTGAACGAAAGAATGCACCGAAAAAGTAATGAATAACTTGGTTAACTTTGATGCTCTCTAGAGGCCAAACCGTCCAACTTATTAACCCAAATTGAGATACTTTTAGAAAGCCTATCTCATTGGCTAACTATTGACATATAAAACTCTATTAAAAATGGTGCAAATAATCGAGTTATTCAGGATTAAACGAAAGGATGCACCGAAAAAGTGATGAATAACTTGGTTAACTTTGATGCTCTCTAGAGGCCAAACTGTCCAACTTATTAACCCAAATTGAGATACTTTTAGAAAGCCTATCTCATTGGCTAACTATTGACATATAAAACTCTATTAAAAATGGTGCAAATAATCGAGTTATTCAGGATTGAACGAAAGAATGCACCGAAAAAGTGATGAATAACTTGGTTAACTTTGATGCTCTCTAGAGGCCAAACCGTCCAACTTATTAACCCAAATTGAGATACTTTTAGAAAGCCTATCTCATTGGCTAACTATTGACATATAAAACTCTATTAAAAATGGTGCAAATAATCGAGTTATTCAGGATTAAACGAAAGGATGCACCGAAAAAGTGATGAATAACTTGGTTAACTTTGATGCTCTCTAGAGGCCAAACTGTCCAACTTATTAACCCAAATTGAGATACTTTTAGAAAGCCTATCTCATTGGCTAACTATTGACATATAAAACTCTATTAAAAATGGTGCAAATAATCGAGTTATTCAGGATTGAACGAAAGAATGCACCGAAAAAGTGATGAATAACTTGGTTAACTTTGATGCTCTCTAGAGGCCAAACCGTCCAACTTATTAACCCAAATTGAGATAGTTTTAGAAAGCCTATCTCATTGGCTAACTATTGACATATAAAACTCTATTAAAAATGGTGCAAATAATCGAGTTATTCAGGATTGAACAAAAGAATGCACCGAAAAAGTGATGAATAACTTGGTTAACTTTGATGCTCTCTAGAGGCCAAACCGTCCAACTTATTAACCCAAATTGAGATAGTTTTAGAAAGCCTATCTCATTGGCTAACTATTGACATATAAAACTATTAAAAATAGTGCAAATAATCGAGTTATTCAGGATTGAACGAAAGAATGCACCGAAAAAGCGATGAATAACTTGGTTAATTTTGATGCTCTCTAGCGGCCAAACCGTTCAACCTATTAACCCAAGTTGGGATACTTTTAGAAAGCTCATTTCATTAGCTATCTATTAACGTATAAAACTCTACCTAAAATAATGCAATTAGGCTAGTTTTTGAAGATTAAACAAAAAGATACATCACAAAAAATTGGTTAACGACGACGTCCTCTAGCGGCCAAACGGTCCCACTAACCAATCGACTTTTATACGTCAATGGAAAGCTCATTTCATTGACTGTCTTGGTCTATTACGATGTGATGCTTGGGAATTTCTTAAAAAACTATTTTTACAACTAACAATTTTTGTAAGGGTCAAATTTGCCTGAAACACCGCCACTATACCAATGGGTTTTGCGTTACGTTAGCCAATTAGTGCAAGCGAAAATCGACCTTCACAATTTTATTTTTGCACTTTTTCTACGTCACTAGATTTGACAATCACTGTGCTAGGTTTGTGCCAAAAATCAAGGCCGTATCTGCCCGATTGAAAAAAGATCCCTTAAAGGAATTAGAGTGGTAACAGTTAGTTAGCTTTGGAGCCCTCTGGCGGCCAAACGAAGCAACATATCAACACAGGCTGTCACATTTTTGAAAAGCCCATTTTATTTTCTATCAATTGACATATAAAAGTCTATACAAAGTGATGCAAATAAACGAATTATTTAGTGGGATAAGTAAATAATCAACAATAAAGACAGTTTTGACTGAATTTGACAGTTACAGAGTGGTTTCAATTTAAAAAATAAATTTTTTAAATAAATGAACTAATAAAAACTTATCTTAATTTTGAACAGAGAATCAGACAACGTTATAAGAATAAATAGTGTTCCACTTGAAAAACTTTTTTGACCATCCTGTATCAGATATTTTGACGTTTGTTTAACAGAAGAAATCACAAAAATTAAGAAAAAACGTTTCGGAATACAAGTAGTGCATCATCATTACTGCTGCTATGCAGAAAAAAAGAGAACAAGCGACAAACATTAGATTTCGTCACTGAACCAATTTGGTATAAATAAGACTCGACATCCTCGTGGAAAGGGAGACGGTCGGAAGGCTCCGTCTCGTGCCACAAAATGTAGTCGTCCCATATTCTTCCTTCAATTCGAGCTTTACATTTAAAACGTAACACTATTTTAATTAGTAAAGGTTTTTTTAGACTCTCCAGTGGTGGTAATTCAGAAAATTAGTGGACATTTTTGGCATATTAGGACTTGTTTTTGTGTACAAAATTTAGCTTAGCGGTTTACTCCTCGGTTCAAATCAACTTTACGAAAGCAAATATTCCAAATTGAAAATAGCAAACTTGCTAGGAAACTGACTTAGTTACCACTTTCCGTTCCAAATACAAACTCCTTGCTCTCTTATCTACCTGTACGCCTATTTCTGTGCAAACCAGCTGCATTTGCACTGAATTCGTGAATACGAATTGAATGTTTCGTTTTCAACGTTATCGCTTTAGGAATGGGAGTTGTGTTGTCGTCTCATTCGACCTGAATAGCTTTAGTTTAGACGTTCCTTTAATGTTCTCCTGTTTGATTGAATAGGCTTTTGCGTTCCATCGTTTTTTTCTTCGGCAAAGACACCGAGACTTTGATTCAATAATACCGAGCTAAAAAAAATCCCATTCAATATAATGCAAAAACAAAATTAAATTTGCTGCGGACGACAATAATGTCATGATTACTCGGAAATCTCTTTTTATTATTGTTCGGAAATTGGTTTTCCGAATTTTGTCAATCAATTCGCGTTGACTCTAATGATATTGAAACGAGAATGAGCTTTTATCTTTGCGTAACAAATTCAATCAATGCTCGTTTAGCTGATTTGCGATTCCAAATAATCAATAGACCAGCGATTTTATGATGTTCAATACACATTGAATTATGTGTTTCTCAGGGAAAAAAATTTACACTGAAAGCAGTATACGGAAAATCAAATTAACGGTCCCTAAAACCCAAAAAATAACAAAATTTGAAATTGAAAAAAAAAAAATTAATTATCTCGATAACGGTTAGAGTTCCAGAAATTTAGCAGAAGACCAAAAATGTTCAGGATGACGTTTTGCACTTAGTGGACTTGGTTTAAAACCACTTTAGAATAGGGTTAACGCCATAACAACACACGGGGCATTGCTTTTAAATTTGAACTCCCTGTATACGTTCTATCGTATTGGTATTAGTAGTTTTGGTGAAAAAGCAGTTAAAGACGTACATTATGAGTTTTTACAGTCACTGAAACCCCACAAATGACACAGAGATAGAATTTTTGAAATCTTGATGGAACTTAGTAAAAAAAAGTCAAATATCTCAAAAACGGCTAGAGTTCCGGAGGTTTTGCAGGATAACAAAAATGTTCAGAATTCCTTTCTGCACCCAGTGGACTAGGTTTACACCCACTCAGAATCGGTTAAAGTAGGTTACAACTGACATAATTTAACTGTTTTAATTTTAATTTTATTTTTTTTGAACTCTTTGTACCTATACGTTCAATCATATTGCTGTTTGTACAAGTTGAAAGAGCATTTCAAGACGAACATTTTTAGTCCTTTTGAAGCCTTGAAGCCCCAAAAATAGCGGAGATTTGGATTTTTTAAAGTAATGACATATTTCCAAAAAAAAAGTAAAAAAGTCCAATATCTCGAAAACGGTTACAGTGAAGAAAATATTACAAGAGACCAAAAATTTTTAGAATTACCTCTGCACTAAGTGGATTAGGTTTGTATCTACGTAGAACTGAGTAAAGAAGATAACAACTGTCTTTTGCCCTAAAAAGTCATTTAAGGGAGATATTTCCGCAAAACTGTTTCAAAAAATG
Organism: Ips typographus; assembly: GCF_016097725.1. Lineage (NCBI taxonomy): Eukaryota > Metazoa > Arthropoda > Insecta > Coleoptera > Curculionidae > Ips > Ips typographus. Next base: position 631,606 of record NC_138426.1, on the reverse strand, counting down.
AAATGAGTGAATAACTCGGTTATTTAAAAAAATATCAGAAATTAGTAAAAAGGTAAAGTTATAGGGAATTTTATTCTCTACCAGATTAGATTAGGGTACTTTTGTCCTAAAAGGTCGTTTAAGTGAGATATTTCCTCAAAACTGTTTCAAAAAATGAAATGAGCGAATAACTTGCTTATTTAAAAAAATATCAAAAAAGTTAAATAAAGGAAAGTTGTAGGGAATTATATTCTCTATAAAATTGCTTTAGAGTACTTTCGCCTCTAAAAGATCATTTAAGGGAGATATTTCCTCCAAACTGTTTCAAAAAATGAAATGAGTGGATAACTCGGTTATTTGAAAAAATATCAAAAAAGTGTAATAAGGTTAAGTTATAGGTAATTTTATTCTCTACCAGAATGCGTTAGAGCACTTTTGCCCTAAAAAGTCATTATAGGGAGATATTTTCTCAAAACTGTTTCAAAAAACGAAATGAGTGAATAACTCGGTTATTTGAAAAAAAATCAAAAAAGTGTAATTAGGTAAAGTTATAGGTAATTTTATTATCTACCAAATTTCGTTATTTCGTTAGGGTACTTTTGCCCTAAAAGATCGCTTAAGGGAGATATTTCCTCCAAACTGTTTCAAAAAATGAAATGAGTGGATAACTCGGTTATTTGAAAAAAATATCAAAAAAGTGTAATAAAGGAAAGTTGTAGGAAGTTATTTTCTCTACAAGATTCCATCAGTCGCTGGAACCCCCCAAAATAGCGGAAAAGAAGTAGAAGTAGAAAAATTTGGTGAAATATAAACAAAAAGCGAATCTCAGAAATGGTTAGAGTTCCGAAAATTTTGCTTGAGACCAAAAATATTCAGAATATACTGGGTTTACTCCCACTTAAGAACAAAACAACGGGAAAAATGTTAGTTTCCAATGTAAGTGATTGCCTTTTTGTTTTTTTGGACACCCTGTATATGTTGGATCGTTGTTACAGTTAGTGCGAGGCTAAAGAGCGGTTTAGGATAAACACTTTGAGATTTTTACAGTCGAATTGGCAATTTGATGCAATTCCCAAGAAAAGTCAAATATCCCGGGAACGGTTAGAGTTACGAACATTTTCTACGATATCAAAATTGTTCAAGTTAGTCCTTTTCGTTTATTTTGGACATACTGTATATGTTCAATAGTGTTGCGGTTAGCATGAGTTGAAAGAGCAGTTCTAGACGAACATTTTGAGGTTTTTTGCAATCGCTGAAACTTCCAAAAACGTTGAATTTTCAAAATTTTGATGCAATTTCCAAAAAAGTAAAGAAAAATCGAATATCTAGGAAACGGTTAGAGTTTCCTAGACAGTTCGAATTCAGCTGAATGCTGAACAAAATTACTTAATTTAAAATATCGTAAGATGGTCGAAATATGGAACGTTGTTGTCCACAAGGGAACCTTTTAATGGGACCACAGAATCGTAAAATAGAAGCACCACACAAAACATTTCGAAAACGTTAATCGATTATCGGAAAAGCTCGATAACGAGAAAATCGGAAAACTGGCAACATTGCAACATTAAATCTGAAATTTCCGTATTGTTTGAAGTGTTGTTTTCCGATAAATTCAATGACAGTTATGACGTGCAACTGATGATATTAATAATAATCAGAACTGTACTTGAGAAAGTATGTTTTGTGTTATTTTTTTATTATTTGCAATACATTATTTTCTTGAACACTCTGTATACCAATCAATCGTTTGGTGCAAAGCAGTTATACAAATTTACACCTTATCTGGTTGTAATCCGTTTGCAAATTTGCTAACAAAGTTGTACCTAGAGACTAAATTAAATTCCTTCGACGTGTCAGTAAAATAGATAACTTACACGACAAACGGCTTTAAACTTGGTAAAGTCATTGTAAAGGGTTTCACTTCACGATTAATATTATCGAAGTTTGTATATTTCGTAAGCGAAACTTAATTGAAAGGTAACAATTAAGTTTGCCAAGATTCAGTGACGTTTCGCCCGTAAATTGTTACCGAATTAATGGAAGGAGACTTTCCGACTCTAATTAGACTAATAAGACAAAGTTTATGACTGTATTGTTAATATAGCTGAGTGATCTAACATGCAAGACAGGAATGTTTTGGGTTTTAGGGGAGAAAAACGTTTGGAAATCACATTCTTGGGTAAAGCAATTGATGCTACAGATGTGGACTTGAACTAAGGGCTACTTTTATAAGTTCAGTACTCTAGAGTTTAAACTATGAAATAAGCATTGAAATCTAACATTTCTGGGACAAAGTGACCCTCACATTTAAAAAAAGACGGATATAGTGATCAATTCAATACAACGGACAGAGACAGATGATGAGAAAACAGAGAATCATTTCACGTTGAAACCATAATATTGGTTTACTAATAAAACACTAAGACACAGTTTTACACGGTTCAGTTAACTCTAACTGGAACTTTAGCAGAAAATGACTGATTTAATCTAATTATGTAATAGGGCAAAAATGTTCTCTTTCTCTTCTAAAAATTTTTCAGTTTTCAAAAAAAATTGAAGGAGACTTTTTAAGATTCAATATCGCGATAACATGAAAAGCTAGAGAGGCCAGTTTTGGCTCATTTTGTAATATTTTTTATCCTCTTTCTAATGACGTTTTAGTGAAATCTATAAGAGTTCAAATAAAAAAGTTACAATTATTCAAAAATGGGAAAAATGCCATTTTTGCAAAAAGTGCATTTAGTAATTTTTTATTTTGCTCCAGGAGGGTTCCAATGCTCAGCAAAGGGCATATTTATACCAAAGGACCGTAAATTAGGTAACATAAGTACAAAAAAAGCACTTTAAAATTTTCCATTTTTCAAAAAAATCGAAAGAATGGTGGGGTATTAGGGTTTTTTTTTACTACTTTTTGAAATTTAATATCTTGGCAACATGGAGAGCTAGAGAGGCCAGCTTTGGCTCATTTTGTAGAATTTTTTATCCTCTTTATAATGGCGCTTAATTGAAATCTATAAGAGTTCAAATAAAAATGTTACAATTATTCAAAAATGAGGAAAATGCCATTTTTGCAAACAGTGCAATTTCAGTAATTTTTTATTTTGCTTCAGGAGGATTCCAATGCTCAGCAAAGGGCATATTTATACCAAAGGACCTTAAATTAGGTAAAATAAGTACAAAAAAAACATTTTAAAATTTTCCATTTTTAAAAAAAATCGAAAGAATGGGCGGTTATCAGGGTCTTTTTTTACTACTTTTTGAAATTCAATATCTCGGTAACATAAAGCGCTAGAGAAGTCAGTTTTGGCTCATTTTGTAGTATTTTTTATCCTCTTTCTAATGGCGTTTTAGTGAAATCTATAAGTGTTTAAATAAAAAAGTTACAATTATTCAAAAATTGAAAAAATGCCGTTTTTGTAAAAAGTGCAATTTTGGCAATTTTTTATTTTGCTCCAGGAGGGTTCCAATGCACAGCAAAGGGCATATTTATACCAAAGGACCTTAAATTGGGTGAAATAAGAACAAAAAAAGCACTTTAAAATTTTCCATTTTTCAAAAAAATCGAAAGAATGGTGGGGTATTAGGGTTTTTTTTTACTACTTTTTGAAATTCGATATCTCAGCAACATGAGGAGCTAGAGAGGCCAGCTTTGGCTCATTTTGTAGAATTTTTTATTCTCTTTCTAATGGCGTTTTAGTAAAATCTTTAAGAGTTCAAATAAAAATGCTACAATAATTCAAAAACTGAAAAAATACTATTTTTGCAAAAAGTGCAATTTTGCCAATTTTTTGTTTTGCTCCAGGATGTTTCCAATGCCCAACAAAGGGCATATTTATACCAAAAGTTTTTAGAGAAAGTTTAAAGAGGCCAGTTTTGGCTCATTTTGTAGAATTTTTAATCCTCTTTCTAATGTCGGTTTAATGAAATCTATAAGAGGTCAAATAAAAATGTTACAATCATTCAAAAATTGAAATAATGCTCTTTTTGCAAAAAGTACAATTTCTGTTTTTTTAAGTACTTTTTAAGATTCAGTATCTCGGTAACATGATCAATTAAAGATGCCAGTCTTTTGGTTAACAAACTGAACTATTTTAAATAGAAATCCGGTGCCAAAGTTTTCGAGAGTCTGGTTAAATAAATAATTGAAACTCTCTGAAATCAGGTCAACAATTTCCGTAAAAGTCGAGTAGTTTGGAAAATGGCCGAGGTAGGTGAAACAAGGATTGCCCTCCTAGAAATAGATGTTATAAACTACCTGCTGCCCAGATTCCCTCGGGTCCAATTTCCAATATAGAGAGCTTTGGGAAAGCGTAGCGAAAATTGTATTAACCTTCCTCTTGTTTTTTTTTTTGGTTGTTAACCATCTTATGTACGACTTTTCCAACTGTGAACAAGTTCTGGTGATAGAATATTGGCATAAACAAAACGTTTTGCTTGCAGAATATGATATTAAATTTTTCCTGAAAAGAGTTTTCTGTGAAACCTGGTAAAGCTGGCAATATAAGCTCATGCGACAGCAAACAAGGTTGGGGATTGTTTCAAAATTGTTTCCATGTAAGAAGTACACAAACAAAGCAGTAGTAATACAGTTACATTACTGTTATGTTACAAGAATTTTATAGAGGTACGCTCTTTTGCTTGCAATACTAAAGAAACATGGAAGATGCTTGCTTTATTCTATACTTCCTGTTATGTGTGTGCTATCGATTTTATTTTTACTCTCACAAACCTACAATTCTATAAAATAAATAAATAAATCAAATTCTTCAGATAGTAGAGTTAGTAAAAACAAAAAAAAAATATTTATTTTTTTTAAATACAAAAAAATCAAAATCAAAGGGTAAGTAATCAGAGGGTAAAAGAGAGAATAGCTCCGTTATTTAGAGCTAAAAAAAAACAAATAAAAAATACTTAAAACCAATTTTGACTAAGAAAAACTTATTTTTTAAACCAAATATTTGATTATCTAAAAACAGGGCATTCCAATGTGACAAAAAAATTGTCAAAATTTGTTACTAAAAAAAAGAGTTTAAAATTCTGAAACTAGAGTTTCTGTGGTATTTTTCCTAGGATTGGCAAATTAGCCAATTCAGGGTGTAATTTCAATTGAAAAAGTTGTTTTTGAAGTTTACAACCAGTGGCAAAAAGCTTCAAGGCTTGAAATTAACCCGTTTTAGGTCTAAAAACCGTTTAAAGTCCTAAAACTAGACTTTCAGTGGTCATTCTTAAAAAAATTACAAACTAGTCATATTACTCATATTATCATAAAATTTTAATTGAAAAGTTGTGTTTTTAAGGTTTTCAGTCACTGAAAATTGTAGTTTTAACTGCAAAAAAAGCTTCAAAACATAAAATTCACCAGTTTCAGGTCTGAAAACAGTTAAAATCTTGAAACTAGATCTTCAGTGGTATTTCTAAAAAAATAGGCAACTCAGCCATTTTCGCAGAGAATTTCAATGGAAAAGTTGCGTTTTTAAGGTTTTCTGTCACCGAAAATTGCAATTTTAACTGCAGAAAAAGCTACAAGACATAAAATTAACCAGTTTTAGGTCTGAAAACAGTTAAAATCCTAAAACTAGATCTTCAGTGGTATTTCTAAAAGTATTGGCAACTCAGTCATTTTTGCATAGAATTTCAATGGAAAGTTGTGTTTTTAAGGTTTTCAGTCACTGAAAATTGTAGTTTTAACTGCAAAAAAAGCTTCAAAACATAAAATTCACCAGTTTCAGGTCTGAAAACAGTTAAAATCTTGAAACTAGATCTTCAGTGGTATTTCTAAAAAAATAGGCAACTCAGCCATTTTCGCAGAGAATTTCAATGGAAAAGTTGCGTTTTTAAGGTTTTCTGTCACCGAAAATTGCAATTTTAACTGCAGAAAAAGCTACAAGACATAAAATTAACCAGTTTTAGGTCTGAAAACAGTTAAAATCCTAAAACTAGATCTTCAGTGGTATTTCTAAAAGTATTGGCAACTCAGTCATTTTTGCATAGAATTTCAATGGAAAGTTGTGTTTTTAAAATTTTCAGTCACTGGAAATTGCAATTTTAACTGCAGAAAAGACTTCAAGACATAAAATTAACCAGTTTCAGGTCTGAAAACAGTTAAAATCCTGAAACTAGAGCTTCAGTGGTATTTCTAAAAAAATAGGCTACTCAGCCATTTTCGCATAAAATTGCAATGGAAAGTTGCGTTTTTAAGGTTTTCTGTCACTGAAAATTGTAACTTTAACTCCAGAAATAGCATCAAGGCATAAAATTAACCAGTTTCAGGTATGAAAACAGTTAAAATCCTGAATCTAGATCTTCAGTGGTATTTCTAAAAGTATAGGCAACGCAGCCATTTTCGAATGGAATTTCAATGGAAAAGTTGTGTTTTTAAGGTTTTCAGTAACTGAAAATTGTAATTTTCACTGCAAAAAAGCTTCAAGACATAAAATTAACCAGTTTCAGGTATGAAAACAGTTAAAATCCTGAAACTAGATCTTCAGTGGTATTTCTAAAAGTATAGGCAACGCAGCCATTTTCGAATGGAATTTCAATGGCAAAGTTGCGTTTTTAAGGTTTTCAGTAACTGAAAATTGTAATTTTCACTGCAAAAAAGCTTCAAGACATAAAATTAACCAGTTTCAGGTCTGAAAACAGCTTAAAATCCTGAAACTAGATCTTCAGTGGTATTTCTAAAGAAATTGGCGACGCAGCCATTTTCGAATGGAATTTCAATGGCAAAGTTGCGTTTTTAAGGTTTTCTGTCACTGAAAATTGTAATTTTAACTGCAGAAATAGCTTCAATACATAAAATTAATTAGTTTCTGGTCTAAAAACAGTTTAAAATCCTGAAACTAGATCTTCAGTGGTATTTCTAAAGAAATTGGCGACGCAGCCATTTTCGAATGGAATTTCAATGGCAAAGTTGCGTTTTTAAGGTTTTCTGTCACTGAAAATTGTAATTTTAACTGCAGAAATAGCTTCAATACATAAAATTAATTAGTTTCTGGTCTAAAAACAGTTTAAAATCCTGAAACTAATTCTTCAGTGGTATTTCTAAAAGTATAGGCAACGCAGCCATTTTCGAATGGAATTTCAATGGAAAAGTTGTATTTTTAAGGTTTTCAGTCACTGAAAATTGTAGTTTTAACTGCAGAAAAGAGTTCCAGGCATATAATTAACCAGTTTCAGGTCTGAAATCAGTTTAAAATCCTGAAACTAGATCTTCAGTGGTATTTCTAAAAAAATTAGCAACTCAGCCATTGTCGCATAAAATTTCAATTGAAAGGTTTGTTTTTAAGGTTTTTAACCATTGAAAATTGCAGTTTTAACTAAAAAAAGACTTTAGTTCTGAAAACAGTTTAAAATTCTGAGTTTCAGTGGTATCAAGATTGGTATTTCTCCAAGAATTAGCAAATCATCAATTGCAAATGAAAAGTTTTGTTTTTAAGGTTTACAACCAGTGAAAAGTGTAGTTTTTACTGAAAAAAGCTTCAAGGCTTGAAGTTAGGCTAGTTTCAGGTCAGAAAATGTTTAAAATTCGAAAACCAGATATTGGGAAAGCCCATTTTATTAGCTATCCATAGACATATAAAAGATTATACTATGTCAGTCAAATAAGGCAATTTCTCAGGTTTAAACGAAATAGTGCATGAAAATTGGACAGATTTAGAAAGCCCCTTTCAGTGGCTATCCTAATAAAATACAAAATTTGTTCCATTTACTTAAAAATCCACATGTTATTTTTATTCCAACGATCCACTACATTTTGGCATTATTAATCTGTTATTTATATGAAAAAAGAACATTTTTATAGCGTTCCAGGATTAAATTGTTACAAATCGTGTCAAAGGGAGTGACTGTCGTATTCCAAATAAGATGGAACAGGGAATAAGGGTGCAAGAAAAAGCGACAATTTTATGTTATTTGAAATAAGTCTGGAGCGAGCAGAAAAGGACTGAAAGACAAATGAGCCTTATTCTTTTGCTACAAGAAATATGTAGGGTACATTTGGATGTCTTAAAGAGCCCAAGTCAAGTGTATACATGCTTTACACTAATATTATTTTGCTTTCATGTACGGAAAATTAAACAAAGAAAAAATATAATATGACATTGAAAAGTTTTCAACAAAGTAAGTAGCAAATTTGCATGAAAGTCAGGTTGATTTGACAGTTTTTGCATTGGTAACCGTGAAATATTTGATATTTTGTTGTTTCGTAATTGACGAAAAGCCTATAATAACTTCATTAGAGTATATCCATGTTTGTTTAATGCATTGGATGAGCTATCCTACTTCAGACTTTATGAGTTAATGTATCTGCATGATAATCTTTCTAATTCTGGGATTTTGCAGTCAAAGGTTTATCTATATTAGGTATAAATAAGGCTCGCGGTCGGAAGACTCCGTCTCGTGCCACAAAATATAGTCGTCACACACAATTAATTGAATGATAAGCCATTTCTAAATTATCCAGCCAAACACTCACACAGGGGACATCTTAAAATAGTTTTAACATAAAAACAATCAAATCTGGAGAGTGTGGTGGCTAAAGCACTGATCCTTTACGTTCTCTACGTTGTTTTGAGTAGTACAGTTAGTGCTATACTTTTGCTTTCCAAGCACAATGATGTGGATCTGCCCATATCTAAATTTGTACGGTATATACAGGGTGGTCCAGTTTTAAATGTCAATAATTCACCAATTCATAGCCAATTAAAAAATAAGTTGACATTCATTATGCTATTTTCCTGAAAAGTGCTTCCTAAGGAAAATACAGTCCTTCAAATTTCTGTTTAAAAAATCGTTGTCAGACCATTGGAGCTTGATCAAATTTGGAACAAGCACTTTATTACACGTTATTACGGTCAAAGACCCAAAACTAACCCAACCCAACTTAAAAATTGTCTTGGAAACGGAAAATTCACTTAAGAAGTTTAAAAAATATTATTTTAGCCAGTTTTCATAGTTTCCAGACAAACTAAAAGACTTTAGTTTTGAAAATTGAATTAGAAAAGATAAAAATTTCAGAAGCGTAAAAATTGTGTTTGTAACCAGTTTTCATGCAAACCGAGAGACTTTAATACTAAAAATTGACTTGTAGACATAAAAACTACTTTTTCAAGAATTTCTTACTACAATTTCATACATTTAAACCTTAAAAATTGACTTGAACCCCAAAATGTGACTGAACTAATGAAAAGTGACATCAGAAGCTTAAAATTTGCATTTGAAGTAAGTTTTCATAATTTGAAGACAAATTTCAATATTTTAGTCTTGAAAATAGTCTTAGAGGCAGGACATTGACATTAGATACATGAAAATGGTCTTGAAAACTAACTTTTCGTGCTTTTTACTTTGCTTTACATTTTCTTCGAATTCTGGACTATTTTTAGTGCTTTAAAACTGCTTTCAGCTTGGAAAATCTAGTTTCAAGACTATCTTCACCAAGTTATTGACATAGCAAACTTAAAAAACAATTTTTACAATCTTCAAAGACTTAAAATGGCATTCCAAGCTTTGTGACTATTAAATCGACTTCTAACACCTCAGTGCTAAAAATTCGGGTATTTCTTAATAAACTAGACTGTTTTTAGTGTTTTAAGGCTGTTTTCAGTGCCTCAAATCGAGTTTCAAGACTATCTTTACAAAGTTTTTGACTTATCAGGCCTAAAAGCCAGTTTGTCCACTGACCATAGTCTTGAAAATGTTATTTCAAGCTTCTTCACTATTAAATTGACTTCTAACACTCATAGGTGCAATAAATTGTAGCACCTCTAAGAAATTCAGACTGTTTTTAGTGCTTTTTAAGACTGAAAAATCGAGTTTATTGATTATTTCCAAAAGTCAAGTTTCTTCAGTAATAAAAGTAAAAAATTTTGGTACCAAATGCTACAATAATAGTCTTGAGAACTAATTTTTAGAAATAAAATAGTCCGAAAATTTAATTTACTTCTAGACTTGTTGTCCAGTCCAGAAAATTGAGTTGTACACCAATTAAAGTCTTGAAAATATACTTTTGGACTCTCTTTACTCCTAGTAAAGTCAGTTCTAGCATTAAAAGTCAACTTTTATATTAGTTTTAGTAGTAAAAAATGAGTTTCATGCACAATACAATCTTTGTCTTGATTTCCGGACTTTTTTAGTTCTTGAATGCCAGTTTCAGACACTCAACCAGGATGGTGTCTGAGAAAGCGAATCATAAGACCATTCCTACTAGTAAAAAAGTTTTTAGACTATTCAGTACAAATTTGGACTTTCACAAGTCTTGGATGAGTTGGATGTTCAGTTTTAAACTATAAAACGATTTTTTAAATTGAAATTTGGAGGACTGTATCTTCCTTAGGAAACGTTTTTTCAGAAAAATGACATAATGCAAGTCAACTTATTTTTTGATTAGCTATCAAATGGTGAATTATTGACTCTTAAAACTGAACCACCCTGTATTTGTGCTAAACTAAGCTTCATAGTAAAACTTAACCAATTTTCTAGTCAAACAAATCGTCGAGATGGTCGCAAGTAAAATATAAACGTAGTATATCAATCGGAATATCTTTTATCTATGGATCCGATCCAGCGGAAACTATAACGAGGTTTTTGCGACTCCTCCGGATCGCGAATAAAATATATTGCCCCGATATTCTACCGCACCGTCGATTTATTTCGAAACGATCCAAAAAACATTTTTGTTTGGCGTTGTAACGAGTCAATCTCGATTCGTTGACGATCGAAATTCATGCAGGATTTGACCTGAAAGTTTGCTTTCATCCAGCTGCGATCCGCAATTGGAAATCGGTTTACGTGAAACTCACTTGAATTGATGTTCAACAGTGACAAGCAGTCCGCTTTTCTGCTACTGGAGATATCAATGTGAAGTTTACAGGATCGTTTGTAGATTTGTCAAGGTGACAATGCCCTGCGGCATTCATCACAGTTCTTCCTCCAGCTTCAGCTATCATTGATGATGCTGCTACCAAACAAGTTGGTCCTTATGTTTGAGCATCACATTCATAAAGCAACTCTCTTTCCTACAGAATCTGCGGTGTCCTCTTGGTGAACGTAGGTTGCTTCTACAAATTCTTTACTCTTTTTCCGGTTGTAACCTCCAAAAAGTTTTGTCAGAGTGCGCCAATAGCTTCCTCCCAGGCTCTTTCCTGTTCCTCCTTCAATTTGAGCTCGTGTTTACAGGTGCCCTCAAGCCACCAGAAGACTCCTTCTACTTCTGTTATGGCTGCTTGAAGATCAATCAGAATTGCAATATTCCTCCTCTCTATTGCGTGAATTTCCGCCTGAAAGATACTTTTTCCATTGGCTCCGAGTATTTGGCTCTTGGCCCAAACGCTCCTCCTCCTGTTCCCTTGTATGTCTATTTAATGATGTGTTTGCCCAGACGGTAAGTAACAGATTCATCAGTCCACTCTCTCTTGTTACTTAACTTAGTGAAAAACGTACCCCCAAAGTGAAATTTCCGGATTCGGATACGTCAGATGTCCAGAAATGTTACTTACCAGCATTCCTCGTCCAACTCCATTCTTAGCCATTCCATCATCTTTGCAAAGGCTCCTGTTATGCATAGACATGCCAGTTTTTGTACTTTGCTAAGGGCATGCCTAGCAGTACCTTGTCTGGTTTATCTCAGAATGCTTGAGATGCAACTCCAGGTCTTTCCTGCCATTCTTCAACACACCCTTGTGGCTTTACTGACTATGTCTGTTCCAAAGAAGTTTCTGATCTAGTGTTATTCCTAGAAATTTAACTTCTTCCTTGAATTCCATGAATTCTCCAGATATCTGAATCGTTTTCAAATTTTCCAGCTTCCTTCCTCTTGTGAATGGTACAACAGTGGTTTTGGCTGGATTTATAATCCATACCATCTCTCAGTGACTTTGATTCCTGCTTCTATCAGTGCACATAAAGTGTGTTCATATAGTGCTTGTTAGCTTGTCAAGTAGTTTATCTACTACTAAGCTTCATTGCCACGGATGTAAAAGAGTTGGAATGTAGTTGTCTACAATTTTTCCTATTGTTTTCAGTCGAAAAGATGTGAGGCTATTATAATATATTCTTCTCTATTTTTTGGTATAAATGTGACCTTCTTTGCCTTTCTCCAAAGTTATGAAATATATCCCAATGCTAAGCTACCTCTCGTAATGCCGATTCTCCTCTTTTCCTTCTGTCAGAAGGGCGAGAAAATTCCATTCACTCCAAGCGATTTGTACGGTTGAAAGTTGTTTATGGACCATTTGGCTCCATCTGTATGAAAGGAGGTTCAAAAACTAACTGACATACATCTAAATAAGGTTGGTATGCCGCTAAGATTTGAGACACCATCTCTTTTTGCAAAAATGAATAATAAGGAAGTTAAGAAAATGGTCAAAATTTGATGCTGTCAGAGCAGAGACAGTTGAATATCGATACAGACTTTTTACATCAAATTAGCCTAACATTTGACGTAGACTCGAAATATCGGTCGAAACAGGCAAAATAATAAAATTGATTTCGTCACTGAACCGATTTGATATAAAAATGGGTCGCGGTCGGAAGACTCCGTCTCGTGCCACAAAATGTAGTCTTCACACACAATTAATGAAATAATAAGCCAAATCTAAATTATTCAGCCAAACACTCTTAGTGCAAAAGTTAAAGGCTATAAATTACGACAATAATTTAAAAATTGACAGAATGGCTCTTCTATCGACTAAATACTGCATTGTCCTAAATAAAACAAGTGACTGTCGGATTCGGGTCTATATCCCAATTCGAAGGCAAACTCAATCCTAGAAAAGCCAAAAACAACAAAAAGTGTTTGCCGCTTCCGCAGCTGCCTTAACGTGAATAAAATATGTTTGACTGGATGGTCTTTTGTCTTCCTCATCCCTGATGCTTCTAACGTGGATTAAGAGGAAACGAAAGGGCGTTTCCTTCGTTTTGCATCTGATTTATTGATTTTTTTTCTTTATAGAGTAGAAGAAAATAAATCAGTGACTTTTGATGACAAAGTATTTTTTTATTGAAATAGGTTTTTTCCACGACTTTAATTAGAAGGTACCTAACTTATTTAAGCTAGTTTGGTTGGGAGAAGAAAGTGGTTATTTGCCGCTCAGCATTAATTACCTTTTCTATTTAACAGTCGCAAACAAATTAATCAATAAAAATGTTGAGTATTAAACCAAAATGGCAGCCTGTAAGACCAAACTGTCAAAATTCTTCTCATAGAACTGTACAAAATACAGTACGAGCGACTCAAAACAAATTCAGTTGCCATGTAGCTGTTTTTTTTTCTTTTTGATAACAGCTTTGACGTGTATGACTGTCAAACGTCAAAAATATCAAAATTCGACTTATAGAACAGTAAAATACAGTTCAAGAGAGAGCCTATTCAGCATTTAGATGTTTATATTCGAATATAGCTTTTTGATAGGTTTGGCGTGTATGAAAGCCATAATGTCACGTCAATCACACTGTCGAACGTTAAAATTGTTAAAATTCAACTTATAGAGCAGTAGTTATAAATTTAATTTAGAAGTTTCAAAAATTTAATGAAAATGCACCAAAACAACGTTATAAAACTCGCAGCCCTTTTCGCTCTCTTAGCTTCCTGAAGGACTAAAACTTTAAAAATTCACCAAAAATTCAGTTTTAAAGTTAGGATCTTCATGTTTATTAAACAATATAGCTCATAGTGTATAGAATATTATGTAAAATTTTCGTAAAATATCTCTCTGAATTTAGAAGTTTTTAAAAATTAGGAAAGTTAATACCAAAATAATGGTATAAAACTCGCATCCTCCATCGCTCTTTTAACTTTCTGAAGAACTGGAATTTTAAAAATTCACCGAGAGCAGTAATTGTTTTATTTGGTTGTACTGTTTAGACGCTAGAGGGCGTCAAAATCAATTTTTTTACAATATTTCCAAAAATCTTACACAGTGGTTAGAACTTTTCTCGAAACAAGCAATACAATCACTCACTCTGTAGACATTTTGAGTTCCGCTGTACTTTTGTTATTTAAAGGACACCCAGTATACTATACTAAAATCCAAACTAATGGTCACCAAAGAATGAAAATAACGAAAAATCAACCATCCGAAGAGAGAGAGAGTAATCCATATACACAAAACTTCGATCCCGAAACTAAAAGATACGGGCGCGCCCACTCCCATTGGCGGCACTGGCGGCGGCTCCCTCTACGCTAGTGAGGCGGCAGTGTGTCAGGTGTCGGAGACGCGGGCGGACGTCATAATATATACAGGGCGTCGCGACGCAACTCGAATTTTCCTGTAAACGGAGCGCAAAACTCGGACATTCGGTATACATTATGCACTCGGATGGTGGATCTAATCAATCAAACAATGTTGTTGTTACCGCTCGCATTATGTTAAACTTGGTTGTGTTTTGAGTGACAAAAAGTGGTGATTGATATAATACTTGATGTGATTCAGTTTTAAGTTTTGCACCCTTTTGCATATCAACTGCAATAAGTTTGGGAGGATTTACTTGTGTACGTTGAGTGTTGTGACAGTTCAAGGTAATTTGTCAGTTTTTTTTTTAAATACTTTGAGGCGTGGCTTAAATTGATCATTTTTACGATTAAAAACGTTTATACAATAATACAAAAGGATTCAATTCTCATCTGGCATCTGTGAGGTTTACGAGTTAATTTTTCACACAGAAAATAGTCAAAAAACAGGATTTTTACTGCTGTTCAATTTTTTTCTGTTATTTACTACTAGAAATAATTTTAACATTCGATCTGCCTTATCGAGTGTCTGTAACTGGATTTCAACCATTAAAAACAGTTCGAAAATCAAGACAAAACACAAAGAAGACTGGAAATGACTTTACTAAGATAAAAGAGAGTCCAAAAGTCAATTTTCAAGACTGTAATAAGTGTACAACTCAATTTTCTGGATTTAATGTACATGTAACAACTACATGTAACAGTCCAAGCCATCACTGAAGAGCCTGAAACTTAACTTTTATCATTAGAAATAGTTTAAAACTCGATTTTCCAGTCTTAAAGCACTAAAAATAGTCCAAATTTCTTATAAATGCTCCAGTTTGTTGCACGAAGATGGTGAAAAGCTATAAAACTCAATTTTTCAGGCTGAAAACAGCTTGAAATGCTCGAATTTTTACCACTAAGGTGTCTAGAAGCCGATTTAATAGTGACAAAACTTGAAATAGCATTTTTAAGAACTAGAACTAGAAAATTGACTTAACATTTTTAAAACTCACTAGAAAACTTAAAAACTATCTTTGTAACTTGAAAATTGACCAAAAAACTTAAAAACTTATTAGTAAACCTAAAAACTGTTTTGGTAACTTGAAAATTGAGTAAAACAATTAATAATTGACTAGAAAAGTTGCAAATTGACTGAAAAACTTGAAAATTTAAGATTTAAAAACTTGAAACCCACTTGAAAGTTGAAACCCACTAGAAACCTCAGAAATTGACATGGTAACTTGAAAATTGACTAAAAAAATTAAAAATTGACTAGAAAAGTTACAAAACTAGAACTAGAAAATTGACTTAAAATTTTTAAAACCCACTAGAAAACTTAAAAACTATTTTTGTAACTTGAAAATTGGCCAAAAAACTTAAAAACTTCCTAGTAAACCTGAAAACTGTTTTGGTAACATGAAAATTGACTAAAAAAATAAAAAATTTAATAGAAAAGTTGCAAATTGACTGAAAAACTTGAAAATAAATTTAAAAACTCACTAGAAAACTTAAAAGCTGTCTTGGTAATTTGAAAATTAACTAAAAAACTTGAAACCCCCTTGAAAATTGACTAATAAAATTGAAAATTGACTAGAAAAGTTGCAAATTGACTGAAAAACTTGAAATAGCATTTTTAAGAACTAGAACTAGAAAATTGACTTAGAATTTTTAAAACTCACTAGAAAACTTAAAAACTATTGTAACTTGAAAATTGAGTAAAACAATTAAAAATTTACTAGAAAAGTTGCAAATTGACTGAAAAACTTGAAAATAGATTTAAAAACTTAAAAACTCACTAGAAAACTTAAAAATCACTAGAAACCTCAGAAATTGACATGGTAACTTGAAAATTGACTAAAAAAATTAAAAATTGACTAGAAAAGTTACAAAACTAGAACTAGAAAATTGACTTAAAATTTTTAAAACCCACTAGAAAACTTAAAAACTATTTTTGTAACTTGAAAATTGGCCAAAAAACTTAAAAACTTCCTAGTAAACCTGAAAACTGTTTTGGTAACATGAAAATTGACTAAAAAAATAAAAAATTTAATAGAAAAGTTGCAAATTGACTGAAAAACTTGAAAATAAATTTAAAAACTCACTAGAAAACTTAAAAGCTGTCTTGGTAATTTGAAAATTAACTAAAAAACTTGAAACCCCCTTGAAAATTGACTAATAAAATTGAAAATTGACTAGAAAAGTTGCAAATTGACTGAAAAACTTGAAATAGCATTTTTAAGAACTAGAACTAGAAAATTGACTTAGAATTTTTAAAACTCACTAGAAAACTTAAAAACTATTGTAACTTGAAAATTGAGTAAAACAATTAAAAATTTACTAGAAAAGTTGCAAATTGACTGAAAAACTTGAAAATAGATTTAAAAACTTAAAAACTCACTAGAAAACTTAAAAATCACTAGAAACCTCAGAAATTGACATGGTAACTTGAAAATTGACTTTAAAAAAATAATTAGAAAAGTTGCAAATTGACTGAAAAACTTGAAATCGCATTTTTAAGAACTAGAACTAGAAAATTTACTTAAAATTTTTAAAACCCACTAGAAAACTTAAAAACTATCTTTGTAACTTGAAAATTGGCCAAAAAACTTAAAAACTTCCTAGTAAACCTGAAAACTGTTTTGGTAACATGAAAATTGACTAAAAAAATAAAAAATTTAATAGAAAAGTTGCAAATTGACTGAAAAACTTGAAAATAAATTTAAAAACTCACTAGAAAACTTAAAAGCTGTCTTGGTAATTTGAAAATTAACTAAAAAACTTGAAACCCCCTTGAAAATTGACTAAAAAAATTGAAAATTGACTAGAAAAGTTGCAAATTGACTGAAAAACTTGAAATAGCATTTTTAAGAACTAGAACTAGAAAATTGACTTAAAATTTTTAAAACTCACTAGAAAACTTAAAAACTATCTTTGTAACTTGAAAATTGAGTAAAACAATTAAAAATTTACTAGAAAAGTTGCAAATTGACTGAAAAACTTGAAAATAGATTTAAAAACTTAAAAACTCACTAGAAAACTTAAAAGCTGTCTTGGTAACTTAAAAATTCACTAAAAAACTTGAAACCCACTTGAAACATGACTAAAAAAATTGAAAATTGACTAGAAAAGTTGCAAATTGACTGAAAAACT
The DNA here is from genome assembly GCF_016097725.1 of Ips typographus. NCBI lineage: Eukaryota > Metazoa > Arthropoda > Insecta > Coleoptera > Curculionidae > Ips > Ips typographus. Next base: position 614,268 of record NC_138426.1, on the reverse strand, counting down.
TGAAATAGCATTTTTAAGAACTAGAACTAGAAAATTAACTTAAAATTTATAAAACTCACTAGAAAACTTAAAAACTGTTTTGGTAACTTGAAAATTGACTAATACACTTGAAACCCATTATAAAACTCAATAATTGACATGGTAACTTAAAAAGTGATTTAAAAACTTGAAAATTTTGAATTAATTTGGTATCTTGAAAATATAAAAACTTAAAAATGAAAAAAATTACTTAAAAATTCAGTTTTTTGCTTAATTTTTTTTTTCAGGAAAATTTCCTGTATTTCATTGCTTCATTTGATTGAATTTTTTGTTTTGACCATTTTATACTTCCATGGAAAGATTCAGACAGTTGTCACGTTAAACTGCCAAACAAGCTGATCAATCAGTTGTTTCCGTTAAAACTGTCAACAATTTATCCATTAAGCTATAAAACACAATATTCAAGCTGAAACTGAAAATTCCAACAGATCTAGTATGAGGTTTATTAATTGTATTTTATACTTCCATGGAAAAAATGTAGGCATATGTGACGTTTCATTGCTAAACTGATGGGTCAGTTTATCTTTTATTTAAATTTGGTTCTTTAAACTAGAAAGTACACTTTAAATCAGTAAAAAGTATGTTGTTGGTATTGTACACCTCTATGGGTAAAATTTTGACAGTTTGTGACAAATAACATTCGACTTGACGGTCTAGTTCAGCCGTAGTTGAGTGTGACATTTGTCAGAATATGATCCATCAAGCTATAAAATCACAAAACACAATTGATTTTTAATAGATCTTGTATGAAGTGTATTAATTACATTTTATACTTCCTTGGAAAGATTTAGGCTGTTAATTCGTAATTTCGATCAAAATTGTATTTATTAAGCTATGAAATACAGTTTGGAAGCCGAAACCAGTACGTTATTCGTTTTGTACACTTCTATGGTCAGAGTTTTGAGACTTTGTGACACTTCTTCAGCCGGTTGTTAGTGTCATTCAGATGACAACTGTCAGAATATCATCCATCAAGCTATAAAAGCACAAGATACACTCGAATTTTAATAGATTTCCAGATATGGACTAATAAAGATTAGTTTCCAGTATAAAAAGTACATTACTTGGGTGTTTTTCATTGGTTCATAGTCACCTTCTGATGCTCAAGTCAAGTTTCAAAGTTTAAATGTGTGAATTTGTAGTCAAAAATTAAAGAAAAGAGTTTTTTACGTCTCTCAAGTCAATTTTCAAACAGAATTTACTGGTTGGTTTTGCTGTACAACGTAAGTAAAATAACGAGTAATTTAGAAAAAGGTTATTACATAGTTTCAACAAAAACTAAAAGTTGCAAACATTAGTTAAACTGTCTGTCCAAACCAAAAATTAAAATAAACTTTCAAGCTGATTAATGTTTTAGTTTTGGTTTAATTAGAAATATGTCGACACAGATGCTAAAATGCTTTTTTGACCGAGAATTAATTTAACTGACAGTCATATTCTCTACTAATTAGGGTATTTTCTTTAGTTTAACAAATAATGTTTAAAAAAAAACAACTTTGCTGGTTCTGAGGCTGTTTTGGTTTTTAGTTTAGTTTTAGAGTTAGGACCTTTATTTTCTTACGCAATATAATTTAGAGTCAATCGATATAGTCAATGCACCAAAAGTTGCAAAACTCGCATCCCTCATCGCTCTTTTAACTTCCTGAAGAACTGAAATTTTAAAAACAATTTAGTTTTATAGTTAGGAGCTTTATTTTTTTTTAGACAAAATAATTTAGAGTGTGTATTATACTGTGTAAAATGTTCATAAAACTATCTTCGTAAATTTAGAAGTTCAAAAATTTAAACAAGTCAATGCACCAAAACAAAATTATAAAACTCGCATCCCTCGTCGCTCTTTTAACTTCCTGAACGACTGTTGTTACTGAAATCACAAAATTAATTTCGGAGATACAGGGTGTCAAAGTTTCAACTTTTTTTCTAGTGGTTTCTTCTATATAGTGCAGTGTTTGAGATAGTGAGCTCAAATTTGGAACACAACTTTTCATTTACAGTTGTTTTTCTGTATGTTTTTTCTGACACCCGGTATCTGCAAAATGATTATTTCTTGACTACGAAAACCTATTAAGTACTCACCTATCTAAGTACTTAATAAACCCCCTGTATATTATGAATCATAATATTCCTGCTACTTGGTTCAACTCCCTGTATTCATGTATCTAACACTATTTAAACTTCAGTGATTGGTAAAATCAAACTCTCAAAGTCACCCTCCGTTTCTGAATAAAAGGATATCGATTTTCAAGCAACTCGGTGTTATTTCCTTACGATTAAGATCGTGCTGTTTAATTTTATTGGGTTTTTGGGGGAAGGAAACCCTATTTAAAGTAGTTAATGTATTCGAAGAATATCTTTTAGCGCTTAATTAGATTATTGGGTGTAACATTCCTGAATTTTCATTCACACATTTCGGACGTTGTAAGTGGAGTTGATTAAAGCCAGCAATTTATGTCCAGTGTCCTAAAAACCTAATTTTCTAGAAAGTCATTTCTGACCGCAATAACAAGCGGACCAAGTAATTAGTTGTTGGCAATTTTCAGCTTAATATAGAACAACTTAAAGTACAGGCATAAATGGCGTCAACTTGAATGACTTTTGAAAAATGCTTTTGTGTATTGATCGATTAATGGCATCAGCAGAAGCTTCCTGTCGTGAGACCATTATTTCTGGAAAGTAATCCTTGCAAAGTAGTTTTTCTTGTGCTGCTACCTTTTAGATATCGGATTTCTCGGTTCTTTTTGTTCTGCGATTCTTCAATTTGTCCCCCCCATAAAAAATACGTCCTGTAACAGAGGAGGGTTTTGGGAAAAATCTAATTATTGTGTCACAAAATCAAGAAATGTCGCAGAAGGTGTAAAAATTTTGTCAAAGGTATAAACACGTTGCAAGAGGTCTATAATAATACAAATGGTGCAGCAGAGCAGTGTTGCCAAGTCAAAATATTTAATGGCGGTAGAATAATCAGTCAAAAAACGGTAGATAACGGTATATCAACACCAATTCATTCATTTTACAGTATTATACAGGGTGTCTAATCATTGATTCTTGCTATAAAAACCGTACATCAAAAATACAGATTTTTAATTTTTTCATTAATAATTGTTTTATAAGTTTTTACATTAGTGACAGATATCACGTGGTTTTAAAGGATAATTTAGCTAGGCAGTCACGTGACCATTGTCAACAATCATAAATCTCAAAAACACTCTTTATATGGAATACTGCAAGAAAACGTTTTTAAATCCTGATTTTTGCAGCTTTAGAGCCTGGTTTGACAGTTTTGACGTTAGTGACAGTCGACACGTGATTTTAGAACACTCTTTAGCTAGACGGACACGTGACAATTGTCAAAATAACTGTCATAATTCTCAGAAACACGTTTTATACCAAATACTGCAAGGAAACGTTTCTAAATCCTGATTTTTGCATCTTTAGAGCCTGGTTTGACAGTTTTGACGTTAGTGACAGTTGTCACGTGATTTTAGAACACTATTTAGCTTGATGGTCACGTGATAATTGTCTAAATAACAGTCATAATTTTCAGAAACACGTTTTATATCGAATACCACAAGGAAACGTTTCTAAACCCAAATTTTTGCATCTTTAGAGCCTGGTTTGACAGTTTTGACGTTAGTGACAGTTGTCACGTGATTTTAGAACATTATTTAGTTAGACGGTCACGTGACAATTGACAAAATAATTGTCATATATCTCAGATACACGTTTTATATCAAATACTTCAAGAAAATATTTCTAAACTCTGATTTTTGCAACTTTTGAGCATGATTTGACAGTTTTGATGTTATTGACAGTTGTCACGTGATTTCAGAAGACTATTTAGCTAGACTTTGAAGTGAATAATTGTTAAATCTCAGAAAACCGTCTTGTTTCGAAAACTGTGTTGAAATTCAAATTTAGTAAAATTTTGACAATTCTGACAATAGTGACAGACATCACGTGGATTTAGAGAATAATTTGGAGTAAGAAAATGACTGTTTTAAGCGCATTTTCAGAATCCTTATTAAATTTCCTATTTAATAAACTGAAAAAGTATATAAAAAGTTTTACAACCAACATAATGGCAATAACGTAATTAAAAACAGTAGATTATATACAAAAAAACAGGAGAACGGTAGAAGAACTACAAAAACGGTAGATATACCGTTTTAACGGTAGACATGGCAACATTGCAGAAGAGTAATATTTTATAAAATATCATAGGAAGACAAGAAAAGGGTTAAAAAGGCTAAACATGTTGCAGAGAATGCAAAACGATTGCAGAAAGTCTAGAAATGTCGCAGAATGCGTAAAAATATTATCAAAGATATAACAGAAGTTGCAGGAGATCTATTTATGTCTTAAAACATCAAAACATGTAGTGTGTATTGTAACATGAGTCTGAAAATGTTTCTAAAATGGCCAAATATGCAAAATGTCGCAGAAGAATCTAGTAATGTTTAGAAATATCATACAATGTTTCAAAAAAGCTAAAAATGTTACAGGAAGTTTGAAAATGTTTTAGAAAGTCTATAAATGTTGTAGGAAGATAGTAAATGTTTCAAAATGGGTAAAAATGTTGCAAAAGTTTAAAAAATGCGTTTAAAAAGTCTATAAATATTGTGAAGAATCTAAAAAGATTGCAGAAAATCTGGATATGTTTTTCAGAACGCGAAAAAATTTTTTCAAAAGTATAAACATGTTGCTGGAGATTTAATAAGGTTTTAAAAATTAAAAAATTTTTCTAAAATATTGCAAATTTTGTAAAAGGTCTAAAAATTATGGAGTAAGTTTGAAAATGTTTTAGGAAGTCTAGAAATATCAAAAAATGTTCAAGAGAGGAAAATGTAAAAATCTTGTCAGTTATAAACACATTGGTCTAATAATGGTCTAATAATCTGAAAATGTTGCAAAAAATGTTTAATTTTATATTTGAGGTTTTAAAATACATTTTGGTTTTCTCTATTCAATATGCAAAAAAAAATGAATAACTTCTACCCCAAAACAAAACAAATGTATTTAATTGAAGTTAATTGGCTGATAATAATAGTTTACAGTTAGAAACAAAGGGAACTTGATGATCACGTATTCTTGCCTAGAAATTAATGAGCAATTAATTCCAAAATGTACACATTACAACTTCAATTTGATTTACGTGGCAAAGTTTCACATTTGCGTTTATACTACGATTTCCTTAAGCTATAGACAAATATATTGTACCTGACGGAAGTAATTGCATACATTAGAGGCATAATGGAGTCTTCTATATAACTGTAATATTCAAAGCATCCCAGAAGAAGAAAAGGTTTTTAGAAAATGTTGTGTTAATGTAGAAGAAAGTTTTTCAAAAATTGAAATCTGTCATTTTTGCTAAAAAGTTAAATGGGGTAAAGTCCGGCAAAAATTCAGGCGACAGACCCTCAACTCCATTTTCTATCCAGATTTTTACGTTTACTGACTCAAATATTTAATAATAAGTGATGATGATTTGTCCTTTTTGGCTTGTATCAGGCATTTCATCAGTTATTGTTAATTGTCGAAAGGATTTGACACAAAAGTAAACAGACACAATGTTGACACCATTGTGAAACGTTTCATATACTGTAAATGGCTTCTCCCTGATTATCCTAAATTTTGTAATGTTTTTTTAGGTTATTGGATAGGAAATTTAATGAGGATTAATAATTAAAAATAAAAAATATGCTTAAAACAGACATTTTCTTATTCCAAGTGGATTTTACCAGCGATTTTGTCATTGCCTGTCCTTTTAAACTATGTTTCTGGCAGTTCAAACTTTGACACCGCTGTTCTACCGCACTGTACCAAATTTTTAGTGTTTTTTTAGGTTAGTGAATAGAAAATTTAATGAGGATTCCAAAATTGTGTTTAAAACAGTCATTTTCTTATTCCAAGTGGGTCTTACAGGCGATTTTGTCTCTGACTGTCCTTTCAAACTGTGTTTCTGGCTGTTCAAATTTTGACACCGTGTTTCTCCCTGGCTGTACTAAATTTTGTAAGGTTTTTTGAGGTTATTGAATAGGAAATTTAATGAAGATTTCAAGAATGTGCCTAAAATAGTCATTTTATTACCAAGTGGATTTTACCAGTTATTTTATCATTAACTGTCCTATTAAGCTGTGTTTCTGGCAGTTCAAATTTTGACACCGCTTTTTTACAGCATTGTATCAAATTTTTTGTGTTTTTTTAGGTTATTGAATAGGAAATTTAATGGTGTTTCCAAAAATGTGCTTAAAATAGTAATTTTATTATTCCAATGGGGTTTTACCAGCGATTTGGTCATTGACTGTCCTTTTAAACTATGTTTCTGGCAGTTCAAACTTTGACACCGCTTTTCTACCGCACTATACCAAATTTTTTATGTTTTTGTATAGGAAATTTAATGAGGATTCCGAAAATGTGCTCAAAACAGTCATTTTCTTACTCTGTTGGTTACGTGAGTGCTTAGCTAAATTATTCTCTAAAACCAAATTTGTCTGGAATCTGCAAGAATTAAACGCAGTTTTCGGAACGAGACGTATTTTTGTGATTTATGACAGTTATTTTAGCAATTGTCACGTGACTGTTTAGCTAAATATGGTTCTAAAATCACGTGACAACTAACACCACAATCTGTGCTAAAAAGTGGAAAAATCAGGGTTTAGAAAAGAAATATTTGAAATATTTTAGAAACATTTTTTACGTTTTAAAACATAATTAAATCTCCTGCAACATGTTTATATCTTTGAAAATAATTTGTCGCGTTCTGCAAAACATATCCAGATATTCTGCCATCTTTTTAGATTCTTCACAACATTTGTAGACTTTTTAAACGCATTTTTTAAACTTTTGCAACATTTCTACCAATTTTGAAACATTTACTATCTTCCTACAACATTTATAGACTTTCTAAAACATTTTCAAACTTCCTGTAACATTTTTAGCTTTTTTGAAACATTGTATGATATTTCTAAACATTACTAGATTCTTCTGCGACATTTTTAGATATTTTCAGACTCTCCTCTACATGTTTTGATGTTTTCAGACATATATATTTCTCCTGCTACTGCTATTATATCTTTGACAATATTTTTTTTACGAATTCTGCGACATTTCTAGACTTTCTGCAATCGTTTTACATTCTCTGCAACATCTTTAGCCTTTTTGAACCCTTTTCTTGTCTTCCTATGAAATTTTTATAACATATTACTTTTCTGCAATGTTGCCATGTCTACCGTTAACACGGTATTAATACCATTTTTGTAGTTCTTCTACCGTTCTCCTGTTTTTTGTATATAATCTAGTGTTTTTAATTACGTTATTGCCATTATGTTGTGTATGTTGTACTTTTTCAGTTTATTAAATAGGAAATTTAATAAGGATTCTGAAAATCCGCTAAAAACAATCATTTTCTTACTTCAAATTATTCTCTAAAACCACGTGATGTCTGTCAATATTGTCAGAATTGTCAAAATTTTACTAGAATTTGCATTTCAACACAGTTTTCGAAACAAGACGGTTTTCTGAGATTTAACAGTTATTTACTTCAAAGTCTAGCTAAATAGTCTTCTAAAATCACGTGACAACTGTCACTAACGTCAAAACTGTCAAACCATGCTCAAAAGTTGAAAAAATTAGGGTTTAGAAACGTTTCCTTGTAGTATTCGATGTAAAACGTATTTCTGAAAATTATGACTGTTATTTAGACGATTATCACGTGACCGTCAAGCTAAATAGTGTTCTACAATCACGTGACAACTGTCACTAACGTCAAAACTGTCAAACCAGGCTCTAAAGCTGCAAAAATCAGGATTTAGAAACGTTTTCTTGCAGAATTTGATATAAAACGCGTTTCTGAGATTGATGATAGTTATTTTGACTGTTGTCACGTGACTGTCTAGCTAAACTAACTTCTAAAACCACGTGACATCTGTCACTAATGTTAAAACTTAGAAAACAATTGATCAAAAAAAAATTAAAATCTGTATTTTTAAAGTATGGTTATGCAGCAAATTGACATTATTTTTCGATTTAGAATCGATCATTGAAGCTTTTTGCAATCATTAAAACAAAATCCTGTATGAAAATATAAAATAAATTTTGTTCTTCTTATATAAATTGCTTTTTTCTTCTCTATCTAACACTGAACAGACATAATCAAATCAATGATGTAATGTGAGAAGAAGAAAACTGGTTGCAAACAGTTAGAAGCTTTAACGTGTACCAAAAACACAATTTACTGTGTGGAAAGTTTGTAGTTAAAATTTGTCTGTTAAATTAAAATTACAGTTTCAGTATAGTTTCGCAATCGCTTGCAAAGTTCAATTTATAAACTTTTGTCAATTTCTCAAGTTGCTAAACAACTTTGACAATGGTCGACGATTCCACATTCTTGAACAAAGCTAAAAGGTTTTTGTTTTCATTTTAAACTTTGAAGTTAAGAAATGAAAAATAAGCTAGACATTGAAATAATACAAGATTTACAGCAATAAATGTTAAACATGAGGAGATAAAACTTTGTTTTGGTTATATTTTTATTAAAGGCATGAATATTGCCCCAATTTGCAGTTTTGTGGTACATTACACAATTGGTTACCTTTTCTGACAGAACTATCCCTCTAAGTGAATTAGAACTGGATTTATGGTAGTTTTAATTAATAATAATAATAATAGTCTTTATTTAGCACGAGGCTGTAAGGAAAAACAAATCAAAGTAAACTTAAAACTACGGTACTAAAAATTAGAAATAAGAAGAAAATAAAATATCAGTCAGGTATAGTAAAACAGATTAAAATTGTCAAATGTCCAATCGCACTAATATACAAATTATCTCTAATTTGCATATTTTCTCTCACACTCTCTGTTATCCACTCTTTATTCAAATAATTTGGTTTAAAAGCGTAATTTTTTTTAGGGCACATACTATTTAATATCGATCCCATATCGTCAACCAAACTATTCGCAAATACATTCACATCGTAATTCTTCATTGATTTGACCGAAAAAATGTGTATTTGTGCCTCAACTTTAGAAAGAAATTAATCAATTGCCTTAAAAGTTAAAAACTTAAAACGTTTCATTGTTTAAAACCAATGCAGACATAAATTACCAATTTAAAAAAAGTAGTCGCTTTCCGACCATTTATGATAAATCAAAATGTAACGAAACACGTTCAGAGTTTCCTTCCTCGACCGAAAGTTTGTTTAGGAAACTGACCGGTTTTCTGGCTTTGACTAATTACGGGATTTCCAGTTATTATAGTGTCCACAAACTTTAAATTAGGACTGCAGGCCAAAATTCCAGCCAACTGTGCGAAACACGCTTCGAACAAAACGGGAATTACTTTGTTACATTTATTGGAGAACTGGTCTTTTGTTTTATTAAAAAAAATTGCTCCGTTGGAAACGATACGCAAATTGGAAATTTGGATGGAAAGCAGAATTTTGCCAATTAAAATCGTTTAAAAACTTGCAAATTTGTTGTCTCGTTAAAGTGCAGCTGTGTCAGCTTTTAGTATTTTTGCAACTGAATAAATGAGCTATTATAATAGACAAATAAAAGATTGAAACGTTGTTATGGTTGAAATTACTTTCAAACCAATTTACTACAAATTATAGGGATTTACCATAAGGATTAATATAGACAGCAAGCAAAAATGATTTGTATTTGCATAATGTGTTTTAACAGAAAATATTTGTTTAAAAATGCCAAATTAATATAAGTAGGAAAAATAGGTCATCATGACATGAGTTCAATTAATTAATAATAATCACATTTCTGCAAAATTGCCAAACAGATCACTCACTTGATTTAGTTTCAAATTTTTGCAGTGCTGCCAAATTATAATTTTTTTTTGAAATTTGTTGGAAATATTAAATAATCACACTTCTGCAACATTGACGACCAGACTATTATCTTCTGTTTTTTTATCTAATCAAGCCCCAATTTTTCCAAAGTTGCCAAATTGCCATTGTTTCCAAAATAGTAAGAAATGGATCTTTCTGCAATATTGCCACTTATTTTCCAGTCCACTGTCGTTTTTCCAACAGTTTTTTTCCCTGGCTGTACCAAAATTTGTAATTGGATAGGAAACTAAACGAGGATTCCAAAAATATGCTTAAAACAGTCAATTTCTTACTCCAAGTGGGTTTTACACGCGATTTTGTCTCTGACTGTCTTTTAAAATTGTGTTTCTGTCAGTTCCAACTTTGACACCGCTTTTCTCTCTGACTATAACAAATTTTGTATTGTTTTTTTTTAGTTATTGGATAGGAAACTTATTGAGGATTCCAAAAATGTGCTTAAAACAGTCATTTTCTTATTTCAAGTGAGTTTTACACGCGATTTTGTTTCTGACTGTCTTTTCAAACTGTCTTTCTGTCAGTTCAAAGTTTGACATCGCTTTTCTCCTTGACTATATCAAATTTTGTATTGTTTTTTATGTTATTGGATAGGTAATTTCATGAGGATCCTAAAAATGTTCTTGAATCAGTCATTTTCTTATTCCAAGTGCGTTTTACACGCGATTTTGTTTCTGACTGCCTTTTCAAATTGTGTTTCTGTCAGTTCCAACTTTGACACCGCTTTTCTCCCTGACTATAACAAATTTTGTATTGTTTTTTTTAGTTATTGGATAGGAAACTTATTGAGGATTCCAAAAATGTGCTTAAAACAGTCATTTTCTTATTTCAAGTGAGTTTTACACGCGATTTTGTTTCTGACTGTCTTTTCAAACTGTCTTTCTGTCAGTTCAAAGTTTGACATCGCTTTTCTCCCTGACTATATCAAATTTTGTATTGTTTTTTATGTTATTGGATAGGTAATTTCATGAGGATCCTAAAAATGTTCTTGAATCAGTCATTTTCTTATTCCAAGTGCGTTTTACACGCGATTTTGTTTCTGACTGCCTTTTCAAATTGTGTTTCTGTCAGTTCCAACTTTGACACCGCTTTTCTCCCTGACTATATCAAATTTTGTATTGTTTTTTTTAGTTATTGGATAGGAAACTTATTGAGGATTCCAAAAATGTGCTTAAAACAGTCATTTTCTTATTTCAAGTGAGTTTTACACGCGATTTTGTTTCTGACTGTCTTTTCAAACTGTCTTTCTGTCAGTTCAAAGTTTGACATCGCTTTTCTCCTTGACTATATCAAATTTTGTATTGTTTTTTATGTTATTGGATAGGTAATTTCATGAGGATCCTAAAAATGTTCTTGAATCAGTCATTTTCTTATTCCAAGTGCGTTTTACACGCGATTTTGTTTCTGACTGCCTTTTCAAATTGTGTTTCTGTCAGTTCCAACTTTGACACCGCTTTTCTCCCTGACTATAACAAATTTTGTATTGTTTTTTTTAGTTATTGGATAGGAAACTTATTGAGGATTCCAAAAATGTGCTTAAAACAGTCATTTTCTTATTTCAAGTGAGTTTTACACGCGATTTTGTTTCTGACTGTCTTTTCAAACTGTCTTTCTGTCAGTTCAAAGTTTGACATCGCTTTTCTCCCTGACTATATCAAATTTTGTATTGTTTTTTATGTTATTGGATAGGTAATTTCATGAGGATCCTAAAAATGTTCTTGAATCAGTCATTTTCTTATTCCAAGTGCGTTTTACACGCGATTTTGTTTCTGACTGCCTTTTCAAATTGTGTTTCTGTCAGTTCCAACTTTGACACCGCTTTTCTCCCTGACTATATCAAATTTTGTATTGTTTTTTTTAGTTATTGGATAGGAAACTTATTGAGGATTCCAAAAATGTGCTTAAAACAGTCATTTTCTTATTTCAAGTGAGTTTTACACGCGATTTTGTTTCTGACTGTCTTTTCAAACTGTCTTTCTGTCAGTTCAAAGTTTGACATCGCTTTTCTCCCTGACTATATCAAATTTTGTATTGTTTTTTATGTTATTGGATAGGTAATTTCATGAGGATCCTAAAAATGTTCTTGAATCAGTCATTTTCTTATTCCAAGTGCGTTTTACACGCGATTTTGTTTCTGACTGCCTTTTCAAAATGTGTTTCTGTCAGTGTAAAATTTGACACCGCTTTTCTCCCTGATCAAATTTTCAATTGTTTTTTTATGTTATTGGATAGGAAATTCAATGAGGATACCCAAAATGTACTTAAAACAGTAATTTTTTTTACTCTAAGTGGGTTTTACACGGAATTTTGTCCCTGACTGTCTTTTCAGATTATATTTGTGACAGTGTAAAATTTGATAGCGTTTTTCTCCCTGACTGTACTAAATTTGTTTTTTATGTTATTAGATGAGAAATTTAACGAGGATCCCAAAAATGTGCTTAAAACAGTCATTTTTTTTTCCAAGTGGGTTATATAGGCGATTTTGTCTCTGACTGACTTTTCAACTGTCTTTCTTTTGGTTCAAATTTTGACACAGCGTTTCTCCCTGACTATATTAAATTTTGTGTTATTTTTTATGTTATTGGATAGGGAATTTAATGAGGATTCCAAAAATGTGCTTAAAATAGTCATTTTCTTACTACAAGTGGGTTTTACACGCGATTTTGGTTCTGACTGTCTTTTCAAATTATGTTTTTGTCAGTGCAAAACTTGGCATCGTTTTTTTCCCCGACTGTACTAAATTTTGTAATATTTTTTTATGTTGTTGAATAGGAAATTTAGTAAGGATTCCAAAAATGTGCTTAAAATAGTCATTTTTTTACTCCAAGTGGGTTATACAGGCGATTTTGTCCCTGATTGTCCTTTCAAATTGTGTTTCTGTCAGTTCAAACTTTGACACCGGTTTCCTCCCTGACTATATCAAATTTTGTATTGTTTTTTTAATTTATTGGATAGGAAATTTGATGAGGATTCCAAAAATGTGTTTAAAACAATAATTTTCTTACTCCAAGTGGGTTTTATACGCAGTTTTGTCTCTGACTGTCTTTTTAAGTTGTGTTTCTGTCAGTGTAAAATTTGGCACCGTTTATTTTGAAAAGTTTTTGAGAAAAGTTTCCTTGCAGCATTTGATACAAAACGTGTTTCTGAGATTTATGATAGTTATTTTGACAGTGATCACGTGACTGCCTAGTTAAAATATATACCAAAAACCACGTGATATCTGTCACTCAAAACTGTCAAAATTTGCTTAGATTATGCAAGAGATACAGTTTAACACAGTTTTCGAAACAAGACGTGTTCCTGAGATGTATGACAGTTATTTTGACAATTGTCAGTAAAAAAAAAACGATTATACATTTCGTTACTACATTATATTTAGGAACACATTGTATACTTAACATTAGACATTATCACCTATAGAGTTGAAAAATCATGTTAGAATGTGCATATTTGATGTGAAGATAGACAAGAAAATTAGCTGAGAATTATTTTTTACAGAAAATTTTTAAAAATATAACTTCTTGTCACTTTCCAAGCAAAAAGAGTCTAAGTAAGCACTTTCTGGTCTGTTAAAAATTACTAAAGTAGTTACTTAAAGCGTTTATAAACGGTTATTAGTAGCACATTCCGAAATTGCACAATAAAAATAACAAACTAAAAAGTAGAAAATGTTAAAACTTTATTAAATGTAAGTTATATAGTGAAAAATTTTTAACCGGCAAGATTTATGAGGTTTTAGTGTAATAGCAATCTAAATCCAATTTCCCTTGCACTAAATCGACTACTAAACCGTTAAAACTTAATCCAAATTCCTCACCTGCATGTGTAGCTTAAGTTTTCCAGCCTGGGAAAATAGACAGTCTTTCAGTGCAATTTCCCTTATGTATGTAACCTAGAACGTTAATGAGATTTTAATTGTTTCAACGTTAACGTAATGTAAACTAGGAAATAACCTTTAAAAATAAGGAATGGCTTTTTAAAGTTTCTCGGTTTATTCTATAAGTGAGATTCCTGTTTTTGCTTTTACTTTTGGTTAACTAAAATCTTATCATATAATATCATACAGTGTCGTACTATACAAGAGAAAATTCTAGAAAGAACATTGTTTCACAAACGTGTCAATTATAGGATAAAAGAATTGTGATATTCTTTACAAAAGTAATTATTGGTAATTCAATTTGTTTGAGTAATTGCCACAGCTTTCAAACACCCATTACCTGAGTAATAACTCACGGCTTTAGACTGTTACGTCATCTCAATTAACTTTGATTTTTGCTTAATCTTCGTGAGTAATAACTGCTATTTTGGGCATACAAGGGCAATGCGTATGGTAGGTGAATGGTGTCGTTTGGCAGGACTGAGTATCAATCCAAAGAAGGCCCAGCTTATGCTATTCAGCAAGAAGCGGAACCTTGACACAAAATCCATGATTTTTCTGTCAGTGACGAATCTCGAATACCATATCACGGTGAAATATCTAGGTATACACCTAGATACCAAACTATCATGGCGCGATCATCTTGCTTCCAGGGGCAAGAGGGCCATGAATATACTATGGGCCTGTAAGAGGGCTGTTGGTGGCACTGGGGTCTAAATCCAGGGGACCCTGTCTTAAAAATATCCATTCTTTTTAAGATTTGTTTTTTCTTTTTTTCTGTGTGCGTAAATTAAAAATTATAAGCGATGCTAGGGTGATTCAGGTAAAAAAAAAGGTAGAGGATTGTCAATTGTTGACTTGAGATTGATGTCATTACTTTAGAATACGATTTAGTCGCGAATTTTGAGCTGAAAACCGAAGAAAAACGCGGAAACGATAATACGGTTGACGAGTTATCGCGTGGTGAATTTGGTTTTTCTTCCCTGCTTGTTTTTTTGGACAATACTTTGGCTGGGCCCTAATCCTAAACCAGTGCTGGCGTCAAATGAGAAGTTTTGGACGATCGGTTTGAGGTGAACAGGATAGGCCGAGATCTGAAGTACTACACACTGGTACACGACGATACCGACAGTGGGGCCAAAGAAAGCAGATGAGGAGAGGTCCGTCATTGTGACTGACACATAGGAGGGACTCTTTCAATATAAACAGTGAACCTGAGCCTAAATTAACAATTTCAGAGACTGTAAGTAGTAGATAAGTTGTTTAATCTATTTAGGGATTGTTGGACAGGATGTAAATTTAATTACAGTAGTGATTATTGATTTCCAAACAGTCGCCTGTGTTAGAAATTAGATAGTAAATTAAGTTAGATTCGCGGTAGGTAATTATAGTTAGGTTTAGTTATTTCCCCTTGGAAAAATAACTTGGCATCCCTTTGGGTTATAAAGATCAGTTTTTTGTAAATTCTTTTTGATTTTCATTTTTCTTCAATTTAACTTAAATCAAAGAATGGATAAAAATCAAGAAAATCACTCTCGAGAAAGTTTAGATAATATAATTATGCGAATAGATAAAAGTCCAACGGTTCAGGAACGGAGACCTTCGGAACGACCTAGTCCCGAGAGTGATTCGCTTAACAACCCTTCCCATTTGGGACGTCGGACATCATAATTTAGTTTGACTTTTTGTTTATATTGATTAATTAATAATATTATTTATTTGTTGATAATAATATTAAACATTTTTTTTTTTGTCCACGAAACTAACAAAATCCTAAAAAATGTCAACTTTCTACCGAAAATTATGCAAGTGTTTCCTGTGATAGAAAATTTACACACCGTGTTATGCTAACTAAAGATTGTTATGAAAATTACACAGTCTCTTCTTCAGCATTACTTTTCAAACTTTTCTTTTTTTAAAAGGGTGGCATTTTTATCTCCTTATTATTCAGTAAGCATATTTTGCGAAAAGAAGGAATATCTGACAAGGCAAATAATCATCTTTTATCTTGCTCTTGGCTTCCGACTCGTCAAGAAAACGACCTTTACATTTTCTGCACCGAATTTATGTCGTTTTTATTCTTCGAAACATGACGGGGAATTAGGACTACGACTCGTTTCTTCACAGTGACAATTCAGGAAAAAATGGGATTCGTTTTGATTTATTGCTGCTTGAAAATTAGCTATTTACGGAACCGGTTAGGAAAAGTGCTATTTTGCTGCACGAACACAGAAAAGTCCTACAATTTGAATTAGTTATACAATAGAAGATTTTTTGAATTTTTCTTATTTTTAGTAAATATAGTGAAATATTATTAGGAATAATGACGATATGACATAATCTTACTGATAAGTAAATTACTGATAAAGTAAATAATTTTACTTTACCAGGAAGATTTTACTGGTAAACTACAACTACTGTGTTTCCGGCAGTTCAAATTTTGACACCGCTTTGCTCCCTGACTGTACCTAACTTTACAGTATTTTTTACGTTATTGGATAAAAAAATTAATGCGGAATCCAAAAATGTGCTTAAAACAGTATTTTTCTCGTTCCAAGTTGGTTTTACACGCAATTTTGTCCTGTGCTTTCACACTGTCTTTCTGACAGTTCAAACTTTGACACCGCTTTTCTTCCTGACTGTACTAAATTTTTTAATGTTTTTACGTTATTGGAAAGGAAATTTTACTACAGATTCCAAAAATGTGCTTAAAACAGTAACTTCGTTTCGTTCAAAGTGGGTTTTATAAGCGATTTTCCCCCTGACTGTCCTTTCAAACTGTCTTTCTGGCAGTTTAAAATTTGACACCGCTTTTATCGCTGACTGTACCAAATCTTGCAGTATTTTTTCAGGTTATTGGATAGGAAATTTAATGAGGATTCCAAAAATGTGCTTAAAACAGTAATTTTCCTATTCCAAGTGAGTTTTACACGCAATTTTGTCTCTGACTGTCTTTTCAAATTGTGTTTCTGTCAGTTCCAACTTTGACACCGATTTCTCCCTGACTATATCAAATTTTGTATTGTTTTTTTATGTTATTGGATAGGTCATTTTATGAGGATCCTAAAAATGTTCTTAAAACAGACATTTTCTTATTCCAAGTGAGTTTTACACGCGATTTTGTCTCTGACTGTCTTTTCAAATTGTGTTTCTGTCAGTTCAAACTTTGACATCGCTTTTCTCCCTGACTATATCATATTTTATATTGTTTTTTTACGTTATTGGATAGGAAATTTAATGAGGATTCCAAAAATATGCTTAAAACAGTCATTTTCTTATTCCAAGTGAGTTTTACACGCGATTTTGTTTCTGACTGTCTTTTCAAACTGTCTTTCTGTCAGTTCAAACTTTAACATCGCTTTTCTCCCTGACAATATCAAATTTTGTATTGTTTTTTTTTATGTTATTGGATAGGAAATTTAATCAGGGTTCCAAAAATGTACTTAAAACAGTCATTTTCCTATTCCAAGTGAGTTTTACACGCAATTTTGTCTCTGTCTTTTCAAATTGTGTTTCTGTCAGTTCCAACTTTGACACCGCTTTTCTCGCTGACTATATCAAATTTTGTATTGTTTTTTTATGTTATTGGATAGGAAATTTAATGAGTATTCCAATGTGCTTAAAAGAGTCATTTTACTATTCCAAGTGAGTTTTACACGCGATTTTGTCTCTGACTGTCTTTTCAAATTGTGTTTTTGTCAGTTCCAACTTTGACAACGCTTTTTCCCTGACTGTATCAAATTTTATATTGTTTTTTTATGTTATTGGATAGGTAATTTTATGAGGATCCTAAAAATGTTCTTAAAACAGTCATTTTCTTATTCCAAGTGAGTTTTACACGCGATTTTGTTTCTGACTGTCTTTTCAAACTGTCTTTCTGTCAGTTCAAACTTTGACATCGCTTTTTTCGCTGACAATATCAAATTTTGTATTGATTTTTTATGTTATTGGATAGGAAACTTAATGAGGGTTCCAAAAATGTACTTAAAACAGTCATTTTCCTATTCCAAGTTAGTTTTACACGCAATTTTGTCTGTCTTTTCAAATTGTGTTTCTGTCAGTTCCAAATTTGACACCGCTTTTCTCCCTTAATATATCAAATTTTGTATTATTTTTTTACGTTATTGGATAGGAAATTTAATGAGGATTTCAAAAATGTACTTAAAACAGTCATTTTCCTATTCCAAGTGAGTTTTACACGCGATTTTGTCTCTGACTGTCTTTTCAAATTGTGTTTTTGTCAGTTCCAACTTTGACAACGCTTTTTTCCCTGACTGTATCAAATTTTATATTGTTTTTTTATGTTATTGGATAAGTAATTTTATGAGGATCCTAAAAATGTTCTTAAAACAGTCATTTTCTTATTCCAAGTGAGTTTTACACGCGATTTTGTTTCTGACTGTCTTTTCAAACTGTCTTTCTGTCAGTTCAAACTTTGACATCGCTTTTCTCGCTGACAATATCAAATTTTGTATTGTTTTTTTATGTTATTGGATAGGAAACTTAATGAGGGTTCCAAAAATGTACTTAAAACAGTCATTTTCCTATTCCAAGTTAGTTTTACACGCAATTTTGTCTCTGTCTTTTCAAATTGTGTTTCTGTCAGTTCCAAATTTGACACCGCTTTTCTCCCTTAATATATCAAATTTTGTATTATTTTTTTACGTTATTGGATAGGAAATTTAATGAGGATTTCAAAAATGTACTTAAAACAGTCATTTTCCTATTCCAAGAGAGTTTTACACGCAATTTTGTCTCTGACTGTCTTTTCAAATTGTGTTTCTGTTAGTTCCAACTTTGACACCGCTTTTCTCCCTGACTATATCAAATTTTTATTGTTTTTTTTACGTTATTGGATAGGAAATTTAATGAGGATTTCAAAAATGTGCTTACAACAGTCATTTTCCTATTCCAAGTTAGTTTTACACGCAATTTTGTCTCTGTCTTTTCAAATTGTGTTTCTGTCAGTTCCAAATTTGACACCGCTTTTCTCCCTTAATATATCAAATTTTGTATTATTTTTTTACGTTATTGGATAGGAAATTTAATGAGGATTTCAAAAATGTACTTAAAACAGTCATTTTCCTATTCCAAGGGAGTTTTACACGCAATTTTGTCTCTGACTGTCTTTTTAAATTGTGTTTCTGTTAGTTCCAACTTTGACACCGCTTTTCTCCCTGACTATATCAAATTTTTATTGTTTTTTTTACGTTATTGGATAGGAAATTTAATGAGGATTTCAAAAATGTGCTTAAAACAGTCATTTTCCTATTCCAAGTGAGTTTTACACGCAGTTTTGTCTCTGACTGTCTTTTCAAATTGTGTTTCTGTTAGTTCCAACTTTGACAACGCTTTTTTCCCTGACTGTATCAAATTTTATATTGTTTTTTTATGTTATTGGATAGGAAACTTAATGAGGGTTCCAAAAATGTACTTAAAACAGTCATTTTCCTATTCCAAGTTAGTTTTACACGCAATTTTTTCTCTGTCTTTTCAAATTGTGTTTCTGTCAGTTCCAAATTTGACACCGCTTTTCTCCCTTAATATATCAAATTTTGTATTATTTTTTTACGTTATTGGATAGGAAATTTAATGAGGATTTCAAAAATGTACTTAAAACAGTCATTTTCCTATTCCAAGTGAGTTTTACACGCAATTTTGTCTCTGACTGTCTTTTCAAATTGTGTTTCTGTCAGTTCAAACTTTGACACCGCTTTTCTCGCTGACTATATCATATTTTGTATTGTTTTTTTATGTTATTGGATAGGAAATTTAATGAGTATTCCAATGTGCTTAAAAGAGTCATTTTACTATTCCAAGTGAGTTTTACACGCGATTTTGTCTCTGACTCTCTTTTCAAATTGTGTTTCTGTCAGTTCCAACTTTGACACCGCTTTTCTCCCTGATTATATAAAATTTTGTATTGTTTTTTTATATTATTGGATAGGGAATTTAATAAGGATTCCAAAAATGAGCTTAAAACAGTCATTTTTTTATTCCAAGTGAGTTTTACACGCAATTTTGTCTCTGACTGTCTTTTCAAATTGTGTTTCTGTCAGTTCCAACTTTGACACCGCTTTTCTCCCTCACTATATCAAATTTTGTAATTGTATGTACTTATGTTATATATTTCTAAGGTAAAATGTATAATTTTCCTCTTGCAAAACATAAAATAAGCTTATTTGGAAGATATTTTAGTTATCTAAAGTCATATTTTACACGCCACAAACTGCAAAAAGGATTAGATTTAGTTGTTAGTTTGTTAGAAAACTAGGTGATGCTTTTAAGGGTTTAAAGTGGATTTACCAGGTTTTGGATAACTTTAATCCAAGGTTGTCCTGTGTAATTCTCTGGCACTGAAACTAGTTTAACTTGCTACTCAAGTTTCCGGCTGCCTTCAAGTTTTATTCGCAAATATTTGATGTGGCAACATTGTTTGGAACAAAATAAACCAAACGTAGAAACAAGCTTTGCATTTCCAAATGCCGGCGTATTAAGTTCACGACTTTACACGTAAAACTAAGCCAGAAATATGTATTTTTCTGTCAGCTGAATACGAATCGTGAAGGTAAATTTATTTAAATAAAATGCAAGGCAAAGTCATATTAAAGAATTATTTCCAGGTAAAACTTCCTATTGCAGTTCCCTATAATTTTCAAATTAAATAAGGTCTAGTTTTGCTTGCTGTTTGTGTTAAAAATTATAGGAAATTTCATTAAAATAATAATTTCTTTCAGCCCAATTTTTTAAGTATAATTTTACTCAAATATCTTGAAAACACATATAATTACAGATTTACTTTCTATTGGTAAGCAACAATAAGCGATTGGAATTTAGGATATTTCATAAAATAAACCTGATAATGATCCCCAAAAAATATTATTTAGTTAGTATTATTAAAGATTTTTTAATATCTCGTAAACTGAACATTTCTGTATTTGTCACTGATCACGTGACGGCAAATTTGGAAACTGTCACGTGACCACATAAGTTTAGTTTGAGCTTAAAACAAAACCATTTTGTGAAAAAATGAAAATTCTAAAAAGAGTACCTGGAAAAGCTCATTTGGAAGTTATCGGAATAGTCACGTGACCATGATCAGTCAATAGGTCAATTGAAAACTGTCACGTGACCATATGAATAATCTGGTCTGGAAAACTGTACAATACATCAGTCACGTGACCTGTAGAAGAGAGAAAAATACAAATTCTGAGAAAAAAATGCTTAAAAGCTGATTTGAAAGTTACATTTATAAAAAGCTTTGGATTCTAAGTAAATTCAATTATTATTAATAAAATTAAATTTTGTTTTATAAACTAGGCTTTAGTCTCATTTTGAGCAGTTGTTTTGTATTTTTTTCGACACTGTGACAACAATGCCTGTTTTTTTTCTGATTGCGTAATTAATCTAGTTTACTTTGATTTTGCGTTTTTATACTGGTTTTCTTCTAACTTATTAATTTCGTTTATAGACGAATTAATTACGGTTAGATGTCCACACGTATTGAAGCAAATTGAAATTCTGGTCTGAATATAGCAATTAGGTCAAGAGACACGTATCTGATATATATTCCAGAAATTGCTGCCCTTAGAACTTTTCAAAGGTGATAAATTGTCAAGCTAAAGGTATTGAATTTAAATGTGGATACCATTATATTATTTATTGAGACAATTCCAATATCAGTCAGTTGAAAAATTGCTAAAATAGCTTTACTTTGTATATGATGGACTTTTTGTAGTATAGAAGTTGAACCACTACAAAATTTTACACACCTAACTCGAAGCGTTTTTAAAATATTCATGAAAATATCCAAAAAAAAATCAAATTTAACGCCCTCTAGCGGCCAAACGGTACAACGTAAGCTGGTCCAGTCAACGTCACGTGGTAGCCCCATTCATTAGCTTTCTTTTGTCATATGATGGGTCTCTACAGAATATTTCAAATAAGCGAGTTATCGACGATTTTTTGGAAAAGTGGACGAAACTGACTTAAATTTGTGTTTTTGGGCCTACTATACTAAACAGCGGCCGTATTGGATTTTGCTCAACCAAACCTACGTTTTCTACTAATTTCAAACTGGAATCTGACGTCCATTTTGCTCTAACTGTAACGGTTTCGGAGATGACCTTGAAGTTATGACATTTTTGACAGATTTTAGAGCATGACACCCTTCAAAATTATATTTTGACAAATGACACTTTACGTCACATTTCTACCATTAATCGAAACCTGTCTACATAGTAAAAGACAATTTTAAAATTTCAAAAATTTTCGAAAAAAAGTTCAGTTTTTTATTTTTCAAGGTCACACGGTGCGTTGTACAGAAAAATGTCATATTTAGTAAGAGTTGCCAACCGTAGAGATGTATACGTGGTAAAAAATTTCCCACACTTAACTCGAACCGTTTTCGAGATATTCATTAAAATATCCTAAAAAAATAATCAATTTTAACGCCCTCTAGCGGCCAAACGGTACATCGTAGCCTAGTCCGGTTAACGTCACGTGATAGCCCCATTCATTAGCTTTCTTTTGTCATATGATATGTCAGTACAGTGTGTTTAAGATAAGCAAGTTATGGGGAATTTCTTGGATAATTGCGCAAAAATTAACCTGAAAATGAGCTTTCCTTGTCTCCGGGGAGTACTGGATAACCGCCGCCATTTTAGTACTATTCAATTAAAACTTAGTACATACGGTAAATTTTGACCTTGAAAACATGATTCTGCTGTCAAAATGACACAAAAGTATTAATTTGTAATACAAAAATTACAAATACAATTACACAAAATAAAAACTAAATAAGTAAATTCAAATTACAGCAGGAAAAAATTCTAGATAACTGTCAAATGTCAAAAAAATCAGAATTAATAATTTTCAAAAAGTCGCGTTCAAAAATATTATTGGTGTTGGTCATGTGGTATCACAGTTGGTCACATGACACCGGTTCTTTTTTTAAATATGTCAAATAAAACGTTAATGACGTCAAGTTTCCATCTCGCGCAGTTCACATGTAATAGAGAAGGAACGATAATTATTACGTCACTAGCCCTAGAACGGACTGAATATCCTATATCTTTAATATCTCAGAAATTTGGCGCTTATTCAAAAATGCAAAAAAATACAGGGTGTCCCATTTAAAATAAGCAGCAGTTGACATCTACTTCCAATTAAATCGTTTTTTTTTAAGTAAAAAAGGTTTTTTAGACTGTCTAGTTGTGGTAATTTAGAAAATTAGTGGATATTGTTAGGTTAGGTTAGTTATTGGGATGAAATGTAAATAAGGTCTATTTTTGGTTGTTGAAGAATTTTTTAGATTGGTAATGGTAATGGTAGGTGTGGATGGTGACAGATGTACTGCGACCTGATTAGATTTATTGTACCCCATATTTTTCTGCTATCTCAAGGTTTCCTTGTTCATAGCAGCCCCTCAAGATTTAGTTCCTATAGGAGTTTCAGGATCTTGAGTGGGTCTGTTCCAGGTATTTCTTCCACACCCAGCTGAGGTAATCCCAGTGTGTTTAATCTTCTGTGGCGTTCAGCATAACCTACCTGCAGGTACTGTCCTCTTCTAGGCGTAGCTTCCTTAAGTGTACTCTGAGTCGACAATGACCCGTTAGAAACCCCGTTAATGCCTGGAGACTAATTTTGCTGAGGTTAATCAGTGTCTTCGATCTTGCTCGGTTAAAATTGCCGAGGAGATCTTTGGCCTGCCTCAGTCCTGGAAGTCTTTCCCAGTACGTTGCTCTCAGTTCTTCTTCAGCTTTATTAAGTACTTCCTGGACATATGCTTTTCCAAGGCCGCAGAATGGTTCTGGCCCGATCAGTAGCGCTGATGCTCCTTTTGGTGTGAGAGTATCTACTTGTTCGTTACCCTCTACTCCGACGTGCCCCGGAACCCAGAGGAGGGTTACCTTGTTGTTCCTTCCTAGATCATTGAGCTTTCCTATGCACTCCAGAACCATCATCGAGTTGATGCTCAACGCTTTGATGGCTGCGTGGCTATCGGAAAGGATCGCAATTTTCTTGTTCCGGTATTTCCTGTCGATGTTTAACGAAATACACCTTTCTATGGCGTGAATTTCCGCTTGAAAATGGTAGGAAACTGGCCCATGGGTTCGGAGTATTTGGTGCGAGGCCCAAAGACTCCTGCTCCAGTCCCCTCGGGAGTTTTAGATCCGTCCGTACACCATATTATGGTATTTTTTCCCAATGTTTGAATGAATTCTCTGCTCCAATTTCTCTTGGTGCTTAGTTCCGTTCGAAATTGTTTTTCGAAACTAAACTTCCTGATGATTTCGTCGGTTGGGAGATTGGCAAGGTGTGCACTGCCAGTAAGCAGTGAGTCCCTTGCACTGTGTGCTCTTCTTATCCAACCTGAGATGTGCTCCCCAAGCGGTTCTTCTAACCATGATGTGGAGAGGTGTGAGATCGAGAATGACGTTATGCAAAGACAGTCTCTGAACCTTCTCTAATGTCTTCCTTGTTGTGGCAAGTTCGGTTTTTCTGTGCCTCACTACTGCGCCGTATGTGATTGATTATAGGTCTCACTATCATGGTATACATCCATCGCAGCATTGATGGGTTACAACCCCACGTCTTTCCCGCAATGTTTCTGCACACCATCAGTAATGACTTTGCCTTGCTGGCAATCTTTTCTACGTGTCGGTTCCAGATAAGTTTTGGGTCTAGAGTAAGTCCTAGATACTTAACCTCATGCCGCCATTCTAAGTTTACGTCGTTGAAGCGGATATTTCTCAAGTCTTAGGGTACCACTGTGGTTTTTGATGAGTTGATTCTCAATCCCACTGATAAACACCATCTTCTGGTGGTCTCTAGCTCCCTTTCTATTTTTTAAGATTAGTTGCAAACAAATTTGAAGAATCTTAACTATTTTGAAGACCAATTTTTGTTATTTGCTTTCACTTAGTTACAATTTTACGTAAGCACTAAGTTAGCTTATCACTCAGAAACCATCTAAACTTAGTTCATTCCATCTTTTTTCAGCTATATACGTCCAAGATTGATGGCCCCAGTTATCGTTTTCCGAACAACCGTGAAAACCCAAAGAATCGCGTTACAATAGGGAGAACTTTTCTCCATTGTGCATATATTTTTTACACCCTTTTATTCTTCATGGTTGAGCATTATTTTTTACATACGAGCGCCAATTGAAAAGAAATTATTGATACACGATTATCACATATTTTTTCCTCATAAATTCAGTTTCTTTTGGCATATTTCCAACTGAGGATTTACGGAAAAGCGAGGATTTTTATTGGAATAGTCTTTATAGATATTGTAGTAGTAAGTTTCACCTTATTTATCACATTGGCACGTTAAAAAGTTGGAGAAGCAGCAATTTCTAGAAGAAATATCAGAAACGGATCTCTGTTGACCTAATTGTATTGTATTAGACCAGAAATTCAATTTGTCTTTTGAAATTTTCTCATATCTCCACTAGTTTAGGAAATATTCCACAAAATCCATTTTGGAGAGCCTAAACACAAACATCTATAACTCGGCTGTTTTTGAGACACTCAAAAGATGCCTATTTTATGGCGTTTTAATGTGTTGTGCTGGAGACCCGTTTTGCTGTCATTCCCACTTTTTCCACCATATCTTTCAAACGCATGGTCCGATTTAAGTGAGGTTTTCATTATTGAATTTAAACTGCCCAGTAGCATCGTTTGATAATCGTAGGCTGCAAATTGAAGCCTTAACTTAATATTTAAAAAAAATTGTACTTTTTTTACTTTTTTAAAATAAATACAAATTGTCTAAACAAATAACATACAGAATTTTAATGCAGTAAACGTTCTGTCGGTTAGAGAAAACCGGATCAAGTTGTCCTGCACCTTTTGCCAAACTAATGACGCGGACTTTCTAGAAATGGCGGCGGGTGGAAAACGCGATTTTCTAATTTTCTTTTACGACCCAACATGAATCCGGACCACATAAATTCCGTAGTTTGTGTTTGAAATGCAAAACATTTTTATCCGCTCGGGTTACGTATACAACATATAGCAAGGTTAGGATGGGACATTTTTATTTTATTATTTTTTATTTTATTTTTTTGTTAAACTGAACTTTTCTGACAACGTAATACACGAGTGAACGGGAATTTGAAGTATAAGAAAGCGACAAAAATTTATAGAAAAATCACTAGGGTAAGCGTAATTTTGTTTAATGAACACTGTAAACTTAGTTTTGACATTTCGACTTCATTTTTTGCTTTAAATTACAGGACCGTACTAAGCAAAAATATAAAAAAGTCCTTAAAAATTCTATTGTGGGTTTAATAGCGTCATTTTGCTTTACAAACACTGGAAATCTAGTTTAGAAATTTGAACTATAAGATAATGGTTTACGGACCTGTTATTCACAGCAAAATTGCTTAATTTGCTCTAAATTACAGGGCTGTATTCAGAAAAAAATATTAAAAAAACTTAGTTAAACTGCGTAATTTGTCATTGCAAACACTTTTAGTTTTGACAGTTCGACTTCAAATTTAAGGGTTACGCCAATGTTGCCAATTCTACCGTTAAAACGGTATATCTACCGTTTTTGTAGTTTTTCTACCGTTCTCCTGTATTTTGTATATAATCTACCGTTTTTAATTACGTTATTGCCATGTTGTTGGTTGTGGAACTTTTCATATACTTTTTCAGTTTATTGAATAAGAAATTTACTAAGGGTTCTAAAAATGCGCTTAAAACAGTCAGTTTCTAACTCCAAATTATTCTCTAAAACCACGTGATGTCTGTCACTATTGTCAAAATTTTACTAGAATTTTCAAGAATTACATTGTAACACAGTTTTCAAAACAAGACGATTTTCTTAGATTTAACAGTTAGTTTGACAATTGTCACTTCATATTCTAGCTACATAGTCTTCCGAAATCATGTAACAATTGTCAATAACGTCAAAACTGTCAAACCATGCTCTAAAGTTGCAAAAATCAGTGTTTAGAAACGTCTTCTTGCAGTATTTTATATAAAACGTGTTTACAGTTATTTTGACAATTATCACGTGACCGTCTAGCTAAATAGTGTTCTACAAACATGTGACAACTGTCAATAACGTCAAAACTGTCAAACCATGCTCTACAGTTGCAAAAATCAGGGTTTAGGAAAGTTTTTGTGCAGTATTTGATATATAACGTGTTTCTTGGAATTATGACTTTTATCTTGCCAATTATCACGTGACCGACTAGCTAAATAGTGTTCTGAAATCACGTGACAACTGTCATTAACGTCCAAACTGTCAAACCATGCTCAAAAGTTGCAAAAATCAGGATTTAAAAACGTTTTCTTGCAGTATTTCATGTAAAACGTGTTTCTTGGAATTATGACTTTTATCTTGCCAATTATCACGTGACCGACTAGCTAAATAGTGTTCTGAAATCACGTGACAACTGTCATTAACGTCCAAACTGTCAAACCATGCTTTAAAGTTGCAAAAATCAGGATTTAAAAACGTTTTCTTGCAGTATTCGATATAAAGAGTGTTTTTGAGATTTATGATTTTTGACAATGGTCACGTGACTGCTTAGCTAAATTATCCTTTAAAACCACGTGATATCTGACACTATTATCAAAACTTAAAAAAATTATTAATGAAAAAATTAAAAATCTGTATTTTTTTAAAATATTCTTGTATGAGATATCAATAAGCGCTGTTGTCAGATTCACATATAACTAAAATGTTTGTAATTTTTTTGCCTTTATTGCTGTTTTTCTGTCAAATTGTATACAATATTTACTTTTGAGCTTTGTTAACTAAAACAGTAAAGAAATATGTTTTTTTTAATGGCATTTTTTGCACTTTGGTAGCTATTTTCGGGCTGTTTTGGCTGAAATTTTCCGTACCATATCATAATACTCCAGTTCTTCTCAGTAACAAATTAGTGGATTAATTAATATCTTGCAAGTTGAATGCAAACATCACAAATTAGTAAGAAACTAGATTAAAGCTACAATTCTAAACTATTTGCTAATTTTCAGAGTTTGTTGACGAAGCTAACAAATTTTAGTTTAGAACCGTTAAATGCCGTTCGAATACGAGGGCAATTTAATTTCACGTACGTTAACTTATTTAATCAGGAATTTAGTTTCCTGGTCTTTTGGCTCTAAAATAAACATGCCTTAGTATCTCCAAATAGAATTTATACGAGAAAGTACAAATTAGTTCAGCTTAAACTTGTATCAACGCTAATTAATTTTTTTTAAGGGTAAAAACTCGTTTTTAAAACCTAAATTTCTGAAATTTGGTCAAGAATTTGTTCTCAACGTTAATCAATGTGACAAATAAAGAAGCAAACGTTCACAAATGTTACATTCATGTTTCTAATTGCGTTGGTAGACTGGACCAGTGTGTAATGACTCATTACTCACGAGATAGATAATGCGTGTTATTACCTATTCAAAACTAGTGAGTAATAGGCATATTATTTTGTCACTGCAAGTGTGCTTTACAGACAAGTTTGTCCCTGACTGTCCTTTCAAACTGTGTTTCTGGCAATTCATACTTTGACACCGCTTTTCTCCTTGACTGTACTAAATGTTGTAGTGTTTTTTTTATACTACTGAATAGGAAATTTAATGGTGATTCCAAAAATGTGTTTAAAACACTTATTTTCTCACTGCAAGTGGGTTTTACAGACAACTTTGTCCCTGACTGTCTTTTCAAACTGTGTTTCTGGCAATTCATCCTTTGACACCGCTTTTCTCCTGGACTGTACTAAATTTTGCAGTGCTTTTTTGTGTTGCTAAATAGGAAATTTAATGACGATTCCAAAAATGTATTTAAAACACCTATTTTCTGACTGCAAGTGGGTTTTACAGACTACTTTGTCCCTGACTGTCCTTTCAAACTGTGTTTCTGGCAATTCATACTTTGACACCGCTTTTCTCCTTGACTGTACTAAATGTTGTAGTGTTTTTTTTATACTACTGAATAGGAAATTTAATGGTGATTCCAAAAATGTATTTATAACACTTATTTTCTCAGTGCAAGTGGATTTTATAGACAACTTTGCCCCTGACTGTCTTTTCAAACTGTGTTTCTGGCAATTCATCCTTTGACACCGCTTTTCTCCTGGACTGTACTAAATTTTGCAGTGCTTTTTTGTGTTGCTAAATAGGAAATTTAATGGTGATTTCAAAAATGTGTTTAAAACACTTATTTTCTCACTGCAAATGGGTTTTACAGACAACTTTGTCCCTGACTGTCCTTTCAAACTGTGTTTCTGGCAATTCAAATTTTGACAACGCTTTTCTCCCTGACTGTACTAAATTTTGTAGTGTTTTTTATGCTGCTGGATAGGAAATTTAATGACAATTCCAAAAATGTGTTTAAAACACTTGTTTTCTCACTGCAAGTGGGTTTTACAAGCCAGTGTGTTCGTGACTGTCATTTCAAACTGTGTTTCTGGAAGTTGAAATTTTGACAACGCTTTTCTCCCTGACTGTACCAAACTTTGTAGTGTTTTTTTATGTTATTGGATAGAAAATTTAATGAGGATTCCAAAAATGTGTTTAAAACAATTATTTTCTCACTGCAAGTGGGTTTTACAGACAACTTTGACCCTGACTGTCCTTTCAAACTGTGTTTCTGGCAATTCAAATTTTGACAACGCTTTTCTCCCTGACTGTACTAAATTTTGTAGTGTTTTTTATGCTGCTGGATAGGAAATTTAATGGTGATTCCAAAAATGTATTTATAACACTTATTTTCTCAGTGCAAGTGGATTTTATAGACAACTTTGTCCCTGACTGTCTTTTCAAACTGTGTTTCTGGCAATTCATCCTTTGACACCGCTTTTCTCCTGGACTGTACTAAATTTTGCAGTGCTTTTTTGTGTTGCTAAATAGGAAATTTAATGACGATTCCAAAAATGTATTTAAAACACCTATTTTCTGACTGCAAGTGGGTTTTACAGACTACTTTGTCCCTGACTGTCCTTTCAAACTGTGTTTCTGGCAATTCATACTTTGACACCGCTTTTCTCCTTGACTGTACTAAATGTTGTAGTGTTTTTTTTATACTACTGAATAGGAAATTTAATGGTGATTCCAAAAATGTATTTATAACACTTATTTTCTCAGTGCAAGTGGATTTTATAGACAACTTTGTCCCTGACTGTCTTTTCAAACTGTGTTTCTGGCAATTCATCCTTTGACACCGCTTTTCTCCTGGACTGTACTAAATTTTGCAGTGCTTTTTTGTGTTGCTAAATAGGAAATTTAATGGTGATTTCAAAAATGTGTTTAAAACACTTATTTTCTCACTGCAAATGGGTTTTACAGACAACTTTGTCCCTGACTGTCCTTTCAAACTGTGTTTCTGGCAATTCAAATTTTGACAACGCTTTTCTCCCTGACTGTACTAAATTTTGTAGTGTTTTTTATGCTGCTGGATAGGAAATTTAATGACAATTCCAAAAATGTGTTTAAAACAGTTATTTTCTCACTGCAAGTGGATTTTACAGACAAGTTTGTCCCTGACTGTCCTTTCAAACTGTGTTTCTGGCAGTTCATACTTTGACACCGCTTTTCTCCCTGACTGTTTCAAATTTTGTAGTGTTTTTTTTATGCTACTGGATAGGAAATTTATTGGTGATTCCAAAAATGTGTTTAAAACAGCTATTTTCTCACTGCAAGTGGGTTTTACAAGCTAGTTTATTCGTGACTGTCCTTTCAAACTGTGTTTCTGGCAATTCATACTTTGACACCGCTTTTCTCCCTGACTGTACTAAATTTTGCACTGTTTTTTTATGCTACTAAATAGGAAATTCAACGACGATTCTAAAAATATGTTTAGAACAGTTATTTTCTCACTGCAAGTGGATTTTATCCTACTAACTAACTACTTTGTCACTGCCTGTCCTTTCAAACTGTGTTTCTGGCAATTCATACTTTGACAGCGCTTTTCTCCCTGACTGTACCAAACTTTGTAGTGTTTTTTAGGTTATTGGATAGAAAATTTAATGAGGATTCCAAAAATGGGCTTGAAACCGTCGTTTTTTTACTCCAAGTCGCTTTGACAAGTAATTTTGTTCCTGACTGTCAAACTGTCACATCAGCAGTTGAAAAAATCAGAACATATTTTTGAGATTTATGACAGTAAGTTTGACAGTGGTCACGTGACTGCCTAGTGAATTACCGGTAAATTGCGCAAATTTTTCAGTTTTTCAAGAATTTGTTCTCGAAATGAATCAATGTGACAAATAAAGAAGCAAACGTTCTTAAATGTTACCTTCATGTTTCTAATTGCGTTGGTAGACTGGACCAGTGTGTAATGACTCATTACTCACAAGATAGATAATGAGTGTTATTCCCTATTCAAAACTAGTAAGTAATACGCATATTATTAAACAGTAATAGAAAAACTAATTTATTACAAAATACAAAGAAAGCACATTGTTTAAACTGAATTAATCCAGTCTGTTGAGTCATTTCATTACTTTTTTTGCATCAAAAGTAACGGAAACTTTTCCATTTCCAAGTTTATCTCTCGATCGTGCAGAGTTTTCCGACTAGACCTAAAGAGAATTCCAACTCTCCTTTTGCCAAAGGAAGTTTCACACAAATGGTAAATTTACCTTAAATATTCTTTGCCGGCTTTCTAAAAGTTTTCTCAATCAGGTTTTAAATTTGAAGTTGCACGGCCAGTATTTTAGCTGCTGATAGAATGCAGAATGCTGTGAATTTTAAGTGTTTTCTAAAAATTTAAAACAAAAGAATAAGGATATTTCATAACTTATTGTTCTACTATAATTTTAATTATTAAAGTTTTTTTTATTAAGTTAGGTTAGGGAGGTATTTATTATTCTTTATTATTAATTAAATTATTCACCGATAAAGTTCAGGGTGCCACATTTGTAAGTATGGAGATCTCAAAAACGGTAGGAGGCACAGAGTTGGTTAATTTACTGCAAAATTGCGCAATTTGGTGTTTAATAATGCGTAGCTTTAAAATTTCAAAAATTGTGATTACTTCCGCAGATAATCAACAAAAAAAAAAGAAAATTAAAAAATTAGTGTAAATTTCTTTTTTAATTTACTTGATGAGACTGAGAAAATAAACCACACTTTAATATTGCCACTTTTTTCCTCTACGACATTACAATGTGACAAAGTGTAAAATTTGTAATTTACCAGTAATTTACTGACAATTGTCAAAACTACTGTCATACATGTCTTGTTTCGGAAACTGTGAAACTGTAATTCTTCCAAATTCTACGCAAATTTTGACAGTATTGACATTAGTCATATTTATCACGTGGTTTTTGGAAGGTAATTAACTAGGAAGTCACGTGATCATTGTCAAAATTACTGCCATAAATCTCAGAAACACGTTCTGTATCGAATACTGGAAGAAAACTTTTCTAAACCATGATTTATTCAACTGTTGAGCACAGTAGGACAGTTTGACAGTCAGGAACAAAATTACTTGTCAAACCAACGTTTGAAAAGACAGTCAGGGACAAAATCGCTTGTAAAACCCACTTGGAGTAAGGAAATTACTGTTTTAAACACATTTTTGAAATCCTCAGTGAATTTTCTTTCTGAAAATGTGCTTAAAATAGTTATTTTCTCACTGCACGTGGGTTTTAGAGATAAGTTTGTCCTTGACTGTCTTTTCAAACTGTGCTTTTCTCCCTGATTGTACCAAATTTTGTATTGTTTCTTATGGCATTGGATAGGAAATTTATTAATGATTCCAAAAATGTGCTTAAAACAGTTATTTTCTGACTGCAAGTGGGTTTTACAGGCGAGTTTTCCCCTGACTGTCCTTTCAAACTGTTTTTCTGTCAATTCATACTTTGACACCGCTTTTCTCTCTGACTGTGCTAAATTTTGCAGTGTTTTTTACGCTGCTGGATAGGAAATTTAATGATGATTCCAAAAATTTGTTTAAAACAGTTATTTTCTGACTGCAAGTGGATTTTACATTCGAGTTTTCCCTTGACTGTCCTTTCAAACTGTTTTTCTGGCAATTCATAATTTGACACCGCTTTTCTCCCTGACTATACTAAATTTTGCAGTGTTTTTTACGCTGCTGGATAAGAAATTTAATGGTGATTCCAAAAATGTTAATTTAGTCTTGTTTCGGAAAGTGTAAAACTGTAATTCTTCCAAATTCTACGCAAATTTTGACAGTATTGACATTAGTCATATTTATCACGTGCTTTTTAGAAGGTAATTAACTAGGCCGTCACGTGATCACTGTCAAAATTACTGTCATAAATCTCAGAAACACGTTCTGTATCGAATACTAGAAGAAAACTTTTCTAAACCATGATTTATTCAACTGTTGATCACAGTAGGACAGGTTGTTATTCAGGAACAAAATTACTTGTCAAAGTGACTTCGAGTGAGAAAACGACAGTTTCAAGCCCATTTTTGGAATCCTCATTAAATTTTCTATCCAATAACCTAAAAAACACTACAAAGTTTGGTACAGTCAGGGAGAAAAGCGGTGTCAAAGTATGAATTGCCAGGAACATAGTTTGAAAGGACAGTCAGGGACAAAATCGGTAGTAAAAGCCACTTGGAGTAAAGAAATTACTCTTTTAAACACATTTTTGAAATCCTCATTGAATTTTCTCTATGAAAATGTCCTTAAAAAAGTTATTTTCTCACTGCAAGTGGGTTTTACAGGCAAGTTTCTCTCTGACTGTCCTTTCAAACTGTCTTTATGGCAGTTCAAATTTTGACACCGCTTTTTTCCCTGACTGTACCAAATTTTGTATTGTTTCTTATGGCATTGAATAGGAGATTTATTAATGATTCCAAAAATGTGTTTAAAACAGTTATTTCCTGACTGCAAGTGGGTTTTAAAGGCGAGTTTCCCCCTGACTGACCTTTCAAACTGTGTTTCTGGCAATTCATACTTTGACACCGCTTTTCTGCCTGACTGTACAAATTTTGCAGTGTTTTTTACGCTGCTGGATAGGAAATTTAATGGTGATTCCAAAAATGTATTTAAAACAGTTATTTTCTCACTGCAAGTGGGTTTTACAGGCAAGTTTCTCCCTGACTGTCCTTTCAAACTGTCTTTATGGCAGTTCAAATTTTGACACCGCTTTTTTCCCTGACTGTACCAAATTTTGTATTGTTTCTTATGGCATTGGATAGGAGATTTATTAATGATTCCAAAACTGTGCTTAAAACAGTTATTTTCTGACTGCAAGTGGGTTTTACAGGCAAGTTTCTCCCTGACTGTCCTTTCAAACTGTGTTTCTGGCAGTTCAAACTTTGATACCGCCTTTCTCCCTGACTGTACCAAATTTTGTATTGTTTCTTATGGTATTGGATAGGAAATTTAATGGTGATTCTAAAAAATGTATTTAAAACAGTTATTTTCTGACTGCGTGGGTTTTACAGGCAAGTTTCTTCCTGACTGTTCTTTCAAACTGTGTTTCTGGCAATTGATACTTTGACACCGCTTTTCTGCCTGACTGTATTAAATTTTGCAGTGTTTTTTACGCTGCTGAATAGGAAATTTAATGGTGATTCCAAAAATGTGTTTAAAACAGTTATTTTCTCATTGCAAGTGGGTTTTACAGGATAGTTTCTCCCTGACTGTCCTTTCTAACTGTGTTTCTGGCAGTTCAAAGTTTGACAGCGCTTTTCTCCTTGACTGTACCAAATCTTGTAGTCTTTTTTTATGCTACTGAATAGGAAATTTAATGACGATTCCAAAAATGTGCTTAAAATAATTATTTTCTCCCTGCAAGTGGGTTTTACAGGCGAGTTTGTCCGTGACTGTCCTTTCAAATTGTGTTTCTGGTAGTTCATACTTTGCCAGCGCTTTTCTCCCTGACTGTACTAAATTTTGTAGTGTTTTTTTTTTGCTTCTGGATAGGAAATTTAATAACAATTCCAAAAATGTGCTTAAAACATTTATTTTCTCACTACAAAAGGGTTTGACAAGCAATTTTGTTCCTGACTGTCAAACTGTTCTGAAAAGTTGCAATAATCCAATGGAATAAAAGTTTAGAAAAGTTTTCTTACAGTATTCGATAGGAAACGTGTTTCTGAGATGTATGACAGTGGTCACGTGACTGCATTTATATGTCAAAATTTGCAACAACAACAGCTTTCAAATTTGGCAATTGTCAGTAAATTACTGGTAAATTACAAATTGTTTAAATCTTCAGATTCGCGTTATTTCTCTCATCTCAAAAACATAT
This sequence comes from Ips typographus, assembly GCF_016097725.1. Taxonomy (NCBI): domain Eukaryota; kingdom Metazoa; phylum Arthropoda; class Insecta; order Coleoptera; family Curculionidae; genus Ips; species Ips typographus. Next base: position 579,299 of record NC_138426.1, on the reverse strand, counting down.
TAATTGTCAGAATTTAAAAAACTATAATAACATAAATGCTACTTGTACATAAAAACGTTATAAGATTGTTACTCGTTTGGTTCAAGACCCACTTTGTCAGAAACGTTTTACTTTATTTATTTTAGTATTGATAAACCAAAATCTCTAAAAGAGTAAATAAAAAATCAAAACAGCCTTTTATTCAGTCTTTATTTTGACAATATTGACCGAAAATAACTTTAAATTAAAAAAAGCAAATTTAAATTAAACTCATAATTTACTGGTCAAATTAGTAAATTTTCTTGTCACACTGACTTTGTCAATTTTAGTTTTTTAAATTTACGTCTATCATCAAAAATGATTATCTTGAATGAAATTTGACATTTTTCATAATAATTGTTTGTTTGTGCTGAACTTTTAGTTAATAAATTAGTTAATCAAGTTTAAATTGAAACGCACCGTATAACATAACTACATATTATTATTTGAAATACGATTACTGATCAGCAACTTGTATTATGTGCTACTGAGTTTCAAATTATTGGTTTAACTATTACTTCTCATTAAAACTAGCTGATTAAACGTGCATTATTCATTCATTTACAGCTAATTAGACTTAATAAATTTCCCATTCCGGTATCCAATTCGGAGTTCTGATTAGCTTTTCTATTAATGATTGAAATTTCATTAAAAGGGTAGTTCAATTAAAATAGTGGGGTTTATTAATTTAATTATTTATCCAAAAATAAATAACTATTTATGTAACCAAAATTGGGAAAAGTGGGATTTTGTGTAACGAACGAATTTTTGCTGTTCCTCATTGTGAACAGTGATCTCAAATGTTATAAGTAAATAAGGGCAATCCTACAAAGTCAAAAATTGTTTATTTTTGTATTTTATCCATCAATTCACCCATTTTTTTGTCAAAATTTTTTGATTTTTATTTTTTATTGCTTTGCAGTGATTTTTTTTTGTTAAATATGTTTGTAGTGTTCAGTCAAACAGCCTAATCATTCCACTTTTCTCAAAATCACTTAGTTTTCTGTCATTTTGTTCACCGTTTGGTCAAGATTCCTCTTTTTTTTGTAATTTAGCTACTTTTTAAAAAATTATTTCCACATGGTAATTGAATTCAATTCATACATTTTAGGGTAGCTGATAATTGTAATTAAATCACTTATTTTGAGTAAAATACTGTAATCACTTCTGAAAAGTGTTGAAACCAAAAAATGGAATGCATATGATTAAGAGGTGCATGGATTTATGAGATTTTCAGTGAAAGAAAGAAGAGAATCCATAAAACGTTTACCGAAGCGGAAATTGTATTTCTGCAGTAAATTTTTCCCACACGTTATGATAATTAAATAAAAACAGCATTTTCAGCGAATGCGCATACAAAACGAAACAAGTTGCAACGAAAACGTATTTATTCAGAATTTCCATTTGGAAAGAAAAAGGTAATTTATTTACATAGAAAACAAATAATACTTGCCGGCAAACAAACCACCGAAATGAACGAAAAAGAACTTTTGCGCAGAATTGAATCGAATATTTACACACAAATAGGTCTTTGTTTGTTTTTTTCCCTTCGCGGATTGTTTGTTTCGCTGTATTGGGTTTCATCAGCCACCTGCAATCCGTGTTTTTCCCGTGCATTTCCATTGTCGTAAATAATGTAATAAGGAGAGAGGAATAATGGTAATGATTATTGCCTGGAAACACGCGAACCGATTCGGCAATCAATAAACTCGTTTTATCAAAGATTAATCACTGGAAATAATAATAAGCATTATATGCCCTTAATCTATACCATTTAGAATTATGAAGCTTGACAATTCTGGAAAAAATAAGTTGTATTTTACAAGAAAAATAATGGATTTAATGTGACTATATTTGATGTAACATTGAATAAATGGGTCAATTTACAAACCAACAGTAAATTAGTGTTCCTATGACTTATTACTAACTAGTTTCGAATAGATAATAATAACACCCATTACCTACCTATGAGTAATGAGTTCATACTCACACTCTTACATATTCACGGCTATTACGCACTGGTTCAGTCCACTTGCGGATCGGAAAATCAAAGCGGTGTCCAGTTGAAAGCCCAGATTGAAAGAACAGTCAGGGATAAAATCGACTGTAAAACCCACTTGGAGTGAGAAAATGTCAGTTTTAAACCCCTTTTTGGAATCCTCATTAAATTTCCTATCCACTAGCCTGAAAAACACTACAAAATTTTGTACAGTCAGAAAGAAAAACGGTGTCAAAGTTTGAACCGCCAGAAAAGCAGTTTGAAAGGACAGTCAAGGACAACTCGCTTGTAAAACCCACTTGGAGTGAGAAAATGTCAGTTTTAAGCACATTTTTGGAATCCTCATTAAATTTTCTATCCAACAGCCTGAAAAAAACTATAAAATTTTGTACAGTCAGAGAGAAAAACGGTGTCAAAATTTGAACCGCCAGAAAAACAGTTTGAAAGGACAGTCAAGGACAAACTCGCTTGTAAAACCCACTTGGAGTAAGAAAATTACTGTTTTAAGCACATTTTTGGAATCCCCATTAAATTTTCTATCCAACAGCCTGAAAAACACTACAAAATTTTGTACAGTCAGAGAGAAAAACGGTGTCAAAATTTGAACCGCCAGAAAAACAGTTTGAAAGGACAGTCAAGGACAAACTCGCTTGTAAGACCCACTTGGAGTAAGAAAATGACTATTTTAAGCACATTTTTGAAATCCTCATTAAATTTTCTATCCAACAGCCTGAAAAACACTACAAAATTTGATACAGTCAGAGAGAAAAATGGTGTCAAAGTTTGATCCGCCAGAAAAACAGTTTGGGAGGACAGTCAAGGACAACTCGCTTGTAAGACCCACTTGGAGTAAGAAAATGACTATTTTAAGCACATTTTTGAAATCCTCATTAAATTTTCTATCCAACAACCTGAAAAACACTACAAAATTTTGTACAGTCAGAGAGAAAAACGGTGTCAAAGTTTGAACCGCCAGAAAAACAGTTTGAAAGGACAGTCAAGGACAACTCGCTTGTAAAACCCACTTGGAGTAAGAAAATGACTATTTTAAGCACATTTTTGGAATCCTCATTAAATTTTCTATCCAACAGCCTGAAAAACACTTCAAAATTTTGTACAGTCAGAGAGAGAAACGGTGTCAAAAGTTGAACTACCAGAAGCATAGATTGAAAGAACAGTCAGGGACAAAATCGCCTGTAAAACCCACTTGGCGTGAGAGAATGTCAGTTTTAAGCACATTTTTGGAATCGTCATTAAATTTCCTATCCAATAACATTGAAAAACACTACAAAATTTGGTACAGTCAGTGCGACAAGCGGTGTCAAAGTTTGAACTACCAGAAGCATAGATTGAAAGAACAGTCAGGGACAAAATCGCCTGTAAAACCCACTTGGAGTGAGAATATCTCAGTTTTAAGCACATTTTTGGAATCCTCATTAAATTTCCTACCCAGTAACGAGAAAAAACACTACAAACTTATCTAACTTAACCTTAAAATTTACTTATAAAATTAAGATTTTTGAACACTGGTGATATTTGAAAATCCTTTCAGCCTTTCTTTTTAGTAGCAAGGAACAAAGACAGAAATAGTGTTTTACTTTACATATTCCATTTTATTTTTAGCACAATACTTTAATAAAGCCTTGTATCAATGAAAAATATAATAATTGGTTTTAAATTGAAATTAGTGCATTTCTCCAAAGGGAGAGAGAGAGAAACACTCTGGATAATATGCGAAATTCTAGCAAGAATTTGCAACATTGTTTCCATACCGCAATAATGCCAATATCTGATTGATTAATCGCAAACTTGTAGCGATTTCATCATTTTGAAGAATGCCGCAAACTGATTCCACAGCACACACAATTTGGATTTTCTGTCATGTCAATGTCTGAAATTTTACTATTAAGTATATTTTCGCTAATTTTCGTTTTAACACCAATTTATTATAAAAATTTACTAGACAATCAAAATTCATGTCCGTCAAGTCAATTTTCATGTTTTACTTTTTTTCTTACACTGTAAATTGACTTCTAAAGTGTAACACTGACTCTTGATTTTTGCAAATTTCATGTCAATTTATAGTAAAAGTTGACTGAACAATCAAATTTTTGTGCATCCAGTTAATTTTTATAAACATTGACTTTTCTCTTCATTTGTAAATGGACCTCTAAATTAAAAAATTGACTTGCATGACTGAAATTTCATTATAAGGCAAATTGTTACAAATTTGCATTTTTTAGCTAAATGTATCATGAAAATTGACTAGAAAATCAAATGTTCGTCGTCAATTTTCAAGAATTTTGACATTTATCCGCATTTGTAAATACTGTTACTGAATCATAGCTTTTTATAGACAATTTGATTACTTTATATGATTGATTGATTACATAAAGAATTAACCATTATTATTATCTACTCTGCAGCAGCACTAATAGTAATTATTAATTATACATAATTACATTTTCAGTAATCAATTATTATTACTATATTTTATCCTTGGTGACTGTAATTTATGACTTCTCATTTAATTTTAGCATAATTTTGCTGCAATAACTTTATATCTCGAACATAACCTAGTTAAGAGGCAAAAGTGACTATTCACATTCGTAACACTGTTTGTAGATAATTAAAATTTTAGTATCTTTCCAGCAATTTTTTTCCTCAACTGCAATGTTTTAAAAGCGAAACAAATTTAATATTATTTGTCAAACATACGGAATAGGACGAAAAAGTCGTAAAACTACGTTAACGTGATCTCTTTTTAGAATTCAAAGTTTCTAAAATGCATTATTCATGTTAACTTTACTTTAATCTGCTATAGTATGCATCACGTTGCGTCTCTATCTAGGTAGTTCCCATGTGGAATTGCAACATATATAGATTGATGTAACTTTAAACTGAAACTCTAAGAAATCCTGAGAGACTAAAGTTTCTCTATTTCTCTGTACATTACTCTACTGGAAATCCTCCAAGTTGTATAATTTTTCAGTCGCTGCTGGTTAAATGTGATCGATCGGAAAACAAGCGACAGAATTTTTACGTTAAATATCTCGAAAACTGTAAACATTTTGTAAAAATATGTTCTATATGAATCAGTGAAAGAAGTAATATACAGGGTGTACCCAAATTAAAATAATGGAAATTTATTATTCAGTAAAGAAAAGAAACATGTTATAGTAAAATTTTTTATGAAGACCAAGACCATTTTGATAATAAGTTACAAGATGGTATTTAAATCAACAGAGTTACAGTATTTTTCCTAAATAGGCAAATTCTGATGTCACTTGTCAAGTTCTTGACACAGATTTTAGTATAAATTAAATTATTTCTATAAAAAATTTAATAACAAATTTTAATTACTTTAAATAGTTGTACTTTCTCATTTGAAATCTGTTTTTTCCTTTATATTCCTGACTGTCCAAATGTTGAGATTTACAGTTTTTGATGAAATCTGACAGTGATATGAAAAATAGACGTTTTTCCGTTAATTTGACAATTTTTGCGTTTTTAATGAATTGTTAAAAATTACACTTTTAATGTTAAAATCGCCAGTTTTTAGCTTTTAGTCAAAATATCAATTTTTTACGTTCTAAACCATATTCTCTTACTGTAATTCTATTTTGACAGTTTTAAGGTCAGAACGACACTTTTGACATTTTTGGCAGCGTTGTCAAACCGTGCGCACTCTCCTCCAATACTGTCGCTGACCAGTATCGTCAGCAGTTGAAAATTGACTAAAATGACTGCGAATAGTGTACTAAGTAAACTTTTATGATATTTGACTGTTCTGGTCTTGAAAATTGACTAACTTGACCGCAAATAGTCCATTTAGTCATTTTTCATACAATCTGACGACTTAACAACATTTTGACTTTAAGAATTAACTAGAATGACTGTCAGTGGTCTAGTACGTCAATTTCTCATGAAATTTGACGAGTATAAAAAGTTTTGACATTGATAATTGACTAGAATTACTGTCAATTGTCCAGTAAGTCAATTTCGTATGAAATTTGACGAGTATAAAATGTTTTGACTTTGTAAATTGACTAGTAAATAGTAAATAGTTTAGTAAGTCAATTTTCATTAACTTTTAATATTTTTCCAATATTTTGTCATTAAATTTGCCTAGAATGATTACAAATAATCCGGTAAGTTAATTTTCTGAATATTCGACTGTTTTTCAACGTTGTGACATTGGAAATTGACTAGAATGACTGCAAAAAGTCCAGTAAGTCAATTTCTAATGAAATTTGAGGAGTATAAACCGTTTTGACATTAATAATTGACTAGAATTACTGTCAATTGTCCAGTGTCAATTTCTCATGAAATTTGACGAGTATATAACGTTCTGACTTTGTGAATTAATTAGGATGACTACAAATAGTGTAGTAAGTCAATTTTAATTAAATTTTACCACTTTGTAATATTTTGACCTTAAAATTAACTAGAATGACTGCAAATAATCCGGTAAGTTAATTTTCTGAATATTTGACTGTTTTTCAACATTTTGGCCTTGGAAATTGACTAGAATGACTGCAAATAGTACAATAAGTCCATTTCTCATGAAATTTGACGAGTATGAAACGTTTTGACTTTGTGAACTTCGTAGGATGACTGCAAATAGTTTAGAAAGTCAATTTTCACTAAATCTTAGTGTTTTTCAATTATTTTGACCTTGAAATTGACTAGACTGACTACAAATAGTCTGGTAAGTTAATTTTTTGGATATTTTTTTTGTTTTTCAACGTTTTGGCCTTGGAAATTGACTAGAATGACTGCCAATAGTCCAGTAAGTTAATTTTTCATGAAATTTGACGAGTATAAAACCTTTTGACTTTGTGAATTGATTAGGATGACTGAAAATAGTATAGTAAGTCAATTTTAGTATTTTTCAATATTTTGACCTTAAAAATTGACTAGACTGACTACAAATTGTCCGGTAAGTTAATTTTCATGAGATTTTACTATTTTTCAATATTTTGACCTAAAAAATTGACTAGAATGACTGCAAATAATCCGGTAAGTTAATTTTCTGAATATTTGACTGTTTTTCAACGTTTTGGTCTTGGAAATTGACTAGAATGACTACCAATATTCCAGTAAGTCAATTTCTCATGAAATTTGACGAGTATAAAACGTTTTGACTTTGAGAATAGATTAGGATGACTGCAAATAGTCTAGTAAGTCAATTTTCATTAAATTTTAGTATTTTTCAAATTTTTTGACTTTAAAATTAATTAGAATGACCACAAATAATCCTGTAAGTTAATTTTCTGAATATTTGACTGTTTTTCAACGTTTTGGCCTTGGAAATTGACTAGAATGACTGCCAATAGTTCAGTAAGTCAATTTTCCATGAAATTTGACGAGTATGAAAAGTTTTGATTTTGAGAATTGATTAGGATGACTGCAAATAGTTTAGCAAGTCAATTTTCATTAAATTTTAGTATTTTTCAAATATTTTGACCTTAAAATTGACTAGAATGACTACAAATAATCCGGTAAGTTAATTTTCACAATATTTGATTGCTTGACAACGTTCTGGCCTTGAAAATTGACTAGACTAACTGTTTTTTTAAATTAAATTAAATTAATTAAATTTTTAAAAATTATAAAATTAAAATTGAATTTCCCTATTTTTATATTTTTTTTTTTTCATTTTTAATTTTTTTCCATTTTGTTTAAATTTGACGAGTATAAAACGTTTTGACTTTGAGAATTGACTAGAATGACTGCCGATAGTCTAGTTTGACTAGAATAACTAGAGATAACGCGTTAAATCAGTGTTCATGATATTTGACTATTTTTTAATGTTTTGGCTTAGAAAATTGACTAGACTGGCCACCAATAGTCCAGTAAGTCAATTTTCATAAAACTGTACGGTTTTTCAACCGCAAACAGTCCAGTACATCGATAGTTATAATACGTGACAATCACCCTGTACAATTTGTGATTTCTTTTCTTGTTGTGATTCTCTGAAATAACGTCACAACTTTATAATTATTTATTTTATGGAAAAAAATACAAAAAAAAAAATAAAAAAAAAAAAAAAAAATACAAATGACAAAACATTTTTAAAAAACACTTATGTCATTATGTTCCATATTTGCATACAATATTCGTACCCGTTAATGAAAAACCCGTAAAGGTACTGACTGGTTTCAAGCAAATCTCGCCTATAAAGAATTGTTGCAAAAGTGAATTAAAAAAAAATTGAATAAATTATCCAATTCAATTGATTGATTGACAATAGGTCAATTGGAGTGAGATTAAATCCATAATGAGTTGACAGTACGAACACAGCGTTGCCACACTTTATTATACTAATAATATACACTTTTGTGGTATCAAAAAAATGAAAAAAAGAATTGATTCAATGTAGTGTAAAAGAACATAAACATCTTAAGCTGGGTTTTAGCCAGAAAAGACAACATTAAAGCGTTCCGTTTTGAAAAATGCTATTCTAAACCTCGAATTAATCTCTTGCCATGTTACAACTTGCATTTCGTGGTTTTACTAGTCGTTGAGATAAAAACATTCCACAAAAGAGCAAAGTTGTAAATTATTTAAATGCTTTTTCCCTGCACAAAGAAGCAGCAGTTTATTTTCGGTAAATGCGTTTCTTTTTAAATTCACTATCCCACATTAATCACCAAGGATATTGTTTATTTTTGTGGAAGCTGATTGGGGGTGATTTTTCTTTTACAACTTTCCAATGAGATTGAAAACATTTGTCAAGGAGTGAAAAAGAGGGTTTTTGATAGATTTTATGGACAATATTTATGCAGTTTCAGAGAAAAATTTAAAATTTAAATTTGTATCTTGAACTGGAACGGTTTGGACGGTTTCCAAACCTTCTCTTAAAGTTCTATTAACAGAAGTTGGTCTCAATAGCCATTGCAGCAAACTTTATTTAATTCAACAGTCACTTTTGATCTTTTAACAAAGTTTATTTGTTTTCTTAATGTTCTAAATTTAATTTATTTTTATTAATAAGAAGCTTTTAGTTAAAAAAACTATACTGTCAATAACTAGAATCCTATTAAATGATCAGAGGAATTATACAGTGTGTCTGTAAAGTATGAAATAAATTCGATTAAAATTCAGGGAAGTTGGTGTAATTTGGTATAAGTTCAACGAATTACATTGCATGTAATTATGAGTACAATTTTGACAGTTTTTACATTTGACTGACTGTTTCAGATGTAGTTTGCTCTGTCAAGGCATTTGTGAATGTTTGTTCCATAAACCTACAAAAGTACAACCCATAGCTTTGAAAACTAGTAACACAATCTCATGCAACTATTTAACATGACTTTTAGACTTTTATGTATACAAAAGTACAACACATAGCTTTGAAAACTAATAACGCAATCTCATGTAACTCTTTAACATAAATTTTAGACTTTTATGATTTGATTTTTGACAATTATGATATTTGATTGTCTGTTTCAGCTGTAGTTTGGTCTGTCAAGGCATTTGTGAATGTTTGTTCCATAAACCTACAAAAGTACAACACATAGTTTTGAAAACTAGTAACACAAACTCATGTAACTCTTTAACATAAATTTTAGACTTTTATGATTGTATTTTTGACAGTTATGACATTTGACTGTCAGTTTCAGATGTAGTTTGGTCTGTCAAGGCATTTGTGAATGTTTGTTCCATAAACCTACAAAAGTACAACACATAGTTTTGAAAACTAATAACACAATCTCATGTAACTCTTTAACATGAATTTTAGACGTTTATGATTGGAGTTTTGACAGTTAACAGGCGATTCTAGATGTACTTTGGTCTTGTATACATAAAAACCATCAAAATCTTTTCCATAAAGCTATAAACCGTACATAAAAGACGTTAATTGGGTATAAATTTGATGAAATGCATTTTATAGGTCCATGATGAGTAGGATTTGACAGTTTAGTCTGTCAGACGTGCTTTAATCTTTATAAAACTACAAAATATCCCAAAAACATTTTAAATGGGTAAAACTCAACTAATAGCATTTTATATTATTATTTTTGCTTCAGTGGCATTTTGACGTTAGCTGTCAAATTACTGAGTTATTCAAGGTGAAAGTGATCAGTGTCAGAAAAATCAGGATTTTTTTAATTCACTGACTTTGACGCCCTCTAGCGGCCAAACCGTCCAACGAATCACGTGATTTGATCATATTTTCTGAAATCTGACACTTTGAACTGCATTTTTGCTTCAGTGGCATTTTGACGTTAGCTGTCAAATTACTGAGTTACTCAAGGTCAAAGTGATCAGTGTCAGAAAAATCAGAATTTTTTTAATTCCCTGAATTTGACTCCCTCTAGCGGCCAAACCGAGCAACGAATCACGCGATTTGATTGAACTGCATTTTTGCTTCAGTGACATTTTGACGTTAGCTGTCAAATTACTGAGTTATTCAAGGTCAAAATGATTAGTGTCAGAAAAATCAGGATTTTTTTAATTCACTGACTTTGACTCCCTCTAGCGGCCAAACCGAGCAACGAATCACGCGATTTGATCATGTTTTCTGAAAGCTGACACTTTGAACTGCATTTTTGCTTCAGTGGCATTTTGACGTTAGCTGTCATATTACTGAGTTATTCAAGGTCAAAGTGATCAGTGCCAGAAAAATCACGATTTTTTTAATTCCCTGACTTTGACGCCCTCTAGCAGCCAAACCGAGCAACGAATCACGCGATTTGATCATGTTTTCTGAAAGCTGACACTTTGAACTGCATTTTTGCTTCAGTGGCATTTTGACGTTAACTGTCAAATTACTGAGTTACTCAAGTCAGTGTCAGAACAATCAGGATTTGTTTAATTCACTGATTTTGACGCCCTCTAGCGGCCAAACCATCCAACAAATCACGTGATTTGATCCAATTTTCTGAAAGCTGACACTTTACAGGTGTGGTAAATTGATGAGTAAAATTTTGACAATTATGACGTTAAACTAATGTTTCAAAAGTTAGTTTCGTCTGTCAGAAACACATCAAAGCTAGAAACGGTTCCATAAAGCTATAAAAATCACAATTAATACTTAAAAAGAGTAACAATAAAATTTGCTAAAATTAAATTCTTGTTATGAGTGTCATTTTGACAGTTGAGATATTACACTGTGCTGTTTAATTTGATGATATTAAACTGTAATAAATGTGATAACTGTCACAGTCTGCTCCATGAAGCTATAAAACAACAAAACATACTTAAAAGCTTGTAATTGAGTATACATTCAATTCCAATTAATACCTTCAAGGGTATCAGTTTTAAAGGTAGTTTGGTCTGTTGTAAACGTGGCAAATGTCAAAATCCATTCCATGAAAGTATAAAAGAAAAGAAAACATGCCTAATAGGTTGTAACTGAATGAATCTCATTTTGTAGTTCAATGAGTAGAATTTTGACAGTGTGGGAGTTCTTTTCAGAGTTAATTCGATCTGTCGTGAAAGTGGAAACTGTCACAATCAGTTCCATAGAGGTATCTAACGACAAAACCTACTTGAAAGATGGTTTAAATTGATATTCATTCATTTTATAGTTTTATGAGTAAGATTCGTTTGCTGCATGGAGCTCTAAAATGAAAATTAAACAAATATTTTTTTGCTATGATTACACAATTTACAATTGATGATTGATCAAAATTTGGAAATTCTTAACATAAAATGATAATAAATTTTCAGGTTCAGCCATGTTGCCAGACTACCGGTATGCATTCTTCATTGTCTGGATATCGCCCTACGTCCTTGCCTATTCTACCGGATCACGTGAGTACCATTTATTTGCTAACCTCAAAATTAACTACCCCTTTTAATGTGTCTCAAAGGGAGATCGCTTCAACGCAACTAAACTCGTATAACACACACCAAATACGCCCAGTTCAAACAAAGGCAAACTAATCAATAAGTTAATTTGCCATTACGCTAGAAACAGAAGCGGAACGACAATACTCTCTGTATATTAACTATTATTTACGTGCTGTCAATGTAACTTGATCCTGTGTGTATACTTGAAGCAATGTTGCCAGGTCTACCGTTAAAAAGTCTTATTAGGTAAGACTTACAGTTTAACACAATTTCCAAAACAAGACGTATTTCTGAGATTTATGACAGTTATTTTGACAATTGTCACGTGACCGTCTAGCTGAATAGTGTTCTAGGACCACGTGACAACTGTCACTAACGTCAAAACTATCAAACTGTTCTAAAAAGTTGCCAAATTCAGTGTTTAGAAAACTGTTCCTGCAGTATTAGATATAAAACGTGTTTTTATGATTTGTTACAGTTATTTTGACATATCTGCCACTAATGTCAAAACTATTAAAATTTGCTTACAATCTCCAAGAATTATAGTTTAACACAGTTTTCTTATAGTTTTCGAAACCAGACGTGTGGTTCTGAGGTTTAGAACAGTTATTCTGACAATTGTCACGTGACCGTCTTGCTAAACAGTCTTCTAGAACCACGTGACAACTGTCACTAACGTCAAAGCTATCAAACTGTGCTAAATAGTTTCCAAAATCAGAGTTAAGAAAAATGGTCCTGCAGTATTTGAGATAAAACGTGTTTTTGGGATTTATTAAAGTTATTTTGACTGTGGTGACGTGACTGTCTAATTAAATTATCTTCTAAAATTATGTGACATTGGTCACTAATGTCAAAACTGTCAAAATTTGTCTACATTCTGCAAGAATTAAAGTTTTCATACAGTTTTCGAAACAAGACGTGTGTTTCTAAGATTTATAACAGTTATTTTGACAATTGTCACGTGACCGTCTTGCTAAATAGTGTTTTAGAACCACGTGTCAACTGTCACTAACGTCAAAACTATCAAACTGTGCTAAATAGTTGTCAAAATCAGGGTTTAGAAAAGTGTTCCTGCAGTATTCAATATAAAACGTGCTTTTGAGATTTATGACAGTTATTTTGACAGTCGTCACGTGACTGCTTAGCCGAACTAAAATTACGTGACATCTGTCGCTAGATCAAAATTGTCAAAATTTGCCTACAATTTTCCAAAATTACAGTTTTCTTACAGTTTTCGAAACAAGACGTGTCTCTGAGGTTTATAACAGTTATTTTAACAATTGTCACGTGACTGTCTTGCTAAATAGTGTTCTAGAACCACGTGACAACTGTCACTAACGTCAAAGCCATTAAACTGTGCTAAATAGTTGCCAAAATCAGAGTTAAGAAAAATGGTCCTGCAGTATTTGAGATAAAACGTGTTTTTGGGATTTATTAAAGTTATTTTGACTGTGGTGACGTGACTGTCTAATTAAATTATCTTCTAAAATTATGTGACATTTGTCACTAATGTCAAAACTGTCAAAATTTGTCTACATTCTGCAAGAATTAAAGTTTAACACAGTTTTCATGCAGTTTTCGAAACAAGACGTGTGTTTCTGAGATTTATAACAGTTATTTTGACAATTGTCACGTGACTGTCTTGCTAAATAGTGTACTAGGACCACGTGACAACTGTCACTAATGTCAAAACTATCAAACTGTGCTAAAAAATTGCCAAAATCAGGGTTTAGAAAAATGTTTCTGCAGTATTTGATATAAAACGTCTTTCTGAGATTTATGACAGTTATTTTGACAGTCGTCACGTGACTGCTTAGCCGAACTAAAATTACGTGACATCTGTCGCTAGGTCAAAATTGTCAAAATTTGCCTACAATTTTCCAAAATTACAGTTTTCTTACAGTTTTCGAAACAAGACGTGTCTCTGAGGTTTATAACAGTTATTTTAACAATTGTCACGTGACTGTCTTGCTAAATAGTGCTCTAGAACCACGTGACAACTGTCACTAACGTCAAAGCTATCAAACTGTGCTAAATAGTTGCCAAAATCAGAGTTAAGAAAAATGGTCCTGCAGTATTTCAGATAAAACGTGTTTTTGAGATTTGTTAAAGTTATTTTGACTGTGGGCACGTGACTGTCTAGCTAAATTATCTTCTAAAATTATGTGACATTTGTGACTAATGTCAAAACTGTCAAAATTTGCCTACATTCTGCAAGAATTAAAGTTTAACACAGTTTTCATGCAGTTTTCGAAACAAGACGTGTGTTTCTGAGATTTATAACAGTTATTTTGACAATTGTCACGTGACCGTCTTGCGAAATAGTGTTTTAGAACCACGTGACAACTGTCACTAACGTCAAAACTATCAAACTGTGCTAAATAGTTGCCAAAATCAGGATTTAGAAAAGATTTCCTGCAGTATTTGATATAAAACGTGTTTTTGAGATTTATTAAAGTTATTTTGACAGTCGTCAGGTGACTGTCTAGCTGAACTATCCTCCAAAATTACGTGATATCTGTCACTAATGCCAAAACTGTCAAGATTTGCCTACAATCTCCAAGAATTACAGTTTAACACAGTTTTCTTATAGTTTTCGAAACAAGACGTGTCTCTGAGGTTTATAACAGTTATTTTGACAATTGTCACATGACCGCCTTGCTAAATACTCTTCTAGAACCACGAGACAACTGTAACTAACGTCAAAACTGTCAAACTGCGCTCAAAAGTTCCAAAACAGGGTTTAGAAAAGTTTTTCTGCAATATTGCATATAAAACGTGTTTCTGAGATTTATGACAGTTATTGTGACAGTGGTCTAGCTAAATTATCTTCTAAAACCACGTGATATCTGTCACTAATGTCAAAACTTAGAAAACAATTAAGGAAAAAATACAAAATCTGTATTTTTGAAATATGGTATATATAGCAAACTGGCATTATTTTTCACACCCTGTCTTCCTTATATACATTTTTTTAAGGTCGCCATTTTGGGGCCTACGAGTGTCAACTGAGGCCAAACGATACTTCTTCAAGGACCAAGTAGAATAGTCCAAACCGCATTTAAATCGGACGCTGCGTTTGATATGATGAGTTGTGTGCTGGCGCGCCATTTTGCAGCCATTCACACTTTTTTTACCGTATTTTCCGAACGCATTGTCCAATTTCAATGCGGATTTCACTGTTTTACTTGGACCTTAAAGGAGAATAATTTGGCCTGATTTGATACAGCAAAATGACGACCAAACTAAAAAAAAATTTCTCTATCAATTTCGAGTAGGTAAACGAGCCTTTAAAACGTGTTTTTGCTCATTCTAAAAACAACTTTCTAGTATAGCCAAACTAGTTGGGAGGCCTCATCTAAGTTAGGTTTGACCTTTCCAAGCCAGACTTAATTAATAATAAATCAGGCCCTACTGGCGCTATACACAGTGGCGTAAAATACGCCTGAGTAACCAATCATAACACAGCACAGTCTGTTCAACGATATTTCAAGGCAATTAAGTGCATACACGTTTCATACGCCAAAGCAACCCTTCCTGATCATCAATTAATATCCCCCGCAACGTGCTTCGGCTTCATTACGATAATGTTACATATACACGGTGTATCGGTATATCCATCATGCCTGAATTGATAACTTACTGGATACTTTATGCGTTCGAGATGGCTAAATTACCAGAGTTTTTGTGTGCTGGGACGTCAATGGGAAATAATTGATGAGCCACCGATTTTTGGATCAAGATTTTTGTTTACTTTGTTAAAACAAACGGATCTGGGAACGTAGAATATTTTTGTGAACAATTTCAATTGTTTTTTCGTGTTTTTTACGGGCTGCACAAGTACCAACATGACCAATGCTGTAAGTAAATAACTAAGGAACAATTTGCTGCTGACGTTTCTATAATAGTGAACCTTCTATTTTCACATTTTGATGATTTTAAAAGTTAATTCCTAACCTAAAAAATTCTCTTAAATCAATTAATTTTTAAATGAGATTTCCCATAATATTTAAAATTTGGCAAAAATAAGCAACAAGTGACCTATGATTTAAAAAAATTTAGTCAGTTTTTTAAAATGTATATAAAAATAGACTTTAATTAATTAACAATTTTTAAATATAGAGGGTGGTCCAGTTTTAAATAACAATAATTTACCATTCGACAGTCCATCAAAAAATAAGTTGACATGCATTATGTAATTTTCCTGAAAAATGCTTTCTAAGTGTGTTAATGACGTTTGTCAAAATTATCTAGTGGCGTAGATACAGAAAGATTGTTTTCATTTTTCTGTTTTATTTTCCATGCCTCACTAAATCATAAATAATGACAGTTTCTCATAAAATTTTGACTTGCAACTTGGTTTATGAGATAATTGAGTAAAAAGTTTGTTCGAAAACCTAAAACCAATCCGACCCAAACTTAAAAATTGTCTCAGAAACGGTGAAAATTGACTTAAAATGCTTAAAAACTTCTTTATAGCCAGTTTCCTAGTTTCCGGACAAATCGAAATCCTTTAGTATTGAAAACTGACATAGAAACTACTAATTGACCTTAAAACGGTGAAAATTATCTTGAGAATCTTAAAAATTGTCTTTGTAACCAGTTTTAATAGTTTTCAAACAAATTTAAAGACTTGAAAGAAAATTGATTTGTATCTGTGAAAATTGACTTGACAATCTTAAAAATGTGCTTATTTGCCTTTGTGCAGGTAGCGACATAGTTTTCATATTAACTGATTTACTTTTTGTAGAATTTTTGACTACAAATTCACAGATTTAAACCTTGACACCAAAAAGTAACCCTAAATTAACAAAAAGTGATATCAGAAGCTTAAAATTTGCATTTGAAGTCAGTTTTCATAATTTAAAGACAAATTTGAATATTTTAGTCTTGAAAATAGTCTTAAATGCAGGATATTGACAATAGGTTCATGAAAATTGACTTGAAAGACTAACTTTTTTAGAATTCTGAGATTCAAGACTATCTTCACCAAGTTTTTGACATAGTAGACTTAAAAAACGTTTTTTATATTCTCACAGGCTTAAAAATGTTATTTCAAGCTTTGTCACTATTAAATTGACTTCTAGACAGGTCAGTGCTAAAAGTTCGAGCATTTCTTAAAAATCTAGACTGTTTTTAGTGCCTTATGGCTGTGTTCAGCCTGAAAAATCATGTTTTAAGACTATTTTCTCAAAGTTTTTGACTTATCAAGATTGAAAGCCGGTTTGTACATTGTCCAGAGTCTTGAAAACGTCACTTCAAGCCTCTTGACTATTAAATTGACTTTGTAGCAAATTGTAAGCATTTCTAAGAAATTCGGACTGTTTTTAGACTATTTATAATAATAGACGTCAAGTTTCAGACTATTGAAAATTTTGGCACTAAGTGCTACTATATTAGACGTAAAAACTAATTTTAAGAAATGAATTAGTCCAAAAAATGAATTTTGACTGTTTTCAGTGTTTAGTTGAATTCTTGACTTGTTTCAGTCCAGAAAATTGACCAATTAAAGTCCTGAAAATTAACTTTTGGACTCTCTTTAGTCTTAGTAAAGTCATTTCTAGCATTAAAAGTCAATTTTTAGTCGTAAAAACTAAGTTTTATGCGCAAGAAGCATTGTCTTGATTTCCGGACTATTTTTAGTGCTTGAAATCCAAGTTCAGGATTAGACAAGAACTTTTAGACTATTTAGTACAAATTTGGACTCTCCCAAGTCTTGAATAATGAGTTTTACACTACCTATAGTCCAAAAATGCTGTTTTTTTACTATTTTCAGAGTCAAAAATTAATTGAATTTATGTATAATTTACTTAGCTAAGCATAATATGTAGCAAGCATTTAATGTTACAAAATTAGCGTGTCTAGGAACGTTTTTTCTACTTTTTCATAACTGTAAACCAAACATTTACTTATTTTAAGGATTCGGTTAACGTTTTCATAAAAACCGTTGCACTTGACCTAAAGTAAGTCCAAATCAAGCTTCCACTCACGTAAATTTGTCCAACACATGTTTGTTATGCAGTGTGTCCATAAAGTATGGAATAAATTCGATTAAAAATCACAGAATATTATTATACAAATAATTCAGTTATTTGAACAGTTACGACAAAAGGTTACTGAAGGGAAAATATAGTCCAGACCAAAAGCTTTCCAACGGTGTATTCAAAAAAGGTCATTGGGGTCACAGTTTGACCTCTAGAGGGCGTCAAAGTCAAGCTTTTTGCCAATTTTTACCATTTTCGCTTTTTACGCAGTTTTTGAGATAATTCCCGGAAACTAAAAATTGTTTATCATTTTTTTGGGACACCCTGTACTCAGCCGCTAATCTGAGACACCCTGTATCACCCTGACATTCATTTTGCTTCAACTGGTTTTTCACGGTTTTGGGGATGATATGTCAATTTTGACGGTTTTCAGTGCGTGGCACCCTTAAAAAATGACACTTTATGTCATTTTTGTATCATTAACCTGAAGGAGTTTACGCTGTGGAAGTTTATTTTAAAAATTCAAAATTTTTCTCTAAATAATCTCTTTTTTGACAATTTGAAGCGTTCCTGAGATATTTAGCAAAAACTACAAAAAAGCAAGGTTATCTTTGACGCCCTCTAGCGGCCGAACCGGGAAACTTGGCTGTGTTCGCTCAACGTCACGTGAGAGCACCATTCATTAGCTTTCTTTTGTTATATGGCTCGTATGTACAGAATGGTTCAAATAAGCGAGTTATTCGCGATTTTCTGGAAAAGTGCACGAAAATTTTGCTCAAATTGGGAATTTCTGCTCTATTTTAGGGGCGGTTAATTAAGACTGCTAGAACAAAAACAGTCAAGGATCGATACAGACATTTTACATCAAATAGATTTAGAATTTGACGTAGGTTCCAAAAATCAAATAAAAATTATTAAAAAAAATTATGTATTTTTTTAATTTTTAAGTTAAAAGCAAGTTGGAATTATCGTAAAAATTATTAATTGAGTTATCATACAAGAAATATAGGTAGGAAAATAATTCATTGTTCATTGGTCTGATTGTCCAGTTGCATGTTTCTATTCGATTAATCAAGTTAAATGCAAGTAATAAATAAATGAAACCGAAGGAGTACGTTTATTAATAATAAAGTTGTTATTTGTTATTTTGTTGGGTTTTCTTTCGGTCAAATTTTGTCGTTTACAATAAATTTCTCTCTTTATAGGCAAATTTATTAAGTAAATAATTTTTAAATAAAATAAATATTAGAGAAAATTGCTTCAGACTAAAAAGAAATACATAAAGAATTGGATTGTATTTTTCACTTTTCACATATTTTCATACTTGAAAGTATGACGTTACATTTTTTTCAACAAATTATTAGTTTCAGTCTTAAAAATCTCACAAATAAAGTAAATTAGGATTTTCAAACTGTTTAGTTCTTCATTTAGAGCTTCGGCTGTTGGCGTAGTTAACTAGTGTCCATCTGACTATATGTCGATATTTTTCCAGATTTTGTGTTATCAAATGTAAGAAAATACAGCGTGTCAGATTACCACTAATCAAAAAACTGTACAATTAGAAAATTCAGTTTTCAAACTGTTTCAGTTTCAAACATTTAGGGCTTTGACTTTTGGCACAGTTGACTAGCGTCCTTCCCGAGTAATGTTCAATGTTTTATAGTATTTTTCTTCTCAGACGTGAGGAAATACAGTGTGTTAAGTAACCACCAGCCAAAACACCGTAGAATTGAAAAATAGAATTTTCAAACCCTTCTCAGAATTTTAGTTTAACATTTAGGGCCTTTACTTTTGGCGAAGTTGACTCGTGTCCTTCTGATTTTGGAAAATCCTTTAACCTTACTTTTTGATTAGGGCAGTGTGTTTTTGACTCTGGCAATTACTGGGCTGTAAAAAGAGAAACAAATATTTTCTTTGAAATACGTGTAATACGGTTCTGATTTTTGTATGCTGCAGTGATGGGATGGAAAAAAATTAAATTTTTTAGTCAAAATTTATAGATTTACTGCCTCTGTTTGACTTGGTTTTATCTAGTTATAAAACTATGTCAAATTTCAAAGCAAGAATTTTTGGCACTTTTTGACTCCTAATAACCTACTTTTTCAAAAGAAAACTGTCAAGGAAAGATAAACAGGATTTTGAGGTTTTCAAAATATGCCTTGAATACTTTAACTTAACCCTTAATTTAGGGGCCCAATAAAAAGAGGCAGTAAAATGTTGTTGAATTGCCCTGCAGCGCCACCCCTGCTTCACTTCGTAATTCGTTTATCGTGTTTTTAGGGCCTTAAATTCTGTTTTGGGGTTTCAAGCCGAAATAAAGAGGTCAAAACAGATTTCCTATATCGTGGGTCATTGAACTTTTTGTATTTTCAATTATGCATGTTGCAGACGGAGAGCCTTACATAAATAATTCAGCGTTTCCAAGGAAGCAAATGGACGTTAAGTCCTTTGGGAAGAAGATGTTGGACATAGAAAGTGCAACCTAAGTGTTAAATCAAAAATTTAGGCAAAGTTTTGCATTTACAATGTTACTCCCAGAACTCTTAATCTTAGGTTAGGTGCTGATGATGTTGCTTCGGGAGTTGTAGTAGTAAAAAAAGATCTCAAACTCAAACAAAAATCGTCAAAATCCTCACGTGACTACGATACCCAATACACGTATCAGAGCACGCACCCACATTACCAATAAAAATTAGACAAAGTAAAAAATAAAGTGCAAAGTTTATCAGTGACCAACTAAAGGCCCATGGGCATAAAAAATGCTAAACTAAACGAGTTTGCGGACGAAAACCCTATTTCGTACGAAACACTGGTGAACTCTTGTTTAAAATTAAACTAGTTTAGGATAAGTTTAACTATTTGACTGCCTACTACAAGTTCATTTGCATTCTAACCATAAATAATTCCCATTTTATGACTGAGTAGATTGTAACATTAATTATCCTTGTTAATATGTACCGCTGGAAACGGCATTTCCGGACATGGTTGTACATTTTACACGTCGTTTGCCTTATACAGTGTGTCCATAAGTATGGAATGAATTGGATTAAAATTCAGAGAATTATCTTTCAGGAAAATGATAGGACACGTATGTTATTATTATTAAACGCGCATTTTTTGAGAAAAGAATTAGATATACAGAGTGTCCCAAAATTGAGATACGACATTGCAGTTGATCTTTGCAAGTGAGACTTTAATTTTTTGGTAAAACCCACTTGGATTAAGAAAATTACTGTTTTTAAGCACATTATTGGAATCCTCATTAAATTTCCTATCCTATAACTTGAAAAAAGCATTACAAAATTTAGTACAATCAGGGAGAAAAGCGGTGTTACAGTTTGAACTGACAGAAATACAGTTTGATAGGACAGTTAAGGACAAAATCGCTGGTAAAACCCACTTGGAACAAGAAAAAGACTGTTTTAAGTACAATTTTGGAATTCTCATTAAATTTACTATCCAATAACCTGGAAAAACATTACAAAATTTCGTACAACAAAGAGAAAAGCGGTGTCAAAATTTGAACTGCCAAAAACATAGTTTGAAAAGACAGTCAAAGACAAAATCGCTGGAAAAACCCTCTTGGAATAAGAATATGACTGTTTTAAGCACATTTTTGGAATCCTCATTAAATTTTCTATCCAATAACCTGAAAAAGCATTACAAAATTTCGTACAACAAAGAGAAAAGCGGTGTTAAAGTTTGAACTGTCAGAAATATAGTTTGAAACGCAATCAGGAACTAAATCGCTGGAAAAACCCACTTGGAATAAGAATATGACTGTTTTAAGCACATTTTTGGAATCCTCATTAAATTTCCTATCCAATAACCTGAAAAAACCAGTACAAAATTTCGTAAAATCAAAGAGAAAAGCGGTGTCAAAATTTGAACTGACAGAAACACAGTTTGAAAAGACAGTCAAAGACAAAATTGCTGGTATAAACCACTTGGAATAAGACTAAGTCTATTTTAAGCACATTTTTGGAATCCTCATTAAATTTCCTATCCTATAACTTGAAAAAAGCATTACAAAATTTAGTACAATCAGGGAGAAAAGCGGTGTTACAGTTTGAACTGACAGAAATACAGTTTTATAGGACAGTTAAGGACAAAATCGCTGGTAAAACCCACTTGGAACAAGAAAAAGACTGTTTTAAGTACATTTTTGGAATTCTCATTAAATTTACTATCCAATAACCTGAAAAAACATTACAAAATTTCGTACAACAAAGAGAAAAGCGGTGTCAAAATTTGAACTGCCAAAAACACAGTTTGAAACGACAGTCAAAGACAAAATCGCTGGAAAAACCCACTTGTAATAAGAATATGACTGGTTTAAGCACATTTTTGGAATCCTCATTAAATTTCCTATCCAATAACCTGAAAAAGCATTACAAAATTTCGTACGACAAAGAGAAAAGCGGAGTCAAAATTTGAACTGCCAAAAACACAGTTTGAAAAGACAGTCAAAGACAAAATTGCTGGAAAAACCCACTTGGAATAAGAATATGACTGTTTTAAGCACATTTTTGGAATCCTCATTAAATTGTCTATCCAATAACCGGAAAAACCATTACAAAATTTCGTACAACAAAGAGAAAAGCGGTGTTAAAGTTTGAACTGTCAGAAATATAGTTTGAAACGCAATCAGGAACAAAATCGCTGGAAAAACCCACTTGGAATAAGAATATGACTGTTTTAAGCACATTTTTGGAATCCTCATTAAATTTCCTATCCAATAACCTGAAAAAGCATTACAAAATTTCGTACAACAAAGAGAAAAGCGGTGTCAAAATTTGAACTGCCAAAAACACAGTTTGAAAAACAGTCAAAGACAAAATCGCTGGTAAAACTCACTTGGAATAAGAAAAAGAGTGTTCTAACCACATTTCTGGAATCCTCATTAAATTTCCTATCCAATAACCTGAAAAAACATTATAAAATTTCGTACAATCCAAGAGAAAAGTGGTGTCAAAGTTTGAACTGACAGAAACACAGTTTGAAAATACAGTCGAAGACAAAATTGCTGGTAAAACCCACTTGGAATAAGAAATAGAGTGTTCTAAGCCCATTTTTAGAATCCTCATTAAATTTCCTATCCAATAACCGGATAAAACATTACAAAATTTTGTACAATCAAAGAGAAAAGTGGTGTCAAAGTTTGAACTGACAGAAACACAGTTTGAAAAGACAGTCAAAAACAAAATCGCTGATAAAACCCACTTGGAATAAGAAAAAAAGTGTTCTAACCACATTTCTGGAATCCTCATTAAATTTCCTATCCAATAACCTGAAAAAACATTACAAAATTTCGTACAATCCAAGAGAAAAGTGGTGTCAAAGTTTGAACTGACAGAAACACAGTTTAAAAATACAGTCGAAGATAAAATTGCTGGTAAAACCCACTTGGAATAAGAAAATGACTGTTTTAAGTACATTTTTGGAATTCTCATTAAATTTCCTATCTAATAACCTAAAAGAGCACTACGAGATTCGGTACAGTTAGGGAGAATAGCGGTGTCAAAGCTTGAACTGACAGAAATACAGTTTGAAAGGACAGTCAGGGACAAAATTGCTGGTATAATCCAGTTGGAATAAGAAAAAGAGAGTTCTAAGCACATTTTTGGAATCCTCATTAAATTTCCTATCCAATAACCTAAAAAAACATTACAAAATTTCTTACAATCAAAGAAAAAAACGATGCTAAAGTTTGAACTGACAGAAACACAGTTTGAAAAGAGAGTCAAAGACAAAATGGCTGGTAAAACCCACTTAGAATAAGAAAAAGAGTGTTTTAAGCACATTTTTGAAATCCTCATTAAATTTCCTATCCGGTAACCTAAAAAAGCATTACAAAATTTCGTACAATCAAAGAGAAAAGCGGTGTTAAAGTTTGAACTGACAGAAACACAGTTTGAAAAGACAGTCGAAGACAAAATTGCTGGTAAAACCTACTTGGAATAAGAAAAGGACTGTTTTAAGCATATTTTTGGAATTCTCATTAAATTTCCTATCTAATAACCTAAAAGAGCACTGCGAGATTCGGTACAGTCAGGGAGAATAGCGGTGTCAAAGCTTGAACTGACAGAAATACAGTTTGAAAGGACAGTCATGGACAAAATTGCTGGTATAATCCACTTGGAATAAGAAAAAGAGTGTTCTAAGCACATTTTTGGAATCCTCATTAAATTTCCTGTCCAATAACCTGAAAAAACATTACAAAAGTTCGTACAATCAAAGAGAAAAGCGGTGTCAAAATTTGAACTGCCAAAAACACAGTTTGAAAAGACAGTCAAAGACAAAATCGCTGCAAAAACCCACTTGGAATAAGAAAAAGATTATTTTAAGCACATTTTTGGAATCCTCATTAAATTTCCTATCCAATAACCCAAAAAAAACCAGAAAAAGAGTTTAATTTTTCACTCCGTCAGTGGCTGGACAATTAGATTCTTCCAGCAAGTGCACAGAACAAGGAAAACCACAATATGGCCCTCAAGGTTTTCGGATTTGGTGTAACGTGACTGTCATTGCTATGAGAGAAATTTTAAATTTAGTTTGTAATTAAGATGAAATGTATTGCAATGAAACTGAAAGAATAACAAAACATATAAATAGCATAAAACCTCAAGATAAATCGTCACGCAATTAGGACGACCATGAACGTATAAAGTTTTCTAAAGTAATCCGCTTTTGGCAAAAGACATTTTCCCGAACAAATTCAGACCGCATGTGCGGTTGTCTTTTTGTCCTCGCTGACATATATAAAATGATAGTTTAACGTCGTCCTGGGAAAAATGTGTTGCACTACTGCTTCTGCCAGACAATATTTGAAACGATTCCTATTTCAACATTTCAATTTGCGGTGAAAGCGAGAACAACATTTTTCTTTATAGCTGCAACAAAAGGTTTCCATTATTATTATGTGCCATTGTACAGCGAAAAATGTTCAACTCAACTTGTAAAGTTGCTGTACTGCCAATACTGGTTTTCGTAACTTTTTGTAACATAATTAACTTTTGTAGGCGACATAGTTTAGCAGTACTTTCTTCATATCCTTCAGGTAAAAACATGCTCATCTAACTCTCCATATAGGAAAGCAGTTTTAATATCAATTTTTTTTTCAACAGTTAACCATAACACCTGAAGTGCTGCTGTACTCACCACTGGACTAAATGTTTCGTCAAAATTAATTCCTTTTCTCCATGGACCATTTGTTTGGACTTTAAACACCCATTTGCTACTTAACACTTTCTTTCCTGCTGCTTCCGAAATGTCTACTAATTCCCATGTTTTATTTACTTCTATTGATTTCTTTTCTTCCTCAATGGCTCTCTTCCAATTTTCTGGGCAGTTGATTACTTCTTCATATGTCATCATTACATACTCTTCAAATTTCTTTGGCATTTTTCTGATTCTGTTCTTTCTTCCTTAATATTCTGCAATATTGTTCATTCCAAAAATTTAAAAAAAAATTGACATTGAATTAAAAAGGAAATTAATGAGCAACATTAGCTCATTTTCAGTGAAGGGTGGTTGTAAATTGCGCCATAACGAAAACAACTGGCAGACCTTGCTAAATTTTACATATTAATCCGGCTAAAGAAACGAGAAAGACATTAAATCAAGCCGCAAGTAATTATTTTAATTACGTTTCATAAATTTTTCGCCATGCAAATGGCCCATTTAGGTGGAAAGCGATGTGACTCTGCCACCGAATATTTTTCCCTAATATAGTACCAGTAAAATGCAATTATTAAACACGTCAGTGTGTAAATAGTGTATTAAGGCAACAACGCAATATGGGAAATGCTTTATTATTGTCAAAAAATACATTTTTTTGGCAAAAAAAATATCTATAAGAATCGTACAGTATATACAGTGTGACCCATTTAGAATGGAAACACCCCTATAAAATTTTAGGTTATTAACCGATTTCAATGATTTTATTTTTGAAATAATTAGGAATGAAATGTCTATTACGGTAGAAAATTTTAAATATTTATTTCAGTTTTCAGGTCATATTACGATACTTTTTCTTGATAGAAAATGGAGAATTTTTATTAGCGATTTTTTTATTGAAAAAATTACTACGCAACTGGATCTATAGTGCTTTCAAATAGCTGTGACCAAAATTTCATGAAAATCCATTCATTAATAACAAAGTTATGACAAATTAAAATTCAAAAATCCTCTAAGCTAACGGTCACAAAAGAACACCCTGCATCAACTGTTGCCATAGAAATGGTGTTACTATTTACTTGTTTATTATTAATTATTAATTGATTAATTTCTAAAAAAAAAAAAAAATTCAAAAAAAAAAAAAAAAAATTGGTCACAGCTATTTGAAAGCACTATAGTAATTTTTTCAATAAAAAATCGCTAATAAAAATTCTCCATTTTCTATCAAGAAAAAGTATCGTAATATGACCTGAAAACTGAAATAAATATTTAAAATTTTCTCCCGTAATAGACATTTCATTCTTAATTATTTCAAAAAAAAATCATTGAAATCGGTTAATAACCTAAAATTTTATAGGGGTGTTTCCATTCTAAATGGGTCACACTGTATATAAGAATTTTATTCACTTTAAAAAGTTTAAAAATATCTAGTTTAGTAGATTAAAGATAGTATATGGTATCCCAAAAGTAACTTTAAAATAATTTTAAGGAAAAACCTGACTGCAAATGGTTATTTTGTAGTTAGTTTCTGCCACAGAAGCATTTTAAATGCATTATCTTTTGTCAATTCAATATTTTAATTTTTTAAATTAAAATACCGATTGGACAGAGATTCACTTTTAAATTTAATTCATCGGCATCAGGAATACAATAAAAAGTTATTTTAGACATTTTGCTAATTGAAATTGCCTGCAGTTGACGAATTGTCATTTTTGAGTGTGAATTTCTTTATTACAATTTTCTGGAATAATTTTTCATTTTATAAAATTGCTTTTAAAGGCTAACAGAAATGAAAAAGGTTGGTTTTATCAGGGAATTTTAATTGTTTGGGCTCTAAATTGGTTTAATTACAGTTGGATTATTGATATAGGTTTGCGTTTTTTCATCAATTTGCTTTCTAGGTTTTGACATTAGTGACAGATATTACGTGGTTTTAGAGGATAATTTAGCCAGACAGTCTGTCATAAATCTCAGAAACACACGTTTTATTTCACATACTGCAAAAAATCTTTTTGCAACATTTGAACCCACTTTGACAGTTTTGATGTTAAAGACAGTTGTCATATGATTTTAGAATACTACTTAGCTAGACGATCACGTGACAATTGTCAAATAACTGTCATAATGCTCAGAAATACACGTTTTCGATCACATACTCCAAAACACTTTTCGAAAAACTGATTTTTGCAATTTTAAGTCCAGTTTGACAGTTTTGACGTTGGTGACAGTAGTTACGTGATTTTAGAATACTATTTAGCTAGACAATCACGTGACAATTGTCAAATAACTGTCATAATGCTCAAAAACACACGTTTTATATCACATACTCAGAAAAAACTTTTCTAAACCCTGTTTGCAACTTTTGAGCACAGTTTGACAGTTTTGACGTTAGTGGCAGTTGTCACGTGATTTTAGAATACTATTTAGCTAGACGATCATGTGTAAATTGTTAAATAACTCTCACAATGCTCAGAAACATACGTTTTATACCATATACTCCAAAAAACTTTTCAAAATACTGATTTTTGCAACTTTTCCGCACAGTTTGACGTTAAAGACAGTTCTCACGTGATTTTAGAACACTATTTAGCTAAACGATCACGTGACAATTGTCCAAGTAACTGTCATAAATCTCAGAAACACACGTTTACTATCACATTCTACAAAAAAACTTTTCTAAAACCTGATTATTGCAACTTTTGAGCACAGTTTGACAGTTTTGACGTTAAAGACAGTTGTCACGTGATTTTAGAACATTATTTAGCTATACGATCGCGTGACAATTGTCAAAATAACTGTCACAATGCTCAGAAACATACGTTTTATACCATATTCTCCAAAAAACTTTTCAAAACCCTGATTTTTGCAATTTCTGAGCACAGTTTGACTGTTTTGACATTGGTGACAGTTGTCACGTGATTTTAGAACACTATTTAGCTAGACGATCATGTGACAATTATCAAATAACTGTGCATAAATCTCAAAAACGCACGTTTTATGTCACATACAGGAAAACAACTTTTCTAAACCCTGATTTTGCAACTTTTGAGCACAGTTTGACAGTTTTGACGTTAGTGACAGTTGTCACGTGATTTTAGATCCCTATTTAGCTAGCTACACGATCACGTGACAAATGTAAAAATAACTGTCATAAATCTCGAAACACGTCTGGTTTCGAAAACTGTGTTAAACTTGATTTCTTGCAGATTTAAGGCACATTTTGACATTAGTGACAGATATCACGTGGTTTGAGAGGATTATTTAGCTAAGCAGTCACGTGACTCACTTGAAGTAAGATGATTACTGTTTTTAAGCACTTTTTTGGAATCCTCATTAAATTTCATGTACATAACATTCATCACCATATCTTCCAAGTTTGGACTATTCTACTTTCTATTTTTCTTTCAATAATACAGATTTTTCATTAATTGTTTTTTAAGTTTTGACTTTAGTGACGGATATCACGTGGTTTTAGAAGATAATTTAGCTAGACAGTCACGTGACCACGGTCAAAATACCTGTCATAAATCTCAAAACACCGTTTCGAAAACTGCGTTAAACTTTATTCTTGCAGATTTAAGGCAAATTTTGACAGTTTTAACATTAGTGACAGATATCACGTGGTTTGAGAGGATAATTTATCGCAAACTTTCTAGCCAAGGATTCTTTGATGATACCGGGACGTGTCGATAAGTACATGTTAAAAGGTTTGTATTTTCATATGAGGTTCAATGAGTAACTCTAATATTTTAAGTCCTTGAAGATTAAGACTTTGTATTAAGGGGGTAAGTTTGGGTCACCTTTGGAATGCGGTGTTGCCGCACTCCATACAAAATTGACTTTTTTAAATTGATTGCTCTACCGAGCAATTGGCGTAAATGGCCACTTGTATTATACTCACTCTACTATTGATAAAAATCATAATTATACAACAATTTTTTGTAAATCTACAAATTGAATCATCTTGCTTTTCCATCAAAATGTAAATATTAAAAACATATTTCTTCGAACTGACAAGTTTTTACTATTGGCGCTTTCATGTCAACTGGAAACCGTTTCCATCTTATGATAATGTCACAATTGTTCTTCAAATATTTGTGATTTATCCACGTGGAAATTACCCACCTGGCTGCCTAAGATGGTTTTGTGTCTGGTGTTGATATGATTAATAAAAGAGCCATTTCAAGTAACGATTTCCCATTAGTCTTTATTGCCTGATTCTTCCCTCGAAAAACTCGCATTATCTGGGCGTAATTAAGGTCATACCTTATTAATGGAAGCTGCTGCTCCAACTAATAAATTAATCAGGAACGTGCTCGAGTTTCAATGGAAAAACACTGGAAAGTATGTAAACAATACGAACACGTGGCAACTCTTTTTTTTTCTCACCCGGAAACTGAACTTAAACTCCATGATAATTACTACTTTAGAGCAACAATTTTCTTTTTTTGTCAATATTATGAAGTTTTTATAGATCTAACATTCAATCATACAGTAAGAATTGAAACGGTGTTTGGTTAGGAAAAAAATTGACATTGAATTAAAAAGGAAATTAATGAGCAACATTAGCTCAATAGCAACTTATAAGAGCAGAGTTCCAAAGGCAGCACATTTTACTTTATTGAAAAAGAGGATTGCTCTTATAATTTTGATCAAAATTTCAATCTTACATCGATGTTTTTCAACTGGATAAAGCTCTATCCGGTTCACCAATCCGATCGAAAGTTACGATGCGTCGGAATTGATAGCATGGAGGGTTTCTTGATTTCTGTGATAGCGTTGTAGGGTCTCCAACAGTTAATTAATAAAGTAAGTGCAGCTGGAGTGAAGCAGGGACTGAACATTAACGTGAACAAGACTAAATTTATGGTATTTAGCCGAGAGGGATGTGAGAATGCTCGACTGAGCCTCAACGACCCGTTGATTGAGCGAGTAAGCTGGTTCAAGCACTTGAGTAGTGTAATCACAGAACGCCAAAGCTCATTGATAGAATGACTTGCGAGAGAAGTTTCCAGGTTATACTGGGAAATAAAATAAGCAACCGGAAAGTGTTCAACCACAAGAATCGGTTCTGGCTCCTTCAACCGACATACCAACAACAGACAGCAGGAGGTTTAGGTACGCTGACGATTGGGCTATAACTACCAGACATAAGTCACTCGCTGCTACAGAAACTATCCTAACGTCTGATATCTCTATTCTATAGCAGACTATTTCAGCAAATAGCGACTCCAGCCTAACGTGACTAAGATTGAAGCAACCTGTTTCCACTTTAACAACAGGCTAGCTGATAAGGAGCTAGAGGTGTACCTCGAAAGAAGACGCATAACAAACAACCTACATAACTAGGAGTCACACTGGACAGAACTCTCACGTTCAAAGCTCCCCTCACAAAAACTGCTGCTTAGAACCAGGAACAACATAATCCAAAATTTATCCGGCTCCACCTGGAGATTATCTGCTGAGACTCTACAAATCTCAGCATTAAGCCTGGTCTACTCTGCAGCTGAATACTGTGCTCCTGTCCGGTTAAACAGCGCCCATGTGAGCAAGGTTGATGGGTAGCTAAATAATACCATGCGACCATGGCACTCCCACAACTAAGGAGGAAAGAGTCCCTACAAAGAGAATAGAACAAAATACTCACAAATCCACAACTGCCAGTGCACTTCAACATTCTCGACCTGGACATCAGGAGGCTCTACTCAAGACGCCCTCCACTCTCTCTTACCTCAATCTCAAAAGAGGCTAGAAAACGGTCCATATCAGAGTCACAACTTATCATGTATCTAAGAGGCGCCACCTGGGTTTGACAAACCCGGTAAGATATGGACAACTCTAAATAGGCTAAGAACAGAACATGCCAGATGTGCAGACTCCCTCCACAAATAGGGAAAACATTCCTCCCCAACATGCAACTATGGTGCGCCTCGTCAAGGAAGAATGCAGCCTAAGACGATATGTGGGCAGCTCTGACGACTTCCTGATGGCGACTCTTGGTGCAATAGAATATATAAATAGACTAAATGTTTGTTTGTGACTTTAAGTTGTGAGTTATTTTATATTTTGTTTCTTGTCATCTCTTTTTGCCTGTATGTACTATACTGTACTGCCATGATATCTGAAGTGGTAAGAACGAGGTTTAAAAGAATGACATATCTATTCTGTAACAGTGATTTCAATCTCAAACTGCGACAACGCATGGTGAATTGCTATATTTGGTCCGTTCTCCTCTGTGGGGTAGGAAGCTAAACCTTAAAGGCAGGCTTGTTTAATAGATTGGAGGCATTAGAGATGTGGATTCAATCGATGAAAGATGCTGCGAGTTTCACCGACCAACATGCTTACCAACAAAGAAGTCTTGCAAAGAGCCAGAACAGAAAATTTACTGAGAAACATCAGGCAATAGACAGAGGTTGGTGAGACTGGTATGCTTTTCAAATTGGCAGACGTTACAGAAGCATTCTCCGCAGTAACTGGAAGGAAGAAAAGGAAGATTCACATTGATTGAAGAAATATTCCGAGGTGTATGTCCATGGTGAATACCGATATATGATTATCGCGGAAATGTACTTTGGATCTGGTTGATGAACGATCTTTACATTTAAGAATACAAAAAGAAGAAATTGCAATTTTCAAAGGTCCTACCAACTTTCTAATAATTCGCTCAAGGAAGTAATCAGAAGTGTGAAACAAGTCACATCAGTAATCGTTGATCATTGAGTCATATCATACAATTTCCGACAACAAGAGAAGCACACAAATACAGTAAAACAAGAATTTATGAAGAAAGGTGAATTTTCTGAGATAGTAGGTGCAATTGATTGCACACATATAGCTATAGAAGGAGGACTATACCAAATGAGGGTCTGTATGTGGAAGGCAAAAAGCTGGAAAGAGTCGAGAGCTATGACTACTTGGGGATAAGTGTCAGCTGTTCTGTGGACTACTGTTCAGAAATAAAGAGTCGCATTTAGAAAGCTTCTGCATCCTTCATGAGGATCTAGAAGCTGCTCGGTAGCTGCAAATTGAGCCTGGACTATGAATTTAAAAAGTGGTATGCTCAAATGCTATATATTCCTGGTCCTTCTGTATGATGTGGAGGCCTGGACCCTGAACGTATATTGCGAGCTAAAATTGGAAACTTTTGAGATGTGGACATAACGTAAGATGTTGAGAATACCATGGACGGACAGAATATGTTATAATCTAAAGACACGTTATGAAAGGTCAAAGGTATGAGACTCTGCAACTCATAAGCAAGAGAAAGATCGTGGGAAGGAGAAGAATATCCTGGCTTAGGAACTTACAAGAATGGTTTGGCGTCACGTCCTCCAACCTATTGAACACCGCAGTTTCCAAGGTAAGAATAGCAATGATGATAGCCAACCTTCGACATGGAGTTGGTACATGAAGAAGAAGAAGCTATAAAAGATTCCACGTATGAAGAAAAATGTATTCAGTACAAATACCGGTAAATCACCCACCAAAGTTTAAATTGATGATCCATAGGTTAGGAGTAAAGAGTGCATAGACATAGACAAATTTTTAACAACTTCTGATATTTTTAATTTAAATTAACAAACAGGTCACAATGGTAAGGCTGTTAATCCAAAACCATATGAAGCCCTAGCACTAAATTAAACTAAATGCGAAAGCTCCCAACACGGTCCTCCAATAATACTTTTAATTCCATTTTAAAATAAAATACGATAGTAAGTTTCAAGAAAGGCTTCTGGCTAAATTATCGCTCTGGCTCTTACTTTGTCGCTCCGAAATGCATAGAAATGCGATCTTTCTTAAGTGCGATTCAATGCGGCGCCGTTTCTTGCTTTCAGATCGTAACGTTTAGTTTATTTCTCCCATTTTAAGTAATTCCTAAAACGGCCCGGAATGCTGATAGACAGTGCAAAATAAAAATTTAAATATCTTGCGGGAATTGAACGATTTCTGTTAACTTAATGGCTTTATTCGCTTTCGTTAATACAATAATTGTGTGATGCAGTTGGGCATTTTTTAGGAATTATTTACCAGAAAGAGGAAAAATATACTAAAATGATAATACAATTTCAACTTCAGGTAGTATCTACAGGGTATCCCATGTAAAACGCTTCAGTCCCCTTTCGGAATACACGTAATTTTGACAAAATAGTAGATTCAATGTTTTTTATATGAATATACAGGGTATTTCAATAAGCTGTGTCATACAGAACTTTTTCTCGAAAACCCTCTAGCACAGACTTTATTTGTGTAAGTACCTTTTCCTTCAAATCTACGAGTAATTGTTAAGATTGTTGATTTTGCTATACAGGGTGTCCCACAACAAAATACATCGATTGATATAAGAAAAACATATTAAATACTTATAGTTTGTTCAGTGACTTCTGACTGTTACGTCACACCCCCTATCTCATTTCATTAGGCAAAGATCGAATAAGAATATGTGTTTC
This sequence comes from Ips typographus, assembly GCF_016097725.1. Lineage (NCBI taxonomy): Eukaryota > Metazoa > Arthropoda > Insecta > Coleoptera > Curculionidae > Ips > Ips typographus. The sequence goes on along the minus strand of NC_138426.1, from coordinate 545,865 downwards.
ATAACATGATAGTACCAGTTATTGTCAGTTTGACGGGTTCAATAAATGTCAGATTATTTCTAAAAAGTGCCAGAGCCCTCTGCAAGTGTCTAAAAGAACCTGTTCTAAATTGTCAGAGGCCTATAGAACCATTTTGAAAATGTCAGGGACCTCTAAATGCTACTAAGAATCATCTAAAAAGTGCCAGAGATCTCTACAAGTGACTAAAACCTTTCCATAACTGTTCTAAATTGTCAGAGGTCTCTAGAACCCTCTTGAAAGTGCCGGAGGCATGTAGGACCATTCTGAATGTGCCAAAGATCTCTAAATGCTACTGTGAACATTCTAAAAAGTGCCAGAGCCCTCTGCAAGTGTCTAAAACCTTTCCATAACTGTTTTAAATTGTCAGAGGCCTGTAGAACCCTCTTGAAAATGTCGGAGGCCACTAAGACCATTTTGAATGTGCCGAAGGTCTCTAAATGATACTGAGAACCTTTCAAAAAGTACTCCAGAGCCCTCTGCATGTGTCTAAAACCTTTCCATAACAGTTCTAAATTGTCAGAGGCCTCTAGAACCATTTTGAAAATGTCAGTGTCCTCTACTAAATGCTACTAAGAACCTTCCAAAAAGTGCCAGAGACCTCTACAAGTGTCCAAAACCTTTCCATAACCGTTTTAAATTGTCAGAGTCCTGTATGACCCTCTTGAAAGTGTCGGAGGCCTCTAGGACCATTTTGAATGTGCCAAAGGTCTCTAAATGCTACTGAGAACTTTTTAAAAAGTGCCAGAGCCCTCTGCAAGTGTCTAAAACCTTTCCATAACTGTTTTAAATTGTCAGAAGCCTGTAGAACCCTCTTGAAAATGTCGGAGGCCACTAGGACCATTTTGAATTTGCCGAAGGTCTCTAAATGATACTGAGAACCTTTCAAAAAGTGCTCCAGAGCCCTCTGCATGTGTCTAAAACCTTTCCATAACTGTTTTAAATTGCCAGAGGCCTCTAGAACCATTTGAAAATGTCAGAGTCCTCTACTAAATGCTACTAAGAACCTTCCAAAAAGTGCCAGAGACCTCTACAAGTGTCCAAAACCTTTCCATAACCGTTTTAAATTGTCAGAGTCCTGTATGACCCTCTTGAAAGTGTCGGAGGCCTCTAGGACCATTTTGAATGTGCCAAAGGTCTCTAAATGCTACTGAGAACTTTTTAAAAAGTGCCAGAGCCCTCTGCAAGTGTCTAAAACCTTTCCATAACTGTTTTAAATTGCCAGAGGCCTCTAGAACCATTTGAAAATGTCAGAGTCCTCTACTAAATGCTACTAAGAACCTTCCAAAAAGTGCCAGAGACCTCTACAAGTGTCCAAAACCTTTCCATAACCGTTTTAAATTGTCAGAGGCCTCTAGAACCATTTTGAAAATGTCAAAGTCCTTCAAATGCTACTAAGAATCTTCTAAAAAGTGCCAGAGAAATCTACAAGTGTCCAAAACCTTTCCATAACTGTTTTAAATTGTCAGACGCCTCTAGAACCCTCCTGAAAGTGCCGGAGGCCTTTAGGACGATTTTGAATGTGCCAAAGGCCTCTAAATACTACATAGAACCTTTTAAAAAGTGCCAGAACCATCTGCATGTGTCTAAAACCTTTCCATAACTGTTCTAAATTGTCAGAGTCCTCTAGAACCATTTGAAAATGCCAGAGTCCTCTAAATGCTACTAAGAACCTTCTAAAAAGTGCCAGAGCCCTCTGAAAGTGTCTAAAACCTTTCCATAACTGTTTTAAATTGTCAGAGGCCTGTAGAACCCTCTTGAAAATGTCGGAGGCCACTAGGACCATTTTGAATGTGCCAAAGGTCTCTAAATGCTACTGAGAACATTCTAAAAGTTGCCAGAGCCCTCTGCAAGTGTCTAACACCTTTCTAGACCTGTTCTAAATTGTCAGAGGTCTCTAGAACCATTTTGAAAGTTCCATGTACCTCTAAATACAACTGAAACGTAGTCTTTCGTCATGGAATAGGGTATTGAAACTCTATTTGGGAAAATAATGTTAAATTGTCCCTATGTTTCCGAATTATATTGGTCTGTTTAGTATGGTTTGTCACAAATGTTACTCAATTCGCTGACAAACAATATTTGAGTAAATTAAACCGCAGTTTCGATCAAACAACTTAATTTTCCGTTTATCATTCGTCCAAAGCTCTGTCACGTCCTGTAACAAGTTTCGGCAATATCCGACAACCCCCAAAGCGCAGCTAAGTAATTTATCATCTGCAACCGTAGCCATTTTTAAGGATTTCCTTTCTTCAACTTGTATTCCACCCTGAATTCAGGGGCTTATATGCATCTGGGGGTCTCTTATGCCATTTACGGCAGCTTTTACCAATACTTGCCGTTCGGTCGATAAACGAAAACTTTTTCTGCTCTCGACGAAAAAAATATGAATGATGCCCCTATTATTGTTGGATTTGCAAGGTTTTCTTGTATTGTTGCTTATGATTGTGTAGGAGGTTTTTGTAGAAATCGATTTTGTGGTAAAAAATTCAGTCTTTTCTCCACAGTATTCTGAAAGTAATGAGAACAGCCCAAACAGTATTATTTAGTTTGATTATTCATAATAGTATATTTCATTACCAGTACAGAAATGAGAATTTTTCCGTGCGCGCGTGACAAATTCTCGTGTGAGGCGCAGCCGAACACGGGAAGTCATGCAAGAACGGAAAATCATTCTGTCTGTCATTTTTGCAAATGTCTGTTTTGAAAAAATTTCCCGATCCCTCTTTCCGTGCGCTTAATAATAAACATAGATATCCATGATACTAGATATCCTATGGCAACCCGAAGAAAAAAAAGAAACGAGTAATGTATCTATAGCAACGATTTATTTATTAATGACAAATTTATTATTTTCTGTCAGTGAAAATTAAGTATTTATGTATTTATTACATTTTGCAAAAATGAATTCAGATTGTGAAGAAAATCGGGATATTCCCGAGAATATCTTACAACGAGCGGCAGAAGTGAGTGCAGATTTATTACCAGTGAAATCCAAGTTGAGATATGAACAAGAATATAACAGTTTTACCGAATGGTGGACTCAGAAACGAATCAAAATTGTGAGTGATGATATTCTTTTAGTATATTTTTCTGAAAAAGCCAACACTATGAAATCCTCCACTTTATGGAGTCGATTCTCTATGTTAAAGAGTTGTTTGGCAATAAAAGAAAATACTCACCATCAATATCCAAAAACGATTGCTTTTTTGAAACGACAAGCTGTAGGATATATACCAAAGAAATCCAAGATTCTTACAGCAGAACAAGTAACCAAATTTTTATGTGAAGCTTCAGATGGAGAATATCTACTAGCAAAAGTAATTTTAGTGTTTGGCATCTTCGGTGCATGCCGCAGAGATGATTTAATACGTTTGAGTTTAGATGATGTGGAAGATAATGGGCGTTTCCTTGTCGTGTTCTTACGAGATGGAAAAACTCACAGGTCAAGAAGTTTTACCATTATCAATGAAAATTGCAAATTCGATCCCTGTACAATTTACCGTAAATACGCAGATCTCCGCCCTAAACATATGGAGAGTAGAAGATTATTTGTTGCATACCGAAACCAAAGATGTTACGCTCAACATGTTGGGTGCCATACTATTAGTGGTATTCCAAAACTTGTTGCAAAATACCTAAAACTAAAAAATCCCGAAGAATATACCGGACATGGGCTAAGGCGCTCTTCGGCAACCATGTTGGTGGAAAACGGCGGTGATTTGCTCACTTTGAAAAGACACGGAGGATGGCTTTCTTCCAATGTAGCAGAAGGATATATAGAAGAGTCCATACAAAGAAAAATTGAAGTATCACGGAAGTTGTTTAGCCCTTGTAACTTGGAAACTACAACATCTGTAACAGTCAATCAAGAGAACCAAAGCACACACGAACACTCCGCTTCAACATCTTTAGCAGAGTCTTTAGTTGAACAAAAAGAAATGCAAAAGGGATTGAGCTTCAACAATAATACGAATTGTACAATAAATATTACTATTAATAATAACGGTTCTGTCCAAAATTAATTTTCTTAGAATTACCTACTTGTATTTTTTTTGTTAATTTGAGTTGTATGTACATTTTTACTGTTTTAAAAATAAAAATAAATATTCCGATTTTCTTAATAATTTTTTGCGATATTTTTTGTTTATGTTGATTTCAGGTACCTAAGTATAATAAAAAATATCGTTCATTACTCGTCCAGAAATGGATTTTCCGTTCTTGCATGACTTCCCGTGTTCGGCTGCGCCTCACACGAGAATTTGTCACGCGCACACGGAAAAATCCTCATTTCTGTACTAATAATGAAATATGCGGAAAAGTGTATTTTGCCGCACGATTTTCCATGGAGAAAGTAGCACTTTTCAGCACTATAAGTAATCAGTTCAGTAAAGTATTTTTACTGCACCATTCGGCTGCTCCGACAGCAGACCTAATTTGGAAAATTACACTGAAAGTTGCATTTAAAGCTCCATGGAGTCAAACTTGACAGCTGGGACGTTAAAGAACGCTTTAGTACGTTGCTTACGTCACGTGACAGCTATCATAACTGTCAAAACTCACTCACCAGAGACCTTAAATTATAAAATGTCAAAAGTGTTGCTGTTTGAGGACTTCTCGCTAAGTTGTGTTTACAGTTGTAATTGGTCAGTTCTGATGTTACGGGAACACTGTTATACTTTCTTTACCTCACGTGACAGCTGTCATAACTGTCGAAATTCATTCACCAGTGACCTAAATCTGTAAAATTAGAAATAGTTTCTAATTAGAAAAATTACACTGAAAGTGGTGTTTAAAGCACCATGCAAACAAATTTGACTGTTGGGACGTTAAAGAACACTTTAATACGTTGCTCAGGTCACGTGACAGCTGTCAGAACTGTCAAAACTCACTCACCAATAACCTGAAAGTATAAAATGCCAAATCACCGTGTTTCTTTGAGTAATTACTTTCTAGAGTAAGTGGTGTTTATAGTTCCATGGAGCAAGTTCTGACGTTAAGAAATCGAGAAATACTTAGGTACGTCACTTAACTAGTTTTGCGTGACAGCTGCGTAATTTTTGACAGTGCTGTCAAGTGACCTAAAAAACATATCAATCGCGTTAATGTCACAACTGTTAAATTTAAATCTGTGAAGCTGTAAATTCAACTTGCAATGCGATTTATCACATAAATACAACAAATCTGCGTATTCCAGTTGTGTGTTAGCGCTGACTGAGTTTTGACAGTTGACAGCTGTCACGTGACGTAAGAAACATATCAAAGTTTCACTTAGCCTGGTAAATGCCAAATTTGGGGCTCTATTGAGTTGTAAATACTATAGTTTTTCACTTGATTTTCATCTCACTGATGCTGAATGAGTTTCAATAGTAATAACAAAAGGGTCACCTGATTATAAACTACGCTGTGAAGTGTCATTAAATATCATAACTGTCAATCAAACTATCATTTAACGTCACAGAGTTAGAAATATCAATTTACGTTGTGAGACGCTACTGTTTGACATTTTACAGTTTCACGGCTGAGTTTATACAGATGTCAGGTCTGTCAATAAATGTCATAGTTAGTTCACTTCTTCAAAGTGAACTGAAAATGACTGAATAAGAAGTTCAAGTTTTCGCTTTGACAACGTTGATTAGAATGTAATTTTCCAACTTTTCCACTTAAAATAGTGTTTTAAAGTAGGAAAAACATCATTTTTTCGATTTGTGAAAGTTCAAGTGACAGATCACTCGTCGTTAATTTGTCTGATTTATTGCAAAACTCTTAATTGATCAACAAGTAATTAGATAACATCTCACGCTTATTAAGTAAATAACTAAAAATAAATGTTATGTAAGGAAGTAGTTTTTTGACCTTATTACCCTTTAATTCTAAGCTTCAGGTTGTAAGTGTTACTTTAATTTTGTTTACCTAGTAAAGGCCACTGTAATAATAGCAACTATAATTCCATCAATTTTTCAGTACAAAACACCCCGAAAACGGTAAACTTCGGCCATTGTTATGAATTAATTATTGCTCCGTGGCCGCATAGCGCCCTTGGGATCCACCGACGTACTAACTTAAGGCTGAGATAGTATTTCAAACACCTCGCCAGGTTATTTCCTCCGAGATTATCGCAAACGCCACGCAAACTTTCACTCCCCAAAAAAAGAATAACGACCCCAACATTTTTTTCCTGGCGGTTTATTTTTCGACATGACGAATACGTTAAGATTAAAATCACCCTCCACGCCACATAAAATAAAAACGTTCCCTGCCTACGTTCAATGCTAATGAAGGTCTAAGGCCAGTTTTTGAACTCTTAAAAGTAAGTTGTGCAGGTGCCGATTAAGCTCAGTCAATTTAAACTGGATAAGTGTAACCACTCTAGAAGTGGTTAGGTTATCCAGTTTAAGTTGACCCATTGATGCAGCTTTTCAAACGGAAATTCACGCCATTGAAAGGTGTATTCAGTTTAACCTCGACAGGAATTACCGGAACAAGGATCCTTTCCGATAGCCAAGCAGCCATCAAAGCGTTGAGCTCATCTAACATCAACTTGATGATGGTTCTGGAGTTCCTAGGAAAGCTCAATGATCTGGGTTCCGGGGCACGTCGGTGTAGAGGGTAACGAACAAGCAGATACTCTGGCACGAAAAGGAGCATCAGGGCCACTGATCGGGCCAGAACCATTCTGCGGCCTTGGAAAAGCATATGTCCAGGAAGTACTTAATAAAGCTGAAGAAGAACTGAGAGCAACGCACTGGCAAAGACTTCCAGGACTAAGGCAGGCCAAAGATCGAGCAAGATCGAAGACACTGATCAACCTCAGCAAAATTAGTCTCAAGGCATTAACGGGGTTTCTAACGGATGATTGTCTCAACTCAGAGAACACCTAAGGAAGCTAGGCCTAGAAGAAGACAGTACCTGCAGGTTTTGCGGAGAAGAACGAGAAACACCCCACCACATCTTCCTGGAGTGTTATGCTGAATGCCACAAAAGATTAAACACACTGGTATTACCCCAGCTGGCTGTGGAAGAAATACGTCGAACAGACCCAGTCAAGATCCTGAAATTTCTAAAGGAACTACATCTTGAGGGGCTGCTTTGAATAAGGAAACCTTGTGATAGCAGAAGAAGATGGGGTACAATAGATCTAATCAGGTCGCAGTTCATCTGTCACCATCCACACCTACCATTACCACTCTAGAAACATTGTCAAATCACTGAATTTTTGACAGTTTATGCGTAGAAGACGGTTGACGAGAAGAGTGTTGCAGTATGTAGTAATTCAATATTTAGCTCTACAGGGTGTCCCTGAATTGGAGAAGTTGCTAAACGTACTCTCTTACATGCCCCTGCTTCGAGATACGGGGTGTCAAAATGATAGAAAAACATGTAAAATTAGTCGTTTTTGAGCATAAAATTTTTTTTTTCAAATTGTCCTCTACAATGGGCCTATCCCACATATCATAAATTTTTGTTTTAATGACTGGAATCGAAAGAATAGGATCAAAAAACTAATTTTTCATATTCTTGAAGAAAAAATTATGGTCGTAAATGTTCCTACATTAGTTTGAATTTGTCCATTAAATTTAAAAGATTGCTTTGGCGCGCATGTGACGTACGTAATTCTGGACGATTTTATTGGCTGTTGCACGCCATCTGTTTCACTTCTTGTCGCTGATTGGTTGATAGTGTAGTACGTCACCGGCGGCGGGCGTTTTAAACATGATATTAATGTAGTTTTTATCATCATTTTTTTTCTATTTAGACTTAATATTTTTGAAAACAAAAAAATACGGGTATAATATTTTCAATCCGTCTTTGTAGTTATGAAATAAAAAAAAATTGTGGGACAGGCCCATTATCCTGAACCTTCCTAGAAATTTTGCCAGAAACCTCTAAATACTATTAAAAACGTACCAAACATTGCCATAGGCTTCTACAAGTGCCTTAACCCTTTCAAGATTTTTTTAAATTTCCGGAAATCTCTAAATACTATTGAAAACATTCTAAACATTGCCTTAGGCTTCTACACGTGTCTTAAGCTCTCAAAGAAATTTTGAAAATTGTCAGAAACCTCTAAATACTACTCTAAAGGTTCCAAACATTGCTAGAACACTTTACCAGTGTCTTAAAGCTTCCAAGAAATATTTAAAAGTGCCGGAAAGTTCTAAATACTATTGGAAACGTCCCAAACATTCCTACAGGCCTCTAAAAGAGCCTTAAAATTGGCCAGAGACCTTTAAATATTACTGCAAATGTCCAAAATATTGCAAGTTTGCAAGATCTCTAAACATGTCATGAATCTCCAGATACCATTGAAAATATCCTAAATACTGCCAGAAGAAAGTACAAATGTCTTAAACCTATTAATTTTTTTTTTAAATTACCAGAACATTTTAAATAATATTGGAAATACCCTGAACACTTCCAGAAGCATATGCAAGTGTTTTAAATCTTTCAAGTACGTTTTAAAATTGTGAGAAACCTTTAAATGCTACTCTAAAACGTCCAAGACATTGCCAGAGGGATTCCCAAGAGTCTTAAATGTTCCAAACCCTTTTTAAAAGTGCCAAAGATCTCTAAACTCGGCTCTAAAAGTCCCAAACATTGCTAAAGGTTTTCACAAGTGTCTTAAACCTTCCAAAAATATTTTTAAATTGTCAGAAATCTCCAGATATCATCGAAGATACCCTAAATACTGCTAGAAGCATCTACAAAACCAAACATTTTCTAAAAATAGCATAACATTTTAAATACTATTGAAAATACCCTGAACACTCCCAGAAGCATATGTAATTGTTTTAAACCTTCCAAGTATATTTAAATTTGCGAGAAACCTTTAAATGCTACTCTAAAACGTCAAAAACATTGCCAGAGGGGTTTGCAAGTGTCTTAAATGTTCCAAAACCTTTTTAAAATTGCCAAAATACCTCTAAAATCAGCTCTAAAAGTCCCAAACAATGCTAAAGGTTTTCACAAGTGTATTAAGCCATCCAAGATTTTTTAAAACTGTCAGAAGCCTCTAGCTTTAGCTCAGAAGAAGTAAGGAGCATCGGAACATTTAGAAGATTCTTAGCTACAAAACTGTTAATTTTGGGAAATAGCAGCATGACTGAAAAAGAGTTTGTTCTTGTGAATTAAAGTAAGCCTTTACCTTTTTGTTTCCAAGAAGGTTAACTTTGTTTAAGCCAACTAATTAAGGGTTAAAAGTCAGATCAGCTGCTACTTATCTCAGTCTTGATTTTCTTCACTTTTAGTTTAATTTATGAATTAATGCTTTGAATCCACATTCTTCTTTCCTAGTTTCTCATTTTTTTTGTTTTGGATTTATTTACTTTTCTTTGCTTTATCTGACATCTTTATTTCTTTCTGTTTCATTTTTTTTTGCGGAATTACCCATTAAACCACATTCTTATAAAGATTAATATTAATCACTAATTGGACTGGTAACACAATAAATGACAGTGATTTTTTTTTATTTTTAGTTAAATTACGTCAATTTACAGTTTGTCAGCTGACATTGTCCACCCAATACAATTTGGCCCTAAACTACATATAATCAGCCTGAAACAGCACGGTTTCCACGTCTTTAATTTAATTACCGTTCTGGCTTGAATAAACTTGGTTAAAAGGGAAAAGTTTATTCGCAGTCGAATTGAAAATTAAAATGCAGCCGCTGCAGCTGCTTTTATACTCGTTAGCAGGGAGTTTTGCAAAGTTGTGGAGCTTTAATCTGTGTCAGTCCAGCGAGGCGCGACTGAATTACCATGGGAAAGAGTTACTTGTTTTCCTTTGTATTGTTCGTAAATGACGTTTATTTGCCGCTTCTTTAGAAAATTGCAAACTCTATTCCTGGGCTCTGCGTATGCAAGAACAATCTAAATTTATTGCCATAACTATGCAGAAATTAAACAGAGAAATAAGTTGACAAAACTGTGTAATAGACATATAGAAAAAGATGAAATCCTCTAAATCCACCTTCTGGCATTTGCCTAGTTGCTAAACCTGTTTAGAAAATTTAGGATCATTCAAAAATTGATAAAATTCTATTTTTGCAAATTTGTCTGTCATTTCTTGAAACTACGAAAAATTTCCTTTAGAATGAGGAGCAACTCAATATTTTGACAGAAAATTCAAAATGGCGGCCTGGAACGCCATTTTGTCTGTCATTTCTTGAAAGTACGTGAAATTTTCTTTAAAATGAGGTGCAAGTCAATAATTTGACAGAAAATTCAAAATGGCGGCCTGGAACGCCATTTTGTCTGTCATTTCTTGAAACTACGTGAAATTTTCTTTAAAATGAGGTTCAAGTCAATATTTTGACAGAAAATTCAAAATGGCGGCATGGAAGGCCATTTTGTCAGTCATTTCTTGAAAATACCTCAAATTTCCTTAAAATGAGGTGCAAGTCAGTATTTTGACAGAAAATTCAAAATGGCGGCATGGAACGCCATTTTGTCAGTCATTTCTTGAAAATACCTCAAATTTCCTTTAAAATGAGGTGCAAGTCCATATTTTGACAGAAAATTCAAAATGGCGGCATGGAAGGCCATTTTGTCTATCATTTCTTGAAACTACGCAATATTTCCTTCAGAATGAGGTGCAAGTCAATATTGTGATAGGAAATTCAAAATGGCGGCCTGAAACGTCATTTTGTCTGTCATTTCTTGAAACTACGTGAAATTTTCTTTAAAATGAGGTGCAAGTCAATATTTTGACAGAAAATTCAAAATGGCGGCCTGGAACGTCATTTTGTCTGTCATTTCTTGAAACTACGTGAAATTTTCTTTAAAGTGAGGTGCAAGTCAATAATTTGACAGAAAATTTAAAATGGCGGCCTGAAACGCCATTTTGTCTGTCATTTCTTAAAACTACGTGAAATTTTCTTTAAAATGAGGTGCAAGTCAATAATTTGACAGAAAATTCAAAATGGCGGCCTGGACCGCTATTTTGTCTGTCATTTCTTGAAACTACGTGAAATTTTCTTTAAAATGAGGTTCAAGTCAAGATTTTGACAGAAAATTCAAAATGGCGGCCTGGAACGCCATTTTTTCTGTCATTTCTTGAAACTACGTGAAATTTTCTTTAAAACGAGGTGTAAGTCAATATTTTGACAGAAAATTCAAAATGGCGGCCTGGAACGCCATTTTGTCTGTCATTTCTTGAAACTACGTGAAATTTTCTTTAAAATGAGGTGCAAGTCAATAATTTGACAGAAAATTAAAAATGGCGGCCTGGAACGCCATTTTGTCTGTCATTTCTTGAAACTACGTGAAATTTCCTTTAAAATGAGGTGCAAGTCAATAATTTGACAGAAAATTTAAAATGGCGACCTGGAACGCCATTTTGTCTGTCATTTCTTGAAACTACGTGAAATTTTCTTTAAAATGAGGTGCAAGTCAATATTTTGACAGAAAATTCAAAATGGCGGCCTGGAACGCCATTTTGTCTGTCATTTCTTGAAACTACGTGAAATTTTCTTTAAAATGAGGTGCAAGTCAATAATTTGACAGAAAATTCAAAATGGCGGCCTGAAACGCCATTTTGTCAGTCATTTCTTGAAACTACGTGAAATTTCCTTTAAAATGAGGTGCAAGGTCAATATTTTGACAGAAAATTCAAAATGTCGGCCTGGAACCGTCAAAAAATACAACTTTTTTATTTCTCAAGTTACAGTTGACGTCTCGGTGTCGTTTTATGTTAAAATTTTCCGGAAAAGACGCTGGTGCAGCCGGTTTTTTGATATCTCAAAAACTAACAGAGTTAGACCTAAAATTTAACATTTTAACCATTTCTTTGCCATGAACTCGGCCGGATTAATAGATACATGAAATCTGACTAAAAAATATTTATAATATGCTCGTAATATGTGATATTATGGTAAAGGAAATTTGACGCTCTCTAGCGGCCAAACGGTGTTATCAATCACCTCACGTGGGATTTTTTTAGAAAGCTTGAAGTCTGCTCTATCTTTTGTTTTCCATGACATTTTGACGTATTTTGTCAAGTAAGGGAGTAATTTAGGGTTAAAACAACGTGTGTCGAAAAATATGTGATTTTATGGGTCTTTTTTTTATGTATTAGGGATCTTTTTTTACTACTTTTTAAAATTTAATATCTCGGTAACATGAAGAGCTAGAGAGGCCAGTTTTACCTCATTTTGTAGTATTTTAAAAAAGTTACAATCATTCAAAAATTGAAAAAAAATTTAATTTTTCAAACAAATTTAACGAATGGGGTGGTATTAATACTGCTTCTATGTCCCCCTACAATCCGTAACCTTATTGACTCATCTCAACTCACTTTGCTTTCTCTCTCATATTTTTCCTCACACTCGTTCTCTCTTCTTTCGTGCATTCATCCCTCACATGTATCACTCCACTTCCTCAAGCATTGTCCTCTCTGATGCCAAACCTATGTATTTCCTTCTTAGGGTTCCTCCTCTTCCATTCTTTTGTCCCACAACTTAGTTTTACCCCAAACTGCTATTTCGCAGTCCTTGCCATACTTATTCCTTCCTTTCTTTCCATTCAAAAAATATTTAAATTTCTTCAGCCTTGCACAGCCATAACCTTATGAATACTTGGACGTCGAAACAGGGTATAGTCCTTTTCTTCTACTTTTTCCTTTCCATTATCGATTTCACACATTTTATAACCTCTTGCAATTGCATCATCTTGAGTAAGCTTTATGTGGTTGAAATTATGCACGATCTGCTTTTCAAAGGTAGTCCTATAAACCTTATAAACCCTATCACCCTGTATTACACTAATTAGATGGTTTAATCCGCATAGAAATCATTGTAATGGCAGGAAGTAACCAATTACCTCCTAAAAGTGATCGATTATTGAATTGCTGGCGTTAATGATGGTCTATTGATGATACAAGGAAATTGCTCCCTTGTTGGATTCAGATGGATTAGTTACCAAATATACAGGTCGTTCTGTAAATGAATAATTCTTTCAGAAAAATTTCAGTAAATATGGCAAAAATTAAAGCAAAATGAAATTACGTAACAATGTAATGGAAAGAAACCAACCAGTGTCACATTCAAAACGTTTTCCTATCGATTCTATTCGTATGCCATTTCATTTAACTTTGACTTTTGCTATACAAAGTCTCCGTTTTACTAGCCTCACCATGGGAAACTCTATTAAGATTTAAAAATTCTTAGTATTTCCTGAGACATCCGAAAAAATGAAAATTTTGGAAATTAGTTTTATTTTTTTACTAATTTATTTGATAAGATATCTGAAAACAAAATACACTTGGCCTGGCAAATAATATCGACTAGTTACAAACTAGGCAGATGTAATGGGGCTATCTATATCTCAGAATATAATAGATGAGTTGTGCTGAAATTTAGGACAGCTGTCAATTTCTTGTCTTGTCTGCTGCTTACAATGGAATATCATCAATATTAAAATTTAAATTTAAATCACATTTTTATTTTTGGGTAAAAACGTTGTGATGCGCTTATACAAAAATACAGCAAATTATCAGATTTCCATTCTGGTTCGCCTGTGTATAGCGTTGCACAAAATTCTAATTAAGCTGATTTAAATTTATTTAGTTAAAATTTGACAGTGCGGATAACAATCTACATAAGCCTGGTATTGTTATTACCCAAAATGCGTGTAAAGTTCATTGAAACTCATTTAACATAATCAACTATTTTAGTTGAAATTACGAGCGTTCAAATTGTGTTTTGCTGTTGATTTACTATGCGCAAATTTATGGTGTAGTTTAACAGTGTTGAAATGTTGTCTAATTTCGTAACTGCAAAGTTACTTTTCCGTTCCAGTGATGCTAAACTGGTGGGGGAAGGAGTTATCAAGAGAAAGTTTTGTAGAAAGTGTTCAGAATCCGCTAGTTGTCAGCTTTTTCTGTTACATTTTATCAACACTTTTTTTGAGAATTTAGGGCTCCAATACTGGAAAGCAACTGTATAGTGTATTCTCCAAAACTGTTTTAAAAAACGAAATGAGTTCATAACTCGGTTATTTGAAAATAAAATCAAAAAAATGTGTTAAGGGAGAGTTGTAGGAAATTATATTCTCTACAAGACTGCATCAGTGCACTTTTGCTCTAAAAGGTCATATAATGAAGATATTCCCCCAAAAGTGTTTTAAAAAATTTAACGAGTCCATAACTCGGCTATTTGAGAAAAAAACAAAAAAAACTGTGTTAAGGGAGAGTTGTAGGAAATTATATTCTCTACAAGGCTGCTCCAGGGCACTTTTGCCCTAAAAGATCATTTAACAAAGATATTCCCCCAAAACTGTTTTAAAAAATTTAACGAGCTCATAACTTGGTTATTTGAAAAGAAAATCAAAAAAATGTGTTAAGGGAGAGTTGTAGGGAATTATATTCTCTAGAAGATTGCATCAGGGCACTTTTGCCCTAAAAGGTCATATAAGGAAGATATTCTCCCAAAAGTGTTTTAAAAAATGTAACGAGCCCATAACTCGGTTATTTCAAAAAAAAAACTCAAAAAACTGTGTTAAGGGAGAGTTGTAGGGAATTATATTCTCTACAAGACTGCATCAGGACACTTTTGCTCTAAAAGGTCATTTAAGAAAGATATTTCCCCAAAAGTGTTTTAAAAAATGTAACGACCCATAATTCGGTTATTAAAAAAAAAATCTAAAAATTGTGTTAAGGAAGAGTTTTAGGGAATTATATTCTCTACAAGACTGCATCAGTGCACTTTTGCCTTAAAAGGTCATTTAAAGAACATCTTCCCCCAAAACTGTTTTAAAAAATTTAACGAGTCCATAACTCAGTTATTTTAGAAAAAAACAAAAAAAAACTGTGTTAAGCGAGAGTTTTAGGGAATTATATTCTCTACAAGACTGCATCAGTGCACTTTTGCCCTAAAAGGTCATTTAAGAAAGATATTCTCCTAAATTGTTTAAAAAATTTAACAAGCCCATAAGTCGGTTATTTGAAAAAAAAATCGAAACAGTGTGTTAAGGGGAGTTGTAGGGAATTATATTCTCTACAAGACTGCATCAGGACACTTTTGCTCTAAAAGGTCATTTAAGGAAGATATTCCCCCAAAAGTGTTTTAAAAAATGTAACGAGCCCATAATTCGGTTATTAAAAAAAAATCAAAAAAGTGTGTTAAGGAAGAGTTTTAGGGAATTATATTCTCTACAAGACTGCATCAGTGTACTTTTGCCTTAAAAGGTCATTTAAAGAACATATTCCCCCAAAACTGTTTTAAAAAATTTAACGAGTCCATAACTCAGTTATTTTAGAAAAAAACAAAAAAAAACTGTGTTAAGCGAGAGTTTTAGGGAATTATATTCTCTACAAGACTGCATCAGTGCACTTTTGCCCTAAAAGGTCATTTAAGAAAGATATTCTCCTAAATTGTTTAAAAAATTTAACAAGCCCATAAGTCGGTTATTTGAAAAAAAAATCGAAACAGTGTGTTAAGGGGAGTTGTAGGGAATTATATTCTCTACAAGACTGCATCAGGACACTTTTGCTCTAAAAGGTCATTTAAGGAAGATATTCCCCCAAAAGTGTTTTAAAAAATGTAACGAGCCCATAATTCGGTTATTAAAAAAAAATCAAAAAAGTGTGTTAAGGAAGAGTTTTAGGGAATTATATTCTCTACAAGACTGCATCAGTGTACTTTTGCCTTAAAAGGTCATTTAAAGAACATATTCCCCCAAAACTGTTTTAAAAAATTTAACGAGTCCATAACTCAGTTATTTTAGAAAAAAACAAAAAAAAACTGTGTTAAGCGAGAGTTTTAGGGAATTATATTCTCTACAAGACTGCATCAGTGCACTTTTGCCCTAAAAGGTCATTTAAGAAAGATATTCTCCTAAATTGTTTAAAAAATTTAACAAGCCCATAAGTCGGTTATTTGAAAAAAAAATCGAAACAGTGTGTTAAGGGGAGTTGTAGGGAATTATATTCTCTACAAGACTGCATCAGGACACTTTTGCTCTAAAAGGTCATTTAAGGAAGATATTCCCCCAAAAGTGTTTTAAAAAATGTAACGAGCCCATAATTCGGTTATTAAAAAAAAATCAAAAAAGTGTGTTAAGGAAGAGTTTTAGGGAATTATATTCTCTACAAGACTGCATCAGGGCACTTTTGCCCTAAAAGGTCATTTAAGGAAGATATTCCCCCAAAAGTGTTTTAAAAAATGTAACAAGCCCATAATTCGGTTATTCAAAAAAAATAAAAAAATTGTGTTAAGGAAGAGTTTTAGGGAATTATATTCTCTACAAGACTGCATCAGGGCACTTTTGCCCTAAAAGGTCATTTAAGGAAGATATTCCCCCAAAACTGTACAGAATTTTACTAATTAAAGATAAAAGCTAAACATTCTTATTAAAAAAAATTAATGTCTGACAGGGCTATTATTTCATCAATAATGACACCTATTAAGGTCAATTATCTAAGAAATAATGCCCTAGGGCGTTATTTTTCATAATGGCCTCAGGTGGGGGCATTATTTTTTGTAATACCCTCTGACCATTTTTTAAATACATATCTACAGATTGAAAGTCGGACATTAAACATTGAAGACACCACAGGCATTATAGGAAATAATGCCCACGGTCGAAGTATCCATCGACCTGATGCATTATTGTGCTTATAATGCCCTTGTTATCTTAATTACTATAAAAAATACTCTCTTGTCCGTTGTCCACTTAGTTTAGGTTAACTAAGTTTTTCAATTGGATTTTACTGTTGATTTATTCGTAAATTTAGGATGTAATTTACCAGTGTTGGAATGTTGTTAATACTTTTCCCAAAAGCCTGTCTGCGGTGTTAAATTATTCCAATTTAATGCGAACGAGGTAGTCCGTTTAAAAATCGGTAAGCCAAGATTAATAGTCGGGTAAATAAAAATAAGCGCGGCAAATCGTTCACTTTGGCTTTCCACTAAATCCCAAAGAGTATTGGAAAACTACCATAAATCCTGCCAATATATCTTTGGCACTATGCACCACTTAAAAAGCTTTCCTGGACCCTGAGGGCCAATTTATTGTACGTTCGACATTCGACCAGAATGAACAGGTTCGTTAATTTTTAATCCATTTTTTACTCCGGCTAAAATCTGCAGATTTAAACTTTATTTTGATAAAATAGGGCGTTTCCGTCACTTAACAAGACAAATATAAGAATAGAAAGCTTACCTATCATTTAGTCGTTCGGCGATATCGCTGACAGGGTCACGCTAACAGGGAACTGATATTGATATAATACGTTCTAATTTTGGCAGACTAATTCCAAGTGAAATTGATTGTTCTCCTTAACTACGCTATGACAGCTAAACAATATTTCATATCCTGGTGACATGAATAATAAATAGTTTGATGTATCAAAAATTCAACACAAAATTGCAGATCAATTTCAGATTTACTTACACTTCCTAGAAGCGAACGTTTTAAAAATTCGTAAAATGTTGTAATTAGTTTTCATCAAAGTCAAATCATTCTGTGTAAACATCGTTACAAGCGTAATTATAACTGTTTACTCTAAAAATATAGAGCTTCATTAACGGAATTTATTTGGCTTGTAATAGAGATGGTTGTAGAATGATCATCTTGTTTGAGGGGCTTTCAGATTGCTTTGAGTTTTCCACAATTTTTAATATCCAATTTAGTAGTTTAAATAGTTTAAATCTGTTTTGATGAAATAGTAAAAATTCTGACATTTAAGCACCTAGCATAACCGTGAAATATTAAGGACTTAATCCAATACTGTGTAACAAATTAGAAAATTCTTTTGAAATACAGCAGGGTCTTATCTAGTTATTCTAAAAACAAAAAAACTAGGAAATTACAGCATACTAGTATTCGGATATGCATATAAGCTGTAGTTGATTTATAAAAACTTTCAATTTTGTGATGGCAATTCGTGAAATCAAATCAGTTGTAAAAGGAGGCTCTAGTAATGCAGCAAGTCTATTTGAAACATTTTGACACTTTTTTGGAATTTGAACTAGCATTTATTCAATCAGTTTTGGACAGAGACAATTCGTCTAGATGTAAGTTGAAGACTACAGTCCCAACTACGTCGAAAGATTGATTGTCACAGCTTATCTGGTGCATAACAGCCAGTGCACATATACTTTATCGGCCAAATTAATAGATTTTTCTACCATTAGTGTTCCAATCATCAAGCTGAAGTGGAGAAATTAATAAATACGAGAGTTTCTATTACCAGGTAACCTCTTGTGTTTACCACCCCGATGATATAGAGGCCCGCTGATATACTCTTACCAAGAACTTGGTCTTCTACTTGGAACAACAGCCTTAGAGACAAAGCATTCCATCCCGCAACTTGGTGGTGAAGACGAACTGCAGCAATTCTTGGTACATCTAAACTCCATAAATCCAAGAATTTAATTTACTATGGAGACCGAAAAAGAAGGATGTCTACCTTTCCTGGATGTAATAGTGACAAGGAAACCTAATGGAACACTGGCTCGCACACGGTATATACTGTCTGAAGCACCCAATGGTGTATATTTAATGATAAAAGTTGCAACAATTTTCGAGATAGCAGGAGCTTGTCGCAGGAAGGAAGTTTACCTTAGAGGATGTCTTGATAGTAACCATTCCAAACACAAAGACCCATGTTATAAGAAAGTTTGTAGTGTGTAATTTTGATAATTCTGATACAAGGTACACTGACCTCTACTAACTTCGTAGCATAGAAGGATGGCAAATGTATGGAACAATGCGTAGGAGTAAATACCTTTGGACAAAATGCCATGAAAAATAACTGTATACTTGGGCCTTTAGGATCCTGGAAATGTACACCGGCCATTGTTTTCGTAGATCTTCAGCTACAATGCTGGCGAACTCTGGATCCAATATCACCAACATTAAGAAACACGGTGGGTGGAAGTCGACCTCAGTTGCGGAGTGGTACATTGAAGATGCCATCGCTAATAAAAAGAAGATTTCAGAAAATATACTCCAAAAACCTCTCTCTCTTGTCCTCATCATCATGTTTCTATTGCTCGGATCGTATTTCTCCATTCTGCTCTGTCCTGAGCTGCTTCTTGCAGACCGTGACCAATGATTTCTTTGGTTTGATCCACCCAGCGCGTCGGAGACCTTCCTCGTGGTCGTTTACCATTAATCTTTCCCTCCACAATAAGTATTTCCAGCCCATTCGTTCTCCTTGAGATGTGTCCAAAATATCTTGTGGTGACTTTTAATTTCTTAAGTATTGACACACTAGGTGTTGAACTCAACACGAGAAGATCAGAGGAATCGGAGATACAACATCGAATAATATCGGCAAACAAAGCCTACTTCGCTCTGTCCCATATTTTCCACTCCAAAATCATACACAGAAAATCAAAAATCAGGATATACAAAACCATCATCAGGCCGATACTATACTATGGATGCGAGACATGGGTCATGACAAAGAACTCAGACAAAATAAACTCGAAGTGTTTGAAAGAAGAATACTAAGACGGATCTGGATATGGAGAAGAAGATATAATCATGAAATCTACCAACTTTTCAAGGAGGCACCTATCTCAGAAGTCGTCAGACTACAGAGGCTACGATGGGCAGGCCACGTAGTAAGAATGCCGGATAACAGACTACCAGTAGGATGCAGGGCAGATGACCAAAAGGGATACCACGGAAAAGATGGGAGGATGGAATGACAGAAGATGCGCAAAACTTGATAAATGTCAGAACCTGGAGGAGAGCGGCATTAGATCGAGGCGGAAGATAAAGGAGGCAAAGGCTCAATTTGGACTGTAGCGCCATTGGAAAAAGAGAGAAAGATTGACACGTTAGTACGATGTTCTGCAAAACCATCGATCTGTCCAACATTAGCAGGGTTGCGGTCTTTTATCATAATTTTCGTCTTCCTTTTGTTTAACGTAAGGCCATGTTCTCTACTGATCCTATCCAACTTTCTCATGATTTCCGTGAGTTCTTCTTCAGAGCGAGCTAGTATTAAGGTGTCATCTTGCATTCAAAAACCTACAAGCAGTAAATCCCTATCAATACAGCCAGATGACCAGTCCAACAGTCTTAATCGAACTTCGGTAGATTCACAAGATTCTACAAGCCATTGTACAGGGTGTTCCAATAAGCCGTGCACGCGGCTGTTCCTCGGACACTATACGTAGTATGGCTACAAGAAATTAGTTAATGTGTCCAAGAGAACATACTGAAAATACTTTTCAGCTTTTTAAATCCACCGCTGGGGGGCGTTTCGATACCACTAAAATGAAAAATGTCCAAAAACTCTGAAATTTTAAATAAGTTAAGTATCACTTTCTGCACTAGTTAGGTAAATAACTATTCTCGTAGCAAAGACGATTTTGCATTCGTTTGAAACACAAGTCATTATGAGGTGGCTGAGCACTAAAGTCGTCTTTCGATCAGAGCAGAATATTCGCCACACAAATAAAGTGAGACAATCTGAAGTAAGGAAATGCAAATTGCTTGGTATACAATCCGCAATTTTGACCGCTGCGAAACGTGAGAGCTTCTTCGATGCACCGAGATAATAAAGATGGAAGTTTCGAGCAACTCTAGCGAGGTTTGCGGCTATTTCCCCCGAGGACCCTCTCAAAGGTTTCGCGAATGCAACCAACAAAATGGCGTCCCATACGTCGCTGAGCTTTTGTACAAACAAATCCTGCAGGAAATGGGAACGTAGCTTTAGCACCTGAAATGCGATATACACCGGTGTAAAGCCGAATAAAACGGTTCGTGAAATTGGGACAAACTCACTCGTTTTGCGGTGGTAGATATTCAGGTTTTTAAGCGAAGACGTAAATTAGATTGACGGCTTATACTTTGGGGAGTTTAGTGTTCCCATTTGGGGAGGGATGAAATAAAAAGGACTGTAAAATGTTTTTGAAAGTCTTTCGGCGCCGATATTTTAAGTGTCCTGAATTCGAAAGCACGTTCATATAATGTGTTAAAACCAATTTAAATTGATCGTATGGAAGTTTTATGCATTTAATAATGTTCTATGTTAGTATATTATGCAGGAATTTTTGCTTCTAATTTAAATAAGGCATAACTATTCAAATTGTTGTTTACTGAAGTAGAGTCTTCTGATTTGACAAGCACAAAGAGATGCGGTAAATATACTGACTATTAGCATTTCAAAGAAATTTGGTCCCTCAAAGGTCTTGTGGACAAATCCACTTTGCCTGACTATAGACTATACCGTGGAGCTTTAAAGCATGCTTTTTGATATAAAAGTACATAATAGGTTGTAATTCAGCTTAATGGAAAATTAAATTGAATGAACCTTTAGCATTTAATAATGACATGTCAAAAGTTAAATTACATTATTCTAATTAAAAATAATAGTTTACCAGAGTTCCACACAAATTGTCTTTAGTTTAGCTACTTCACCATAAAGTAGGTTGGTTGGTTAGTCCTCATTATGGAAAAATATTTAAAAAAAATCGATTTGAATGGTTTGAACTGTTCATTTCGTTTCCCCAACAGTGGCTAAGGCACAGTTGTACAACAGTGGTTCAACTATTGGATAGGAAATTTAATGAGGATTCCAAAAATTTACTCAAAACAACCATTTTCTTACTCCAAGTGGGTTTTACAGGATGTTCTGTCTATGACTGTCCTTTAAAACTGTTTTTCTAGAAGTTCAAACATTGACACCGCTTTTTTCTCTGACTGTACCACATCTTGTACTGTTTTTTTCAAGTTATTGGATAGGAAATTTAATGAGGATTCCAAAAATGTGCTTAAAACATAAATTTTCTTACTCCAAGTGGGTTTTATAGGATATTTTGTCTTTGACTGTTATTTAAAACTGTTTTTCTAGCAGTTCATATTTTGACACCGCTTTTTTCTCTGACTGTACCACATCTTGTAGTGTTTTTTTCAAGTTATTGGATAGTAAATTTAATGAGGATTCCAAAAATGTGCTTAAAACATACATTTTCTTACTCCAAGTGGGTTTTACAGGATATTTTGTCTCTGACTGTTCTTTCAAACTGTTTTTCTGGCAGTTCAAACCTAGACACCGCTTTTTTCTCTGACTGTACCACATCTTGTAGTGTTTTTTTCAAGTTATTGGATAGTAAATTTAATAAGGATTCCAAAAATGTGCTTAAAACATACATTTTCTTACTCCAAGTGGGTTTTACAGGATATTTTGTCTTTGACTGTTATTTAAAACTGTTTTTCTAGCAGTTCATACAGTGACACCGCTTTTTTCTCTGACTGTACCACATCTTGTAGTGTTTTTTTCAAGTTATTGGATAGCAAATTTAATAAGGATTCCAAAAATGTGCTTAAAATGTACATTTTCTTACTCCAAGTGGGTTTTACAGGATATTTTGTCTCTGACTGTTCTTTCAAACTGTTTTTCTGGCAGTTCAAACCTAGACACCGCTTTTTTCTCTGACTGTACCACATCTTGTAGTGTTTTTTTCAAGTTATTGGATAGCAAATTTAATAAGGATTCCAAAAATGTGCTTAAAATGTACATTTTCTTACTCCAAGTGGGTTTTACAGGATATTTTGTCTTTGACTGTTATTTAAAACTGTTTTTCTAGCAGTTCATACATTGACACCGCTTTTTTATCTGACTGTACCACATCTTGTAGTGTTGTTTTCAAGTTATTGGATAGCAAATTTAATAAGGATTCCAAAAATGTGCTTAAAACATACATTGTCTTACTCCAAGTGGGTTTTACAGGATGTTTTGTCTCTGACTGTTCTTTAAAACTGTTTTTCTAGCAGTTCAAACCTTGACACCGCTTTTCTCTCTGACTGTAATAAATCTTGTAGTATTTTTTCAGGTTCTTGGATAGCAAATTTAATGAGGATTTAAAAAATGTGCTTAAAACAATTATTTTTTTATACCAAGTGGGTTTTACAGTCGATTTTTGTACTTGACTGTTCTTTAAAACTGTTTTTCTGGCAGTTTGAACTTTGACGCCGCTTTTCACTCTGACTGTACCAAATCTTGTAATGTTTTTTCAGGTTATTGGATAGGAAATTTAATGAGGATTCCAAAAATGTGCTTAAAACAATCCTTTTTTTACTTCAAGTGAGATTCAAAAGTGACTTTGTCCTTATCTGCCCTTTCAAACTGTATTTCTGGCAGTTCAAACTCTGCCACCACTGACTGTATCAAATTTTTCAGTGTTTTTTCATGTTATTAGATAGCAAATTTAATGAGGAGTCCAAAGCTGTGTTTAAAACAGTCATTTTCCCACTTCAGGTGGAGTTGATAAGCAATTGTGTCAAACTGTGCTCAAAAGTTCAGGGTTTTAAAAATCAAGGTTTAGAAAAGTTTTCTTACAGTATTTGATACAAAACGTGTTTCCGAGATTTATGACAGGTATTTTGACAGTGGTCACGGGTCTAGTTAAATTATTCTCCAAAAACCACGTAATATCTGTCACTAATGTCAAAACTATCGAAATTTGCCTAGAATTTGCAACAGTTAGCAAAACAGTTTCATCTTGATAAATGTCAGTTTGCAAATTTAAATTATTTGTTTTTCAGGATAGTATTTTGACAATATTGAAAAAAAAATATTTTAATGACATTAATGACAGCCATGACAAGAAAATAATCATCTTTCAAGCAAATTCAGCACGTTAAAATAAAAGAAAAGAATAAAACTTCAATGGAAGAAAAGAAGAGCTCACCTATGATCCAAAGTTATAAAAAGTTAGCACGTAAAATGAAGAAACGCATAACCTCAAACTTCAGCAATAAGTGTAAAACCAAAATACATACTAATTAACTAAACCAAAATCAGGTAAGGTAAGTTTAGGTAAACAAGGGAAAACGATTTCTGCAATTATGTTTACGGAGAATTATTCAATACAGAAGAAGCGGATTCCTATGGAGTTGTTTTTATCCATAATAATACCAGTCTTCACAGTTCTTGGGTAACCAGAGAGTTTCTTGAGAAATTTTATTGGAACATTGATTCAAATGACTATCATATCCTGACCTAGAATTCTGAGACTTTCACCTTTTCCCTAAATTGAAGACATTGCTTGGAGGGCAACGCTTTCCCACTGAAGAATAGCTTAACTGTCCCATTGATTATGTCGAAAAGTTGATTATACTTAACTTTTGGCAATAAAACCTTTTTCTTATGCCCCCCGATCTTTCCTTGACTGCCTATCAGAGGTTGAAACAAAAAAACAGCTCTCGTACAAGTTAAGGTGAAGGTAATAAATAAATTTTCATGGATAATAATCCTAAAACCAAAGAAACTGTAAACTCTCACAGACCCTAAACCGAAACTCGGCGCTCAATAATAACTTTCCCTTTTCCACTATTTTATGGAGTTCCCGGCAGCAAGTTAACGCGTTTCAATATATCCAATTTTATAGTTCGCGGATGGTGGTTACCCACTCGCATCCGAGACCTAATTTAATATTACGATTTACGAAGGGCCTGGCCTCGCCTTTCACTTGGAAGGTTTATAACAGATGGATTTTGGATACGTTTTAAGCCGTGAAAGGTACAATTTGTGGGTAGACAGGCCAATCTGAACAGTCTAGTATGGATAGTGCGGTAAGATTGAAAGTATCAATTTCGTTTCTTGTCAATCAATATCTTTCAAAGTGTCCAAAAACAAGTTGAAAAGTATTACCAGTACTGATTCTACTGACGTAGTGAAAGTAATTTGTAATAGTATTATAGAAGTTTATATGCAGAAATTTGGCCAGGAATGGTCCAAACAGTTTTCATGCTTAAAACTAAATGAAACTAGAAAAAATTATTTAAAATTCTTTAAATCTATTGAAAGTGGAAAACTCCATTTATAGAGCGCCATCAAGGAAATGAGCAGTAACAAGTGGTCCAAACTCAAAGAACATCAAATGTTATGCTATCTCCAGGCAGGCCTCTTGGTGCTTTGGTATACAAATTAATTGGTTTGTCTTCTGCGGTTTCTGAGCTTTGCTTCCCCCCTGAAAACACAACAAAGGGGGACAACATAACTACTGGCTGAGAGCAAAATGGGTCCAGAAACTTTATCTACAAACAATATAGGATTAAGATCAGTTGTCTACAATCATACTATCTTAATCCCTAGATTTCTATAACAATCCAATCAGTTTAAGTACAAATATATGTGTTTTTTTTTTAAGTTTAATAGTAAGATGAATGAATTTATGTATTTATTTAGTCGGTTGATTAACATGTTTGTTGGCCTCTCAATCAAACCAGGGAAACCCATGGGGGATGATACACCCCCACTCTGCTATAAAGGTCAAAGACTCCATCATAGTTGATTTAGATTGGAAAAATATGTCATTCAAGTCTTCGATGCTCCGTATTCACAAAATGTCCTGTTCGCATTCTTATAATGGTTGTGATAATTTTTTCTGTTTTTATATTTTATTCTTTTGAACCAAGGCACTTGGTTTAAGGCATCCTTCTTCCCCACATAATCCTTTTTATTTTAAAGCCACTATGCATCTCATTCCTTTCTCTATCCATCAATTATTGCATTGTATAAGGCAAGATATGTCTTTTGTCCAGTTGCTTAAGAACATTGGGGTTTCTCCCTAAATTTGCCGATTGATCCACTTTTTCATTCACATTTGGAATGGCTTGGTATTCAAGCCAAAGACCACCACCAATCCAAGCTGATGTTCACTGACAACGACAAACCGCTGACAGCAGCAAAGTGAAGTTAACCAAATTAAACAGAAGAAAAGGGAAAACTGCATTGGAAGAAGAACTTTTCAGGGTTATAATTTGAAACTAGAAAGAGAAAGCTATAATTTAGAATAGTTCATAAATAGAAAGTGTGACAAAACCTCACCATTTTTAATCAATCAGATCGGTGTTTACTGAATGATGTGGCATTAATGGAGCGGTTTCTAGATTTGGAAACGCCATTTGTACTTTCTAACTCATGGAGTAGAGTACAGATGTCACTACATGTTGCACAACATTAAATTCATACATTGACAATCATTTCTGGCATCCAGTTGACTATACTGGAATGAAGGTTTGGTTTTTTGGTTATCAAGCCCTATAGCCTCCCTGAATACGGCGAAACTGGTCAGGGGATTGCGATTGATAAACAAAAAACCAAACCTCAACATTTTTATCAGAAATAGTATTTTGTGACAAAATTCTTATCATAAATTTGCTTTCATAAGTCTTTATTAATTCAAATTACTCTATTCAGACTAAACATGCACTAACACTATTGCTATGAATTAATTTAAAGTTGTAACCACTGAAATTTTTCCAATCCTTCCACCCCAATAACTTTGCGATTCATCTCTGGTCATCAGCGCCCCCTTTAATAACCTGCTTCTTTACTAGAACATATTCATTTTCGTTAACCTTTCTTCCGATATCTTTAAACAAAACGCCCAAAGATTTTTTCTTATCGGCTAACATATCACATTCATTTCCTAGGCAAATCAAACATTCTGCCAAAACTTCCGTTCGTTCAGCAATAGCAAATGGCAGTTGTTGGTCTAAAATGCAACGACAATGTTGAAAATCCGTTAGGACTGCGCCAAATTGCTGCTTCAGTTTCCTTAAAGACTCGTCGTTTACGTTCAGAATTTCTAAGATTATTTTGAAATTTTTTAACGCCAACTTGTAATTGCTATGTCTTTCCTCAAACTCTGCGTAAACGTTTTTGATGGCGCTGTTGTCGTTTAGCATCAACAACAGTATGTCTTTGAAACAGTCCAGCGTTGTCATATCGTGGTGTTCCATGAGACGTTTGAAGGACAACGAGGTTTTTCCGTCAATGTGCTGGTTCTTGATTGAGTAGGTGTTAAGGGCGGATACAACTCTCGTTGATGCTTTGATTTCTAGGGAAGTGCAGTCAATGAGGGTTAGTAGGTATTCCATGATTGTGTCTAGTATGTTGTAGGTTTCAATCAGCTGAAATAATCAAAAACAAAATGTCAAAAGTTGACCAAACTGTCAGCGACATAGAATCTCGCTAGTCATAACTGTCATTTTTAATGTTGTATAGTCAAAATAGTGTCAGATAACAGATGGATCAGACTGAAATACTAGACGTAATCGTTTTCAAGTGTTGATAGAATGTGACAGAAGAAGCTGACAATAACGGGTTCCTGTCACATTCTACAGGTCTTTCTCTCGATAACTCCAGTTTCCAGAATACGCACCCAGGGTTCTAATTCTTGAAAGCAAGGAACGGAATTCTCAAGAAACGTGTGGATAGAATGTGACAGAAGAAGGTGACAATGGCGGGTTACTGTCACATTCTATAGACCTTTTTCTTGATAACTCCCGAATGTGATGTCACGATGACATAATTGAGCAAAACCATAATTTGAACAACTGTCAAATAACGTCATTTTAATGTCAAATTCGCTTTGCTTGCTCCATGGAGCACGAATGCTGCCACAATATCCAAACTCAGCCAGTAATGCCCACTAATTTCTTGTAATGCCCAGTAATGCAACGAACTAACCGGAATGGGATGCACTGTATATTTTTTTATTTTTGCATTCTACGTCAAATTATAGACATATTTCGTGTGTTAATGTACACACACATATCTATCTGTATCCGTTTCTGAGGTATTTACCATTTTATGTGAAATTTGATATTTTCGGTCTCCAAAACATTTTTAATTTCTACATATCAGGAAAGGGTTTTTTTCTTGGTTTTTGTGTTTTGTCATGTTAGGCAAGGTTTGTTATAGGAAAGGGTGCAGAAAGACGTCAAAATATATAATACAGTGTGGTCAAAAAATCAGTTCTAAAAAAAGACAGAAAGTCTAGTTTTTCACACGGAACAAATTCTTATAATTCTGTCTGATTCTCTGTTCAGAAATAAAGAAGTTGGTATTACGCCACTTATTTAAAAAAATCACTTTTTAAATTGATACACTGAACCACCCTGTAACTGTCAAAATAACCGTATTAATAAAGGTTAAAAGAGTAGTTGTCAAATTTAGTCAAAACTGTCTTTTTTGTCACACACAACACTTTGTATATACTTTTATACGTCAATGGATAAAAAATAAAATGGGTTTTCAAAAAATATATGGCCGCCTGTGTTGATAGGTTGCTTCGTTTGGCCGCCAGAGGGCTCCAAAGCTAATGTTTTAATTGACTGCTACCGTTCTAATATTTTTAAAGGATTTTTTTTTAAATCGGGCAATGATTGCCAAATCGAGAGTAGTAACAAAACTGTAGAAATACAATCATTAAGGTCGATTTTCGCGTGCACTAACTGGCCAACGTAACGCAAAACCCATTAGGATAGTGGCGGTGTTTCAGGCAAATTTGAACCTTACGAAAATTGTCATTTGCAAAAACAGTATTTGAAAAAATTTCCCAGCATTACGTCGTGGTAGATCTAGTAAGTCACGTGACCGTGTTTTCCTAATTTTCTATAGTCAAATTAGCCTTTAACCAGTCAAAAAATGTTTGTGGTGCATCCTGTCACTAAACCGTATTTGTAGCACTTTGTATATACTTTTATATGTCGATGGACAGCCAATGAAATGAGCTTCCCATTGATGTATAAAAATTGATTGGTTAGCCGTTTGCCCGCTAGAGGGCGTCAAATTTTTGTTGGGGTTGTGTTTTGATTTAATTCTGAAAAACTCGCTTAATTGCACTATCTTTGGTAAATTTTTATACGTCAATGGACAGTCAATAAAATGAGCTTTCTAAAAATATCCCTATTTGGGTTAACAGGTTAGACGGTTTGGCCGCTAGAGGGCGTCAAATATGACCAATTTTTTTATCACTTTTTTGGTGGATCCTCTTGTTTAATCCTCTCCTCAAAACTCGCTTAATTGCACTATTTTTGTTAAAGTTATATAAGTCAATGGATAGCCAATGAAATGAGCTTTCTAAAAATGCCCCAAGTTTGGTTAATAGATTGGACGGTTTGGCCACTAAAGGGCGTCAAAGTTACTCATTTTTTCATGACTTTTTTTGGTGCATCTTTGTGTTTAATCGTCAATAACTAGCTTATTTGCGACACTTTGTATAAGCTTTTATATGTCAATGGATAGCTAATGAAATGAGCTTTTTATTGTTTTATTGACGTATAAAAGTTGATTGATTAGTTATACGGTTTCGCCGCTAGAGACAGCTAGGCTCAGTTGCCAATCTTCTGAGCTCAGCACAATAATCGCCTATTTCTACTTCTAGTAACATAATATACTATTATAATATAATTTAGACCTTTTCAATTTTGTTAATAGTACTAATTTAATGCCCAGTAATGCCTACTTATTCTTAGTAATGTTGCCAATTCCCAAGTAATGCCCACTAATTCCTACAGTTTGTACACCATAATGCCCCAGTGGTTCACCCTTCGTATATAAATCATGTTGGAAAGTATTCAAAATGACTTAATCAGTTGATGAAGCCTCTAGATTTGATGAAATATGTTGCCACCAGTCTAAATGATATTTAAATGTATCGAAAAATACTAAAAATAGTTTAGTCTGTAGTCTCAATCATAAAAAAAAAATAACTGGTTAACTAGCTTAGTACTTGAGCTACAGAGTGTTGAAAAAAGTTGATTTTAATCAAAATAACACACATTTCTAAAACTTTTCGCTGAATGAATGATGATTAAACTGAAACTCTCATAATCATGTGATTTTCAAGGCACTTGATCATCAGTCACTACAGAACTCACTAAATTTTCAAAGCATTTGTAGATTAAAATTTGTGATCTAATTCCAGACATTAGATACAACCTATTTGACAGTAAAATTAGCATTTTGTATGCGTATTTTTCCTAAAAATTCAACCAAAATCCTGCTTTTAACCTAGTTTAGTTTTGTCACCTTAAACCTACTTGAAACTCTAGAGTCTTACCGTTTTATGCTCCTCTAATGCGGAAGCCTCCTCCAACTCCACCCTTGCTAACTCAATTTTTAATTCCTCGCATTTATCCTCGGGCACGGAATCGTTAAAAGTGCCTTTCGACGGCACAACAAAACTGCTCGTATACTCTTCTTCGTAGTACGTTTCCTGGGGCGTTTCTAACGAATAATTCACCTCCAAATCCTCGGAACGTCTTATGATTTGATGACGCAGTAGCAAATTTAATTCGTCCATGTTATAGTAAAATATGATTGGGAACTGTTTTACTGATTGATTGAAATGAGGCTGTCGAGGGAATGTCAACGTCACGCATACAGACAGGTCACCTGTATCAAGGAGCGGTTTCAACATGGTGGACGGGAAATTCGTTGGCCCTTCTTAATAGCCCGATCGTTAATTACATTTTGACCACGTTAGTGAAATTAAGGATTAACTGCCTGACCTAGTAAATCTATCTTGGACCCTTCCTGACTCTGATGTCGGCCATAAATCTCCGAGTCATCACTTTACCTTTAATAAATAAAGTTTGTTTCAAATTATCTGGTTGATTACAAAGGGTCAGTTCTCCTATTAAGGGCTTTGTTAATTACGTGATTTTTTCTATCCTTTATCGACATGTTTAACAAGACCAAACATCACTCGCCTTAGGGCCGATACTTTGGAATAATTTTATACCAAAGACATCTTCTTCAAAAATTATCCTAAGAATAAATTTATCCGAAGGTGGCAGTAACGATCCTAAGGCCTAGTACTTTCATTTCATTTCAGAATAACTTTATTCTAAGGATAATATGTATGGAAACCGTGAAACCAGACGCTGTTATTGGTCAATTCCATCATTTCTATAGAAATTATCCTAAGAATGAATTTATCCGAAGATAACAATATCGATCCTAAGTGAAATAAGTAAATAAGAACAGAAAATTTATTAATTTTCAAGTAATACTGTGCGAAGGAATCCCTAATTTGTAATTGGCCGAATAACAGTATAATCTCATTTTTTGACATTATAGGCCGCCATCTTGGATTTTCTCAAAATCAATGACAGTTAATGTCAAAAGGTTGTAATGAATTCTTCAAGCTCAAATTAGTCGAAAAAATATAAGTCAAATAACGACAGTTGTAATGAATTGCCTAAATTCAAATTAGCCGAAAAAAGGATATACACCAAATTTTTTACATTTTGAGCTGCCATCTTGGATTTTTTTTCATATCAATGACAATTAGCGTCAAATTGACAGTTGTAATGAATTCCCTAACTTTACATTAGTCGAAAAGGAGTATAAACTAGATTTTTCACGTTTTGGACATTGCATTTTAGATTTTTTGAAACCCAGTTACAGTTAACGTCAAACTGACATTTGAAATGCAATCCTTAACCTCAAACCGGTCAAAAAAGTGTATAAACCAAATTTTTGACGTTTTGTGGCGCTATCTGGGTTTTTCTCAAATTCAATGACAGTTAAAGTGAAATTAACAGTCGTAATGGATTCCCCAAGCTCAAATTAGTCGAAAAAATGTGTAAATTCAATTTGACATTTTGGGCAGCTATCTTGGATTTTCTCAAAATCAATGACAGTTAACGTCAAATTAACAGTTGTAATGGATTCCCTAACCTCAAATTAGTCGAAAAAGTGTGTAAATTATATTTTTGACATTATGGGACGCCTTCTTAGATTTTTTCAAAATCAATGACAGTTAACGTCAAATCAACAGTTGTAATGGATTCCCTAACCTCAAATTAGTCGAAAAAGTGTGTAAATTATATTTTTGACATTATGGGACGCCTTCTTAGATTTTCTCAAATTCAGTGACAGTTAACGTCAAATTGACATTTGTAATGAATTCCCTAACTTCACATTAGTCGAAAAGGAGTATAAACTAGACTTTTTTACGTTTTGGACCTGCATCTTAGATTTTTTGAAACCCAGTTACAGTTAACGTCAAACTGACATTTGAAATGCAATCCTTAACCTCAAACTGGTCAAAAAAGTGTATAAACCAAATTTTTGACATTTTGTACCGCTATCTTGGATATTCTCCAAATCAATGACAGTTAACGTCAAATTATCAGTTGTAATGGATTCCCTAACTTCAAATTAGTCGAAAAAGTGTATAAATTCAAATTTTTACATTTTGGGCCGCCATCTTGGATTTTCTCAAATTCAATGACAGTTAAGGTCAAATTGACAGATGTCAAATTGCCTTAAATTAAAAAAAATTAGAATAAACGATGATTTGAAAAGAGAGAAGAAAAGAAGCAGATTTGATTGAATTAAAAAAAAAGTACCGGTATTTCTACTCGTTTAAAAGAATCAGAATTGAAACAAAATGATGAGAATGTGTCAAAATTTGTGGATATAATTTTAGTGCTAAAAATGATATTCTTACCATGTTAAAAATAATTTAAAAGAAAGAAAAAGGAACTGAAAAGAAAAAAAAATGCTATAATTTGACACTCTAAGCTAGTATTCGGAACGAATAGACACGATGAAGAAGAAAGAAAGAAGAATTTAAAACATAAGACAACACAGAAAAAAAGCGCCAAAATTTGACAATATTATTTTTGCATCAAACATTGCATTCTACCAAATAAAAAAAAAATAAGAAAAAGAGGTATTAAAAATAGCGGACAGAATTTTTGCGGCAAAAATTGTGTTTTACTAGGTAGATTAAAGAAAAAAAATTGACTAAAGTAAAAAGGAAGCATTCAGAAAACAGAAAAAGTGTAAATAATTGACAATTTTAATTTTGCGTCACGTTTATTATTATTTTTCAAAGTGTGGGGTTATGAAGTTATAATCTCAGTTGGCTTTAGTTAAAATGGTGTTTCATTAGGCACGACTAATTATTTAGGGTTAGGGCGATCCCCCAGTGTAATAAATTACTAACCTGACCCTTTAAGAACCACCACATTACTACATCACATCCCTAGCGGTAAAAGCAAGGTTAGATTCCCTTTTATTAGACTTCCAATTCCAATTTCATTACCTGGTTGGAAATAAAACACTTTTGGGGCACTTAATTTTTATTTTCCTTTTCGCGCCAAAACACTTTTCAGCAAATTGTAAAAGCGGCAAGCGTTAAAAATGGCATCCCACTTGACTTTCAAATTTCATTTATGAGCGGCAAATATATTAAAGGGGATTAGGGAAACCTTGACGGGTGAGATTATTTAGAAAAAAAACAACCTGGAATGCCATTTTTGTTTCTTTTTGAAAGCGTAATAAATGAATTATGAAAATAATTTCTCTTTCAATTGACCTACAGAAGGTTGGTTAGTAGGAAATTAGTGATTTTTTGTCTGTCAGCCTACGTGTCATTATCCGGCTCGGAGGACCAAATTGGCATTCATTTAATCTGGATTTATACCAAAGGACCTCAAATTAAGGGAAATAAGCACAAAAAATCACTTTTTTAAAAATAATTAATGAATGGGGGGGTAATACTTTTTAAGATTCAATATCTCGGTAACGTGAGCAGATAGGGGGGCCGGTTTCAGCTCATTTTATATTTATACTAAATAAGTACCTTAAATTAGGCAAAATAAGTACAAAATAAACATTTTAAAATTTTTCATTTTTCGAAAAAATTGAGAGGATGGGAGGTATTAGGGGTCTTTTTTTACTACTTTTTGAAATTCAATATCTCGCTAACACGAAGAGCTAGAGAGGCCAGTTTTAGCTTATTTTGTAATATTTTGTATCCTCTTTCTAATGACGTTATAGTGAAATCTATAAGAGTTCAACTAAAAAAGTTACGATTATTCAAAAATTGGAAAAAGCCATATTTGCAAAAAGTGCATTTTGAGTAATTTTTTATTTTGCTCCAGGAGGGTTCCAATGCACAGCAAAAGGCATATTTATACCAAAGGACCTTAAATTAGGTAAAACAAGTACAAAAAAAGCACTATAAAATTTTCCATTTTTTAAAAAATTGAAAGAATGGGGGGGTATTAGAGGTCTTTTTTTACTACTTTTTGAAATTTAATATCTCGGCAACATGGAGAGTTAGAGAGGCCAGCTTTGGCTCATTTTGTAGTATTTTGTAACCTCTTTCTAATGACGTTTTATTGAAATCTATAAGAGTTCAAATAAAAAAGTTACAATTATTCTAAAATTGGAAAAATGCCATTTTTGCAAAAAGTGAAATTTTAGAAATTTTTTATTTTGCTCCGGGAGGGTTCCAATGCTCAGCAAAGGGCATATTTATACCAAAGGAATTTAAATTAGGTGAAAAAAGTACTTTAAAATTTTCCATTTTTCAAAAAAATCGAAAGAACGGGGGGGTATTAGGGGTCT
This sequence comes from Ips typographus, assembly GCF_016097725.1. Taxonomy (NCBI): domain Eukaryota; kingdom Metazoa; phylum Arthropoda; class Insecta; order Coleoptera; family Curculionidae; genus Ips; species Ips typographus. The sequence goes on along the minus strand of NC_138426.1, from coordinate 511,722 downwards.
TTTTAAAGCACACTACTACATTTTGAAATTCAATATCTCGGTAACATAAAGCGCTAGAGAGGTCAGTTTGGCTTATTTTGTAGTATTTTTTATCCTCTTTCTAATGGCGTTTTAGCGAAATCTATAAGAGTTCAAATAAAAAAGTTACAATTATTCTAAAATTTGAAAAATGTAATTTTTGCAAAAAGTGCAATTTTACTAATTTTTTATTTTGCTCCAGGAGGGTTCTAATGCTCAGCAAAGGGCATATTTATACCAAAGGACCTTAAATTAGGTAAAATAAGTACAAAAAAAGCACTTTAAAATTTTAAATTTTTCAAAAAAATCGAAAGATATTAGGGTCTTTTTTTTACTACTTTTTGAAATTTAATATCTCGGCAACATGAAGAGCCAGAGAGGCCAGCTTTGGCTAATTTTGTAGTATTTTTTATCCTCTTTCTAACGGCGCTTTATTGAAATCTATAAGAGTTAAAATAAAAAAGTTACAATTATTCAAATATTGGAAAATTGCCATTTTTGCAAAAAGTGCAATTTTAGTAATTTTTTATTTTGCTCCAGGAGGGTTCCAATGAACAGCGAAATGCATATTTATACCAAAGGACCTTAAATTAGGTGAAATAAGTACGAAATTATTAATTTTAAAATTTTTCTTTTTTCGAAATAATTGATAGAATGGGGGGGTATTAGGGGTCTTTTTTTACTATTTTTTGAAATTCAAAATTTCGGTAAGTGCTAGAGAGGCTAGTTTTCTCTCATTTTGTAGTATTTTTTATCCACCTTATAATGGCGTTTGAGTGAAATTTATAAGTGGCCAAATTAAAAAAGTTACAGTTATTCAAAAATTAACAAAAAGCCGTTTTTGCTAAAAATGAAATTTTGGTAATTTTTTATTTTGCTCCAGGAGGCTTCCAATGCAAAGCAAAGGTCCTGTTTATTTTAATGAGTTGGAAAGAACTTAAGCTCAAATTTAAAAAAAATCAGTGTCATTTAGGCTGAAGTTCGCTTGCATCAAACGGTTATTGCAACACAATTTTCCATAGCAACAAACGTATCTGTAATACGTAAAAATAGACCTTAGTTGGTATTGATTTGGACAGACAGTCGAAGCGTTAAAATCAATCTCTTTGTGCAGCCGTATGAATTATTCCGGAACGAAGGTTTACCGACAAAGTGATAGTACAATCAAAAGGAAAAATCCCTTGTTATTCCGCATTTCGACTGGCATTTTGCGTGATTACCGGGTAATTGCGAAAGAGTACAGGGTTCAAGCAGATTACGGATTGGTGGATATTCGACAAAATGATTTTTATTTCGGCTATACAATCGCACATGGCTTTGTAATTTTTACAGTGAATCAAAGTGGGTTTTCATCAATTAATTTCCCAGTTTTTTTTGTGAATTTTAATTATATTTCTTTTACCATTAAAAAAATTAAAAAACAAAAATAAAACTTAATTAAGTACCATAAATGGGTTATTAATGTGATGAATTGCCTTTAATCTATTTGTCACTAATATTAATAATAAATAAACAATTATTATATGGAATAATAATTTATAATATGAAACATAAAATGATATAATTTCATTTTCCCAACCAAGTGCGGCAAAATGATTTCTTTACGCACTAGTGCGGAAAAGTCTCTATTTCAAAAACAAGAATAGTGCGGGAATGTTATCCTTTGCGCCCACTCGTAGAAAATAGATTTATCCAAATAAACTTGCGTTATATGCTACAGGGTGTTCAATTTATTAAAATATATGAAAAACTATTAGGTTTAGGTACATGACATTATTAATAACAGAGTTTTAGAATTTCATAGAGAATCTAAAAATGTGTTATTCTACTTTAAAAAACTAATATTTTATCTGCCACGCCTTTATGAACCACCCTGTATATCCTGTATATATACACTGTGTGTAAAAAGTCCGGCAACCCTGAATTATTTCGCAAAATATACAACTCATTGAAAAATATCCTATATAAATATTGACGCACTTTAAACGTTTTACCGTTAGGTGACATTCAGGAATATACAGGGTGAGCCACAATATGGCAATGAATTGAGGTTATGTTTTTTCTTATGGAATGACCATGTTTCAATGACGTTTTCTGATTCGCTCTCTCATTCTGATCACATTTCATGTAACATGTTGTATGGTTACCTTGAACAGTTTGGCAGCTATTTAATTATTAAAGACAAATTTGCTTTCATGGTATCCCATGTTTATCGATAGTAATTCTCACCTTTACCTGATTGTTACATTTGATAGTAGATTGCGGGTACCTATTTTTGACATTAGCTGGTAGTGTCAATAATTTTTTGTACACAATGTCCCTTACAGAAAAGGAACGTGTAACTCTGCTTATGATAAGAGGTTTTGGCGGTAGGCAGAGGACGTATTTTGAAACCGTGGAACAGTTTAACATTAATTAAAAAATTGTGCCATCAATTATTAACATAGTCGGACCGAATTTCCAGCATACTTGGTTTCAACAGGATGGTGCGCAACCACATTTTGGAAGACATGTACGGGCGTACTTGGATGAGGTGTTTCCTAACCGTTGGATAGGTCGTAGAGGTGCAATAGAGTGGCCTCCTAGATCACCGGATTTGACGCCTCTAGATTATTTTCTATGGGGTCACTTAAAAAATAAGGTATATGCAACAAAACCGACAAATTTAGATGATTTAAGAAGAAGAATTATGGATGAATGCAACCTTATAACACGCGACATGTTACAAAACGTCATTGAAAAATTTTATTTTAATTTAGCTCATTGTCAGAAAGTTCAAGGGGCACATTTTCAGCATTTAATCAAATAAAAAATGTTTACTTATTTAAAAGTGTAGTTTTCTTTAATAATTAAATAGCTGCCAAACTGTTTAAGATAACCATACAACATGTTACATGAAATGTGATTAGAATGAGAGAGCGAATCAGAAAATGTCATTGAAACATGGTCATTCCATAAGAAAAAACATAACCTCAATTCATTGCCATATTGTGGCTAACCCTGTATATTCCTGAATGTCACCTAACGGTAAAACGTTTAAAGTGCGTCAATATTTATATAGGATATTTTTCAATAAGTTGTATATTTTGCGAAATAATTCAGGGTTGCCGGACTTTTTACACACAGTGTATATGTTATTATAGACACCCATTTTTCCCCTGACTGTATTAAATTTTGTAGTGTTGTTTTATGTTATCAGATAGGAAATTTAATGAGGATTTCAAAAATGTACTTAAAACAGTCATTTTCTCACTCTAAGTGGGTTTTACAAGCGATTTTGTCCGTGACAGTTTATTCAAAACGGTGTTACTAGCAGTTCTAACTTTGACACCCATTTTTTCCCTGACTGTATTAAATTTTGTAGTGTTGTTTTATGTTATCAGATAGGACATTTAATGAGGATTTCAAAAATGTACTTAAAACAGTCATTTTCTCACCCTAAGTGGGTTTAACAAGCGATTTTGTCCGTAACTGTTTATTCTCAAAACGGTGTTACTAGCAGTTCAAATTTTGACACCCATTTTTTCCCTGACTGTATCAAATTTTGTAGTGTCGTTTTATGTTGTCAGATAGTAAATTTAATGAGGATTTCAAAAATGTACTTAGAACAGTCATTTTCTCACTCTAAGTGGGTTTTACAAGTGATTTTGTCCGTAACTGTTTATTCTCAAAACGGTGTTACTAGCAGTTCAAATTTTGACACCCATTTTTCCCCTGACTGTATTAAATTTTGTAGTGTTGTTTTATGTTGTCGGATAGGACATTTATTGAGGATTTAAAAAATTTGCTTAAAACAGTCATTTTCTCACTCTAAATGGGTTTTACAAGCGATTTTGTCCGTGACTGTTTATTCAAAACGGTGTTACTAGCAGTTCAAAGTTTGACACCCATTTTTCCTCTGACTGTATTAAATTTTGTAGTGTTGTTTTATGTTATCAGATAGGAAATTTAATGAGGATTTCAAAAATGTACTTAAAACAGTCATTTTCTCACTCTAAGTGGGTTTTACAAGCGATTTTGTCCAAGACTGTTTATTCTCAAAACGGTGTTACTAGCAGTTCAAACTTCGACACCCATTTTTCCCCTGACTGTATTAAATTTTGTAGTGTTGTTTTATGTTATCAGATAGGAAATTTAATGAGGATTTCAAAAATGTACTTAAAACAGTCATTTTCTCACTCTAAGTGGGTTTTACAAGCGATTTTGTCCGTAATTGTTTATTCTCAAAACGTTGTTACTAGCAGTTAAAAGTTTGACACCCATTTTTCCCCTGACTGTATTAAATTTTGTAGTGTTGTTTTATGTTATCAGATAGGAAATTTAATGAGGATTTCAAAAATGTACTTAAAACAGTCATTTTCTCACTCTAAGTGGATTTTACAAGCGATTTTGTCCGTAACTGTTTATTCTCAAATCGGTGTTACTAGCAGTTCAAACTTTGACACCCATTTTTCCTCTGACTGTATTAAATTTTGTAGTGTCGTTTTATGTTATCAGATAGGAAATTTATTGAGGAACAGTCATTTTCTTACTCCAAGTGGGTTTTACAAGCGATTTGGTCTCTGACTTTTCTTTCAAATTGTGTCTATAACATTTTATATTTTGACACCACTTTTCTCCCTGAGTTTACTTGTTTTTGTAGTGATGTTTTATGTCATTAGACAGAAAATTTAATGAGAATTAGAAAAATGTGCTTAAAAATATGATTCGGTCACTCCAAGTGGGTTTTACAGGCAATTTAGTCCTTTAAACCGTGTTCAAAATTTAGATCACAATTCTACTAACTTAACAAACCAGTTTTTCCTAAACTACTCGAAAACGGTAACTGTTAAAAAAAAAATTGCAGGAGACCAAAAATGTTCCTAATCAACTCCTTAATTTAGCACCGTAAGGTTGCAGGACCGTTTTAGCTTCCAGTATACAGGGTGTGCATGAAAAGTATGGTAATTGAATGTTTTCGGTTATGCTGTACACATTTTTTGAGATAGAATTGTTTGCTTAACACTACTGGAAAAAGGAGCTCAAGACGGCTAATTTGAGCGATTCAACTTCCCTGAACTCCCAAAAAATAACCGAATTACAGACTGTTCAAATTTACAAACTGATTTGAAAATTTGTCGCACTAAACCAGTTTTTCCTAAATAACTCGAAAAATTTGAAAGAAATCTGAAATGTTCGTAAAGAAGAGCTACACTCATGTCTGGAGTTTCACAGTCCGCTACTATACAGGGGGTGCATGAAAAGTATAGTGATTCAGATTTATGACTTTTCAAATTAATGACAGTCGCAGGACAGGAAAATTATATTTTTTAAGCAAATTTTAATTAGACCCATAAATTTACTGGTAAAATTGGTAAATTTTCTTGTCACATTGAATGTTACTTTACCTTGCGGCAACATTGCGCTTATGGAATGAAGTAATCCTTTACTGTTTACCGTCCTTGGTACAGGGTGTCCTGGATATTTCAGAGAGTGGTCTTAATGTGTTTAACTTTCAAACCAAAAGCATCAGATAACTTTTCGTAACTTCAAGTAAAACATAAAATTAATAAACAAGAGTTCAAAGAGAAAATCCAATTTAAGTTCCAATCGCAAACGACCGGTAACGGACGAGAATTGCGAGGGTTACTAACTTAACAAAAGAAGCTCGAGATACTGATTACAATTGCGAAACAAAATAAAACGAATTTAATACCCGAAATCACGAGATTCCTTTTCCAGAGGAAGAAATAATATTATTGCGGAAAATGTTACTAGCGCATGTAGTTTCAAATTAAACGAACATACGTTGCTACTCTCGGTTTAAACTACTGAATTTCACCTGCAATTTGAAATGAGGTTATCTGCATGCCTGGAAATTATTTTCCCCCATTTTAGCTCGGGATGAATGCATTAAATATTTCCTTATGTTAGTTAGAACGTCTTGGATAATAAGCATCCATTTCCCCAGCTGGAAACGTATAATAGACGCAACGTAATTAAGAGGTTATATGAGTCGAATTATAAAACGTAAAAGCAAAAATATTTTAAGGGAAACGTTGGGCTTTTAATATAAAGACCGTCGACTTTTTCTCCCTGGAAATTAAATGGAAAAAAAGGAGGAATAAGACAAAGGAAGTTTGGGATGTTGAATGAAAATTGATTTATCAGCACCGAGTTGGCAAAAAGTCAGAATCAGACGGCGTTTTCAGGGAAAGAATCGTGATGGAGAGAAATTTTTAGATCGGGCTTTATTGTTTTACGCCGACTTTTAAATTATAAGTACGATTAGAGGCAATGGTCTTGAAGGTTCCATAAAGTGACATTTTAAAATTATTCCTTTATTTTAACAGTTAGTTTTAGAATCATCAGTCACTTTAAACCTGCCATTTAATGTATTTTCTTATTCATTTCCAGTTAGATTATGTAAGTACAATACAAACGAATAAAAGGAAACGGAATTTTCTAAAAATTTAAAATAAAAAAAATAAGTATTTCATAAAATATTGTTTTACTATAATTTTAATTATTAAAATTTATTTTATTAAGTTAGATTAGATAGAAGTATTACTTTACCCTGACAATTTGTTTTTTCCCCCACATTCTACTAAAATTCAGGGTGCATTCAACAGTCAGGAACAAAATGACTTATCAAACCGACTTGGAGTAAGTAAACGACGGTTTTAAGCACATTTTTGGAATCCTCATTAGATTTCCTATCCGATAACCTAAAAAAACTAGCTTAACTAGTTTCGGATGACGTGACAATTTTCAAAATGTTGGTTAGTTTTTTAAACAATTACTGAAATGTTAGGCGCAATTTCACCTATGTATCAGAAAAGTGAAACATATTTTAGGCAGTGATCCTGTATTTTTTTCACATTTTGGCAACAATGCCATTATTTGCCCTGACGTCATAATCAAGTTTTCGTTTAAAGACTGTATGTGTGTGTTGGGGGTAAATTAAAATGTTGTCACGTCAACTTGTCTGTATAGAGGTCTCAAGGGATACCAAGTTGGTGCTTTATTAGTAAATCTAATTTCCAAGTTCGTCCAACTCAATTTCAATTAGGACTCAGATGAAAACTAAAACTGTATGTTTTCTAGACTGAAATTGACAATTTCTAATACAACTTCAGGAATCAACTCTAAAAGTGTCAAAATCGTGCAAAAAAATTGATTGGAGTAAATTACAAAGTTACAGGAGAACGAGTTGAAACCAGGAAGGAAAAATTGGAAAGGTGAATATAATCAGCACTTCATAAATTATCATTATTTGTAACATTTCATGATTGCGTGACGACAATGAACCTATAAATCAACGTTTTCGAGCTTATTTATTAAATTACAGTGTGTAGTTTATTAAAGTATGGGTCTAATTGAATTTTGAAGTGTTTATAGGTCATTTGTAATTTAATAACTATGATGACAAGACAAGATGGTTGCTTTATCAATTTTGTAATGTTAAAACCATTTATACGTCATCTTCCATAATATAGTACGTTAAACCATAACCTTAAAATGTTCATAAAAAGACAAAGAAATGTGAAATTTAATCAATGTTGTAAAATGCATTTATATACTAACAAAGGATAAATTTAATCTGAACATATAATTTAGAAACGTTATTATTTCATAATGTTGGGCCCAATTATATAAAAGTAAAAGTTTTCTATCATTTTGTAGAAAAGAACCTTTTATAGAGCATTAAAAGAAATTTATGAGAATCGTTAAATCAGAAATAATGGCCATTTACTACTTCTAGAACTGATTCATTCCATACTATTTCACTGCCACGTTTCTTCTAAGCACTATTAGATCATTTTCGAATAATGCATATTAACAGTTTATACTAAAAAAATATTTTTTTCCCCAACTAACATGATAAACATACCATTATTGACCGATTTGTAACTTAATAAATTAGTTTTCTCTACTTTAATGGTAATTGTTGACCTAGGTCAAAAATAGAGTCTAATCTCCAGTTCTAGTCTGGCACAAACACAACAAAAAAAGAAATTTTATTGACCTAGGTAAATAATAATGTCAATGTCTATTAAGACGTATGACATATGACTTGACAGAGACAGATAAATTAGGTTGTCTCTCATTCAAAAGCCAGCAGAGGGTGCTGTACGCAGGTGTATTTACCTCAAGGTATCTTTGAGCCGAAGCCGATGGAACCAGAGCAAGACAGCAACAAAATAAAAAAAGATACACAATAGAAATAGAACTGACACTTGACACTGATGACAGCATTCCTATTTTGTCGCAGTCAGCTGTCAAACCACGTTTTGCGTTTATGGTGTTTTCGGTTTTTCCTCCAACAAATCAACAATTTAAAGTCAAAGCAGAAAATAAGTCGTTTCTAAAAAAAATAAACAAAAATAAGAGTTGTTTTTGTGATTACTTCATTCACAGGTCTTTATTAACGTCAGTTGTCAAATGTCAGATTGTTCAAACCCGTATATCTCGTTTAAAAAGTAGTGTTTTAATCGGATTCAGTGTTTCAATCTTATTAATATTTACGATCGACTAGTCAATCCAAATCGTTGATCTGCGTTGTTTATATCGAGGATTTTATAGCGGTTTACTTGATTGGATTCAATTTGCTCGATATAAACGTAGTCAATGATGTCTTAAAATTCCGTGCATGTTCTTTGTAAAAAATTTAATACCATAAAATTTAAAATAATAAAAATTATTTTTTCTTTTATTATTCAATTAAATTCCTAATTTGAGCGAAATTTTCGAGCACTTTTTCCAAAAACTTTCCATAACTTGCTTACTTGACAGTTGACGACCAAAAGTGATTGAACTGAAAAGATAGCTCAGGTCGTAAACTTTTCAAAAATATACTCATTTAAGTTAGTCGGTTGCACCGTTTGGCCGCTAGATGTCGTCAAAGTCAAGCTTCACAAACCTTCAAAGTGATTTAACCACTTTTGCTTTAACTTAAAATAATTCAGTTATTTGAACAGTTACGACAAAAGGTCACTGAAGGTAAAATATAGTCCAGACCAAACACTTTTCAACGGTGTGTTCAAAAAAGAGTGGTTTGTTAGTTTGACCGCTAGAGGGCGTCAAAGTCAAGCTTTTGGACAATTTTGATCATTTTTGCTTTTTAAACAGATATTTCCCGGAAACTCAAATTTTGTTTTTCACTTTTTTTGGGATACCCTGTATTCAGCCACTAATCTTCTGAGAAATCCTGTATCATCCTGACATCCATTTTGCCCCAACTGTCAGGGTTTTGGGGATCACCTGGAAATTATGTCAATTTTGACGGTTTTCAGTGCGTGGCACCCTTAACAAATGACATTTTTACAAATGACACTTTACGTCATTTTTGTATCATCAACTTGAAGAAATTTAGGTAATGGAAGTTTATTTAAGAAATTCAAAGTTATTTCAAAATAAATTCTATGCACTCCTTTAATTTTTTTGACAATTTTTGTTTTTAATTTTTTCAAAAACAAACGGTGCCTTGTACCAAAAAATAGCTTTGAAAGTGAAAGTTGCATTCCCTCAGGGTACGTTATTGTGGTAACAGTTTCAGATCTCAAACTTGAAGCGTTGCTGAGATATTTAGCAAAAACTACAAAAAAAGCAAGGTTAACTTTGACGCCCTCTAGCGGCCGAACCGGAAAACTTAGCCGTGTTCGCTCAACGTCACGTGAGAGCACCATTCATTAGCTTTCTTTTGTTATATGACTAGTATATACAGGATGGTTCAAATAAGCGAGGTATTCACGATTTTCTGGATAAGTGCACCAAAATTTTGAAAAAAAATCAAATATCTCAAATCAAAATTTTTTAACAGTAATGAAAATATAAATATATTTCTTGTTAATTTTTAATCAAATTATAAATTTTTTTTGCTTATTCTGATAAAAAAAACGACGTTTAAAAAAAGTCAGGTGACATTTAGATATAAATTTGATGATTTGACCATATTTACTTTAAAAACGGTCATGTGACCTCTAAAATACGATTTTACCATTTAAAACAGTAACCATTGCGACTTTCAAAAAAAAGTCACGTGACTTAAAAAATATTATTTTAAACTGAAAAATGGTCACGTGACTGTTTAAATAATATTTTAACATTTAAAACGGTTAACACACTTTTTTAAACTACCTTTATTTTGACTGAGCGAAGCTCCGTTATTTAAGAGGCTACAGAAAAGTGTAAATAAGGAAAGTTGTAGAAAATTTCATCTTCTACAAGTTTGTGTTAAGGTGTTTTGACCTCAGGGGTCTCTTTAAGGATTTACAAGGCAAAACGTGACAGGGTGTACCAAACAGCATTTCGACTAAAAAATAGGCTTATCACTTTCAACGTAGGACATTTTTTGTTTTTCTTCTTGTATTATTTTAATATTTCTACATCCTCAAGAGGCCTAATGAGAAATCTTATTAATATGACTTTTTGCATGGGATTCTAGAGTGTAGAACAATAATGACATAAGTTACCTCAGTTTTTCAATTACTAGCATCAATAGTGTTGAGTAGAATTACTGCAGAACTCTGTTACCAGGATTGATACTGAATTAATTACCTAAAAGTTATGTTATTAGGAAAAGTGCCTTTTCTTTTCTTCTCTCAAATTACGTGTCATACCAAATGTGGTTTACTAGAAATCTGAAATATACTGATCTAATCTAACTAACTAAATCTGTTTCTAGTCCCATTTGGGACACTTGGACACTTATTCTTCCTTCCTTTAGGTGCTTTTAGTACTACCAGCACTCTCCTAAATCCGGCACTGCTAATTCCTTTATTTTAAAAAATTTCTAATACTTTCCTGCTATTGAAACTACCTTATCATTTCATGCTTTGCACGCCAACCTTTGTCACCCTGATTAAATATTGTACACGAATTGGAACGACTACATTTTTCCTATACATTTCTATAAGATCTTTTCAAAAGGCTCTTGGCAAAAATGACGGTGGTTATTTACTTTCTTTTATACGGTTAATAAGTGTTTGGGAAAGGAATTACAAGCTCATTGACTCCTTAATGATCCTGGACAGAAAAGTAGCAAGTAATGTTAAGTTTAAGCAGCAAAATACCAGTTTGGAGCAATTAAATTCACTTGATAAATTGCAACCCAATTTTATTAAACGGAATAGAATATTGAAGGACAAAATTTAAATTAAATAATTTGGTTTACTTTGTTGAGAGTTCTCGGTTCTATATTTGCTTTCAAAAAGGATAAAAACGATTCAATTTTTAAAATATTAGATTATCAAAAATGTTTCGTTTGAATAGTTGAGTTAGCTACTAGCTTCCACAATGAAGTTGGTTTTGAACAATAATACACAGTCTCAGTTTATAGTCAACTTTTCAACTTGTAAAAAATACACCCAAAGTATTTGCTTAGGTATAAAGTTTACATTACAAAACAAGAAATTTTTGAACTAAAACTGTTGAACATATCCTTTAAACCTAGTGTCTCAAAGAGTAAACCGAAATTTGAATATTCAAACATGCCAACTTCTTGGAGCCCTTTGTTGTTTAGCAAAACTTCTATTTTCACTTGCCATCCCCCCAAACTCTACTTATTCCACTCTTACTTTACATATCATCCCAGTAAGTTTTAGGAAACTTGTTTGCCTTCGGTCTCCTTAACACGTCTCCTTCCACTTTAACTTGGGCAAAGCGTCTTTGATGCTGCTCACACGCAAAAGAATTACTGTATATATTACTTTAAGGGTTACTTTTATTGTCGTAATTTAACCACCATCCTACAGTGAGAAGCAATTTAATGTAAATTAGAAACGTGCTCAATGTTTTGTTTCATGCATCGCCAATCGTTCTATCCAGTTGCTTTATGTGCAGTAATAATATGAATTTATTTGTTTAGTATTGAATATTACATAAAAATGAGGAAGTAAAGTTTTGAATTTATAAGGGAAATGCGTTAAAAAAAGTTTAGATAATTTCAAAGTGATGCGGGTTAGGAGTTCCTAAACATTTCAATAATAATAATTAGTAATGGTTAAAGTAAATATTTTACTTTACCAGGAAAATTTAACTGCTAAATTATCAGTAAATTACTGACAAATTACAGACACTGTGTTTTTGGTAGTTCAAACTTTGATACCAAATTTTGAATGGTTTTTCCAGGTTATAGAAAAGGAAATTTAATGAGGATTTCAAAAATGTTGCAAAACATACGATAATGGACAGGAATACGACACTTCCAGGTACTACAAAATGCTGCATATAATAGAATCATATGATGAGGCCTGATATGATACTTTAAGAAGAAGAAGAATACGAAAAATGTGCTTAAAACAGTCACTTTCTCACTCCAAGTGTGTTTTATAAGCTATTTTATCTCTTTCTTTCATACTGTGTACAGTTTAAACTGTGACACCGTTTTTTTTGTTGACTGTACCAAATTTTAGGTTATTGGATAGGAAGTTAGTTGATGATTTAAAAAATATGCTCTAAACTGTCATTTTTTCACTCCAAGTGGGTTTTACAGGGTTGACTGTCTGTTCGAACTATGTTTCTGGTAGTTCAAACTTTGACACCGAATTTCTCCCTGACTGTATTGGATAGCAAATTTAATGAGGATTCCAAAAATGTACTTAAAACTGTTATTTTTTCAGTCCAAGTGGGTTTGACAAGAAATTTTCAAGGAAAGGGTAGAATTTCATAAAAATTAACTTATTGGACCACTTACGGAGATTCTAGTCAATTTTCAAAGGCAAAACTTTGAAAAAATAGTCAAATTTTATGAAACCTAATTTAACAAGTTATTTGCAGTCTTTCTAATCAATTTTTAAACTAAGAATTATAAAAAATTATAGAATTTCATGAAAATAAGCTTACTGGACCATTTGCAGACATTCTAGTCAATTTTCAAAGTCAAAACGCTGAAAAATAGTAAAATTTTATGAAACCTAATTTAACGAGTTATTTGCAGTCTTTCTAGTCAATTTTCAAACTCAAAATTATAAAAAATGATAGAGTTTTATGAAAATAAACTTACTGGACAATTTGCAGGCATTCTAGTCAAATTTCAAAGTCAAAACGCTGAAAAACAGTCAAATTTTACGCGTTACTTGACTAAAAAAAGTCAAAATTTTAGAAAATGGTAGAATTTTATAAAAATAATCTTACTGAACTATTTGCAGTCATTTTAGTTTATTTTAAATTTTTTAAAAACAAAAAAGTGTTAATCTGATGCTAAAACTATCAAAACTTGTCAGAATTATAGTTAGAAAAATTGATTGAAAACTGTAAAGTGTCATTTTAGAAATTAAACAAATATAATACATCGTTTATATAATCACCCTGTAGTTTGTAAAATAACTTAATTATGGAATGGTAAAATGGAAATTGAATTCAGATTTCATACTCGATTTCATATTAATGCAAAACTAAATTTTAAGTTAATTGTCATTTTTATTATAATTAATGTATACACGGTAGTCAAAAATAGTATACCTACTGTTTATTAAGCTTTTATTGACCTGTATTTGTATGAAATATTCAATTTCAGACATTTATTTTCAGGATTTTATTCGAAAATTTCCAATTTGGTACAAAACCTCGTAAGGCTAGTTTCTTGGTAAACAAACTGATATATGCAGGTTTTTTGTTTCACTTGAACGGAAAATTGTATATATTTTACATTTACCCTGTAACCCGAAAAAAACATTTTTTGACCTGGTAATTTACTGAACTTTGTTAGTTTTATTTTTTCAATTGCATATAAGAAACAAAACCCAAACAGTGCATTTATAGAAATAAACTAAACTGTTTGTCAAACATTTACGAATAATTCATAAGGTTTGTTCATTTTATAGTCATTTACGTTAGTTTACGCCATAAATCTTATCGTCGTCTGATAAATTGCCAGTTCATTACGAATCCATTAAAGCCCCCTCAGTAAACTTAAACTTATTTCGTTATGAAATATGTTTTGGTCAGAAATTGCAACTTTCAGCGCCATTTTCGAGCGGTTTATTAACCGACTAAAAGGCCAATGAATCATATAAAGTCGGTTCGTTAGCTTTAGTCACGAATAATCCGTGTAGAAAATGATCGATTCTGACACTTACCTAAACAAATTGTGTGACCCACATTCATATTTGCATTTGCCTTGTTGCCAAAGTGAAAACCCAAAGAAATGTCTATCAATAAATTGTATCTAACAACCTGACTAAATGGTAAAATAATGGTAAAATATATAAATAGGCTGAATGTCAATTATAGAGATTCTAAAACACCTATTCCACCGTAAAAAAACCTTAAAAATTACATTTAAATCAACGTTGCCAAAGCCAAAACTCTCGTTTTGGCAACTTTGATTCGTGTGGTTACAAAAAATTAGACCACTCTGACGAACTGAACTAGCCAAGACGTTTAATGACAGGCTTTAGTCACTTGACAGCTGTCAAAACTCAATAACCAGTGCCGTAAAACTGTCAAATGTCTAATAGTGCCGTTTTTTTAATGAATCACGCCACAAATTGTTATTCGTGACTCTGTAGAGTTAAATTGGCAAATGGCAAATTTGACATTGAAAGACACTTTAAGACAATACATTTGACAGCTGTGACAATGACAGTTTACAGCGTGGTTTATAGTCACTTGTGATAACTGATAACTATTAACATAACTCATTCAGTAGTGGCATGAAACTATATCAAGTGCAAAACAGTTGTATTTCGTATTTACACCCGAAATTTGACGTTTGTGAGTCTAAAGTGACATTTTGATGTTTCTTACGTCACCTGACAGCTGTCACAATTGTCATTGTCCATTAAACAGTGCCGTGAAACTGAGAAATGTCAAATAGTGGCGTTTCTTTGATGAATCACGCCACAAATTGTTATTTGAAACTCTATAGAGTCAAATTTGGCAAATGTGACATTGAAAGACACTTTAAGACAATACATCTGACAGCTGTGACACTTCATGACAGTTCACAGCGTGGTTTCTAGTTAGGTGATACTAACTGATCACTATTAAAACTCATTCAGCAGTGACAGGAAACTATATCAAGTGCAAAACAGCTGTACTTCGTATTTACAACTCAATAAAGCACCAAATTTGACACTTGGAAGTCTAAAGTGACATTTACATATGTTCCTTACGTCACCTGACAGCTATCACAATTGTCAAAATCCATTAAACAGTGCCGTGAAACTGAGAAATGTCAAATAGTCGTGTATTTGATGAATCACGCCACAAATTGTTATTAGTAACTCTGTAGAATTAAATTTGGCAAATGTGACATTGAAAGACAGTTTAAGACAGTACATCTGACAGCTGTGACACTTCATGACAGTTCACAGCGTGGTTTATAGTCAGTTGTGATAACTGATAACTATTAAAACTCATTCAGCAGTGGCATGAAAGTATATCAAGTGCAAAACAGTTGTACTTCGTATTTACACTTCAATAAAGCCCTAAGTTTGACATTTGTGAGTATAAAGTGACATTTAAATATGTGTCACCTGACAGCTGTCACAATTGTCAAAATCCATTAAACAGTGCCGTAAAACTGTAAAATGTCAAATAATGGCGTTTCTTTAATGAATCACGCCACAAATGGTTATTCGTAACACAGTAGAGTTAAATTTGGCAGTTTTGATGTTATATTTGACAGGTATGACATTGAATGACACTTTACAGTGTGACTTATAGTTAGGTGACACTTGATATAACTATTAACACTCATTCAGCAGTGAGATAAAACTATCGAATTTGAAACAGTGGTAGTACCTTGCATTTACCTCAATAAAACCCCAAATTTGACATTTGTGAGGCTAAACAACACGTCAATATGATTTTCTACGTCACCTGACAGCTGTCAAAAATCACGCAACTGTGACGTGAAGTTACCAATTCAAAATATTTCTACCCTTAGAAAAATCACATTGTATTTATAGTTCTATGGAGCGAATTTTGACAGTTGTGACGTTAAACGACGTAATTATCCAAGCGTCTCTTAACGTCAAAACTGTCAAATTTGGTTCCAAGGAACTGTAAACACCACTTACATTTCCAATAGAGCGGCAATTCCTCAAAGAATCTTCATCTATTTGACATTCAGGTTACTGGTAAGTTGGTTTTGACAGTTAAGACAGCTGTAATATTTAAGTATTCCTTAACGGTCCAACTGTCAAAATTGGTTTTATAAAGCCTGTAAAGACTACTTAATACAGCGTGGTTCCTCCAAGAAGAAATATGATTATTCTAGCTTTAGAATACAAACTCCATAAACATAAACTCCATCGTTGACTCACCCTGTACACAATATTTACCATCTTTACACGTTTTTTCCCGTCAAAATGGAAGAAGTATTTATTGATCATAAATTGATTGATTGAACATACTTCAGTGGAGTATTTTCCCCAGCTCTAGTCACGAATAATCTGAACGCAAAGATCGTGTAAAGAATGATCGATTCCTGACACTTACACAAACAAATTATGTGACCCACATTCATATTTTCGTCGTTTGTAGGGGCGGAAAATTTTTCTGAAATTATTCAAGGCAAACAAGGATTTTACATCCGTCTTGGCAATTGAAATCCATTTGCGCTTGATTTTAAAGTGGGACAGATAAATCATAAATATTTATTCATAGTAAAGTGCATTTAGCGGTACAACTTCTGTACAACAGAAGAGATTCAAGAGGACAAGTGTCGTTTGTCATCATTATTGGATTAGCAATGTTTTTTTTAATTCAAATATAACAAAGAAAAAATGAATTTATTAGAATTATTTTGAGTTATTTTATTAAATTTAGTTTTATTCACTAGTAAACAAATTTTGCTTTAAATCACTGTAAATTAGCTTATAGTAAATAAACAATTGTTTTTTAAGCTTTACTTTTTATGAATAAACGATAGTTTATTCTTTAGTTTCTTTTCTCACTCTGTTTAGATTTAACAAGGTGAATTTTTAAAATAATTTCACTCAAATTCAGAAAACTTCTAGAAATTCAGGTAAAGCACAATTCCTGATAAACTACTATCTGATCTTACTACTAAATTACACTATCTTTTGTATTACAATTTTTCTATAAATTTCTTTACAAAATTTCAACCAAACCCTATTCTGGTAAGTACGCTACTTTATCAAATTCCGTTGATGTGAAAAGCAGATTGGAATTTCCTCGTTAAACAAAACCACTAACGACCTCCTCTTGAACATACTGCATTCACTTCATAGACAAGAGAGCATATAGATTGGTTCTAGAACAGTAAACGCAAGTAAACTAATTATTTAGAGTATGTGCATATACACCCGCCATCTTGCTGTTTTAGCTCCATGTAAAACATACATTTTGATCTTTAGGTTTATTACCTTTTTTTAAAGAGAGTGTGGTTATAGAAAAACCATAGGAAAACCGTCTAACTGACAGAGAAACATTGATTATTGCATGCGCGAGACAATGACAAAAAACTTTGTGGTATAGACTGGATTAGTAACATAATACAATTTTTTTTAATACAAAATGTAATTTTCTTGTTGTCAATGTAAAAATTCAAACCTTTTTATAGCTCTAACATTAAATTTATGACTAGAATCCGGATTAAAAAGCACAAAAATCGTGAAAAAACTACTTGAGAGTATTTGGAAGGTTTTTGGACTATTTAAACAGCATATTGAAGATTCTGGAATGCTTTAGAGGCATTTGGAATCTCTTACACGGTTCACAACATTTTTTGGAAGCTTCTAAACTGCTTTAATATCTTCTGGGAGCTTCTAGACTAGTTGAAAAGTATTTGGAATTATTTAGACTGTTCTAAATGCTTTTGGAAGCTTCTAGACTATTTTGAAAGAATTCCGACTGCTTTAGAAGCATTTTTAAGTTTCTGAAGTGTTTTGAAATCTTTTTAAACTACTTTAGGAGCATTGAAGGTTTTGGACTGCTTTTAAGACATGTGAATTTGAACTTTTGGAAGTTTTTAAACTGCTGTAGAAGCATACGGAAGCTTTTAGACTGTTCTAAATGCTTTTGCAAGCTTCTAGTCCATTTTGAAAGACTTCCGACTGCTTTAGAAGCATTTTGAAGTTTCTGAAGTGTTTTGAAATCTTTTTAGACTACTTTAGGAGCATTGAAGGTTCTGGACTGCTTTTAAGACATGTGAATTTGAACTTTTGGAAGCTTTTAAACTGCTTTACAAGCATACGGAAGCTTTTAGACTGCCTTGAAAATTTTTGAGAGTTTCTAGACTAGTTGAAGATTATTTGGAAGCCTTTAGAGTGTTCTAAAAGCTTTTGGAAGCTTCTAGACTATTTTGAAAGACTTCCGACTGCTTTAGAAGCATTTTGAAGTTTCTGAAGTGTTTTGAAATCTTTTTAAACTACTTTAGGAGCATTGAAGTTTCTGGACTGCTTTTAAGACATGTGAATTTGAACCTTTGGAAGTTTTTAAACTGCTGTAGAAGCATACGGAAGCTCTTAGACTGTTCTAAATGCTTTTGCAAGCTTCTAGTCCATTTTGAAAGACTTCCGACTGCTTTAGAAGCATTTTGGCATTTCTGAAGTGTTTTGAAATCTTTTTAGACTACTTTAGGAGCATTGAAGGTTCTGGACTGCTTTTAAGACATGTGAATTTGAACTTTTGGAAGCTTTTAAACTGCTTTACAAGCATACGGAAGCTTTTAGATTGCCTTGAAAATTTTTGAGAGTTTCTAGACTAGTTGAAGATTATTTGGAAGCCTTTAGAGTGTTCTAAAAGCTTTTGGAAGCTTCTAGACTATTTTGAAAGACTTCCGACTGCTTTAGAAGCATTTTGGAGTTTCTGTAGTGTTTTGAAATCTTTTTAGACTACTTTAGGAGCATTTGGAAGGTGTTTCGACAGTTTAGAGAGCTTTGAAGGTTCTGGACTGCCTTTAAGGCATTTGAAACCACCTTGAAGAAGGTTTTAGAAACTTTTGGAAGCTGTTAAACTGCTTTAGAAGCATTTGGAAGCTTTTAGAAGCTTCTAGGCTGCTTTGTAAGCTTTGCTAGGCATTTTAGAGGTTCTATAGTGTTTTGCAATGTTTTTAGACTACTTCAGGAGCATTTGGAAGTTTTTTTGGTCAGTTTAAATTTGTAAATTGATACTTATACATTTTGCAACATGTTTTTGTCGTTCAGAAGCTTTCAATATCTCAATATAGCAATTTTTTGCAAAAGCAGTTATTAGTTTAGTTTATTTTTAAAAACTTTTAAAGTCTGTTTAGTAAAAATTAGTTAAACCATACAAAAATAGCAATAAATAAGCACAAAAAACTAAAATAAAAAGCAATAACAAAATCTGTCAAATGACGTGTTTTTACATAAATCGTTCACATTAGATGTCAAAGGTTGGTGCTTTCATTATTTACAAAAAGCGAAATTTCTAGAAATCCGGACTCTATTTATGACAGTTATATGACGTTTGTCTTCGTAGTCTGACAGTTGACATATATGCGTGCACGTTTCAAAAGTCACACATGATACAACCGAAATTATTTGATATGTTGTCATAGTTGACCTTCTGGCAGTTGTGACAGAATTCCGATTTCACAGCTGTCACATAAAGTCACTAAAATTGTAGTTGTTTTTACATGTGACAATGTATCTTAACATTTATTGGTAAAAGGTGTCATATTCACAAAAAGCATTAATCTGTCATTAAAATACCCCTGTAACGCTCGACCATGAAGCTGTATTCAACCATTGTGACAGATTTGTCCACGTCACACGTCAAAACTACCAAAAAATCACTAATAAAACTATAAAATTTTAGTTATAAATATTAATGTGATTGTATTGCTTTTACACAAGTTTTCCAGTTTTTTTGCTTTATTGAGTGGTATTTGACAGTTTCCATGTTTATGACAGATTGAAATAGTCAAATACAGGTCACGAATGTCTAATTTCCTTTTCCTGTATAAAGACAAATATTTTTGCTCCTTTAATTAATAATTTAAATAGAACGTTGAATTAGTGTTAAAAAAAAAACTAACTTTTCCAAATATCCAAATTGACAACCCTGTCAGAAAGCGAACTAAACACAGGGATGATTACAAATGTTTTAATTACAAAATTGATCTGCCAGCCATTCATCTAGCCGACGAATTCAAAAAGGCGTTTGGCAACGTTGCAGCAAAATTTTCGCCTACTTTTTTCTAGACTTTCTATCTTTGTCTCGCACATGTATTTATAAATCTTTCTCTGTCAGTTACACGTTTTTTCCTTGAATCCAACATATTTCTGAGCAGAATTGAAAATGTCTGTTTACCAGCACAATTTCGAAACGAAAAAGCTGAAATAAAATCTATCGACAATAAAAAGTTTGTCCTCGTTTTAATGGTGGTGGAGCCATAACTCACACGAGAGAAATATCGCATTTGCCAGATAAACGTCAGCTAATCAATACCATAACGGTGCGCAAATAGCGCAGACGAAAATACACTCGTCATTCATATGCATTTATATTACGCTGATCAAGTTGGTATTGTGTTTTGCGTTAATGCCATGTATGAATTATGATAAATGTCTAAGCTGAAATGCATCTGGATTTTACGATCGTTCTGTATATGCGCGAAATTGGATAAACGTGTCTTCTCTATATCAATGTTAGTCCTCAATTACTTTGAGTACGTTTATTTAACCATCAGCACTATTATTTCAACACATTCTGTTACTCTTCTTTTCTCACTCTAAAAGATCTCAGTTTTTCTCTAAAATGCAGCGATGCAAAATTTTCGGAAAAATCTGAAAATTCAAAAATAATTCGTTTTTAAGTAGTTGTACCAAACATCTCAATTTTCTGGTAAATTTCCAAAAATTTAAATTTTCCAACTCAAAAATTACCGCTTTTACATACCAGCTGAAATGAATTAGCATTTGGCATCGATGAGAGTGCCTTCTGTCAAAAAATTTAGGCAATTATCCTGCTCAATCATTTCCAGCTAAGTATAGGCGGTAATTATCGAATCTGAAAATTTCCTTTTTCTGGAAATTTACAGGAAAATTACTTCATGGGTAAATGAATTTTTTTCTGATACTGATGGTAGGTTTTCATAATAACAGTCAAATTTGTCATGCATTCTAATAAAAAAACTAACTCTAAATTTTTTTGCAATAGAAATTTTAATTTGGATTGATATTGGATGTTTTGTACCAAGAGGTATATCTAAAGTGCTCTGGTAAATTATCAGTAAATTACTGGTAAATTACAAATAATATGTATTCCTGGCAGTTCAAATTTTGACACCGCTTTTCTCACTGACTGTACCAAGTGTGTTGTTTCAGTTATTCGATAGGGAATTTAATAAAGATTCCAAAAATTTGCTTAAAACAGTAATATTTTCACTCCAAATGGGTTTTACAGGTAAATTTGTCCCTGACTGTCCTTTCTAACTGTGTTTCTGGCAGTTCCAACTTTGACACCGCTTTTCTCTCTGACTGTACCAAATTTTGTCGTATTTTTTTAGGTTATTTGATAGAAAATTTAATGAGGATTCCAAAAATTTGCTTAAAACAGTAATTTTTTCACTCCAAGTGGGTTTTACAAGCGAATTTGTTCCTGACTGTCCTTTAAAACTGTGTTTCTGGCAGTTCAAAATTTGACACCGCTTTTCTCGCTGACTGTACCTAATTATATACTATTTTTATAGGTTATTGGATATGAATTTTAATAAGGATTCCAAAAATATGCATAAAACAATAATTTTTTCACTCCAAGTGGGTTTTATAGGTACATTTGTCCCTGACTGTCCTTTCAAACTGTGTTTCAGACACTTCAAACTTTGACACCGCTTTTCTCACTGACTGTACCAAATTTTGTAGTGTTGTTTCAGTTATTCGATAGGGAATTTGATAAAGCTTCCAAAAATTTG
Source organism: Ips typographus (assembly GCF_016097725.1). Taxonomy (NCBI): domain Eukaryota; kingdom Metazoa; phylum Arthropoda; class Insecta; order Coleoptera; family Curculionidae; genus Ips; species Ips typographus. The sequence goes on along the minus strand of NC_138426.1, from coordinate 489,872 downwards.
CTTAAAACAGTAATTTTTTCACTCCAAATGGGTTTTACAGGTAAATTTGTCCCTGACTGTCCTTTCTAACTGTGTTTCTGGCAATTCCAACTTTGACACCGCTTTTCTCTCTGACTGTACCAAATTTTGTAGTATTTTTTTAGGTTATTTGATAGAAAATTTAATGAGGATTCCAAAAATTTGCTTAAAACAGTAATTTTTTCACTCCAAGTGGGTTTTACAGGCGAATTTGTTCCTGACTGTCCTTTAAAACTGTGTTTCTGGCAGTTCAAAATTTGACACCGCTTTTCTCGCTGACTGTACCTAATTATATACTATTTTTATAGGTTATTGGATATGAATTTTAATAAGGATTCCAAAAATATGCATAAAACAATAATTTTTTCACTCCAAGTGGGTTTTATAGGTACATTTGTCCCTGACTGTCCTTTCAAACTGTGTTTCAGGCACTTCAAACTTTGACACCGCTTTTCTCACTGACTGTACCAAATTTTGTAGTGTTGTTTCAGTTATTGGATAGAAAATTGAAGAAATGAGGATTCCAAAAATTTGCTTAAAACAGTAATTTTTTCACTCCAAATGGGTTGTACAGGTAAATTTGTCTCTGACTGTCCTTTCTTACTGTGTTTCTGGCATTTCAAACTTTGACACCGCTTTTCTCGCTGACTGTACCTATTTTTGTAGTATTTTTATAGGCTATTGGGTAGAGGATTTAATGAGGATTCCAAAAATGTGCTTAAAACAGTAATTTTTTTACTGCAAGTGGATTTTACAGACTATTTGTCTCTGAATGTCCTTTCAAACTGTGTTTCTGGCAGTTCAAATTTTGATACCGCATTTCTCACTGACTACCAAATTTTGTAATCTTTTTTATGCCATTGGATAGGTAATTTAAAGAGAATTTCAAAAATGAGCTCAAAACAGTAATTTTCGTACTCCAAATGGGCATTATAGGTGATTTTGTCCTTGACTGTCCTTTCCAACTGTGCTTCTGCCAGTTCAAGTTTTAACACCGCTTTTGCGCCTGACTTTTCTTGTGTGGTTTCATATTATTAGATACTAATTTTAATGAGAATTTCAAAAATATGCTTGAAACAGTCATTTTCTCACTCCAAGTAGGTGTGACAGGCAATTTTGTCTCTGACTGTTAAACTGTGCTCAAAAATTGCAAAAATCAGTTTAGAAAAGTTGTTTTGCAGTATTCGATAAAAAACGCTTGAGATTTATGACAATGGTCACGTGACTGCCTAGCTGAATTATCCTGCAAAAAACACGTCATAATTGTCACTAATGTGAAAACTGTCAAAAAATGTATGACACTTATTTTGACAATCATTATTGGCAGTTTGTAAATGTAAATTACAAGTTTTTTAAATAACAATATCTTCGGATTCGCGTCATTTTTATCATCTCAAATCATATTATTTGTCCTAATTTAAACATGAGATAATAAAGAAAAGTGACAAAAAGTTGAACTTGCATTTTTTTTAAAAAAGGTTGCTTGTTCATAAAACGTTATAAGATTGGCACAGATTTGTAATCAGAATCACTTTGTCAGAAAAGTTTTACTCTAAAACAATAATTAACGAATCAATTCAGTTTTTATTTTTCAGCATTTTATTTTGACAATATTGACCGAAAATGAATTAAAGTAATGACCCATGAGTTTACTAGTCAAATTGGAATTCACTGGAAAAATTGGTAAGTTTTCCTTTTCAAATTTTACTTTTCCTTACCGGTAAATTTACACCCATCACCAATAAATATACAAGAAATGTCAAAAGGTTCATCTCGATCATTATATTATATCCTAAAACAAACTGAAATTTGCCACAACTGCCTTAAAGTTTATTAACAGGAAATGAATGCCAATAAAGTCGGCAACACTGTACAGGAAACTAAGCTGCATCCTGCTATTTCGTTGAATATTGCATAAGATCAAGTCGGAATCTATTGAAACCGCAGCTGGTCTCGTGAGTAGCGCTTTATCATGTGCTTTGCAGCTGCGGAAATCAGCAAACTTGAAACTTTTCATTTCTCCAGTAAAGTTTCGCCATACTTGCACTGTTCTAATGGAAAACAGAAAGTCGGTTCAAAATTTTGATTAATATTCAAGCAAGCAAAAAAAAAGTTGGAGGATTGATGTTTTATTTATTATATAGTTAATAAAGTATGCCAGCAAAATATAGGAAATAACACGCCAAATTTTATTTTCAGGTAGAAAATATGAATAACTACCTAAAAAATTATGGAGATGACAGAATTCAAAGTATATCTGTCGTATTTGACAGTATTGACATTTGGTGTCGTGTCAAACTGTCATTCAATTCAATAATGTTGTCATACACCGCCCTCTGTACAAGAAAGCCTAGAATGTCACTTTTAATGGCGGCGTTAGCGGTTTTCGTTTTGTACACAAACCTATGCAGATGCAGTAGAAAATATGTTTTTTTTTATTTTTTCGTGTAGTTGATTAGAAGTTGTGAGTGAAAAATCAAAGAACGCTTCATTCCTGATCCAGATATGTATAGATATGGCTTTTTATACCCAATAAAGTCCAGCCAAAGCAAGTTTGGTTAGAACCTTTTGTCCTGGAAAGTACAACAAACTAATGTGAAAACTGCTCAATCAAAGAAAATTTGGAAATCCTTGAAACTAGGTAAGCAAAACTGGTAAATGGGTTTTATATTATTATCAAGACCTTTCTTTTAAAATGTAAATGTGCCAATGAAACTTCTAAAAGCTGTCCTGTTTCTTCAGAGTAAACCTTTGTTGCTCTCAAAATGCAGGCGGCCTCAAAATATAACTCACATACCTATGTATGTAAGAGGCAATAAGTTTACTGAATGAGAAAGCATATTGTACTTACCACTGAGTATTGTGTTGGGAGTAAAATCATTCCAGTTCAAAGCTTTCAACCACTGTTGGGTTCGAGCAGGGTCTTTTGGAAAGTAAAAGACTGACACTTTTGGGCCTTTCACCAAATTGCTTTTACAATTTGGCAAACAACAAGTGGACGACATATTGTAGAGGCAATAGAATTTAAGTTAAAAAACCAACAACAAATTATAGAACAATGAAGGAACAATAACAATAGTGATAACACAATAAAATGAACACAAACTACACTTTCACTAGAACAATAAACATATAAACAACAATATATAATAGCAAACAAAAATTACTTTGGCAAGTAATTCCAAGTCTTGACTTTAAACCTTAAAAATTAATTTAATCATCGAAAAACTCAATTTCCACAATACAAACAAATGCAAACTGTCAACCACTATTTCGGCCATATTGGAATTATTGACAAGCACCTTCTTGGCTTTCTGGTACAGAGGGCGGTGTGTCACATCACTGACACAACACGCAATGTTGCCTTTGCATCACTTTAACAACATTTTGCAAAACTGGTGTATTGACAGTTTCAATGACATTTGAAGAATATAATGGCGTTTTCGATTAGCAGGTTTAGTGCAAAACTAATGTAAATGTATCCTGCTCTATCCAGTGTCATTGAAACAGTATGGAAATACACTGGTTTTGCACTTAACATGCCAATCGAAAACGCCATAAGTAGACTAGTTTTACTGGTTTTGCACTAGACTTTCCACTGACAGGTAAAAATGACAATTGACACTTGACAAATGACTGGAAACTTTTCCAGCTAGGTTTCCGATTTGGAAACGTTTTTGCATATCCAACTCTATATTGAAATGGTATTTTCGTTTGGCCGTTAGATGGCGTCAACCTGAAATTACTTGTTTAGACTACAACAATGTATTTTTTATTATACTTAACAGAAAATACTACATTTTCAACTGTTTATAAAATACAGTAAATATGACATTTTCGGAACAGCGCACGGAAATTTTTTCCCGATCCCTCTTTCCGTGCGCTTAATAATAAACATAGATATCCATGATACTAGATATCCTATGGCAACCCGAAGAAAAAAAAGAAACGAGTAATGTGTCTATAGCAACGATTTATTTATTAATGACAAATTTTATTTTCTGTCAGTGAAAATTAAGTATTTATGTATTTATTACATTTTGCAAAAATGAATTCAGATTGTGAAGAAAATCGGGATATTCCCGAAAATATCTTACAACGAGCGGCAGAAGTGAGTGCAGATTTATTACCAGTGAAATCCAGGTTGAGATATGAACAAGAATATAACAGTTTTACCGAATGGCGGACTCAGAAACGAATCAAAATTATGAGTGACGATATTCTTTTAGTATATTTTTCTGAAAAAGCCAACACTATGAAATCCTCCACTTTATGGAGTCGATTCTCTATGTTAAAGAGTTGTTTGGCAATAAAAGAAAATACTCACCATCAATATCCAAAAACGATTGCTTTTTTGAAACGACAAGCTGTAGGATATATACCAAAGAAATCCAAGATTCTTACAGCAGAACAAGTAACCAAATTTTTATGTGAAGCTTCAGATGAAGAATATCTACTAGCAAAAGTAATTTTAGTGTTTGGCATCTTCGGTGCATGCCGCAGAGATGATTTAATACGTTTGAGTTTAGATGATGTGGAAGATAATGGGCGTTTCCTTGTCGTGTTCTTACGAGATGGAAAAACTCACAGGTCAAGAAGTTTTACCATTACCAATGAAAATTGCAAATTCGATCCCTGTACAATTTACCGAAAATACGCAGATCTCCGCCCTAAACATATGGAGAGTAGAAGATTATTTGTTGCATACCGAAACCAAAGATGTTACGCTCAACATGTTGGGTGCCATACTATCAGTGGTATTCCAAAACATATTCCAAAATACCTAAAACTAAAAAATCCCGAAGAATATACCGGACATGGGCTAAGGCGCTCTTCGGCAACCGTGTTGGTGGAAAACGGCGGTGATTTGCTCACTTTGAAAAGACACGGAGGATGGCTTTCTTCCAATGTAGCAGAAGGATATATAGAAGAGTCCATACAAAGAAAAATTGAAGTATCACGGAAGTTGTTTAGCCCTTGTAACTTGGAAACTACAACATCTGTAACAGTCAATCAAGAGAACCAAAGCACACACGAACACTCCGCTTCAACATCTTTAGCAGAGTCTTTAGTTCAACAAAAAGAAATGCAAAAGGGATTGAGCTTCAACAATAATACGAATTGTACAATAAATATTACTATTAATAATAACGGTTCTGTCCAAAATTAATTTTCTTAGAATTACCTACTTGTATTTTTTTTGTTAATTTGAGTTGTATGTACTTACATTTTTACTGTTTTAAAAATAAAAATAAATATTCCCGATTTTCTTAATAATTTTTTGCGATATTTTTTGTTTATGTTGATTTCAGGTACCTAAGTATAATAAAAAATATCGTTCATTACTCGTCCAGAAATGGATTTTCCGTTCTTGCATGACTTCCCGTGTTCGGCTGCGCCTCACACGAGAATTTGTCACGCGCGCACGGAAAAATCCTCATTTCTGTACTGGTAATGAAATATACTATAATGACCTTCCTCATTAGCACAACCAGTGTTACTGTGATCCCTTTTGTACAAACTTAAATTTAAATCCTCAACGAACGCAAACTGAAACAAACAATACGCATTTAACTGTCATTTACTGACCGAAACTTTCAAAACTCAGATATGCTCGAGCAACTGTCCAGGATTTAACGATCGCAAAAAACATGTCCTTCCTCAAGTTTCCGTCCCTTTTTTGCCGCCATTTTCGGTAATCTCTCCGCGTGCATGTTTAACTAAATCCAATTATTTTCAGCTAACCTTGGGAACTTACATTCAAAATGGATTTTTTTGGTCGGTGTGCAAAATTTTGGCCAGATTACTTTTAATTAAAAAAGTTAACCAATTTAGAGTCGGGCATGCGGAATTTATCGAAGTCACGTTCGGAACTTCCGGCAGTAAAGGGTTTTGATTTTTTTCAACATTTTTTTACTTAAATGTTCACCTGAAGCTATAAATTTACAAAAGTTTAAATTGTAATTTTATTGTTTTAGGAAGGAAAGACTCACACCAAGACAAGTACACAGATTGGAGACAGTTGTGGCATCCAAACTATGAAGACTACAGCCGTGCAGAAGCTTCAGTAGGATACGATAACAATACAGTCACCAATGTGACTGTACAGCTTGGTGCTACAGCCTACCTACATTGTAGGGTTAGGAGTTCTCCAGACAGAACTATTGGAGGTGGAGAGGTAAGTGTGAATTTCAGTAAATGCGCACAAGTAAGACGTTCGTTAACTGTAATTCAAATGAATGCAAAATCCATTCAGAAGAAAAACTGGTTCCATACATTATTTCACCTAATTTTTCTATAAATATACTGAAAAGGGAAACAAATAACTCTAATAGTTATAGTTAAAACAAACACTCTCAAAATTACCAAAGTGACACTAATACACAAATGGACAACTTTTTGAAAGTTAAGCATTTTCCCCTAAAACCACATGTTTCCAAGATATCGAGTTAATTCGTGTGAAGTTTGATCAGAGAAGTTTGTTTGTCCTCCAGTAGATTTATTATTGGCAAAACCTGTGACGAGCATTGCTCCTGCCACACAATCGTTTTAAAACCGTAATTTCATTTCATGGATGTATACCATGATAGTGAGACCTATGATCACATACGGCGCAGTAGTGTGGCACAGAAAAACCGAACTTGCCACAACAAGAAAAACATTAGAGAAGGTGCAGCATGTCTTTGCATAACGAGGAACAATGAGATAGACCCCACGGCAGCACTAGAGGTAATTCTCGATCTCACACCGCTCCACATCATGGTGAGAAGAACTGCTTGGGGCGCACATCTCAGGTTGGATAAGGCCTGATTTAAAAGAAGGGCACACAGTGCAAGGGACTCACTGCCTACTGGCAATGCACACCTCGCCAACCAACGAAATCATCAGGAAGTTTAGTTTCGAAAAACAATTTCGGACGGAACTGAGCACCAAGAGAGATTGGAGCAGAGAATACATTCAAACATTGGGAAAAAATACCATAATATGGTATACGGACGGATCTAAAACTCCCGAGGGGACTGGAGCAGGAGTCTCTGGGCCTCGCACCAAATACTCCGAACCCATGGGCCAGTTCCCTAGCATTTTTCAAGCGGAAATTCACGCAATAAAAAGCTGTATTCAGTTTAACCTCAACAGGAACTACCGGAACAAGGAAATTGCGATCCTTTCCGATAGCCAAGCAGCCATCAAAGCGTTGAGCTCATCTAACATCAACTCGATGATGGTTCTGGAGTGCCTAGGAAAGCTCAATGATCTAGGAAGGAACAACAAGGTAACCATCCTCTGGGTTCTGGGGACGTCGGAGTAGAGGGTAACGAACAAGCAGATACTCCGGCACGAAAAAGAGCACCAGCGCCACTGATAGGGCCAGAACAATTCTGAGGCCTTGGAAAAGCATATGTCCAGGAAGTACTTAATAAAGCTAAAGAAGAACTGAGAGCAACGCACTGGCAAAGACTTCCAGGACTAAGGCAGGCCAAAGATCTCCTCGGCAATTTTAACCGAGCAAGATCGAAGACACTGATTAACCTCAGCAAAATTAGTCTCAAGGCATTAACGGGGTTTCTAACGGGTCATTGTCCACTCAGAGAACACTTAAGAAAGCTAGGCCTAGAAGAGGACAGTACCTGCAGGTTTTACGGAGAAGAACCAGAAACACCCCACCACATTTTGCTGGAGTGTTATGCTGTACGCCACAGAAGATTAAACACACTGGAATTACCCCAGCTGACTGTGGAAGAAATACCTTGAACAGACCCACTCAAGATCCTGAAATTCCTAAAGGAACTAAATCTTGAGGAACTGCTATGAATAAGGAAACCTTGAGATAGCAGAAGAAGATGGGGTACAATAAATCTAATCAGGTCGCAGTACATCTGTCACCATCCACACCTACCATTACCATTACCAAGGTCTGGGGGGAAATTGTGGTCCTCTTCTTGGCTGGCTGGTCCTGTCAATGTGAGAGCGCTTATACCAGAATTAAAGATTCGGAGATATTGAATCAATTTGAATGAAGCCTGACCAGATAGACCACACGTTTGATTGTGTTGAAAAACAGGGGGTTCCATTTAAAAACACTACTATTTTATCTTCCACGCCTTTATGAACCACCATGTATTTACTCTATCGTTGACTCACCCTATACAGACAAATAGGCAACATTTTACAAGTTTAGCATTTTTAACTTAAACTGCAAGTTTCTAAGATAACTCTCTAATTTGTCTGATGCTTTGTTTGTTCTCCTGGAGATAAACAAAATGGCAGCTGGAGGACATATTTGAGTGACGTTGCTCCTGCCAAACAATTGTTTTAATGCCATAATTTTTGTCAGACTACCATTTTGAAAGCAAAATTGCTTTCTAAGATGTTTGAAAAGATTGTTAGGAGTTTCGATGATAATTTGGCAGTGCACATATAAAAACCTCATCAAAAATTTAATTTTTGAATTTTGATTTGGCCTAGTATAGACTAGGTAGATATAGTTGTTGCCCAATGTTTTCAAAGTTTACATTCCTGAAAATCAAAAAGAGCAGTAGCAACGTTTTTATTTGTGATTCAAACCTTAAGCTTGTTTGTCCTCCATGAAATTAATTATTGGAAAAATGGCGGCTGGAGGACATACGACTGTTATAAGAACACAGTATTTGTTAGCCGATCATTTAGAGCAAAATTGTCTTTTAACAGTCTCTGTAAGAATTGAAATTGTCTTTTAAGATTTGCTTTTTACTCAGTAGCAAGATTGTGTTAATTTAAAGTTTTCCGTGGCACTGTCTGGGTTAAAAAACCAATTAAAAAAAAATATTTCTCAAATTCGAAAGATTTCAAATCAATATGGCGGTATTTGCCAAAGCCTATTCCATGATTGTTAGTAGCTTGTTTGGGCTAAATTTAAATTTAAAACTCTCTATAAACAACAAAACCACTGCAATCGTATTTTTTTATTTTTAAAGTAAACTTAAAATTAGATACATTTTTTGTCAAAAGCTTTTAAAATATTTTTTTATTGGTCTCCAACATTGTATGCTTGTAACTACTTGTATAACGTGCCGTGGTAAAACAACGGCCATTTTATTATTAATTTTTTAATTTGAATAACCGAAACTCACGCAAAACCAGTCTAATCACGTTTTGCAATCAAAAAACACCAACACAGCCCCACGCATAATATTTATTTCATGTAAAACAACACCACGAAAGCTACACGGGATTGAAATGTAATAACAATCAGCTAAAATTTTAATTCCATCAATTTGATTCATGCCGTATATTGAACAGAGAAAATCAAACTAAATTGGGATGACGTCACAAATTTCAACAGTTTATGTCAACAAGAAGAACATTACTTGCATGAAAATCTCGTTGGTTTTTGTGTATTTATTTGCATGAATTTATTTAGTTTCAGTTTTTTTTTAATTGCAAGATTTTTACTATAACAGCCTGTTAAACACAATACCAAACAAAACTATTTGATTTTTAAGCTGTAAGTTGAAATGTGATAGATAATATATACTAGTAAATACTAAAGCCAAAAGTCCTGGGAACTGCCCTAAATTTGGTTCCATAAAGCTTAAAAATTGCTAAATAAACAAAAAATACTGAAACAAGTCAGAATAGTAAGCATAAATACGATAAATTACATTATACATTTTATTGCTTTATGAGAAAGCGTTTTGACAGTTATGACGTTTGAGTGTTTTCTTATCCATGCTTAGTTTAGTCGGTTACCAAACTTAAAACATAACATGACATGACATAACATAACGTAACATAAGGCATTTGTGCTAAGTTAGGTTAAAGGAAGATTTTTTATTTATCAAAAAAATTTAAAGAGCGTAAAAACAGCATAACCTAAACTAAAATAACGTAATATAACCTAACTTAAACTTGTTTATGGTATTTTGGGTTAGGTTAGGTTAGGTTACGTTAAAGAAAGATTTTTTTTTGTCAAAAAAAATTAAAGAGCTTAAAAACAGCCTAACCTAAGCTAAAATAACTAAATATAACCTAACATAAACTTGTTTATGGTATTTTGGGTTAGGTTAGGCTGTTTTTGACTATTTTATGTTATTTTGGGTAATATGAGACTGTTTTTGGTTATCTCATGCTATTTCACGCTGGATGAGGCTGTTTTTGCCTATTTTATTTTGTTTCCGGTTAGGTTAGGTTAGGTTACGTTTAAGGAAGAATTTTTATTTATCAAAAAAATTTAAAGAGCGTAAAAACAGCCTAACCTAAACTAGAATAACGTAATATAACCTAACATAAACTTGTTTATGGTATTTTGGCTTAGGTTAGGCTGTTTTTGACTATTTTCTGTTATTTTGGGCAAGATGAGACTGTTTTTGGCTATCTAATGCTATTTCACGCTGGATGAGGCTGTTTTTGCCTATTTTATTTTGTTTCCGGTTAGGTTAGGTTAGGTTACGTTTAAGGAAGATTTTTTATTTTATCAAAAAAATTTAAAGAGCGTAAAAACAGCCTAACCTAAACTAAAATAACGTAATATAACATAACTTAAACTTATTTATGGTATTTTGGGTTAGGTTAGGCTGTTTTTGGCTGTTTTATGTTATTTTGGGTAAGATGAGACTGTTTTTGGTTATCTCATGCTATTTCACGCTGGATGAGGCTGTTTTTGCCTATTTTATGTTGTTTTGGGTTAGGTTAGGTTAGGTTACGTTAAAGAAAGATTTTTTATTTGTCAAAAAAAAATTAAAGAGCGTAAAAACAGCCTAACCTAAGCTAAAATAACATAATATAACCTAACATAAACTTGTTTATGGTATTTTGGGTTAGGTTAGGCTGTTTTTGACTATTTTATGTTATTTTGGGTAATATGAGACTGTTTTTGGTTATCTCATGCTATTTCACGCTGGATGAGGCTGTTTTTGCCTATTTTATTTTGTTTCCGGTGAGGTTAGGTTAGGTTACGTTTAAGGAAGATTTTTGATTTCTCAAAAAAATTAAAAAGCGTAAAAACAGCCTAACCTAAACTAAAATAACGTAATGTAACCTAACATAAACTTGTTTATGTTATTTTGGGTAAGATGAGACTGTTTTTGGCTATCTCAGGCTATTTCACGCTGGATGAAGCTGTTTTTTCCTATTTTATGTTGTTTTGGGTTAGATTAGACGGTTTTTGTCTATTTTGTTTTATTTTATGCTATTTGGGGTTAGGTTAAATAACTTAACTTAATAATAATTGTTACATAAGACTGCTGGATCTGTAAACCCACTGTTATGTAAAACATCGATCGGTTCACCGCCGTCATTAAGGCAATTTTCCTATTTGAAAATTTGAAAGACGATGATGTTATCAAGAAAATTGATTAAACGTCAACCGGGACCATTTTAACGACTTTATAAATACCCTAATTTCCCTAATATGTAATCCCTGATATGCTTTATAATCGGAGTGTCAGACAACTTTCTATACTCATACAGACAACTGATAATCGATATATGGTAGGCCTAACAAATTGGCTAAGAAACCTGTTCGTGGAAATGGCTTCGAATAATAAGTCTTTTGAAAGTATGATTGATTGCTTTTCTTGGAGGGCATTATAATCTACGAGTCCACTTAAAATGTCATTTCAATTGTAACTACAGTCGTAACTACGTGAGTTGGCGCGTGACGTACGAACTGAGTGTACTAACCAATTTTAAATACAGTCGCCATGTTGATTTTTTCTCGTACTCCATAACTTTACGTCGTGAACATGTGAAACAACTTGGATTAAAACTTTTAAGAACACAGAGCAATTGACCTGTTTCAAAATTGTCAGGTTAGGTTAGGTTAGGTTAGTTTGCTGAACTGAAATTTTAAAACTATTATAGTTTGATTAACTGACTGTATTCACCATGCAACTCCATAACTTTAGGTAAAGGATTTGAAAAAAATCAGCTAGAAGCTACTAAAGACATTGAGGAAGAGCTGAGAAATTGAAATAAGAAAAAGACACGTCAAATATTGAATAACTTGTCATATTATAAGACTGATGGCCAACTTGTATGTGACTTTTGGAGGAGTTTTGTGTGGCCGCAACCTTTGTCACAGCTCGGGCTCAGTTAATCCTGCTTTGTGATAGGCTCCGGGGACGGACACACACCAACTCTTCTAGTACTTGAATGATTTTATTTGATGTATGTTTTATGACATTTTTGTGAATTTTACATTTACTTGGCTCAGTAGAATTCCCTGTCAAAATTTACGAGCGACAAAAATCTAAATTAAACTCTCTAATCCATTGGAATGTCATAATTTCACATAATACCCTGCATATGCAAAATACACTCCCGTTTAAAAACTCGATTGGAATTTTCGATGTACACAAAATTTAACATTTAAAATTGGAAGGTATTTCCAATTTCAATTTGAAATAAATATCCCCAGGTGGCTTTTGGCGTTTCAGGCTATATACTGTGTGTGATTAAATTGACTTTTAATACACTTTCGGTTTGATGAATCATGATGCGCCATTGGGCAATTATTACTGTTTCATATATCAACTACTTTTGTCAGTTTCACTGCTTAATAACACGTAGTGGTTAGTTATAACCCAGGGATTGATCGGTAAAATATCTCTAATAATAAATCTAAACAGATTTTACTTTAACAGCCCCTAACCTGTGTATTGTAGAAGATTCTTCAAACCTTCTTTTGACCACCCTAAATAGTGTCTATGGCTTCTTCTTCTTCTTTGCGGAAGCCTGAAGGCCTTTCCCCTTCCTGGGATGCCGACGATCAGCTTCTTTTCAACCTCTTGGGAGGTCGTGGTTGCAGGCTTTTCGTTTCTGGAGTTTTGCCAGTCTGTGGTTCTCCATCCTGAAAATGTGCTCATTCTAGTAGCATCTACTAACGGATGTGCATCTAACCAAGTCCTCTGTCTTACAATCTTCCTTAATTTTGTTGCTCCTTATTTGATCCCAAAATGTTTTCTCTGTGATCATTCAAAGTATTTTGCATTTCATTGGTTCGCGCCATCCTTTTTGTTTCAGCTATGTCAGCTCGTGTTTCTGTCGTGTATGACATATCCTAGATACATATAGTCTCACTTTGGTCGGAAGTGATATGCATGTTCGTATGGCTCCTGCTATCCTGGCTGCCTTGTTTTTTTCCCAAATTGCTGAATTTAAAGATCCGGTCTTTTGTTCTGTTGTTTAGTTTTAGTTTGCATCTGCGTGGTTTCCTGGGGATCACCATGCTTTTTGTTTTGGTGGTTGACGTTGGATTGAGACCACATATCACTTATTGAGAGTGTTTGTGTTGAGCTCTCTAACCGTCTCCATAATGCTTGGAGGTAATCCCCTACAATCCAGCTCGTTCATGACGTCCTCCAGCCTTATCCTGTCAAACGTTTTCGTCAAATCTATAAAGCTCAGGTTTGCTGATTTGTTATATTCTAATGGCGTTTTAGTGAAATCTATAAGAGTTCAAATCAAAATGTTACAATCATTCAAAAAGTGAAAAATCAAAAATATAAAGAATGGCAAATTTTTATTTTGCTCCATAAGGGTCACAATGCACAGCAAAGGGTATACTTTTAATCCTGACAAAAAAAAAGAACATAAACACGGCAAAAGTAAATATCAAAGGAATACCTTTTAGCTTTGTATGTACACAAAAAAACCTTATCAAATAACAAGTTTCAAAAAAAAAACCACGTAATCTTTCATCATACTTTTCTAAACAAAACGAAAGCATCGAAGTTACCTTGGAAAAGGGCGCTGAAACTTTTGATATGTTGATTACAACTTTGCTAATATTTAACATCAGCTTCCACGTCGAAAATGAGAAAAATTCTTTCAAAGTGCAGCTCAACTTGTTAGCGCACGCTTTTTATGTAAATAATGTTGTACAGTGAAAACTTTTCCGTCCTAATCAAGGACTTTTTGTGTTGTTGGTTTGTTTGACAATTTTCAATTTGCCTCGTGCATCCTGTTTTAACGAGCTAAAATTTTTCTACAAAACTGTACTTTGTATATGTTATTAGGGTGGATGCAAGTACAGAAATCCTGGTCGCAAATTTGGTTAAAATACAAAAAATTTGTAGGAATTGTAAACTAGTAAATGGGTAGTTTGTCAGATAGTTAAATTAACTGTAAAAATACAATTATAATGCAAAAAAACCTTACATTTCTGAACTTTCTATCAATCTACAGAGATTTATCTGGATCAAACACAAGAAGAAGTTCCTGAAATTGCGCCATCAATAACTTAAGGGCAATTTAATGCCTTTGTGTTGTTAAACTGCAAATCTCCTTGTAATCGATATTTCCTAACCAGAATCTCTTGCGGCCATCGTCCATTTCGATGGGATTGTCCTCCAACTTGGTGATGTAACTATAGCGAATGCGGTGAATAAATAGCGCATTCATGTAAATTTGATTCAACGGCAAAATAAAAATTGGATTTCAATTTCCGCACCAGTTCTGTTTTAATTATCGCTACGTTTACATGTCGATTGTTTGTTTTGGTTTGCCATTAACTAACATTGTCCCGGATTAGAAATGTGACCATTTGCTGTGCACTTTTTTTTGGGTTTTCTGTCTATCATATTGTCCAATATTGTTGATTTTCGACATGTACAGAGTGATTGTTTTGTCTAAGATTAATTTCCAATTTTTTATTTTTGCTATTTTTGCACAGTTTTTTTGCATTTTCGAAATTTTACAAAAATTTATGAAATGATTTTTTGGAATTTTTAAGGTCCCCTACGATTGATTTTTAATTGTCATTTGTCAATTATTATTAAAAAGTCGGTTTTCTATATCTTTGAAAATACCTTATTCTTGACATTTAGAAAAATCCTTTTATTGAACATAAATCTAAAAATTTGCCATTATAGAGCATACATACATTATTATACTGAATATCAAACGTTTTGCTCTATCATGCAATATACTATAATATTTATCACTAGTGCTAATAAAAATAATTCAGAAAATTGTAACAAAACTAAGAACTTGTTATACACTAATTAAAATTACGACAAATCCTCTTCGCATCAACAATAAAAACAGATTTTTTGTTATTTCCGCATTATACATACATCATCGTAATCAGAAAAAAATGCTTTATTCGAAAATGTAAAAATCCATAACGACGCCTAAAAGAAAAATTAAAGTTGATGATGGTAACCAAAAAGCGAAACGTCGGTTCTTAAGTAAGATATTGCCACGTTGTAAAGCACAGTTTGAAAGTTTTGACATAGTAGTTTGACGTGACAATTGTCATAAATCTTCTTCATCTTCATTAAATTTCCTATTCAACAATCTGAAAAAACAGTACAAAATTTAGTAAAGTCAGGCAGAAAAGCAGTATCAAAGTCTCAACTGCCAGAAACAATTTGAAGGGACAGTCAGGGAGAAAGTCGCCTTAAAAATCCATTTGGAATAAAAAAAGTACTGTTTTAAGAACATTTTTGGAGTCTTCATTAAATTTACTATCCAATAACCTACGAAACAATACAAAATTTGGTACTGTTAGGCAGAAAAGTGGTATCAAAGTTTAAACTGGCAGAAACACAGTTTGAATGGACAGTTAGACAGTTAGGGACAAAATCGCCTGTAAAACCCACTTAGAGTAAGAAAAATACTGTTTTAAGCACATTTTTGAAATCCTCATAAAATTTCCTATATAATAACTGGAAAAACAGTACAAAATATAGTACAGTTAGGGAGAGAAGCGGTATCAAATTTTGAACTGCCAGGAACACATTTTGAAGGGGCTGTCAGAGACAAAATCGCCTGTAAAACCAACTTAGAGTATGAAAATGAATGTTTTAACCACATTTTTGAAATCCTCATTAAATTTCCTATTCAATAACCTGGAAAAACAGTACAAAATTGATTACAGTCAGGGAGAAAAGCAGTATCACATTTTGAACTGCCGGGAACACAGTTTGAAGGGGCAGTCAGAGACAAAATGGCCTGTAAAGCCTATTTGAAGTTATAAAATGAGGATTTTAAGAACATTTTTGAAATCCTTTTTAAATTTCCTATCCAATAACTGGAAAAATAGAACAAAATTTAGTACAGTCAGGCAGAAAAGCGGTATCAAAGTTTGAACTGCCAGAAACATAGTTTGAATGGACAGTTAGGGACAAAATCGCCTGTAAAACCCACTTGAAGTCAGAAAATGACTGTGTTAACCACATTTTTGAAATCCTCATTAAGTTTCGTTTCCTATCCAATAACTGGAAAAACAGTACAACATTTAGTACAGTTAGGGAGAGAATGGGTATCAAATTTTGAACGTCAGGAACACAGTTTGAAGGGGCAGTCAAATTCAAAATGGCCTGTAAAACCCACTTGAAGTTAGAAAATGACGATTTTAAGAACATTTTTGGAATCCTTATTAAATTTCCTATCTAATAACTGCAAAAACAGTACAAAATTTAGCAGTTGAACTGCCAGGAACACAGTTTGAAGGAGCAGAGACAAAATCGCCTGTAAAACCGACTTAACGTCAGACAATGACTGTTCTAAGGACATTTTTTAAATCCCCATTAAATTTCCTATACAATAACTGGAAAAACAGTACAATATCTAGTACAGTTATGGAGAGAAGCGGTATCAAATTTTTAACTGCCAGGAACGCAGATTGAGACAAATGTCAGAAAATAACGGTTTTAAGCACATTTTTAGAATCCCTATTAAATTTCCTATCCAACAACTTAAAAAGTAGTACAAAATTTAATACAGTCGGAGTGAAAAGCGGTATCAAATTTTGAACTGCCAGGAACACAGTTTGAAGGGGCAGTCAGAGACAAAATCCCCTGACAAACCGACTTAGAGTAAGAAAATTACTGTTTTAAGCACATTTTTGAAATCCTCATTAAATTTCCTATCCAACATCTGGACAAACAGTATAAAATTTAGTACAGTCATGGGGAAAAGCGGTGTCAAATTTTGAACTGCCAGGAACATAGCTTGAAGGGGCAGTCATAGACAAAATCGCCTGTAAAACCGACTTAGAGTAAGAAAATTACTGTTTTACGCACATTTTTGGGATTCTCATTAAATTTCCTATTCAATAACAAAATTTAAGAACCACAAAAACGGTAGTTATACCAGATACACCAAATTGTGGATAGATCATTAGGGAGTTAATTTTAGAATGTTAGGTTATGCTGGTGAAAAGATTGAGTAGATCCATTTTAACAGATATTAAGACGGTGCCAACCTATTTTTTTTATAATTTTGAATGTTTTCTTCATTGTACCGATTTTGCAGTTAATTTACAACCCGTTTGTATGGTTTATAGAAAAAGGACTTTTCTACTGCTAAGCATGATTACTGGCTGACTTTTTTTTTGAAAATATTATTCCAAGCATGATTTTTGTTACAGCAAGTAGCCTGGATACGAAAAAGAGACTGGCACATCCTGTCTTCGGGTGTATCAACTTACACGAATGACGAACGATTCCAAATTCTTCATCCCGAAGGTTCGGATGATTGGACGCTCCAAATAAAGTACGTTCAGAAACGGGATAACGGAACGTACGCATGCCAAGTAAGTTGATTTATTATTTCCTCTCTGTATCTATTTCCTGTTTCGAATAAAGTAATCGCATATACGAACCGCGGTTATTTATACTCGCCTTTAATACATGTGAGTGAATAAGCCTCTGATGGAATCTGACGATTTCTGTTTCAAATATGAAAGAGCAATTTAATGCTAAATGATAACTTTTTTTTAATTTTAACTTTCTTATATCATTTTATAAACTACACTTTTTTCTATCTTTTTAATGATGTACCGGGTGATATCTCGATATCTCGGAAACCGTTCGTCGTATGATTTTGGGTTAAAAAATCTTTTAGCTAAATCGGCCATGAAGAATTGCTGGAAAATATTTTCAAGTTCTTAAAATGACCACCAGAGGCCGTAACTGCCATCTTAAATTTTTAAATTGCATTTTCTATAAATTTTGCATAATAAACTAGAGTTTTTTTTCCCATTTTTAAAGCAAACCAATTTGTCTATCATTTTCGTAAAAAACAAATTTCTGTTATTTCAAAAACAAAGATGGCGTGAAGTGTTTAATTGTTTTTGCAATAACCTGCTTTAACTTCTTAACGGTTTGACCAATTTTAACAAATTTTGGTATTGTTGAAAAGAGGATTTCTTGGGCAATAAGAATCAACCAAAATATAGTTAATTTAGTTGAATCTTTCTGCGCCAGGGGGCTACTTTTGACACCATGACTCAAACTCCAAAAAAAATTTAAAAAACAAATGGAATGATATGACATTTTCTTTATGAAAAAGTAGCCAAATAACATCCAAATAGGCCAGTGAAAACAGTTTTTCAAATTCTCGTTCCTAACCTGAAATATTGAGAAAATGAGATTATGAGATATGGTCGAGGAACAGTCTTATTGGGTCACCCGGTACATACCTAGAGATGACCCAACGGAATTTTCTCCATATTGTCATATTTTATGGTTATATTAGACTTTTACAAACTTTATTCTTAGTAAAAACAAAAATCCAAAACACTCTTTCCACGTGAAAAATCTTGAAAATTACGTTCAAATCAACGTTGCCAAAGCAAAACTCTTGATTCAGTCAATGTGACAACGCCGAACCGCTCAAGAAGCTTTTAATTCGTTTGGTTGGAAAAACGGTGACCACTTTGACCAACTGAACTAGTTATGACGTTTAATGACAGGTTTATAGTCACCTGACAGCTGTCAAAATGTATTAAACAGTGCCGTGCGAAACTGTAAAATGTCAAATAGTCGCGTCTCTTTGATGAATCACGCCGCATTGTTATTCGTAATTCTGTAGAGTTAAATTTGGCAATGTGACATTGAAAGACAGTTTAAGACCAGACATTTGACAGTTATGACACTTAATGACAGTTTACAGCGTGGTTTATAGTCAGGTGATAGTTGTGATAACTATTAAAACTCATTTAGCAGTGGCATGAAACTATATCAAGAGCCAAACAGTTGTACTTCGTATTTACACCTCAATAAAGCCCCAAATTTGACATTTGTGTGCCTAAGATGTAATTTATATATGTTTTTTACGTCACCTGATAGCTGTCACAATTGTCAAAATTCATTGAACAGTGCCGTAAAACTGTAAAATGTCAAATAGCCGGGTATCTTTGATGAATCACGCCGCATTGTTATTCGTAACACAGTGGAGTTAAATTTGGCAGTTGTGACGTTAGATTTGACAGTTATGACATTGCATGACACTTTACAGCGTGGCTTATAGTTAGGTTACACTTGTTATAACTATTAAAACTCATTCGGCAGTGACATTTGTAAGGCTAAGCAACACATCAATATGTTTTTTACGTCACCTGACAGCTGTCAAAAATCATGCAGATGTAACGTGAAATTACCAATCCAAAATAGTTCTACCCTTAGATAAATCACATTGTACATTGTATGTATAGTTCTATGGAGAGAATTTTGACAGTTGTCACGTTAAATGACGTAATTATCAATGTTATTCGTAACTCTCTGGAGTTGCATTTCGCAGTCTTGACATTAAATGACAGTTTAAAACGTTAAATTTGATAGTAATGACACTTAATGATACTTAAAATCAGGTGAAACTATTGAAAGTCATTGCCCAGTGATATAAAATTATCCAACACAAAATCGTTGTATTTTGTATTTACACCCCAATAGAGCCCCAAATTGGACATTTGTGAGGCTTTGATATGTGTCTTACGTCCTCTGACAGCTGCCACAACTGTCAAAATCCATGAAATAAGGTATCCAATAGACGTGTGATCTTTGATAAATCACGCCGCAAATTGTTATTCGTAATTTGGCAGTTGTGACATTAAATGGCAACTTAAGACGTTAAATTTGACAGTTATAACACATTATAACGCTGTTCAGCATGGCCTATAGTCCTTGTTATAATTATTAGTTGTATTTCTGTGATGCACCCTATTGAGAGCAGCAAGAAATAGAGAGGAGTTTGCTGGTATTGTCGCCAACCTTCAGTAATGAAGAAGGCACTTGAAGAAGAAGAGAGATTTCTGTGATAAATCGCATTGCAACACATCTATTTGCTATTTTAGACTTTCAAGTAACTGGTGAGCGGTCACATTATTTCTTCATTACATTATTTCTGAACGTCCTACCTGTAAAATTTGTATGTTATTGCCTTTTATTCTTTTAAAAAACGCCCAGTGTGTTGGTAAGTCTTGTATGTATATTTTATATGAAACTATCACGTTTTTATGGCTTTAGAAGTGGCTCATAAAATTTTCCAATATATCTGCGATTGGCGCACATAGCATCGAGGGTGGTTTGAATTTTACAATAAAGCCAAGAAAGTTTTTTATCAAAATGAAAAATGTATGTTGCCCTAAAGTTGCATCAAAAAATGTTTAATTCAAACTAAATTGACTTTTTTTATAATTTAGATTTGGACAAACCTAACTTGAGCTCAAAATCATCTCGACAGTGTTTCTTCTCCTTCTTGTGTCCGATAATAGCAAGTCACATTATTTTATTTTGTAATTAACAACAAAGAAACATTTCCTTCAGTTTACTGCAGCCTGTTCATAATAAATCAAACCATTAATCCATAAAAGTGAATTTATCCAGACAAACTATCATAACCACAACAAGTTGTAAACAAACGTGTAATATATTTACAGGGTTGTAAACGTGCAAATATATCAGAAGAGAATTGCAGGAATGCCAGTTTGGTCTGTTAGATGAGAATTTCATGCAAATAGCACTCTCTATTGGTTAATGCAATTATGGTTCTGTGCATCAAACAAAACAAATATACGGGTATGTTGAACTGCTCAATTGCTAATAGGAATTTCAGGAAAATCGCCGACTTTTATGTAGAAAAAACAGATTTTTATATTGTATTTTGCAGCTACAACAATCAACTGGGAAGAAGGGCTTTCTGAATAAAAGTCTGAGTTAAAGTTCGGAGAGTGGAACCGCTGAAATATAAAGAGATAAACAAGACCGTGAAGAGCGAGCTGTATCTGTCTGAGAAATGTGGAGAAATTAAGTTATTGCCGGAAAAGCATGAAGGCAAAAGTGATGACAGGAATAGGAAGGAAAAATCAAGTTGGGAATCCTCAGATGTGCCAATAATTAGATCAGAACTGGGATCGAAGAAAAATTAAATTGATGGAAGAACATCATGGAGGTGGATGATGACAATTTCAAAGAGTGGACGAAATAAAAATTCAAAAAAACAAAAAAGCCACAAGATTAAATAAAATCCACCATCTACAGTGCAAGAATCCCACGTCCCACGTCCTCAAAGTATTCCTAAGAACCCATATACGATTTCAGAGTGGAGAAGCTTTCTTTTCCTTAAACGTGCTAACACAGATATGTATGCACATGAACATAGCAGTATACGCTTGTCTCATTGACTATCGTAAAGAATCACGCATCAGAAAATGCTAGAAACATTAGCAGCAACCGAGATTGACAAGAGGAACCATACAATTATAGTACAGCTCTACTGGAACCACACTGCGGAGTGAGAGTAGACAGGAATGCATTTTGTCCCCCCTTCTGTTTAATATTTACTCGAAAGCTAACTGAAGGAGGCTCGAATGGAAGAAATGGGAGTGAATGGAGTCCGCATTACTAATATTATTCGCAGACGACACTGTGGTCCTAGCCGATAACAAATCAGACAACACAACGATTCGGACTACACATGAACACTTCCAAGACCAAATTGATCGGTTTTCACTTTGGATCAGTGGCAGATATATCAAATAGGTATCATCCTTCACATATCTTTCCACCTTAATCAACCCAAAGCAAACCAGAAAAAATTTCACTGATCTGAGCTTGAAGCTCAGAATTCCCGTGGTCTGGGGAAATATCTTCAGTGTATAACGGTACGCTGGTAAAGGCTGGACTCTCAGTCCAATAACTGAGAAGAAGATCGAGGCTTTTGAATCGTAAGTAAATATGTAAAGGGTATTGAATGAAAAATACAAAAGAGTTATGAAATACAATTAAAGAGGTAGAAACAAGATACACATGCTGAAAAATACGAATTACGTAGGCTGATAATTGAAGGAAAGCTTCAGAGAAGAAGTTGGTAGACGTCAGAACTCCTGTTTGAAATATCTTAGAAGAGGATGCGACTGAGATATTGTCACGTTTAGGGGTGCGTAGTGAGGGATGGTAGAGGAACAACTCAGTTCACAGGTAAGCCTGGTTTATTGTAAAAGTGATTAAATTAAGGAATACAGTGGGGTTAATCTTACCCCCTGATTAGAAGGGCCAATACTGCCGTAATCACCGGCGTCTGCATGAAAGTACGGGGAGGGCGAGTCTAATTCAGCCCTTCAGCTACACCGTAAAGAGGGACACGCAAGGTGTTCTTGTACGGTGTGACCAAAGGTCCAAGTAGTAAACTGATAAGGTTAAGGGTTCTAACGGTCACTTTAAGTTACGAGAGAATCCTTCTCTTCTCATCCTGGGATCCTAAGAGGGTAGCGATCAGTCTCACCACTTTAAATTAGAGACTGTTGACCAGTGACCTGGGGATGACCCCAGAGTTTGGTGGTTCGGTGGTTTTTATATTCGTCTCTCGTCCTAACTTAACCTTGCTGACTATGGTGGTTACTGGGTGTGCACCGTAACTACTCACACGGGTGTGACAATATTGAGAGTTGCTGCGTTGGAAAACATGTTTTAATACTTGAATACAGGTTTAAGTCACCCTGTATATTTCAACATTCGGACGATCCAAAAGCGGAGCAATGTTCCATTGACTGCGGAATGCTGTCTCACATCACACAATTATTATTCTTGCGACAAGCGGTGGCGTTTGCAAATTTCTCCATAAAATATTCCTTATCTCGCCTGATGCGGGGTATTTGTCTCATGCTAATAACGATCCGAATTATAAATGGCAATAGCGCCCGAGTTACGTCATTAGTTGCATTGTCCCTGATAGTGCAATTCACGACTTACAATGTACACTAATTTGCATTCGCTGATCTATTAAACTCTGTGATATTGATAAATTGTCTACTCTTAGTTTGGGCATTAACGAACTTGTTTAACATGAATGTGGTCGATGCATCCAGAACCAACTTTTAATATTATCGGAGATATTGTGCCCTCTACACTGCGTTGAATATAACCGTTCAATCCAGCTTTTGATTTCAGAAGAATAATGTTCAATTATAGTTCCAAAGAGCCGTAGTAATGAAAATGGCCAAACTTAAACTAAAAGTATAAAATAGAACGTCAATTTTTCACTAGAATGAGGAGAAACTGTCAACGCACAAGCAAATATATGGAGTTTAGTACAAGATAAATACACAGAGAAGTTGTTCGGGAAGTTTTGTTCACGTCGTTAAACATGATGTTCTTTGTCAAGTTTGCTATATTCTCGAGGAGACTACAAAATGTCTTAATTAAACTATGTTTGCTTCTTCCTCTTTCTAATATGAGTGTCCATATAGGTGCTAACGCCTGTTTTGTCCATTTATGCCTCTTCGGACGTTGATGTCCAGTACTCATTCCAGCCTTTTGGAGGTCTGGATAGTTTGTTTTTGCTAATTTTTCAAGTCTGTTGTCTTCCTGTTTACCAGTATTTTTTGTTTTCCAGTATTTTCTTTCCTGTATTACCCACCTTCCTATGTCCTGTATATCCCTCTGTTGTCTAAGGTTGTGGGCGACATGCCTTGCAACTACTGTCTCTCACAAATATGCAACCAGCAATACAGTTCTAATTCTCCAATATCACGCCGTCATTCCAAGACAGTAGATAAGTACTTATGTAATGGTAATGGTAGGTGTGGATGGTGACAGATGTTCTACGACCTGATTAGATCTATTGTACCCCATCTTCTTCTGCTATCTCATGGTTTCCTTGTTCATAGCAGTTCTTCAAGATTTAGTTCCTTTAGGAATTTCCGGATCTTGAGTGGGTCTGTTCGAGGTATTTCTTCCTCAGCCAGCTGAGGTGATCTTCTGTGGCGTACAACATAAAACTCCAGCAAGATGTGGTGGGGTGTTTCTGGTTCTTCTCCGCAAAATCCGCATCTTCTAGGCCTAGCTTCCTTAGGTGTTCTCTGAGTCGACAATGACCCGTTAGAAACCCCGTTAATGCCTTGAGACTAAATTTGCTGAGGTTAATCAGTGTCTTCGATCTTGCTCGGTTAAAATTGCTGAGGAGATCTTTGGCCTGCCTCAGTCCTGGAAATCTTTGCCAGTGCGTTGCTTTGCAAGTTCTTCTTCAGCTTTCCTCTGCTCAAATCTCTCTTAATGCTCAGTTTCGTTCGAAATTGTTTTTCGAAACTAAACTTCCTGATGATTTCGTTAGTTGGGAGATCGGCGAAGTGTGCACTGCCAGTAGGCAGTGTGTCCCTTGCACTGTGTGCTCTCCTTTTAAATCCCCTCTTATCCAACCTGAGATGTGCACCCCAAGCAGTTCTTATCACCATGATGTGGAGCGGTGTGAGGACGAGAATTAATTCTAGTTCTGCCGTGGGGGGTAGCTCATGGCTCTTGTTATTCAAAGACATGTAAGTTTCTGCACCTTCTCTAATGTTTTCCTTGTTGTGGCAAGTTCGGTTTTTCTGTGCCAAAGTACTTATGTAAGTTCCACGTCGTATACTGACGTGTGTATAAGGCAAGGAGCTGCCAAGCCTTACTGATAAGTCCAAAAACAGCTCCTGGGACGAAACACACATTACTACGTCATTCGCCTCTTCTCGGAGATAACCTCCAAAAGGTCTTTGCTCCTGATTCTGTCGTGTAGTGTTTTTTCGTGTATACTTCTTATTATTTTCAGTTCAACCGTTCGCATCATTTATAATGTTTTCGATGTGTCTGATCTTGTTTCTGCTGCATACGTTATGACAGGTCAGATTGTCGATTTATATACTCTTATTTTACTGTTTATGTTAAGGTATTTGTTTTTCCACCCAATGTCTCTTAGGCATCCTGATATTCGAGACGTTTTCATAGTTTGTTCTCTGACTTCATTCTGTAGATTCCCATAACTTGTTATCTCAGCTCCTAAGTATTTGAACTCATTTACTTGTTCTACACTTTTCTGGTTAATCTCCAGTTTACATCTTGTTGGCTCTTTTGATGATCAATCTCTGGCAATTTAAAACGATTCTAGAAAGTTTGGAAGAAAACATGGAAAACTAAAGTTAATTCCTGATTTCATGAGATAACGATTTTGAGACTAAGAAGTGAGGAGTGATTAAAACACTTGTGGATTTCATATAACATATTCCAATAGCATTTAAAATGGCTCGCAGTAGCATTTAGAGGTCTTTGACACTTTTGGAGAAATTTGATATCAGGTGACGTCACGTACATGGCCACTTAAAAAACGTAAAATAAACAGTTGCAATGGTGCTTTTCTCATAATCTAGCTTTTACTATGGTACTTATGGAAAGATTTTCATGGAAAAACCACAAAAGTACTCAAACATAAAATAACCACAGTCATTATATACAGACCACAAAGTTCCTATTTTAACCAATTGCAGGTAGTTTGACTATTATTCAGTTTGAAATAATAAGTCCCTCTAACTGTAGCAACGTATTTCCATTCGAATCTTGAATACGTAAAGACTTAGGATATTTGCATAACGTAATTGTGGCTCGCGAAGAAATTCGTGACGGTTTTATTGATGGTGCTTCAAATTTGCTTATGTATTTTACTATGATAAACAGGGAGCAGGGTTTACAATATACGAAACAAAAGCTTTATCTTAAAAACAACTGACAAATTCTACCAAGTTGGTTTAAAAGCGTGTTAGCAATGTTGCCAAACTGACAAATTTAACTAACTATTTTATTTATGCGATTACATTTTACTGTTTTTACCTGCTGTGACGTCATTGCAATACAGTTTGATTATTACTATACCATAGTACTTATAAAAAGTAATATGAAGGTATAATGAAAATTGAAAATGACGCTACAGTTTTTAAAACCAAAAGCAAGAATTACACTGAAAGTTCTGTTTATAGCTTCATGGAGCCAAATTTGACAGTTGGGCGTCACGTGGTAGCTGTCATAACTGTCGAAACCTGTTTACCAGTGACATGAAACTATAAAATTAGAAATAATCGCTAATTTGCGGATTTACACTGAAACTTGTGTTTAAAGCCCCATGAAACAAAAATTGACAATAGAACCGTTACGAATCATTTTAAAACTTTGCTTGCGTCACGTGACAGTTGTCATTACAGTCAAAACTCACTCGCCAGTGACCTGAAAGTATACACAGCTTATTTTAAAACCAAAAGCAAGAATTACACTGGAAATTCTGTTTATAGCTTCATGGAGCCAAATTTTACAGTTGGACGTTATTTGACAGCTGTCATTTCTGTCAAAACTCACTCGCCAGTGACGTGAAAGTATAAAATATTCAACAGATATGTTTCTTTGAGGAATTGCATTGTTACTTGTGTTTATAGCTCCATGGAGCCAAATTTGACAGTTCTGATGTAAAGGAATACTTTTATTTTTTTTTTTCACGTCACGTGACAGCTGTCATAACTGTCGAAACCTGTTTACCAGTGACATGAACTATAAAATTAGAAATGATCGCTAATTTGAGGATTTACACTGGAAGTTGTGTTCAAAGCCTCATGGAACAAAAATTAAGAGTTGGGACGTTAAGAATCGGTTTAATACTTTGCTTGCGTCACTTGACAGCTGTCATAACTGTCAAAATTCAGTCACCAGTGACCTGAACGTAAAAAATGCCAAATAGATACTCTGATAGTGTTTCTTTGAGGAATTGCACTGTAAAAATTTGAAAAATTAGTTTAAAAGCTTCATGAAGCCAAATATGTCAGTTTTGACGTTAGGGAAGGTTTTCGTACATACGTCACTTAACGTCAACTGTCAAACTTCGCTCCATAGAGCTAGAAATACAATGTATGTACAGTGTGATTTATATTATACAAGCTGGAGAACTATGGAGTGGTAATTTTGCGTCGCAGCTGATTGACTTTTGACAGTTGTCAGGAAAAGTTTTAATTTATAATTTTGTGGACTACCTGTTTAATAAATTAATTTAAATTAATTTTAAATTCATAACAATTAGGAAAAGGTTGAATTGCATTGACGTAAGGCAAGAATGAACTGAAATATTTTTACAATGTGGAATAGGTATGTCAATATAGTTCAATTTCCTTTGGAACAACCCCGTTTGAATGCAAAAATTGATCTTATTTACTTGCAAAATTACAATAATACTTTTTGAGTTTTTGAGTAAATGTATATTGGCACGAACTGGTGAAATTTCTGACGTCATCCCAGTTTACTTTGAGTTTCACTCTATTAAGAAAAATCAATAACAATTGAATAGTGTTTGCAATGTTAAAATGTAAATTCTGAG
Organism: Ips typographus; assembly: GCF_016097725.1. Taxonomy (NCBI): domain Eukaryota; kingdom Metazoa; phylum Arthropoda; class Insecta; order Coleoptera; family Curculionidae; genus Ips; species Ips typographus. The sequence goes on along the minus strand of NC_138426.1, from coordinate 462,488 downwards.
TTTGAAACCAATTTAAACTTCCTTCTATCTCTTCAAATAACCGAGTTCCCCATGGTGAGGCTCGTAAAACGGACACCCCGTATAGTAAATTAAACAGAATGTCTCAGTTTTAAATAGTCAAAATTTGGCGTATATTTTGTCAAAACAAATACAATTATTATTAAAGTTGGGATTTTATTTTAAAGGTTTACTCAAGATCCAGACATTTTACTTTAAATTGGAACCAAAGTAAAATGTTTTCCTAAAAGAAGTTCTGAAACTAGGCAAGCAAAAACATTTTGCAACGAAGCCCTTTAAAGTTTTAATGTAATTTATCTTTGAGGCTGCATAGTTTAAAAAAAGTTGGCAATAAATTAAGGTTACTTTTAGTAATTGCCTGTTTCCTTTTAAAGGGAGAATAAAAAATGGTCTAGCAACCAGTACTACTTACAATCTAAGCAGTATAGTTTTTACGCAAAAACATGGTATTTGGTAACCTAAACACATTTCCTAGTCATTAGGCTTAAAGCAAAATTATTAATAGACAATTCGCGACCCTAAGGACGCATAAACAGTTTGTAGTGTAACAATACCGTCAGGTTGGTCGTCATTAGAATGGGAAATTAGCGCGTGAAATTATCATTATAAACAACAAAGCTCCAGAAATATAATTCGAGGTTTGCGGGAACAAAGCTGCCATTCCAAATACACAATGCTATCCATATTTTAACGATTCATTTGCGTTACAGTAGGCGCAACTTTGTCATTCAAATTAGCGGATTAAACATAAATAGTTTCAAGCTGGTTAAATATTTGCTCGATTTATGTTTCTAAACATTTCGGAGTTATGGAATAAAACCCATAAACAGGGAATGAAAGAAAAAACAAATAAAGTTTCACACTTTAAATGTACGAGAGTTTATCACAACGAACAGTGACAGAGAATCCACGAATTAGCCTGAATTTCACTTCAAACTCACAATGATCAATTTTAAAGATAAAATTAATTTTCCTGCTGATAAAATTGAAATCTCATTAAAAATTATTCTTTTACTAATTTTGAAAAATATTTTTTCTAATTTTGGCAAATAAAGTGACACTTTTCAAAACTGATTAGAGTGACAAAACGTTTTACTTTATGTAACTAGTTACATAAAGTGATACTTTATGTAACTAGTTATGAAAAGTTCATTTCATCACTCCCTGTTTTTATGCATTTCCGTAGAAACATATGGGCGACATCCATCATAACATGTCGTTGTCACAGTTTATACAAGGTGCTATGAAAGTGAATATTTGTGTTAAATCACTTTAAAAGATGGTTTTTACCGCTTTTTGGTCAAAATTAGAAAAAATTATGTATGCAACACGTTTCGAAAATGTCTTATTGTGTAACTCATTCAAATTGTAGGACCTCGCTGCGCTCGCCCTACAAAAATTCATTCGTTACACAAAATCGATCTTTTCGTAACTGGTTACATAAATAGCTATACAATGAGAGTATGTAGGGGGGTATTAGGAATTTATTTTTACTAATTTTTGAAATTCAATATCTCGGTAACATGAAGAGCTAGAGAGGCCAGTTTTGGCTCATTTTGTAGTATTTTTTTATGCTCTTTCTAATGGCGTTTTATTGAAATCCATAAGAGTTCAAATAAAAAAATAAAAAATATAATACATACACAGTGTGACCCATTTAGAATGGAAACACCCCTATAAAATTTTAGGTTATTAACCGATTTCAATGATTTTTTTGTTGAAATAATTAGGAATGAAATGTCTATTACGGGAGAAAATTTTAAATATTTATTTCAGTTTTCAGGTCATATTACGATACTTTTTCTTGATAGAAAATAGAGAATTTTTATTAGCGATTTTTTTATTGAAAAAATTACTACGCCACTGGATCTATAGTGCTTTCAAATAGCTGTGACCAAAATTTCATGAAAATCCATTCATTAATAACAAAGTTATGACAAATTAAAATTCAAAAATTCTCTAAGCTAACGGTCACAAAAGAACACCCTGCATCAACTGTTGCCATAGAAATGGTGTTACTATTTACTTGTTTATTATTAATTATTAATTGATTAATTTCTAAAAAAAAAAAAAAATCAAAAAAAAAAATCAAAAAAAAAAAAAAATCAAAAAAAAAAAAATAAATAAAATAAAAAAAAATTTTGGTCACAGCTATTTGAAAGCACTATAGATCCAGTGGCTTAGTAATTTTTTCAATAAAAAAAATCGCTAATAAAAATTCTCCATTTTCTATCAAGAAAAAGTATCGTAATATGACCTGAAAACTGAAATAAATATTTAAAATTTTCTCCCGTAATAGACATTTCATTCCTAATTATTTCAAAAAAAAATCATTGAAATCGGTTAATAACCTAAAATTTTATAGGGGTGTTTCCATTCTAAATGGGTCACACTGTATAAAAAATAAGTACAAAAAAAGCACTTTAAAATTTTTTATTTTTCAAAAAGGTAGAAAGAATGGGGGTAATAGGAATCTCCTTTTACTACTTTTTGAAATTCAATATTTCGGTTACACGAAGAGCTAGAAAGGCCAGTTTTGGCTCATTTTATAGTATTTTTTTTCCTTCATCACTCAAAAATGTAAAGTTACAATTTTAAGTAGAGCATGTTATATACAAACGTGTAACTTAAACATTAAGGAAATTAATTTAACTGAAATGAAAGTTTAGTTTATTTTTTAATTTGGTGAGATAAACCGAGCATTAAACTTCAAAAACTAGCTTTGACAAGTTACAGTTAAACTTTAGATTAATGTTTCACTTCAGCTTATAGAACTGACTCTTAAAAAATCAAAAATTGACCTTGCAAACAACGGTTGGCGGACTAAAAAAAAAACAACAGACCGGTACAAGTGTTTATTTGAGAAATACCGTAGATGTCTGTTTGGACATCTATCCAATTTCCTGCGGATTCCATTGTTTTTCCTTTTGCGGGAAAAAGTCGAAATACAGGGAATTCTTTCGGAACAAACCACAATTGCTAGGCGTAAGTTGTCCCCATTCGTTATAGCCGCAAGATTAATCTTTCCTTAACTGACGTGGCTGGTTCATTAAGTTTTTGCTGGCTTTTGTTAAATGGCCGTTGGTCTTGTATGTCGGGCCAAATGTGATTTGGTTTGGTCTCTCCAATGCTATCTGATTCGTTTCCAAAAAATTGGAATTATCTATATTGATCCAAACTCACTCTGCGAAACACTAGTTTTACGTTTCGTTTCATTGTACGTACAGGGTGTACCATTCTTGACAGTATTGTAAGGTATTTCGGTTATTTTAAAAAGTTCAGTGTTGTGCTTTTTGGTGATATTAAAAATGGCGTCAGCAGAATTTCCATAACTCTGTTCGTCTTTAAGACGAACAGAAAAATTAAAAAATAAAAAATAACTTCTGGGATACACCTCATATCTCAGACTTTCAAACACTTTTCTACACTTCAAGAAAATAATAATTAACATCAAAAGTACCATAAATAAATTCTGCCTCTTTATATTAATTTCATGCTCTACACGATTACATTTAGGTGTTTTCATCCTTAAAGGATCTCTTCAAGGAGTTACAGGGTAGAAAGTGCCCCTTTTCGACTATACTTTGTTTGATTTTTGTTGTGTTAATAAGAAAAGTTGTAGAAAATGTCTTGCTTTATAAGATAACATTTAGGTGCTTTCATCCTTAAAGGCCTCCTTAAATAGTTTCAGGGCAGAAAGTGACATAATGCATCAAAATGGTATTTTTCAATTAAACTGCTCGTCAAAAAAAATAAGACAGCAAAATTTTAGCTCTTTTTTTTTCTTCAAATTGATTCTTCTTCTTCTAGTGCCTATTCGTGTCGAATATTAACGACCATCCTGGCTGTGATGACCTTGTTGACTGCAGCTTTAAACAGTTCCGTGGTTGTTTTTGAATACCATGTCCTTAGGTTCTTGGGCCATGATATCCTTCTTCTTCCGGGCCCTCTCTTTCCAAACACTTTTCCTTGGAGGATGGATTTTAAGAGTTTGTATTTGTTGTCATTTCTCATTATATGTCCGAGATATTCCAGTTTCCTTCTCTTAATCGTTTTCATCACCTCTTTTTCCTTCCCCATTCTTTCCAGTATTGTTTCGTTGGTCACTCTATCTACCCATGATATTCTAAGGATCCTTCTGTATAGCCACATCTCGAAGGCTTCGAGCTTCTTTTGTGTAGCTTCGGTCAATGTTCAGGATTCCATGCCATAGTACAATATGGAGAACACATAGCAGCGCAGGAGTTTTACTTTGATATCTAATTTGAGGTTAATGGCTTTTGAATAGCTTAGACATTTTGATGAAGGGATCTCTTGTTTTTTCTATTCTACATCTGATCTCTTGTAAGTGGTCCCACTGTTCGTTTATTAAGGTTCCCAGGTAGACAAGTTTGGATACCCGTTCTATTGGTATATTTTTAATAAATAGTTGGCAATTTTCTTTCTTTTCTTTACTTATGACCATGAATTTCGTTTTGTTGATGTTCATTTTTTGTCCATATCTTTCACTTACTTCATTTACTTTGTTCATTAGCTGTTGTAGACCTTCTATACTATCTGCAAATATGACGGTATCATATGCATATCGGATATTATTAAGCAGTTCACCATTTACAAGAATTTCATTATCATCGTTTTCCAGAGCCTCTCTAAATATCTCTTCTCAACACAGCTTGAATATCAGAGGGGAGATGATACACCTTTGTCGTACGCCCCGCAGAATGTTAACTGCCTCTGTTGTTTCATCTCCGGCGTTGATTTTTATGGTGGTTGTTTGGTTCCAGTTGATAGTTGATACTTATGTACCGTGAGTGGACATATTCTGCCCTCCACCGCGACCGCAGGTCTATTGTGGCTCAGACAATATATAATTCTCATCCAGAATACTCGACTCCCTGAGGAACCGAATAACTGCTCTGGATGAGAGGTTGTTCAGGTCTCCTGGGCGTACATCCGCCCGTTCAAATATGGAAGACCTGGAGTTGGCCAGAGCCAGACAACGTCACAGTAGGTGCGCGACCGACCCGTCATCTTCCATACACCAGCGGCATTCGACGCCTTCCGCCAGGCCTATCCGGTGCATGTGAGCCCTTAGCTGACAGTGAAAAGTGTACAGCGCCGTCACTGCCCTCAGGTGTGGTATGCTGAGTTGCAGGAGATTGTTGGTTCTGTTCTTAGAGGGCCCCCTAATAAACTCCTTGGAGTGAGCCAACCCTGTAGTTCTCAGCCATAGGTCGAAGTGTTCCTGATAACACCACTCCGTGATGATTTTCTTTGCTTCACCGTACGCCATGCCGAGTGCCGGTTCTGGGCCGATGTAGGCCGCCTCTAAACTCAGCTTAGCCAGTTTGTCGGCTTTGGCATTTCCTGTGAAGTCGGAGTGACCCGGAATCCACATCAGGGTAACGCTGTTGGATTTTCCAAGAGTGTTAAGGACTTCGTGACAGCCCAGGGTTGCCTTTTGGTTCCAGTACAGGTTTTATATAATTCTGAGGTCTTTATCATCCATTCTGGTGCCTTTCAGCACTTATATCAGCTTCTGATGTTGGACTTTGTCAAACACCTTTTGGTAGTCCACAAAGCAGGTATAAATGTCGCAATTCATGTCCCTACACCGTTGGAATAATACTTGTATACTGAACAGTACTTCTCTTGTTCCAACTCCTTTCATGAAGCCAAATTGTGTGTCTGCTACTCTCTCTGCGATGGATAACCTTAAGAGCTCACTAAGCTTATGGTTCTGTATTCTCCGCATTTCTTTGCCCCTTGTTTCTTGAGCAGCAATATAAACTCAGAGATGAGCCATTCTTTCGGGATGTTGCCTGTGTCATAGATATTGTTAAATATTTTTCAGATCATTTTTATTGATACTTCCAAAAGTTTAAGGAACCATGTCTGTATTCCGTCCGGTCCTGGAGCTTTATAGCAAATTTCATGCTCTACAAGATTGCCTTTAGGTGTTTTATCCTTAAGGTACAGAAAGTGATGTAATGCAGCAAAGTGGTTTAAAAGTGACTTTTAGTGTTGTAAATTGTTGTGTAATGATTAAATAAAGTTTGTTGAGTTAATTCAAAATCTCACTTAAGTGTTTTTTCGCAGTGTTTTTTCGCATTTTTTCTGATTTTAGAAAAATATGCAACTTAACTAGCCTGCTATACAATTTTCCATTTTTAAACGAACGTTTCAATTTCTAGTCAAACTATACTAAAAGAACCTTGTCAAAAGGAGGAAAATTACCAAAGCCTTGTTACATTTAATCCGCCTGATGAGAGTCAAATGGCTTTTGAATATTTAAGCTCATTAAAATTGTACAACTTTTAGTTGATATTCGCTATTCATTTCAGAAACTCCCGGAGATGAACGAGCGACCTTCTATTTAATAATTTAATAAAATTCCTCTTTGCTTCTGTTCACTAGTTTTTAATTATCCGCTTAATTATTATAAAATATATTAGTTACGTAAGAGTTGCAGTAAATAAGTAGCTTGTCACTCAAAAGTTGATTGTATCAACGCAAATCTCTTTTAAATTATATGTTTGTTGACTTTTGCATGCTCAGGTAACAAGCAATTTACGCATTGCGATATCATAAGTCGGTTTGAGATAAGGTTAAGAAGTGAAATAAACCAGTGACGTCCAGAAAAATATTTTAGTAACACAAATTGATGGTATACTAATACTTTCATGGTTTCTGCAAGCTTACACTATGGACTATAGTTGGTGCTCATTTTTGATGTATCTGTCAAAATAACTGAAATAAAGAAAGTGACTTGCTTGAATGCAAAAGTAGCGGCACCATTGTTATTTCAGATGGAACACCCTGTATATTCTTATGTATAATTCAGAATTTGCAATCTGTCTCTAAATATTCTTTGTTAATATACGACTATAAGGGGTTTCTGAACTATTATTACAAAAAGACATTATTTCTAAATTATACAGAGTGGCTGAAAACTCAAGTCACATGAAAATCAGGTGACGTTAAGTTTACATTTTAACCTTAAAAATAGTCACGTGATTCAGTGTTTAAAACTAAAAAACGGTCACGTGACCTCACAAATACGCCAGTTAAAATAAAACTCTCACATGACATTTAGGATTCCGTTTTAACGTTAAAAAAGTGTCAGTAGACAAAATTGTTGACTGAAAATCGTCACGTGACCATTTTTCCTATGAAAAAAGTTACGTGACTTAAATTTGATGATTGAAAATGTCACGGGATCATTTTTACCTTAAAAAGAGTGGCTTTAAAAGATATCCGTGTGTGTGTGTGTGATGCGGGGGGTCCTGCCCTTGGAAAACGTATAGGCCTCCTATATGGGCCCGTCACGTCACGCCAGTAAGGGTGCTACAGCAGCCCAGTGTCCTTTATAAAAGCCACCAGGTTGCTGGGGCATAAGTACCTTATGTCCCTGGGCAACAGCATTGGCTGTTTCTTCATCTTCTAGCATCCCCTACATTCGGGATCCTCAGCAACACCCATCAGAGACTGATTTCGTCTAAGGTGACAATGACCGGTCAAAAAGCCTGTCACCGTTCTTAAATTGCTTCTGTCGAGTCTCAGTAGTTGTTTAGTTTTCAGAGCACTGGGGCCACCTATGAGTTCCTTGGTCTGTCTTGGTCTGTCATGCCCGAGGTGGCAACCCAGCGGCAGTGAAACAATTGGCTGGCCAAGGCCCCCATGGAGCGTGTAGCCGTACTCTTTGAGATCCCAACAAACGGTTCAGGACCGATGGGCGACACTTGTGCTCCCAATCTAGACAAGCGGTCCTCGTTCATTGCCAGGAACATCAGAATGTCCTGGCACCCAAATGAGGCGGATGTTATTTTCCAACGAGAGTATCTCGAGGATTGTTTTACATTCCAGCACCAGCCGGGAGCTTACCTTCTCGGTACTGAGTGTTTGGATGGCTGGCCTGCTATCTGAGCAGATATTAATATTCTGTCCAATTACGGGACTGGTCAATAGTTCCAGCCCGCAGGACAAGATTGCAAATACTTCTGCCTGGAAGACAGTGGCATGTGTCTTTTAATCCGACTCGAGTCAGCAAAGAAACTCGCTCCAGCACGTTCGTTCGTTATAGATCCGTCAGTAAAGCAACAGGATCCCTCTTTCATAAATGGTGGTGCCCTATCGCTCCCCCAGACTTCGCGACTAGACATGACGACCCTGAGGAAGCTCGAGGGTTTTAGTATCGGAGACATATGGTCACTACGCATGAGAAGAATCGGACACCGCTCAGTAGCCACGTTCCACACACGAACCCGCTTGTAGATGGTCCATCGTATGCTGCACGTACGGCTTCCATCTTAATAAAAATGTCTAATGGCCTGAGATTCAGCAACACCTCTAGGGCTCTGGTGGGGGCCGTTCTCATAGCACCAGTAATGGATAAGCACTCGAATCTTTGGACCTTGTCCAGTTGTAATCGCGTCGTCGTCTTTTCGACACTGGGCCACCAAACAATAGCTCCATATGTCAAAATGGGTCTAACTACAGCACAGTTGAGCCACTTGAGGACCTTTGGGTTTAGACCCCACAACACAAGACATCCGTTTAAACTTAGAAACGGTCACGTGACCATTTAATATTCTGACATTTAAAACAGTCGCGTGTCATATGGAGCAACTGTTAAGGTAGTAAATATGAATTTTTAAAACTGTTTATTGCAACTTCTGCTAATTTATATTTTTTAATCTTAAATAGCTATTATAAAATAATAAAAAAAAAGTATATTTTCATGATTGACTGCCTCTGGCTTCTTAAAATAAAGCTGCAAAATCAACAGCAACCTGCTGATTAATTACCCATGAAACAAGCAATTTTCCTGTAAAATGAGCTTTCATTTAAGATATAAACACAAATAAAACTGAAAGCCTTAGAGAACTTTTCAATCAAACATTTTAGGTACGCAAACAAATTCAGTGGATTTGTAATTTAGTTTTGGTCTTCGTAATCAAATTTTTTTTCATTAAGTTGGCAGCATTATTCATAAATTCTATTTGACAATTAATGTCACTGTCACTTTTGGAAATTGTAGTTTTAGAGCAATAAAAGTAACAATTTAATTTTTATTTAAAAGTGAAATGTGTCTATTCATTAAGTAAAATATAAAATTTTACCAATTTCACAATTTTGTCAGTATATCATTGTTTTCAGTAATTAAAATACCAAATTTCATCGTTTAAAACATTCAATTTTAGCAATAAAACCAACGATTTTATTATTTCTGATATGCAGTTTTAGCCTGGAAAATGGTTAGGTTTGGATAATACACAAAAATTGGTAGTTTCTGAATCTTTAATTTTCATCAGTCGGATTCAGCATGATAACCAAACAAGTTCCATTAATAAAATACACAATTTCAGTTTATTTACCATTAAGGCAGGTTTTTTGCAGTTTCAGCAATTTAAATGTAAGAAGCTTGAGTTTATTTCACAAAATTAGCATGACAACCGATCAAGTGAAGCTTCCCCCTTAAAGAAATCCCCAATTTAAAAATGTTCCATCCCAAGATTCAGCAATACAACTTAACAAACGTCATTTTTTGCAAGCAATCAATCCATTTAATTTGGAGCTGTACGTAACAGGATTGAAAAAAACTGAACCCCCTTAAGGAAAGTCATAACGAAGGTCGGGCAAAAACTGCTAAATTTAATCAAGGAATCTGACTGCTTTTGAATATTTAAGAATATTAAATTTGCATAGCTTTGTGTTGACGTTTCCTATTAATTTTAAGCTGACTTTTAATATAGGAGAGTCTTTGTTTGACTTTGCTTTTTAAATGTTCGGAATAATTCAGTCCAGTTTACTGAGAATTTTTTTCCCAACCTTTTCAACTCAAATTACAAAAGTTATAAAAAGTTTTACTAAATAATACAATGCACGAAAAAAGACGATAATTAATATCAAAGTCTCTGGAAATTACAATTATTATTTGATATTTAAACTTAGTTACAGGACAAATGTTACACAAAACCAATTACATGATTCCTTTTTCAGATATCTAACAGTCAGGGTGTTATCTCTCACTTTGCCAATCTTCAAATCGTCGTTCCAGAAGCAACCATCCAAGGAAGTCGATCAGGAGAACATCACGTGGACGTTGGAAGTATAATAGATCTTATATGTATAATTGATAAGGTAAGAAATGTTTGACCTCATTTTAATCTCTCTCTCTAAGTGTAAAAAATCGCAAAAGATCACTAAGATGTAAGATAGTGGTATAGGACGACCCTCTAGAACAGGTGAAGTAATTCAGATATCTGGGCATAATATCATGTTCCCACGACCCAGTTAATGACCTAAGTAACCATATTAACAAAGCATCCATCCATCCTATAGCGGTACAGCACAAATCGAGCCTTGGCCTCCTCTATTTTCTTCCTCCAGCCATCCCTGTCCTCCGCCGCCTTCCTCCAATTTGGAGTTCCGAGCATGGATCGAGCGTCCCCTTGGATTTTGTCTGCCTATCTCGCCCCTGGTCATCCAACCGGTCTTTTACCTTCCGGTTTTTGGTTGAAAATCCTCTTGACTACTCTTGATGACTTGACTCATCCATCCTCTGCAAATGGCCGGCCCATTTAAGTCTTTGTAATCTTATTGTTGTTTCTAGGTCTGCTTCTACGAAGATCTTATTCTCCACTGTTCATTTTCTTGGACTGGTCCATATATTCTGCGTAAGATCTTTCTTTCGAAAGCTTTCAGCATTGTTTCCGCTCTTTGTGAGAGCGTCCAGGGCTCGCTTCCATAGCATAACACTGGGCGTATTATTGCTTTAGAAAGTTTCAATTTTATTTTCCTATGGACATTCCCTGATCTGATTATGGCTGAAATATGTTAGTATACTTTATTGGCATTACTGATTCTTCGTTGGATTTCCTTCATCTCGTCCCTTTTGCTGGATATGTTACAGCCTAGGTAGGTAAAGTCATTGACTACCTCAAAGTTTTGGTCGCCTATTATCATGTTCTGGCCTCTCCTCCTATTGCTTCGGGTCCGTATTAATACTTTGGTTTTATCTTCATTCACTTTTAGGCCCACTTCTTCTAGTTGTAGGTTTCTTTCATTGATGTTAGGTTTCTTCCAAATTCCGGTTTCCTTGTATATTCACCCGGCTTTCAGAGTTCTCCATTGTTAGTCTTGTTAGCCTTACTAATTTTCGTGGTATGTTAAAGTCTAGCATGATGGTGTAGAGCTTTTCTCTGTCTATGCTGTCGTATGCCTGTCTGAAGTCCATGTAGAGTTGGTACACATCAATGTCATATTCCCAGCATTTCTCCACAACTTATTTTACTGCGCATAATTGGTCTGTGGTCGATCTTCCTGGTCTAAAATCCGCTTGGTATTCGACAATGATGTTTTAGGCTAGTGCTTCCAGTTTGTTTCGGAGAATGGTTGTGAAGACAACAAAGCATCCGCACTATCAATATGCCTACGAGATATAGTCTGGTCAAACCAGATGGGCCAGAAGATTGCAAGTCTGCGAAGACACCAACGAGTTGAAACATAGTTATGTTAATAGTGTCTGAACCTACTAAGAACAATAGTAGCAAAAACAAGAAGAGACAGAGTAACAAACACAGATATCAGAGAACAATTTGAAATACAGGATATGAGCTTTGTTTGGATTCATGATTGATGGTGAGAGATAGTTGACATTCTGCTTCTTCAAGAAAAGATGCAAAGACAACTTTAGGATTAACAGTTCGATAGATCTCCCAGAAATTAATTAGATAAAATTAGACCAAGCGGGACAAAACGCCGAGTTTTGGTCTAGGTGCCGTGTGACGTCACGAGGCACGTTTTAGTTTAGTGCACGCGGTCGTATTGTGTTCTAGTGTGATTCTTAATTGTACTTTTTCCTGCTTCTCAATTATTAAAAGAAGCAAAATGGTTTTATAATACTAAATAATGTCAGACTGCACCAGTTCCACTGACACACCACACATTTATAGTTCCATTACATAAAGAAAATTTTTCGATAAAATGTGGCTCAAATTTTGTACGTAGCCCACTTTTTTTTTTCTTGGTTTTTCTGATTTATCCTGTTGGTTCACAAAGTTGGTTCGGAGAGTGGGAAAGCACAAAAAATATAACTGAAATATTGATACGGGATGGTCATCGATATTAGTTTTATCGGTGGATCGGTGGATATATTATTAAAATCGGACTGGTCGCGCAGTAGGAATTCTAGGCGATTGTCGTGCCTCGTGACGTAGGAGTCGTTTTCGTATGACGTCATTTTATGGAAACAATTATTATATAAATTACATTAATATTCAGAAAAGTTTCATTTAAAAATAAATTTGATGCAAAACCCCTAGTAAAACTAAACGTTGTCATTAATTAATGAGTCACAAGGAATTAAAACTACTCAAAATGAAACAATATGCAGAATGCTCTATAATAAGAAAGTTTTACTATACTATGTCACATTTTTATTATTAAATATTGACCCACATGGCGTGTGTAATGACCCATTATCCAGCACATAAAAAAAACTATAACACCATATCAGGAAATCATAACGAACCCACAAACACACGTGCAACTCGTTGTAAAAATAAAACTTTTTTATAGTTCAAGAACTAAAAGAGCCTCGTACACTTTTGAGATCGTGAAAGATGCATTTTCCTGTTGGCATTCCAGACTTCAACGGAGAAATGCCGTGATTTGTGCTTTAACTGAAAACTTTCGAAGAGAATCTTACGGAAAACGACTTAGCCGCAAAGTTTAGGGCATTAACGATTTAGTGTGGAGCTGCTCTTATTGGGAATCACCTGTTCATTTGTGTTACGTGGAAAGTTTCCTTGAGTGTTTAACTGGTTGTTTGCACGAGAGAAACTTTGTTTCTTTAGGTTTTAGTTTCCACTAGTTTCCAGATTTTCCAACTATATTACTTGGCAAAGTTTATGTCTAGTTTAAATTGTTTATTATTCTTGTTACGTGGTTTTAGTCCACTAGTAGTAGAGAAACTGAAGTTACAAGTATGATCTGTTACAAAGATTACGTGACTCCACTTAAAGTTAAATTAAGTTTCCTTACAGTCATGTGACCACATATAAGGTCAAAATGTTGTTCTGAATGTCACGAGACCATTTTTACGATTTAAAAAAAATTTCTCTGAAGGTCACGTGATTGTTATCCAATTCTCCTGAAAAGGTCACGAGACTGTTATCAAGCGTCGCGTCGAGAGATATCTGGAAGATCACGTGCCTCTACTTAAAGTCCAATGAATATTCTTGCAGTCATGTAACCATATTTAAGGTCACAATATTGCTCTGAAGGTAATGTGATCATTTTTACAGCTGAAAAGAGTTTCTGTAGGTCACGTGACTGTTTTCAACTACCAAATTCACTTACAAAGGTCACGGTATTATTTTCAAACGTCAAGTGGAATCTTAAAAGGTCACGTGGAACAAGGCATCTTTTCGTTGAAAGGATATGAACAAAGATCTATTATTTTGTTTGAAATTGTCAAAACAGAAATTGTGAACGTTCTTAATCTCTAAAGGTTCTCAAATAACATGTTTCTGTCTGGAAATTATCTAGTTTGAAGTTGATACACCTTTTGTCTGTCTTCAAATCATCGAAATTGATGTTATTGAGCTGTTGAACTTGTAGACTTTACTGGATTGATATAACAAAATATAATTTTAATGCAATTCTATTATTTCTAATGCATTCTGCAGAACTTGGATGGGAGGGAACCCCAGGACCCTCAAGATGGTGTACAACGGCCTAACCAGGTCACATCTTGTTCAAACCTTTGAGCAAGAGGAACCAACAAGCGATGAACCGAATACACTTCCAGATCCTTTGAGTGATACTGGGGTGCATGAGGTTGACGCCAGTAAACGCCCTGCTGGCTGAAGCTGCAGAAAAAGACTTGGAACATCACAGACAGTGGTTAGCAGCGAAAATAGTCTAAATCAGAAATCATGCTTTTGCCCATTATAGACCAAATAAAAGTAAAAAAGAGAATTAATGTCAACTTTTGGAAGGGGAAAGAAATACCGTATATTGTCCGGACCTACGATCAGTTCAGACTACATTTAAGCAGATTTAGAGTTTCCAGTAAATTGTCATGCTTCCAATACGAAATGAGGTATCAAATAAAGAACATCCCGGTTGTTAACCTTGGACTGAGTAAGCAGCAGGGTAACGTAAAACTCAGATTCTCTCATGAAGGAACACATATTTATATACACAGATGGCTCTAAAAAAACACCCGACAGGACAGGATACGGAGTGCACTGTCCTAGTCTCAATTATAGCCTAAGACTGACCAAGGAACTGGACATTAGCTCGGTAGAGACTGTGACAATACACGAGGGAATCATGTTGGCATTAATGAAAAATCTGTACAAAGTGGTGATATGCACGGACTCTCAGAGTACCATTGCGAAAGTAAGAAGAGGAGAGATCATTTGGTAACGTTAAGGGGTAGCCCAGAAAAAAGAATACTCAGGTATCCACCCCAGATCGCCAAGATGGCGTAGATTATGATGGGGGAGGTTGGTCAGAGAAGGCGGTAGGGTTCACGGAGGGCAAACGCTTTATCGGAGATGAATAAACCCTAGACTCGTGTCCGAGGGCATCCATCGGGCCGGTGAATGCCCTCGGGCCGGTGAATGCCAGGTCGTTATGGTACTAGCAAAGGGAGGTAAGTGGGTGTGGCAACTCTTGCTGCACGCCCTTACAATTTCCTTTGTTAGGACTGATACTCCGGTGTGACACTTGGTCACCTAATGTTCCAAGTTGCGTTGCACAAGAGGCGTACCCAGACTAACCCAGAGATCAATCAGTGACCTCCCTCTGGGGAAGACCCCAGAGTTCGGTGGTGATTTGTACGTTCTTTTGGTGCTGTATTTATACCCACATCATGACCTCAATTCACCGATCTTACTTACACAGACATTGTACAGGGGGAGACCGATGCAATATTTGGTAACGGAACATAGTGTAATTTCTATGTTACAATATAATGTTAGAATCACGGAGGTTTCTGATGGATTGGCCGTTGGAGCCTGGCGTGGGTGCCTGGTCACTGGGGACGAGGTGGCGGACAGACTTGCGTAGTTGGGGGGATGTTAAATAAGGGAGGTTCCGAAGAAAAATGGAAATATGTAGCTATCACTTGCTACCAGAAATAAGAAAAACAATAAGAAGAAATCACGACGAGTTGTGGAGAGACTCCTTCCGGGTTCGGGGCAGACATTATGCTGCAGCAGAACAGAGTTTTCCGGAGCGTTCGTGGTTTAATGGGATTCCGTATTCGCATAGAAGAAACATTACACAAAAGTGATAAGAATGAGATCGGGACACTGCTTGACAAAGCAGCACTTGTTTAGATTGGGAATAGCGGACGATCCAAGATCCGGTAGAGGACCTGGATTATATTTTCCTGGAACGCCCAATAAACAGAGATCCAAACCATGATCTGTACCAATCTTTAATAGCTGGAGGGTTGTTGGTCCCATTTAGATTCAGAGACGTGTTGGCAATTACCCAACATAGACAGAGTTCTCTAGTTACCAAGTAGATTTGAGAGACTTTTGTCGTGTTTGTCTTGCTAACCCCCTTTCACCAGTAGAGACGCATAACAGGAAACCACATACACCATCACAGCACGAGAAAATACAGAATAGCAAATCCTTGCTTGACAAAGAGAGCTAAAAGTCCAGAGTATGACCTAGAGTCAGACAACCCTCTGAACAACCGAATGTGCTGGCAAGTTATTCTGGACAGAACAGAACCCATTGAAACACAAACAAACAATCATAATCATTCCTAGCGAACCAATATTTTAGTGTTTTAAAGTTTAAAAAGTAATTGGATGCAGTTAAAAATCATCTTTCTGTCTTAGAGTTGACAAAATTGATGTAAACAACTTTTTCATAGGTTTGGGGTGGTCAGAATGGACTTAAGCCCAGATTTGTCAAATCATGTTAAAATTAAATTGATAATATTAATAATAAATTAACAACATTTGCGCGAATCGCAGCACTGTTTGTAGCTTGTGATTGGTCAAAAAACCTGTTTTTAACTAAAAAATTATTCAATTTTTAACATTTTAATTTTACTTATTTGTGACAGATCTCCCAAAAATAACGATGCTAAAATTGAGGGGGTGGATCACGTAAAGCCTTGTTTTTATGTGGTTATGAAAGAAGTTTTTCTGATAACGTTTACACAGGCCATTAGCTCAATTTATTGCGGTATTGACGAGGAAAGTTTCACAAACTTTCCTGTTTAATAAGGGTTTTTTTTTGTTGCTTTAGTTTAAGAAGTAAACTTTTACCCTATATTTATATGAAATAGTATTTATTACTTTTGTAGCCAGTTTCTCAGGATATAAATGACTAACTTAGTTGCCCAGTGGGTTAATTTTTAATTAGCAAACATTTCGGCTTGTAAACAAGTTGTTTAAGAACGTGGAATGGCCGAACTAAGAAAATCTCAGGTGTGACATGGTTAAAACCTTCGGAGACCAGTTCAGGACTTTGCAACAAAAACATTTTAAGTTAAGAAGGTTTCCCAAAGAGCCATTCCAACTTTCGAGAACATTATTTTCCTTGGAAATCTGACAGTTTCGACGAATTTTGCAATGCGCGTAAAGGGAATTGGCTTTTAGATAGACAAAACAAGTTTAAACTTTCAGTTTAGGGACCTGTATATTTCAGCTAGAAAAACACTGCTTTTTTGTCATCAAGAAACTTTTTACATCAAGTTTTTTTAACTTGTTTAACTTGTTAATATTAATTGTTATTAAAAAATAATTACTAATTGTGTTTCAAAAATGTTACAGAGAATGCCCTGCATTCTATGTATGATTATAGCTTATTGTGAGCTTTCTTTTGCAATTTTCCGGCAATCAGTCATATCAACCCAATCTTCCGGACAACACTTCTGGACAATTAGCCAGCTGAATCATTTCAACACATTCTTTCTCTATCAGTTAACTAGTTTTAAAAAAAGTAAAAGTAAGTTTTTAAATTTCTGAGCAATTAAAAAAAATCATTTTATCACATTTTTTTACTTTTTTCTTGAAAATGTTGGACCATTATCCAGCACAATCATTTTATCACATTCTTCTACTTTTCTCTAAAAATTTAGGACAATAATTATCCAGTTCAATCATTTGAACAAAATCTTCCATTTTTTTTCAGTAAAATAGGCAAACACTGTCCCATGAAGCTGTAAAGTTAATTTTATGTTACTGATGTTTTAAGACAGACAGAACAGTCACTTTTATAGCTTTGCGTCCTGAATGCGCTTAATTGTGTACCAGTTATCACGTAAAGATATTTTCTATCGTAGTTTGCTACGTCATACCTGTCAAACACTTTTCCATAAAGCTGTAAAGCCCATTTTGTTTATTATACTTACTAACGAAACTCAAAACATTCACTTTAATACCTCCACGTTTTAATTTGAGAGTCATTTTTACTATCACGTGATATTCAGATGTCGTTTTTAAAAAATAGCTACGTCACAAGTGTCAAAACGTGTTCATAAAGCTGTAAGTCAATTCTGTCTTTGACAACTCACAACGAATATTAAAACTTTTACTTTAATACCTTCGTGTTCTGGTCGCTGCTCATATTGACAATTATGATGTAGTTGACAGCTATCCGACACTTTTTAATATTAGGATTACGTAACAACTGTCAAACACCTTCCATAAAGCTGTAAAGTCTATTTGGTATTTTTGTCACTTGTTACGTGATTGACAATTATTGCGTGACATTAGGATACTTTTTCAACACACTTTTAGGTCATAACTGTCAAAAACGTGCTTATGAAACTGCAAGGGAATTTCGTTCTTGATACTTCAACAGAAATTAAATCTTTTACTTTAATCGCTTTACGTTCCTAATTGAGACTAAGTTTGAGAGTGGTGACGCGGCTGACAGCTATCACGTGACATTAAGACACTTTTTCACTTTATTGTTGAATGGTGAATGTCAAAAACTTGCTATTTTAGTCGAAAATATCTAACTCTATTATCTCAGAAACAGTCTATTGTGAGGCAGTCGAAGACTTCCCACAAGTCTCTAGGCTACAGAAAGCACTCCTAAATAACCACCACAAGAGTATCGGCATCCTGATGAGGGAAAATGGCGTCAAGGCCGCCAACCTCCAAGAGAGCGCTGAGATTTTTATGGAAACTCACTTTCCAGGTTCTGTCTTTCCTGGAACGACGGACTGGACGGAAGTACCAACAACACCTTTACAATACGACTGGCAATGTGCTAGTGCAGTAATTGATGAGCACAAAATAAGGTGGGTCATATCCGGCTTTCCCCTCTTCAAGTCACCAGGACCTGACGGTATAAGACCAGCCCTACTTCAATGGGAAATGGACATTTTTATGCCGCACCTGGTTGGAGTATTCAGAGCCTCTTTAGCTCTGAGGTATATTCCCAGTAAGTGGAGAGGAGTACGAGTGGTATTTATACCCAAACCAGGTAGGATGGATTACATCTTACCAAAAGCATTCCAACCAATTAGTTTCACATCGTTCTTCTTAAAAACAATGTAGAGGCTTTGCGAGCGGTATATAAGAGCTGAGGTGCTGGTTCACAACCCAATTTATCTAAATCAGCATGCATATACTCCGGGTAGGTCCACTGATTCGGCCCTTCACCAAGTGGTTGGCAGAATCGAAAGATCATTGCACAATAAATAATCCACCCTGGGTATATTCATAGATATCGAGGGAGCGTTTGATAAAACAACCTTTCTGACAATTACCCAGCAACTTAACTCCAGGAATGTACCACTGGTAGTAGGAGAATGGACACTTAAGGTGCTCTCCAGTAGAGCAATAAGTATCAATGTAGAAGACATCACAGTGAGAGGACTACTCATGAAGGGATGTCCACAAGGAGGGGTCTTATCACCCCTTCTTTGGAACATAATTCTGGATACTCTAATAAATCACCTCAACAATAATGGATTCTACACAATTGCATACGCAGATGGCATAGTTATCTTGCAGACCGGCAAATTTGTGAACACACTGTGCGATAGAGCGCAGGATGGGTTCAAATTAATAGAAACATGGTGTAAGGAACACTCACTGTCGATCAATCCCGACAAGTCTGAGATGGTGCTTTTCACCAGAAAAAGAAGTTTAACGGGCGTAAAACCTCCCGAAATCTTCAAAGGCAAACTACACTTCTCTGAAGAGGTGAAATACCTTGGTATTACCCTCGACAGGAAGTTAATCTGGAACTTTCACCTACAAAGCAGAGCAAAAAGCGGATATGTGGCTTATGAGCAGTGTCGGAGGACAGTGGGACGTACATGGGATCTTTTACCTCGCGTGCTCACCTGGATCTACACTGACGTACTACCACAGACAAACTAATATATACAGACGGTCAGAGCAAATGGAAGCCATATAATTTTGGTGAAGGCGCCAGACCAGTCAGACTAATAAATTGTTTTAAAATATTTTGATGACTCATGCGTAATCGGCTGCGATCGTCTGAACGAGCGAAATTTATTTTCCGCAGTGTTGCCATATTTCTGGAGAGACGCCTTCGGCGCACGGCATTTATGATTATACAACGCATCAAATCACCGGCGCGACGCGACGGGTCGGTACGGAATAGAAATAAGAAAAAAAGCCGAGCGCATTTTGTACGTATTTATTTTTTGATTAAATTTTTAAGTTTCTCATTTTTTAATAATCATCTTAGGTTACTTTAAGCGTATTTGTCTTCACGCTTCATATGGAGAGAGTAAAGCGAATGTGACGTCAGAATGACGTAATTTTTTTCAGAATGACATAATGACGTCATCTTGGCCCTGCTCGCTCCATGGAGCGCGAAAACGAATGCGGCCTTTACCTAAAAAAAAAGGAGCTTTGTAATTCAACCGATTTGTTTAATTCATTTGTTTTATTGCAGGTAGTCCTGATAAGTCTTGATTACAAAAAATGATACACTTTATATACAGGGTGGTCAGCCGCGAACATCGATCAAATACGGAAAAAGTAGAAATAATAGTATATTAAGTATCGAGAACGGTAAGTAAGCTTTTACTGATCGATGACAAAGTTTGGAGGCTGAGCAAAGCAAAGCCTCTAGTTTGTCTGAGATCAGTAAAGCTGTTACTGTTCGTGATGCTTACACTATTTTTTGTACGACTTCATCAAAATCATCCTAATTATGAAATAAAATGAAAACATTTTAACAAATTTCCTTTAATCTTGTATCTTACTTCCCTGTTCAGACTAACGGTAAGTGCAGCAGTGTGGTAACTCACAAAGCACTCAGACGAATACACCAATTGAACAGTTAATTACTTTATTAATATAACTTTACATATATCGGATTTCACTAACAGAATAATACAACGAACTCTAATGATAACGAATACTGACTGTCACCGCACCAGTTGGTTCCGCCGGTATCGATCGTCAGTAGAAAAACATATTTACAAAACATTCGTCACTAGTCCGTATTTACAGGTCTCCACATCCCTCCATCTTTCACGAGCTTCAAAGGCTTCAAAGGTTCCAAAGTAACCTCGGATTGATTCTGGTCCTTACGATCATCGGGATAGGTGTCGGTGGTTTCCTTTTCCGGCGTTGTTGTGAGAGGTGAAGAAGTGGAAGTCATCGAGGATGTTGAGGGGGTTTCAAGAGACAGTTTGAAAGGTTCTGGTACCTTTTTTACATGGGCTATATTGCGTTTTACTACCTTCCCTTCTCTATATAGTATGACCTCATTTCCATGTCTTTCAGTCACATCATAAATATCTTTAGCAAAAGTCGGTGTTAGCTTATGCGGGAATATCACATTTTTGACAAGGACTTTATCTCCTGGTTTAATCTCATTTAAGGAGGCTCTTCTTCTCTTGTCTTCTTTATTTTTTCCATGTGTCTTATTTGTTAAATCTCGGTCATAAGTTTCTTCGTCAATTGGGTCTATCGCAATATCGTCCAAGCAGGGAATTTTGTCCCGAATACGACGATTATATATTAATTCGGACGGAGACTTGCCTGTTGTACTATGTGGCGTTACATTGTACATTAATATGAAGTCCTGAACTTCTTTTCGGTAGTTCCTATTTGATTTTGTGTGGCATATTTGGAGACGTTTCTTCAGTGCTTTGTTAAAATTTTCAACCTCCCCATTTGCTTGTGGCCAATATGGGGCCGAATTGATCAGTTTAACTCCATTAGTGTAACAAAAAGCCTTGAATTCTTCGCTATTAAAATTTGTTGCATTGTCTGCTTTTAACGTCTTTGGAATACCTAATCTTGCAAATATTTCTTCCAGAAATTTTATAACGGTTGAAGAGGTGGTAGATTTGGTAAAGACTTCGGCATATCGAGAATAGTAATCGATTATTACGAGAAGATATTCAGATTGTCCTGCCGACATGAAATCTATGGCAACAAATTGCCATGGACCTGATGGTAGTTTCTGTCTTTCCATTGGTGATGGTCGGTTAAGTTGTGACACTAAGAGGCACTCGTTGCAACTTTTGACAAATTTCTCGGCATCTCGGTCTATTTGCGGCCACCAAACTTTTGAGCGAAGTCGTCTTTTCATTACTGACTCCCCAGGGTGGCCCTCATGAGCTAGTTTTAGAGTTTGTAGTCGAAGATCAGTTGGAATAACAATCTTATTTCCTCGCAATAGAAAGGGTCCTAAAGTCGTCAGTTCCAACCGGAAGGGATAAAATGGCGAATTCTTTCCTTTTGTATCCCATGAATTATCAAAAATTGTATTTATGGTTTCCTTAATTTCATTATCTACTTTACAACATTTTGCCAAATCAGAGATGGTTAAAGCCTTGGGTACTGCTTCTTTGACCAAGAAGTATATATGGTGTAGGTTTGGTTCGTCAAATGTTGCGTCTGACTGAAGTGTACATAACCTCGAAAATGGGTCTGCTATGTTCGATCTTCCTGGTTTGTATATTACCTGGAATTTAAACGCTTGGAGGCGTAAAACCCATCTTTCGATCCTTGCTGGTGGTTTGGACGTAGGCTTGAAAATAGCTTCCAGGGGTTTATGATCGGTTACCAATTCGAAGTGTAGGCCTGCTAGGTAAAAATAGAACCGTTCTACAGCCCAGACTAAAGCCAGGCTTTCCTTTTCCGTCTGTGAATAACGTCGTTCAATGGGGCTCAAACTTTTACTGGCGAACGAAATTACTTGTGGGAGGTTGTCTTTGTTGAACTGCAATAAGACTGCTCCCAGAGCAACAGGACTTGCATCGGCAATCAATCTAGTGCGAAGATTAGGATCAAAGAAAGCCAAAGTTGAAAGTTGACTTAAAGTTTCCTTAAGTTTTCCAAAGTTCTCCTGGTGTATAGGTTTCCATGTAAATTGAGTGTCAGTTTTTATTAAAGTCCGTAAAGGCTCCGTCAGATCTCCAAGATTTGGTATGAACTTTCCTAGATATGTTACTAAACCGAGAAAGCTTCGTAATTCTTCCTTGTTAGTGGGTGGGCGAAAATTGCGGACAACTTGAATTTTAATTGGATCTGGACTAATACCAGCTGGAGTAAGAACGTGTCCTAAAAATTCAAGTTTTTGTACCTTGAATTGGCATTTGCTTTGATTTAGGAGAACGTTCAGGTCCTTTAAGGTTTGCTGTACTTTGCGTAAGCTTGCATC
Organism: Ips typographus; assembly: GCF_016097725.1. NCBI lineage: Eukaryota > Metazoa > Arthropoda > Insecta > Coleoptera > Curculionidae > Ips > Ips typographus. The sequence continues at coordinate 439,818 of NC_138426.1, read as the reverse complement.
ATGTTCTACCTCGGTTTTTCCATATACGATAATGTCATCTAGATAATTCAAGCAGTTTGGACACGGTGCTAGCAAATTTTGGAAAATTCTTTGAAATATTTCGGGTGCTGAATTAACACCAAACATTAGTCGTTTGTACCTGAATAACCCTAAATGGGTTATAAAAGTAGTAATTTGTCGGCTATTCTCCTCAAGCTCCAGTTGATGATAGGCATTTGACATATCCAATCTAGAAAAGTATTGTGCCCCTCTTAGTTTCGTCATTACCCCATCGAACGTTGGTAATGGAAAGTTTTCCCTAAGTATGGCCTCATTTGCTCGCCTCATATCTATACATATTCTAATGTCTCCATCTGGTTTGAACACTATTACCATTGGCGAAATCCAGGGACTTGGTTGCATAACTCTTTCTATGATATCACGGGTGAGTGCTTCATTTAATTTATTCTCCACTTTTTCTTCGACAGCTATGGGGACTCTACGCACTGGTTGTTGTACGGGCCTCACTCTTGAGTCAATTGTCAATTTGACTTTAATGTTTCATATCTTTGGGAATGGTATGATTTCTTCGTTTAGACTTATTGTGTTTACTAGTCCTAGTGTTAGGATTCCCAAAGCCATAGAAGTCGTTTTCCCAAGTAATGAAACCGTGCCATTTTCTATGACCGTAAACGAGTCAATAGTTTCTTTTCCATTATTTACTCCTACTGGTGCTGTAAATCTACACTTAATTTTAAGAGGTTCGTTTATCGCATATGACTTTAGGTTGCTGACAACATCATAATCAAAATTCCACATGGACGCCTCATGCGCGGTGAGTGTCTGAAAATCTTTGCCGTTAATTATATTACACGAAGCTCCTGAATCAATTAACATATTTATAGTGACGCCTCCCACTTTTACCAGGATCGTATCGTCTCTAGTTGTGTGATCAGGCTCCCCTACTTTGAAGCATTCCAGGTTTCGAATATCTGTGGATGAGGGGGGTTCTTCTTCATTGTCTTCAGTTACTTGATTAACTCTCCGAGGAAAATACTGCCGCTGCCCACGCGTTACTGTGCTTGACGTAGTCATACGCTTACTTTTCATGGTTCTACATCTCCTGGCATAGTGTCCCATGCGACCGCACTGGTGACACTTGGTATTATGAGCTGGGCACAGATTTAAGTCGTTAAATTCGTGATAGTATCCACACCTAGAACATTTATTGGTCGATGTTTCCCAAGATCTCTTTTTATTGTCTTTATTTTCAATACGATTTATATAGGTTTCAGTTCCATCTGCCTGTTGCGTTTCTTGCTTTTGCATGAGACTGCTTTGTGTTTGTGTTTGTTCATAGATAAGACACTGTTCTATGACTTGATCCAGCGGTAATTCCCTTTCCAGAAGTTTCCTCCTTAACTCGATCGGAGCCCACATGTCAATGAGTTTGTCTTTGAGATTAATATCTCTAGCCTCGTTTTCATTATTTCCAAACGAGCATTTGTTAGCTTGTGCTCTACACCTTAGTAAAAATTTGTTGAGGTTTTCTCCATTTTCAACTGTCATGTGTCTGAATACGTGTCTCTCAAAAGAAGAATTTTGTTGTGGCGAAAAATGGTTATCAAGGGCGCTCACTAATAATTCGAAGACATCGTTCTTTGTAATGGGATCATATTCTAGAACAGCTCCCGGTAAGCCAAAAGCAATTTCTTGTAGTTGAGGACCACCAAGATGGAGAAGTTTGTTTTTCTTTTTATTGACATCAGTGATCTCCTCTGCATCTAAATAGAGTTTCACAGATCTCACCCATTTTTTCCATTCGTTGGCTATTAATGCTTTATCGATGGTGTCGCACATAAAGTGTCTAATAGATGATTGTTCCATATCCAGAGTAAGTTTAACAGCAGAACTAAATTTAAAACCCGTTAGAATTTAATCCAACCTTTTGAGTAATTATTTAAAAAAAAACTCACCAGAGTTTTCCAGTACAATAAAATTCGCTCGTACTTTGACTCAAAGTCTATTCTTGGCAGAATTGAATCCACCCCCTGATGGCAGAATCGAATCCACCCCTAGCAGAATTGAATCCACCCCTGGCAGAATTGAATCCACCCCTGGCAGAATTGAATCCACCCCTGGCAGAATTTAATCCACCCCCTCGTAGAATTTAATCTACAGCCTGACAGAATTAAATCCGCCCAATATTTTGTTAGTTCTATTATTATTTAACAGTTGTTATATTATTTACCTCGTCGCCAATTGTGGTAACTCACAAAGCACTCAGACGAATACACCAATTGAACAGTTAATTACTTTATTAATATAACTTTACATATATCGGATTTCACTAACAGAATAATACAACGAACTCTAATGATAACGAATACTGACTGTCACCGCACCAGTTGGTTCCGCCGGTATCGATCGTCAGTAGAAAAACATATTTACAAAACATTCGTCACTAGTCCGTATTTACAGGTCTCCACAAGCAGGTATTTACTTCCCGGTTTGTTAGCCCTTCCAACCAGAAACTAGACAGGAACTAGTCCTTCCCGCCTTCAAAACAGGTACTGTAATCACTCAAAATTAGACAAGTCGTACAAAAAAGAATATTTTTAATATTTTTTTAATCCATGGTGTTCCATTTAAAATACGGAAGTTGGTAGCTACTTTTGCTATAACCGGAAGTACCACCAACTTGGAAATATTTTAGATCAACGACCCCCCATCGATTTTGGTTGGTAGCCAAATTTTCGATTTTTTTTAAGTGTACTTTATCAACAATCGATGGAGTTCCCGGAGGACCATCCTGTTTGTATACAAAAAAAATGCAAAAAAAGCATTTTGTAATTGCAAAAAGCAGGGTAACCAAATTGCGGAAAAATGCTGTCAAAAATAATAGTTTAGGTAATTATTTCTTCTCAAATGGTTGTAACTCTCTAAAATCGAAAAAATGTGGTGCCTATTCGACATAACACCTTTTGTTTGAAAAAATGAAATGTTATAATCTACTAATAAATTTCTGTTTACTGATGTTGATTATAAACAAAACTTAATTTTTTTTATTTTATACTCGAGCTTATAATACTGTTACCTATCCAAAGAAACAAAGTTTATCAGTTACAAATAGTATTTATAATAATAATAATTATAATAGAACAACCTCAAATAATATTTCTCGAATATTTATAAAAAAGCAGCTCCTTGTTTATTTTATTAACAATTTATGTTACATGTCCAATTAGGAATTTCAAAATAATTTTGATAGTATGAAAAAACCACGAAGAATTATGCAATAACGCATAATTTTTTTCAATAAATATTTAATGCAAAATCTGTACGAACGCCACTGGTTAAAATTACCAAATTGTTTGCACATTAAAACATGTGCAAATCTAGTCTATGATATGAATATAGTACTAATTAGTAGAATATTATCATGTTATTAAGCATCACCCTGTATTATAAAAGTGTACCTACCTACCTATTCGTAATAAACGAGATAGTCAATAATATTGATCGACAATAATATTAAAGAAGTCCTAACCCTGAACAAATTGAATACCTATTGGAAAGTGCGACAATGGGTTTTTAAATAGTCTTTTAGCTTTTAAGTAAGGTAATAGGTTAATACAGAAAAGCATCATGCGGCACTACATTAAAGCAAGCTAAATAAGAACATTTTTAGTTAAAAATAGCCCATACCGCAGTAAATCACCCACTTTCGACAAAGTTCAGGGTTCTTATGGGGAAATCTAAATAATCGGACACCGTCACGACCACTTTTTCCACAGTTTAAGTACTTGCACACATTTCCCGACATATTTGTAAATATCAGATATCTATGTGAGCAGAAAAAAAATAATAAATAACACAAAAGTTAAACTTCCACTACCGATGTCTGCACGTACGGTTAACAAATAGCAACAGTTTTGATGAATTTGGCGGGAAAACATTATCCGTAAATACAGTGCCAATTATAAACTTAAATACGTTCTAAATAAAGTTTTATCTGTTCTAACTCCAATAACACGATTCCTAGTTACCCTCAATATCTTAATATTTCTTAATAAAACAATATAAGCAAATTGCAATGATCATTTAAAAAAATTTCTGATGGTACAAAGAATTCTAGCAATACCAGGCAACGTTGCGTAATTATGCCTTCAAACAAGAGCCAAACTGCAGAAAAATTTACTGGCTGCACTGCCATCTGTTATGAGACGCTCGAAATAGATACCGTCGATTCGCCGATGGAGACTGTTGAACAGCAAAGGGTCTCCATTTAGCGTTTCGTTTTTTAACCATTTGGCTGACCGTCTGTATATATTAGTTTGTCTGTGGTACTACGCATTACTAGACGGCTCAAAAACCAAAGAAGGCTCAGGATGTGGAGTTTACTCTAGGTCACTAAGCCTAAGGATTAAGTGGGGAATGGGAAAAAATACCAGCGTGTTTCAAACGGGACTAACCAGAAAAGGTATTTCTGGCAAAAACATAATAGTCTGCACGGATAGTAAACAAGCCTTATTAGCCCTGAACAGACAACGTGTTACCTCAGGGCTAGTACTAGAGTGCCGCCAAGATTTAGCTAACGCCTCGGTAGATAACAATATTATCCTGAGATGGGTTAAAGGGCACGATAGGAGCAAAGGTAATCGCAGTGCCGGCTCTTTAGCCAGGGAAGCGGCGACTAAAAATTTTAAAACCCAGTGACACCTACGACCTGATGACAATTGCGGAACTAGCCAAACGCTACACCCATGCTCAATCTCTAAAGAGATGGGATGGAATCAAAGGATGCAGTCTTGACAGGATCACCCTGGGTGACCCTGGGAAGCTGGCGCCGAAGAAATATTTGGCGATGATCAGGAAAAACCTACGTTTAACAGTAGGATTTCTGACTGGCCACTGTCAACTAAGAAAACACCTCCATACTATGGGGCTAGTGGACACACCTCTATGCAGGATGTGTGAACAGGAAGATGAAACTGTCGGGCATGCCTTATATGCGAGTGTCCGGAGTTATCGTCAATAAGAGAGTGTGTGTTCGGTGAGTCTTGGCCTACACCTGCCGACATAAAAGAGATGTCCCCTAGTGACCTGTCCACCTTCCTGTGAAAGGCAGGATGGACGGTGACTTAGGAGGACAACTCGGGAGGATGTACAATGGGTCACATGCGACCTAAGTGCTGTGGGTCTACACTCACCCTTCCCACTTTACAGATACAAATATCTCAGAAACAGATGTAGCAGAGAAATAGCTTGTCCTCCAGGAAACTACTGGAGGACAAACAAACGGCCAGTACATGACACCAAATTACACATTTATGGTTGCTCAAAAATGTCTAACTCAATAAAAGTTTTTTATTTCCCTAATAAGCAATCACGTGACTGGCTAATTGCTCTAAATCTGGCAGTTTTTGACTTGTGAACTAAAATGTAGTTTTTAAAATACTGGCTTATCTACTTAAAACAAAAAAAATCTTGTTAGTATCTCAGAAACTTGTAAAGTTATCGAAAATTACCTATAGAGGTTGTTAAAAAGTTTTTTCTGATTTTGGCATATAAAGTGACACTTTTCAAAACTGATTAGAGTGACAAAACGTTTTACTTTATGTAACTAGTTATGAAAAGTTCATTTCATCACTCCCTGTTTTTATGCATTTCCGTAGAAACATATGGGCGACATCCATCATAACATGTCGTTGTCACAGTTTATACAAGGTGCTATGAAAGTGAATATTTGTGTTAAATCACTTTAAAAGATGGTTTTTACCGCTTTTTGGTCAAAATTAGAAAAAATTATGTATGCAACACGTTTCGAAAATGTCTTATTGTGTAACTCATTCAAATTGTAGGACCTCGCTGCGCTCGCCCTACAAACATTCATTCGTTACACAAAATCGATCTTTTCGTAACTGGTTACATAAATAGCTATTTAATTGATTTTCTATTATATTATTTGTCATTAGGGTTTTAAAATTTTAATAGGCTTTTGTTACTAAATCACAAAATACTTGGTTAATATGTTACCCGTATTATAGCGGCTTTTATTTCAATATTAACATTTTTGAATATACTTACTAATAATATATTATTTCAGCATGCAGGATTTGATTTCGTTTAGACTCATTAGCAATTATTATATCGTTCCCTACTAATTTATTGTTGAAATAATTAGGTAATAGTGCACATAAATTTAGTTAGATTTTTGAATTATACATATAGATGTAGTGTTAGCACATTATGCACGGCAATTGGCACATTTATTTTTACAACCAATCAATTAATAAAACTCGTTGTTTTAACACAAATTGTCCTTTTCAGCACTTGTTAGGAAAATAGTTATTATCTCGCACTATTTCAGAACTCTTTTATTCTCTGACAGAACGCCATTTCCCAGTTATATTGTTAGTTTCGTCACGCACATTACACATTTCCAACGAAACCTCGGAGCTTTTTTTGAAAAGAAACCGCTGTAAAACCTCCCGAATACTTTTATAATAAAAAGTCGCCCGCAAATGGAACACTTTTCATTACAAAACGTCGAATGCGGGAAACATGTCCCGAAGGGTCTCGACAATGTTACGTTTGGCTGTTTTCGAAAACGCCCCCGGGGCTCCGTCTGTTTTTATACGACCAGATGGATGGAGTGGATCTAAACTTTTAAATTGTAGTAAAAACTAGCAATAAAATTCTGGGCGAATATGACAGTGTTTATCCAGCGAATTTGTTGGGCCGTTGATTGTCCAAATGAAACGGTTAAATTGGCCAATAGGACAGATTTATTTGAAACTTGTGAATCTAATCACTGGTATTCTTAGGTATTTTCAGCTGACGTGATCTAATGAGATCAACAAAGATTTCTAGTAAGTTTTGACATGGCTTATTGGATTACTGGCACTTTAATGCAAAGGTTGGAAAAGAAAAAGCCTTTAGGCTGGTGTTGATTTTGGTTTGCTTATCTACTCTAATTCGACCTTCTGAATCTTTGAGGTTTTCTAGTGATTTGGTTTTGAAGTTGCCGGTGATATCTTTAACTTTTCGATACACGTTGAAGCATCGTCTTCACGTTCCACGTACACGTGCGGTATAATGCTGCTTTTCACACGCAGAATGTGCGGAAAAGCTAATATTTCGTACGTTTGTAGAAAAAGAAATTAAACCGTGTTATTAATGCTGAATTGTTATTACAGAGCCCGACGCCTCCCCAATACGTTTTTTGGTATCACAACGATCGCATGATTAACTACGACACGGCCAGGGGAGGAATTTCCGTTGAAACTGCACCAGGACCTCCAAGAACTCAGTCCAGACTTACCATTCAAGATACGAACGATGCTGATTCAGGAAATTATACGTGTTCAGCTTCCAATACTGAACCAGCTTCAATCTATGTTTTTGTTTCTGAAGGTAAGTGATTATATAAATTATGTTACTAAATCAGGTAAAACTTAATGAACTCCATGTAAATACGTGTACTGTAAGGGCAGTATTATAGTGAATATTTCCCTCATGTGTTAAATGTCCCATATGAGCAGTGCATTTTCACCAGAATGACAGCGATAATTGCATTTCGATAATTGCACTGTACGTATCTATAACGACTGCATTGTTGTAGAGCCTATTGCTAGTATACTAATTGTTGTCTTTGCGCAGTTTTTTGACTTTTTATAACCAAACAATGTCAAACGCGATATCAACAATAAATTAATGAACGGTTTGGAACTTGTTCATTGAGCTCCATTGAGCAATCTATAGTTGCAGCAAAACCAAAACATTTTCTTTATTCGGGAAATATTCCCCAAAATTACATTCGTGCCTTAAAAATGACCTGATAATTTTGCATGAAAACTTGTTATCTTTGCAAACTGCTTTCGGTCATTTTCATATTTTTTTCTAAAAAAGCCCTCCACCTTCGGTGTCGGGCTCTTTCGCCAAAAAAATATGAAAATAAACTCATGCAGTTAAGAGATAACAAGTTTTCATGCAAAATTATCGGTAATTTTTATGCACTTGTGCAATTACCCCCGAAAAGAGCACTAGCATGCAGGATTACCCCTAATATACTATCGCCATCATGCAAAATTAAATTATTGATGAATTAATCCTAAATGGACCTAAAACATATTGGGTGTCACATTTAAAATAAGGAAAATTTGTAGCTTTGAACCCAATGGTGAATCTGTCTAGAAAAAGACCTAAATTTAGCCTACAAATCAAAAACAGACTAGTGTGTTCCACACTATTTAAAATAATAGAAATGGTGGTTCTGAAAGCAATGACTACACTTATTATAGATTACCACAATAATTACAAAATCCTGTCAAAGATAAGGGCAAATTTCATCTGAAATATCTCCGAAACCGTTCTAAATTGCTCGTCAAAAAGAATGGGACAGCAAAATTTATGGTAATTTTTGAGCAGCTATTTCTTTAAATTGATTCACTCGATTTTAATATTTTTTTTGAGGATTTAAAGGGATTTTCTCGAGGGGTAGATCGCCGAGGTAATTTGATGTACCCACTCGAGGTTCCCATTATTACGAAGCATTGTGAGGTATTACAAGGCATTACGAGGCATTTTGAGGTATTTATAAGGTATTTGAGAGTATTTTGCGGCATTGTCTGTATATCTCAGAATGTAGTGTATTAATATAACAAAATTAACTGAAAATTGAACAGAACAGCACATGTAATTATTATAGTAAAATCGTTGTTACATGGTATTGAGTCGAAACAATATTCATTACAAATTATTATAATATTTTACCAATTTTTCAACATTTAAATTACATTTTAAAGTCACGTGACTGTTTTTGACAGGTGTCAGTTGGTTTGGTCAGTGTGGCAATCTCTAAAATGGCATAATCAAAGTCACGTGATGTTTTCATTGCAATTTCAGCTTTCACGACTGTCTAAAATAGTCTAAATTTAACTTACCAAATTTTTAAATTTTAAACCACATTTTCAACGTCACGTGACTAGTTTTGACAGACGTCAACTGGCTTTTACAGTGTTGCAAAAACATGCGGAATTGCATTTTCAACTGTCTAAATTGAATTCACCAAATGATGAACATTTAAATTACATTTTAAAGTCACGTGACTGTTTTTGATAGGTGTCAGTTGGCTTGGACAGTGTTGCAACTTCTAAAATAGCATAATCAAAGTCACGTGATGTGTCTTTTGCAATTTCAGCTTTCCCAACTGTCTAAAATGGTCTAAATTTAATTTACCAAATTTTTTAATTTTCAACGTCACGTGACTAATTTTGACAGACGTTAACTGGCTTTTACAGTGTTGCAAGTACATGCAAAATTGCATTTTCAACTGTCTAAATTCAATTTACCAAATGATGAACATTTAAATTACATTTTAAAGTCACGTGACTGTTTTTGACAATGTCATCTGGCTTTTACAGTGCTGCAAGCTCAAATTTGTATTATTAACGTCACGTAATGTGTATTTTACAGTTTCAGCTTTTACAATTTTTTAAATTTAATTTACCAAATGATCAACATTTAAATTACATTTTAAAGTAACGTAACTGTTTTTGACAGGTGTCGGTTGACTTGGACTGTGTTGCAACCTCTAAAATGGTATAATCAAAGTCACGTGATGTGTCTCTTGCAATTTTAGCTTTCACACCTGTCTAAAATAATCTAACATTTAATTTACCATTTTCCAAAGTGTAAACTGCGTTTTGAAGTTCACGTGACTGTTTTTGACAATGTCAACTGGCCTTTACAATGTTGCAAGCTCAAAAATTGAATTATCAAATCACGTGACGTAGTTCTTACCATTTTACTATTGTCTAGTTTTAAATTACTGATTTTTCAACTGTTTTTTAAATGATAAGTGTCTTTATTTGACACGTGCTAACTTGGTTACTATGACAGTTAGAAGATTCGTGCAAAAGTCAAAAAAAATGTCTGTTTGTCAGAATTTGGAAAAACAGTCATCTGACCTGAGAAAATCAATTTGAAGCTTTCGGCACAAGATCAAACCAAGTGTCAAAAATTTGGTAAAACCTTTACGTTGTCACCTACCTAACCTAAAAACGGTCACGGGACCTTTAAAAAAAATCAATTTTAAGCTTTTGGGTCTTTAACATTTGGAAAAACAGTCACGTAAGTTGAGGAAGTCATTTTTATTGACTACATTTTGACAATAGTCAAAAGTCATGTACAAATTGTGCTACTTAATCCAATCTTCAAACTGTCTACTGTGTGTAATTTCAAGGGTGTATTTCATCAAGATTTATCATTATCTCAATACCAGGGGACTTGAAACTAAATTTAAGAATGCCACAAATGTGTAAACATTTGAAGGTATCCTGAGGCAGTTTAAATACATTTTAAAGACATTTGGATGTATTTCGAGGTAGTTTGAGGCAGTTTTAAGGCATTTTGAGCAATAATAGAAGCATTGTGAGGTTTTTTAAAGGCATTTCAAGGTGTTTTCTATACAAAAAGGCTTTTTGGTGTACAAAAAATGATCTACCCCTCGAATTTTCTTCCTCTTTCTGATGCTCTAGATTTTTTGAGTCACCCTGTATAACGTAGATTAAGCTTTTCATTTAAATTGGGTACTTTTAAGTGTAGCCTTTGCCAATCATTTAGTTTTTACACAAAAGATTTCAAAAAAATGGTTAAATTAAAAACAAGAAAAGCAAAAATGACTACATTTTTGAAAATTTGTAAACGGCTCTTAATCACCAAACTGGCAAAAACGTCCAGAGATATTGACAAAAACAAATTTTTTGCAAGAAATGGCGGTTACACCAAAATTTTCATTTTTTGACTACACCTCAGTCACACCACCCAACTTTGATTCTAAACATCTCAGAAACAGATAATTCTTGTGAACTACATAATATTTGGACTACAATTTATTAAAATTGAGTGACAAATAACGCAGATAACTAAATATTACTCGAATTACGCTATTTTAAATTACCATTGTATTCACTTGAGTTGCAACTTAGTACTTAATTCAGACAATACAATCCTCAACTAGTTTACTGCAAAATTTCAAACAGCTGCTCCCTAAATATTCATTTGAATTTAATGTCAATTACTTCAAACTGTTGATATGAAATTAAATCAAATATTTGTCATTTCAGTTTGTTTTTGTTGACTGCAACACTTTATAAAACATAATCAATTATATTCGTTAACTAAATGATATAAATAATATTTTGTAGTCAAAGTTTGGTAATTATTAGTGGTATAAACCGTATTGCGTAAATTAATTATTTACAAAATTAGGTGTTTGCTGTTGTAACTTCTAGTTTTTTTTTTCAGTTATGTAATTATTGTTGTTTATCACATTTTTCGCAATTAAACGTCAGGTTTATAATTTAACTTTTTACTATAAATGAAATATTCAAAGGTTTAATTTTTTTTGGTTTTAGCCCGATTTGAAAGGTGATTTGCATGCCGGACAACAATAATTTCCACCAAAAATTCTCAAATTATCACTGTAATGCCACAGCCCAGATAAGGAAAACTGTCTCGGTCAGAAAACCAGGGAAGGCCAAAGATAATGTAAATGAGCGTCATAAAGAAAAGCTGAAAAGGCTATTTGGTCTTGTCATTTAATTAGCACTCCTTTGTAGTCAGGTAAAATGAGGAATTGCATGATCTAATGACTATTTACGGTCACGAAACGCTACACAATAGTCCTCCTCTAATTTCCACAGATACACAGAATGACTTGGCAACATTAAACATGTATGAATTTTGCTGTAAAGTGGAAAGTGGCAGAACAATCGCCACTCTAAACAAAGATCTTTAAAATGAAAAGCATTGTGTATGCAGCTGAAACAAACATGTATCGGGAAAACCCATCCAGGTTATAAAGTTTACATTTCCTTTGTGTTTATATTATCATAACGTCGCTCTGTTCATACACGCTCAGTTCTCGCTGATGACAATCATAAATATTTGACTAACTTGCTGCATACCCTTTTCTGTTTTTTTTTTTTCTTGTTCGAGAAAATAATGAGGAAAAATAATGAAAGTGAACGAATTAAAGTAGTTCCACAATAAAAAATTGGACTTCCAAAGTGCATATAACAAGGTTTCTTTTATCCCTCAGTAATATTTTTTAAATGTTTACTTCAGTGTAAAGTGTAAATGGCTATTTACGCATAGTTTTCCGTTACGTAATAAACCTCTTTGTGCACAGTTGTAAAAAAAAGCACAGCTGTAAAAAAAGCGCACCGTTTTAAGATCGACCACAAACTATCGCTCTAATACTGGAAAAAATGGATTTTGTTTACATTCCTTCCTTTATCAAAGTATATTAGATGGATATCATCGCGTAATGCATTGTTTTAAGTAAAAACTCCAATCTCTCTTGGTGCTCAGTTCCAAGGGAGATTCCAAAACTTGTTAGGTAAATAACTATTGCAGTTTTTTTGAAATTTTTCACAGATTAAACAATTAATGCCTGCTCGAATTCATTAAAAACTGATTTTCTAATTGTAATTTTTCCTGTAAAGTCAATTTTCAAAATACTTGAACAATTTTTGAAACTTGATCGTTGACATAGAAACTAGATACTGACATCAAAATCAGACTTAAAAACTGTAAATTGATCTTAAATTCTTTAAAAAGTAATTTGATAATTGTAATTTTTCTAGTAAGGTAAACTGTTATTATTTTTAGTACTTGAAACTTGATAATTAACTTAAAAAATGTAAATTGTCATCAAAAACGTAAAAATTGATTTGGTAATTGGAACTTTTCCTGTAAAGTCAATTTCCAAAACTTTTAAACCGATTTTAGTACTTGAAACTTGATAATTACCTTGAACACTGGAAATTGACATCAAAATTATAACAATTGACCCAAAAACTGTAAATTCACCAAAAACCAGATTTGATAATTAGAATTTAGCCAGTAAAATCAGTTTTAAAAATTAATTACAAACAATAAATTGACCTGAAATTCATTAAAAACCGATTGGAAAATTAGAGTTTTTCCAGTAAAGTAAGTTTTCAAAATTGTATACAAATTTCGTGCTTGAAACCTGATCATTGGCCAGAAATTGAAGAAAATTATGAAACATTTTTCACATATTTTTCTTGCGAATGTTATAAAACACCCTGTATACCTAATTTTAGTTAAACCAGTGTCTTTTCCAGGATGTCCCTAGTTTTGCAGTTTTATTTTCTCAAAATCGAGTAAACTTTTGATACATTCATTTTTGTGTAACTGGTAAAATGGAATTTTCAACTCAAACGCAAAATTGCACTTTTAATTAATTTAGGACTTTTGGCGCACAACATAAATAAATCTAATGCCGTTGCTCATAATTGATGAAGGTATGATTAACCTTTTATTAAATAAAAAACTTTTTTTTTGTACCAAATCTTACGTGTCTTGACGTTTATGGACCACTTTTATTGCGCTTTACAATAAAAATAACAATTCCACTTTTATCGCATTCCAGCTACGAACAACCAGTTCCCTTCTTTCTTGCGATCGCTTCGTGAGATTAAAAATTTATTAATTTCCAGACTGCGTGTATTTCCGAAGGGGAAAAAAGGCAACCGTCCTTCCTTTCGCAGCCAGTATTAATATTAATTAGGGCTGTAAGGAGTTTTACTGCTCAGTAACTCAATTAAAGTAACCTAATTAAGAAGAGAATAACAATTAAATGTTCCTTTCATCAAACACACCCCCAAACTTAATTAAAGGTGTTGGCTTTTATTTTATTGCTGGTTATATCTCAACAGGGTAAGTATACGGAAAACCAAAATAGTTTTGGATAACTGCATGGACATCAAATTAAAAATCTTATTTCTAAATTTAGAAATTATTTTCTATTTTTATTGAAAATTAGACTTTTATTACCAATAAAAGGAAAGTTTTACTTGATCAGTTGCCATGTTAATTTGAGTACTTGAATTGACTTAAAACTTGTAAATTGACCTCAAAAACTGATTTGAGAATTAAAATTTTTCCAGTAAAGTCAAATTCAAAATTTTTTATTAAATTTTTTCTTCAAATTTGATAATTAACCTGAAACCTGGAAACTGGAACATCAAAACTCTAAAATTTAATTAAAAACTGCAAATTGATCTCAAATTTATTAAAAAATTATTTGATAATTAGAACTTTTCAGCAAAGTCAATTTTTAACATTTTTTTAACAAATTTCAGTGTTTGAAACTTGATCATTGACCTGAAAACTGAAAATTGACCTAAGAACTGTAGACTAAAATCAACTTTTGTTTTAAAAGCTATTTGGTAATTGAAATTTCTAATCATATTTCAATGTTTGAAACTTGATTGTCCTAAAAACTGAAAATTGACTTTAAAATTATGAAAATTGACCTAAAAACTATAAACTAAAATCAACTTTTGTTAAAAGCTGATTTGGTAATGGGCCTATCCCACATATCATAAATTTTTGTTTTAATGACTGGAATCGAAAGAATAGGATCAAAAAACTAATTTTTCATATTCTTGAAGAAAAAATTATGGTCGTAAATGTTCCTACATTAGTTTGAATTTGTCCAGTAAATTTAAAAGATCTGTTTTGGCGCGCATGTGACGTACGTAATTCTGGGCGATTTTATTGGCTGTTGCACGCCAACTGTTTCACTTCTTGTCGCTGATTGGTTGATAGAGTAGTACGTCACCGGCGGAGGGCGTTTTAAACATGAGATTAATGTAGTTTTTATCATCATTTTTTTTCTATTTAGACTTAATATTTTTGAAAACAAACAAATACGGGTATAATATTTTCAATCCGTCTTTGTAGTTATGAAATAAAAAAAAATTGTGGGACAGGCCCATTGGAATTTGAATATTGAAAACTGAATATTGACATCTGAGCTGGAATGCCCAAAACTGATCACCAGAGAGAGTATCTCTTACCTTGAAACGCCAATAGCAAAGTCGTCAAAATTTTACTAGTTGTCATTTCGGACAGGTAGGTAAAAGTTTTTCAAAACTGCCATTTATGACAGATGAGAGTGGTAGTAATGTTTGGTAATTGTCATTTTTTGACAGGGGGCATTTCTGAAGGAATACAGTCATTGTCATTTTTGATAGCTGAGAGTTTAAGTATAAAGTTTGGGAATTATCATTTTTTAGAGGTGACATTTTTCAACAAACATAACCCGATCCAAACACGTTATGATTCAAATGTCACGTGATTTTATAATCATGGTGTCATGTGATTTTTAAATCATAACGCGTTTGGATGTTTGATAATTTGAAATAAAAAATATATTAACAGACTAACCACCTCCTTAAGTCAATTTTCTAGCTGAAAACTACTTAAAAATCATAAAAATTGATCATTAAGTGGGATCTTAAAAGGCTACTAGGCTAATTGTAACAAATGTCTAATTTTGATTTATTCAATAAAATGACAATCATATCTTCATAAATTATGCACTCTGAGACAAGTTGTAATTCAAATCGTATAACTCTCCAAAAAGGTCCCAAAAAATTAATTTATCTTATTTAAAAGTAGTAAAAAAGGCCATACGAACCGGACACACGATATACGTTATACGGAAAAGGCGGCTTTACCCACGTCATGAAAACATCAACCTTATTCCATAATTTAATGTCTCTGTAGCGAATTTGCCAACGGGCCTCCGTTTATTGCCCAGCGGCAGCATAAATAATGACTCTTGTCATGTTTGCAATGCAACTTAATGGAGAAAAACGAAAAAGTCGCTTGTATGATAGCCGAATGTTGGGGGAGGTTTTCTTTCTCTGCCCACATTTATGGTTTTAAGCCTTTCGAGGAAATGGCTTTCCCAAATCGCCAGTGATTTTTTTTACTGGCTGAGTAGCTGATATATTAATCAAGGCTTGGAAAAAATGGTGGTTTACACCATAATCAATAGGAACAGACTGTATTGTTACACTTTACTTGGTTCTTTTGATAAGTGAGACTTTGTACTAGGGGGGTAAGTTTGGGACACCCCTGGGATGCGGGGTTATCCTAAATTTAGGGACCCCCGTTTTTTTGACCCCTCGTTTTTCCTTAACTTTCAGGAAATCTTAATCTAGTTATGAGGCCTTTGTAACACTGCCCCTCTCTTTAAAAGCTATTCGTCTCGGATAGCGTCATTCTGAAGATTCCAAGATGGTGAATTCCTTCCTTTGTATGGACTTTTGGTTTAGATCTTGCTGAACGTTGAATTCGGCACACTAGGTCTTTATTTTCATCACTATCCTGTATGGTCCTTCCCAGGATTGTTGCAATTTTGGGCTCAGCCTTTTCTTTCTGCTGGATTGATACAACCACACCGCATCCCCTTCCTTTAATTGCCAACAGCTGGTTTGTGGTCCAGTCTCATCTTCATACGGTCGCTGTTTGGGTTTTATCTTCTCTCTATCAAGTTCCTGAATTGTGCTTGATCCCTTCTGTAACGAACACTGGTCACACCGTTTACACCTGAACTGAAGTTAATCCAGTAAAATCGATCACTTATTATAGCCAAAGTCTAGTTAACTCCAAAGTGTCCTCCTCCACGACTGTCATGTGGTTCTCGCAGCACATTCTCTTTGCAAAAATTAGGCACTATTATTTGGTAAACTCACAGGTGCAGAGAATCCCATTGCAGCCAGTAACCTTGTACTGTTGGTCCATGTCTGGAAATTTCTTGCCAATCCCGTTTCAAATCGTTCTCCAACCATGTTCTGATTACTTTCAAATCAGGGTCTGAGCGCTGTCCTTTTATTATATCTTCCTTAGAAACGCTGCTCTTCACTCTTTTCGTAGCCTCTTTGTCTGTCACCTTCGCAATTTGACCAATCCTCAAACCATCATGAATTTGTCCTTTTCGGTGACGATCCTCTTCATATCGTGGTAATTGTCCTTCCGGGTTCTTCATTTCCTGCTCCTGGTTACGCCAGTTCTGCGTGGTCGATAAATGAGACTGCTGTCTGCAATTCCAGTGGTAATCTCCTTTACGTCCACAATTATAACACGTAATGTTTCTTTTAGTAGAGGAGTACCGGTGATTTGTTCTGATGTTCTGGTTAAGACGATGAGACTAACTTCTTTACAATTAACTCCATAACAGCTACATCTCCCGTTTGGTACTGATCTTCCGGAAATTGCAACAAGTTGTAGATTTGCGCCTCTGACACCATCAATGAAGGTTTGCATAGCAATCTGGATCAGACACTCTTCGGGTACTTGTGGGGTGCAACTTCAGTCCTAAATTCTTGTAGGCTTTCTGATGGTCCTTGCAATCTACTTTTCAGTTGCCTTTGGTATACCGGCGGCGTCAAGTGTTTGGTCCCATACCTTAGCTCCAGCGCATTTGTAAGGGAGTTGTAGTCTCCTTGTTTACTCTCCGGGATGTTTTGAAGTATTTCGAGAGCTTTACCTTGCAGCGCTAGTACCAACTCGGTGGCTTTTTGATGTTCAGTCCACCCATTAGCCATAGCAGCAACTTTCAAACTGTCTTCTGTATAAATCCCACGAAGATTCCTTGTCAAACTTTGGCACCCTATAATGTTTCAGTATCGCGTTCAGTTGATCTTTAGCAGGAGATATCTCGACTGGTTTCTTCGGTTCTGCGCGAATACTCATGATTTAGTTTCGTAAAGTTGCGATCTCTTCCTCCAAATTGAGTCTCCATTTGATCAAATTAGTGCTAAATTCAGATTGTACGGTTTCGACTCCATGGTCCATTTTTTCCACTTTGTGATCTATCTCTTCCACTTTATTGTCTACCATATCTACAGTTGTTGATCGATATAGGATTGTAACTTTGTTCGATTTTTCTCCAAAGCTTGCAGAATAGCTTATTGTTCTTTCTCCTCTCGCTTTTCCTGCTGTCGTCGTTCCTCATCCTGTTGGTAGCGTTTCTCCTGCTCCTCTTTTTCAAGTCGTCGTCGTTCTTCCTCTTCTTGTTTTTCTCTCTGTCGCGCCTCTTTATCAGCCAGGAACATCTTAAGAAACTGTTTAATTTCAGCCATTGCGTCGTAATCGGTCGATCAAGCCATTCACGTAAAGCACAATTCTTCACTCACTTATCCCACTTCTCGACACCAAATGTTACACTTTTCTGGGTTCTTTTGATAAGTGAGACTTTGTACTAGATAAAATTCATATATTTTTTGATATAATTTTGACATTAAAATAATGAAATTGTCTAATTTAATGATGAAATTTAAATTTTCGGTTCACAAAGCTTGACAGTGTCAAATGATGAAATCGACTTACGTTTTGATAAAATTGTTGTAAAATTATTGATTTAGGACCTAAAAAAACTAAAGACACTTCTCCATAGCAACTTTTAATGCTCTTTCAAGTGGCGTCATCACTTGGAGCGTATGAATCTTCAGATGTATCTTCTGCGCTCTTCTTGTCTTGATTTCTTCTTTCTTCGTCAGCTGGTCATCCTGGTGGAGGTCTTGGCATATTTCTGGATGATCAAAAGAGTTAGTCGGCTAATCACTTAATCATCCAAGAATATTTGTAGGGAGTTTGGATCGGAGGTTAGGAGGTTGATTTCCGTATTCTATAACCTATATGGGCAGGCGGAAGGAAATCTGGGAGGCGTAGCCAGAGCCCGATTAGCACCGAGTTAGCTACGGCTGGGTTTTACCCAAGTTTTTAGAATAAATTCTCGTCACCCGGGGGGAAAGTCTTTGGGGGGGGTATTCATCATCTTGGCTGGATTGGTCCTGGCTGACCAAAAATGAAGTTAAAGTCATGATCGGGTGTTGTCAAATCCGGATGTGGTCATAATCGAGTGTTAAGCGCTGTCATCTATCGTCCAGCAGCTGATATCTTGCCCGTTTATGGGGGGCTTCCATTTCTGGGTCATAGTCGATGGCGTTCCTTATGAGTGGATTCTGGTGTTCCGCCATCATGTCGAAGAACTTGTGCGCATGTTCTTTGATCTTCTCTGTCGCTGTCTTGTATTGGAGATCTCTGGTGATGGTGTCGTTTCTGACATACCACAGGGCGTCTATAACTGATCTTAGCGCTATGTTTTCCACTGCTTGAAGGCGCTTCAAGTGGGTCTTCGCTGCATATCCCCAGGCTGCTTAGGCGTATGTCAGGTGTGGTTGGATGATGGTACTGATAAGAGTCAGCTTGCTCTTGACGCTGGTTTTGGCATTTCTACCGATGACTGGGTAGAGCTGAGTCCTGGCAAGCTTTGCTTTCGTCCGGGCTTTTTCGACTTGACACTTCCATGTTAGTGTCTTGTCTAGCTCTACGCCGAGGTATGTCACGTTGTTACTCCATGGAATATCTTCATCTTAAACTCGGACGTTGGTTTCCGGTCTGAGAAAACGCCGGAATAAAAAACTAACAATGCCACAATAAAGAGCATTAAAAGTTGATATGGAGAAGTGTCTTTAGTTTTGGTCTACGACACAAAAAATTAAAACTTTTTTCAAAATATCTCACGTTTGTTCTCTAAAAGCCATTTTATTAAGACAACTTTCTTCCCATTTAACCTAATCTGCATCTCTAACCGTTTCCAGGATCTCTCCTTATCCTGGACACATTGTATCCGGTAATAACAATTAATCTAGCAACAAAAATGTTGTGTGATTTACCAATGAAATCAAAAATTGCTTGGGTACTTGCCGAACGGAAAAAAGGTAAATATTAAAAAAGTCTAGTTTTTGCAACTTGGCAAAATGCGAGACACGACATGTCCGTACAGAACGACACGTTGTTGGTAACATGAACTCTGCGGCATACTAATCCACCACGAAAATCCAATTTCTATTTATAAAACGAGTTATTTGGAAGCGTTTTATTTAACAGTATGGAGTTTTCACGGCACGAAAACGTGAAAAATCACGCCATTTATTAAATGGTAGACCCCTATCAGCGTATGTCAAACTAAAATTTTCGGGACGGGTCCGCCATATTGGTCCGCTGGGACGAGAGCGATTGCTGCCAGAGACTTATCAGCAAAAAAATATCGGGCAAATTGAAATGGAAAAGCCTACAATAAAGCTGCCTCCGATTATGAACCATATTGTAGCATAAATTGAGGCTTAAGCTAGGTACAATAGTATTTGCACAGTTAAATACACGAATAAACTTTTCAATTTCGGTTAAATTTCTATTTTTGGTAGGAAAAAAATTAATGCTTTGGGTCGATTTAAAAGCCCCAACCAAAATGGACATTTCAAGTTGACCAACAACCGACCGGGACAGCGACAATTCAGTAATTATAAACTGCTCGTCAAATTGATTCACTCGATTTTAATCATTTTTTTGAGGATTAAAAGGTATTTTCTTCCTCTTTCTGATGACCTAAATGGTCTTTTTGAAAGTTGCCACGGATCCGAGTATAGAGCTGTTTTTGCAAAAAGTGCAATTTTGGCAATTTTTTATTTTGCTCCAGGAGGATTCCAATGCACAACAAAGGACATATCGATACAAACGGACCTTCTAAAAACAACAAATACACAGTATTACTGTAATAACATACTGAACTGTGTGTGAAGAGTGTTAGCAATTTTTCACTCTAAATAATCCGGTTTTAGCTCGATCAATGAATCAACTGAGCTTGAACCAATTGGATTGGATCGAGTTCATCGCAATCTAATGCGATTAACTCAAATACAGCTTATTTAACAATACGGTCAGCTTTAACCATGTTTGCTACAAACCACTTACTTTGATTAACTTTTATACAAAAAAATGTCACTTAACACTTTTAACTCGAGTCTCCTCGATAATGTTGATCCTAATGAGAGTATGTGATAGTAGAATAACACTAGTTATAATGGTGGACACTAAGCTTATAACAACGGTAGCTGCTGTTGATAGTGAATTTATGAAAGTCCAACGTAAAGAAGGCAAAAAAAACTAAATTAACAAAGGTAAGACATCCCCTCAACCCACTACACCGAATGAAGACTAAAATATCACTACTCTCTAAGCCGCTGGGAATCAAAATTTTTTTTCCTGTATTCACCAAGAAGAAGCTGTTGTGTTACAAAACCCCTCCATTAAACTAATTGATGCTGCTGACTTGTTTCTCCCATCTTATCTTCATTGTTACCCTTTTTTCCAACTCATTTACTAACCCCACATCCGTTTAATCTATGTTCATCGCAATCTTACACTTACAGTTTTATCATCTTTATTTCTTCTGCAATCCATCCTCATGCGTTCAAACCCTTCCAGACCAAGTTCCGTGAGCAGTTGGTAGCACCTAAAGAACAGTGACATTAGTGGAAGACTCTGTACACACTGGGAAAAGTCCCAGTACCTTGTCTTCGGTTAAAGAGCAGGGCAAAGGTACCCTTTCCTTTATTTCCCATTTTTTTCTCCTTCCCATCTCAGAACCTTGCTATCTCAGCGCCCAAAACTATATTTTATATCTCTCCTGGTGTCTTCAAGAAATTGTCAATATTCACATTTCTCTCCGTCAATAACTGCAGTACCCCACACTCTCACACAACTATTCTACCTGTCCGTTCTTTATCTGTAGTATAACGCAGATATATATTAGCAAAATTGCAAATTTGAATTGCAATAGAATTTTAAATTGTACACCTATCGGTCCAATATAATTTATCAGTTTGACAAAAATTGAACAATATAATAGAAAAACACTTTTCTTCATTTGTCGCCTTCAATACAATAGTTAAATCATACCATTTTATTTTGATTTTTGGCTTACCATCAATTTGTATTCAATTTTGTTGAGTTTGACAATTATGAATTGAATTTTAGAAGTAGATAACTAATAATATATCATTTTTTTTGAGTATTAATCCTAATTAAGTTTAAAAGGCCGCTCATTGCTCGGTAATTCAATTAGAACAATCGTTAGAAGCGAATTGGGAGTAAACGTCCCATCCACTCTGCTCTTCGTCTTATAATTAACGACAATGGTGATTAAATTTTACTGTTCTGGAGTCGGATTGTTTTAAAACCATTTTGTGTGCCCTTTTTATTTCAAACAATTTTTTGTTATTTATTAACTGTTACAAGGTTATTTCTTAGTAACTCATAAAAAGCAAAAATTTATCAAATGGGTATTGTTGGAACTGACTGTTATAATAATATATCACCTCGTAACAAAAATCGAAAACACACTTCTTGACGCTTTTGATAACACTTCCACAATTCAGTTAGAAACAAAAAAGTACTAGCCACTCTAGAAGCAGTTTGTAAGGAGGTTGAAATAGTAAAATGTACGCAGGGAAGCGTAATTTTGCCTCTGCTGTACTTGTCACAGAGCTGAACCAAAAATCAAGTACATACCTATACACAAGACTTCGCAGACGATACAACTTTGCTTGATAGAGGAACATTTGAAAGTTTGCTCCATTATAAAGCGTTCTTTTGACTGAACCCTTCTAACACCACTCACTTTCACAAAACTCACCTACAAAACCCATGGGGAAAATACAACTGCGAAAGCAAACCGAGGACTATGGGATCATAGTAGAGCTCCAAGAATTCACGATGTTCACACTAGGGTGATGCGTATTCTTGAAACGAGGGAAGGGAGTTATCAAGAGAAAGACCTGTAGAATAATTTTTGAAAGCAGGGAAAGAAAATGAGAAGTGTTGATAGAATGTGACAGAAGAAGCTGACAATAACTGGTTTCTCTCTTGATAACTCCCTTCCCTCGTTTCAAGAATACGCATCCAGGGTAATTGCTACTGTTCTCCTAACCTTTAATGGCATAAAGCCGACAGTTGACAGATACAAACAAAACTGGGCAGGATACAAGGAATAGGCCTACGAATCTTGTAATTTACAGGGGCACTGGAAACCATTGTACCATTAGGTACAAGACAACCACCAAGTACAGATGCGTGTTGTCATGCAAAAGGAGAAAGAAATTATATGGTTATAAGCCAAAACTATAAAGCCAACCTATAATAAGAGAATAAAATATCCCAGATGACCAGGCTGTACTAAATACATTGGAGTCGGTGAAAAAAATTTGTGGAAACCTTGTCATGCCTACATTGTTCGTTGAACAAAAAGACACCAAAACTACGAAGGAAAGAGAGGAGACTACAGACTTTCTGGCTAAGAAAAGAACAAAAGATACACACTGACAAATCAGACAGTCAAGGAAGAAATAATGGACCTATTAAGGAAACAACATAACTTACACTGGATCGCACTGCCTGGCATCTAACCTGAATGTTTATGATAGGCAGAAGCAAAGAAGGGAAAAAGAGAATGACCTCTTGCTTGTTAGCATCCAGCCAAATCTTCATATGAGTACTTCTCAAGTGAGAGCGCACCAGGAGCACTGACGTGCGGTACGTTCCAAGTTGAAAACCGAATTTCCTCTTAACTATGCAATATCCGGGATTGATGTAACATCGATGTGCCGCCAAAATATTCAGAAGAGCCGAGGAAAAAACGCTTTATATTGTCCAGTGAACACAACGACAACGCGCTAAGAAGCGTACGGCACCAGAAGAAGAAGAAGAGGAACTAAAAAAAGGGCACGAGAACTTGTGCACTTGAGTGCAAGATACAACTGCGGAGGGTGGTAGGCCTAACCATAGGACACTTTCAACACAGGAAATACCTACATCAAGTGGAAGAGAAACAAATCCTAAAGATGTTTCTATGTTCCGTTACCAAATATTGCCCCAGTACAATGTCTGTGAAAGCAAGATCGGCGAATTGAGGTCATGATGTGGGTATAAATACAACACCAAAAGCACGTACAAATCACCGAACTCTGGGGTCTTCCCCAGATGGAGGTCACTGACTAATCTCTGGGTTAGTCTGGGTACGCTTCTTGTGCAACGCAACGTGGAGCATTAGGTGACCAAATGCCACTCCCGAGTATTAGTCCTAGCAAAGTAAATAGTGTGGGTGTGCAGCAAGAGTTGCCGTACCTACTTACCTTTCTTTGCTAGAACCATAACGACTTTACCGGCCCGGTGAATGCCCTCGGACAAGAGTCTAGGGATTATTCATCCCCGATAAAGCGTTTGTCCTCCGTGAACCTCATCCCACATCATGCTCTACGCCACCTTGGCAATCCGGGTTGATATTACTGTACCAATTGATTTAATTTCTCAAACAAAGTGAGTTACCTGTGGAAACCTGAGTTTTCTTCCCTCTGAGCTCCCTTTAACGTGACAATAATATGACTGCTTGCATTGAAGCGTCAAGATGAATCTTGTTGGTTCACTGAGTGTTCAATCATGGTTGTACCTAAGTTTGAGAAAGATACGTTTTTTTCGAGAATAATAACCATTTTTACTTTTGCTCCTTCTCACGAAAATATTAATTACTCACACGTGTTTACTGCAACAGTTTCTACCAGAAAGCAATATTATTGCTGTAAAACTAATTCACTAATTGAGTTTTCGTTTTTAGGTGACAATGTTGACGCAATCCTAATGAGGAAATCCGGAACAATCTGCCTGGCCAGTCAACTGTTCATACTTCTTTTTCTATTATTACTAACATCGATGCGATAGAAGAATTAATAACTGCTCCAGCCAACGATTATGGTTGAAACATATAGGAAATTCCCGGGAGTGTACAATAAGGGCGTGAAAATTTGACAATTCAGTGAGAGGATTCGATATTTCTTGTATAAATCTGTACAATTTAAATTTAGCGTTTATTTCCTCTAGTATATCATGTTAAATTGTGTATTGTATCTTAGGCACCTTTGAAATTCTTTTAAATTATTTTTTTTAGTGTTCTTTACAGGGAGTAGCTGGTGCAGAAAGGGACTATACTATAGTAAATTTTAATTATTAATATCTGGTTTGTAATGTATATTTTATTAAATATAGTAGTGTCTATTACAACTATTATTATTAAGTAAATCTTGTACATAATAATTCACGATGAGCTTTAAAAGTTTCAGGGTAGGAACTTTTGGTTCAGTCCCTTTTCTGCTGTACGTAAGAATGTGGTTTAATTCTATAACATTAAAATGTAACATAAAATAACAAACAGATATAATAGCCGTATAAGTTAACAATCGTGTAACCAATCTAACATACGTTTTAACTTCAGATAACAATTAAATAAGTTAAATCACAAACACGTTAATAAGCCATTTTTTTATTGGCCAACCATTGAACACACTATCAGTATATTTGGTTGTGTGTTCAATAGATGTAATAATTTTAATCACATCATGGGTACCACAGATGGGTACCTACCTACATTTAAAAAAATAATAATAATTGATTTGGTATTTTACATGTTTTTGTGTTGTCAAATTTTAAAATAAAAATGTCATGTTTTACATTAGTTGTTTTCTTTATGTATAGTAACTTTGAATGTCAATTATAAGTGTTAATAAAATCAAAATGTGGCACTTTTATCTAATAAGAGATAATGACCTAAAAAACTCGGAAGATACAATATAAGACAGTGTAAATCTGACATTTGACAAGTATCTGTCAGAACATGTCATAGTTAAAGAAAAACTAGTAATTAAGCACAAGGAGGTAACTCTAATCAAATTAGTGTGTTTTTCGATTTTACGCACACTTTTTAAGGAAAAACTTTAATAAATCAGAAACTTTTGAAGTTAGGAACCTACAGAGGTAAAAGGAATTTAATGTTCTTTTATTACAATTCTATTTTGAAAAACTATTGGTTTTTTCATTTTCTGTTTCCAGCGGCTTTTTAACCATGTGGTATTGACTAACTCAAAACAAAATGGCACACTCGCAAATCCTTAAAGACTTGAGAATGTAGTTAGTTATTGTTCAGACTACCGCGTTTTCTGAGAAATGTTCTATTTTATGAAATATCTAAGAAACGGTGCAAGATAAGTAGGTATAGGAAAATATTAACAATATAGGTCTGTTTGCAGAGGCAATTCCTGACTGGTTTCCAACCAGAGACGTTTTTCTCAACTCAGAAACAGTAAATGTCACGTTTCATTGGTATTGAATGCTCACGTGACTATGACGTTTTCTGACTTGTGACAGACCTAATAATGACTCGCTTTCTTGCGATGAGTGTCAATGTCAAGTCAATCCTGTTTACATCGGGCATCCATGGCATGGACGTCACCGTTTCAATCGGATAGAACATTTCAATCCTGTTATTTTTTGGGATTGACTAGTCAATCGGAATCGTTAAGCCGCGTCGTTTATATCGAGGATTTTATGACGGTTTGCATGATCGGATTGAATAAGCGGATTCAATTTGCTCGATATAAACGTAGTCAATTGACTACGTTTATATCCCTAATTGACTACGTATAAAACCCATTTCCGTCGACCGTGCATTAACAGCGTTTTCTAATAAACCATTTTAGTATAGTCCTATCTTTCTTTTTTTGTATTAAACAGAAAGAAATAGATGCACATGCAGCGTTGCCAAAGCTACCCCGATCGGAGTAGATCTACCTCATTTCGAATAACTTCACCCCGCTCCTCCATCAAAATCTACCTCCCATCAAAATCTACCCCGTTATTAAATGGAACAATCAAGAAACAAAAAAAAAACAAATAATATTGCCATATGTATGATAAACCACACTCCGACTTCGAGCAATAACCAATGTTGCCAGGTCTACCGTTAAAACGGCATATCTACCGTTTTTGTACTTCTTCTACCATTCTCCTGTTTTTTTGTATATAATCTACCGTTTTTAATTACGTTATTGCCATTATGTTGGTTGTGAAACTTTTTATATACTTTTTCAGTTTATTGAATAGGAAATTTTATAAAAATTCTAAAAATGCGCTTAAAACATTTTCTTACTCCAAACTATTCTCTAAAACCACGTGATGTCTGTCACTATTGTGAAAATTGTCAAAATTTTTACTAGAATTTGCAAGAATTACATTTTAACACAGTTTTCGAAACAAGACGATTTTCTGAGATTTAGCAGTTATTTTGAGAATTGTCACTTCATAGTCTAGCTAAATAGTCTTCTGAAATCACGTGACAACTGCCTTTAACGTTAAAACTGTCAAAATATGCTCTAAAGTTGCAAAAATCAGGGTTTAGAAACGTTGTTTTCTTTTAGTATTTGATATAAAGAGTGTTTTTGAGATTTATGATTTTCACAATGGTCACGAGACTGTTTAGCTAAATTATCCTTTAAAACCACGTGATCTAACGATTATTATTAAAAAAAATTAAAATTTTGTATTTTTGAAGTACAGTTTTTATATTATTTATAGCAAGAATCAATGATTAGAATTTTTGACAACTATCAAAAGACTCCCTGTATAATAATATGTAAAATAAATGAATTTGTTTTGATCTACCGTTTTTTGACTGATTCTTCCGTCATTAAATTTTTTGACATGGCAACATTGCCAATAATAACAAAAACAAACCGAAACGGTGTGAACTCAGCAGGAGTAGGAGTTCATCCTGGTCTAGTCTAAAGTCTAAAACCTGATCGTCATTGTTCTTCATTCTCAAAAAATCTATATGATAATTAAATCTAGGTAATATAATATGATGTGAATGCAAAGAATAGGGATGTATATAGGACTAATAAGAAGAGACAGTAAGACAGAGTGAATAAAATTAGAGAGAGAAAGATTGAAGACTCCCGTTTAAAGGGACTCGACAACTCCCACCCCAGCATTCCAGCATCTCTATGAGCAGCAATGCCAATTCTCTCTTTATTTCGTGACTTTAATGTTCCTCTTAACAAATCCTTTGCAAATTACATATGTTAGATTATACTATATTTAAATAGAACTATATAAGTAGTTATCATTAGAAAAATTAAATAATATTACGGTATATCTAATCCTAAAATGCCTAAAACAACGACATGGCAATAAAACATCCATATGATTGATTGAATGATATTTGTGAGTTGGCAACATCGCGTAAATCTGGGTTTTTGTTTCTTGATTTGTTTATTTGTAGTAAAGAATAAAGTATGTAAAGAGACAAAGTAAGGTTAAATTTTCGGATTTTGTTAATTTTGTTTATAATGTAACAATATGCAATGCATATATAATAGCTGTAAGAACAACAATAAGAAATCTAGCTGTATTGGAGAAAAAACACAAAAAGTCAAATTTTTTCGATTGCCCAAAGATGAAACTAGGTAAGTGCATTATTACTTAGGCTACTAAAACTAAACAAAAGTAATATTTTTTATATTTACAGATGCACCCAATGGTTAGAAGCTTCAGGTCGTGGAGACCTTTTAAAACCAAATTAGATTAGATTAGGCATAGTTATGAAACACTTAGAATTTGTAGTGATCATTTCGACAGTGATATGTATAACAATCCCTTTGAAAAAACAAAGTTGTTGTGCAGTGCTGTGCCTAAGACTTACGTTTCATCCTCAGTCTCAACTAATTTATTTAGTAACCTGCAACATAGACTTGACCCAGAGCAGAATCAAGGAAGCAGTCTAAATCATATTGGTGTGTTGGAAGATATAATAACTTTCATTAGATGTAAAATAAAAAATAAATAATCGACAACGCTGTTTCACTGAATTAACTAACATGTTGACAACAGCGTTTGGGTCTCCGATTTAAAGAGCCAGGCGTTCAAGGTCATAGAAATGTTCGCCCAAAACATCAAAGAAATTATGCCGGCTGTCCGGTCTTATTACAGTATGTATAATATCTCTAGTCTTTGGTGAATGTCTGAACTGCCTCAACGTATTCAACACATCTACCCCGAAAAAAAATACGTTTGGCAACACTGTGCACATGATTAGTTGACGTTCACCATTACCGACAGAACTAACTCAGGTCACTGGCGTTGTTAACGCGTTTACTGCGTTAAACAATTTCGATTATTAATCGCTTTCATTAATACACTCGTTCACTTTCTTATCTTTGTTAAATAAGGTATAGGGTGCTTGATTGAAGATTGGTCTTAGTTGTTGTTTTCTATATTTGTGGCAACATCGCACAGGCACACATATCGATCGACTGTCAAAATATTTCACCTGACAGTTGACATTAACCTCACTTTTGTTTTAAATTCCTAAATATTATTCAAATTTTATTTTGAATTAATTTATCAATAATGAACTTAATTACCGTACAGCTTTGTCCTTAATAAATTTAAATTATTTCTTACATAATGCTGTGGAATTTAGCAACACCCTTTCGGTGCATCAACCGTTCTTTTAGGTAAGAACCCCAGACTATCAAGAGCCACAAATTGTTGTTACAAAACTGGTTAATACAAGTTTCAGGAAGTTAGCTCAAAATTCGTATAATTTGTTGCATAAAGAATGTCATGGAGCTGTTAAGAAAGAGATGGGAAGACTTCAAACTGGGCATACTAGTGGCCGAGCAAATTTGGGGCTTTTGCCAAAACTAGGAGTCTTTGTAACTGGATGTGGTGTAGCTAAACTGTATATTAATGCTAACACAAGTTACTGTGATGCTAGCAGGTCGCGATTAGCTGGATATAAAGCAAGCAATACTAAAGCTATTAACTTTGATTTCAAGCTTTTTTGGCAGTATTTAAAACCGCACTTATGGAGGCTGATTGCAGCTATGTTGGTAAGTTTAACTCGTAATAATGTTTGATTTAGACTAGTTTTAGTGTATTTTAGGGTGCATTTGCTGTAGCATTACTGAATATACAAATACCACAAGTGATGGGTGGTGTAATAAATGTTTTAGCAAGACTTGCTACTGAACATGATAGTAAACTGTTCATATCTGAAATTAAAGAACCAGCACTCAAATTAATATTGATGTATATTGCTCAGGTAGCTAAGTTTTACTTGCTTTCTGCTTGACTTGTGTCTAAATATTTTTTTGCAGAGTTTTTTCACATTTTTCTACATTTCTACTCTATCAAACTTGGGAGAAAAAATTGCTTATCAAATGAAATCAGATCTGTTTAAGTCAATTTTGAGACAGGACATTGCTTTCTTTGATGGACAAAGGACTGGCGAAGTAATAACAAGGTAACTATTATTTTTAATATGTTTTTCTTTCTACTTAATCATCAACAAGATTCTAGATAATTATTTGTTTTATTAATATTGTCTGGTTGATTAATGATGTTTTCATTGCAAACAAGACTTATTACACTGTCAGTATGTTCTTAAAAAATTGATGATTTAATTAAGTAGGTATAATGCCTGGTTTGTATTCATTTAAAATTGATTGCATAAGATTTATCATTTTGTGACTTGTAACATCGTTTATATTCAACCTAAGAATGTACTATAGAAACACATGGTTTCTGTGTACTCCTTGTAACTATGTTTTTGACACTTGACAAAACAGTTGTTTGCCTAAGAATCCTTAAGCTGTTAAATGAAATATAACTATCAATTTTGCCATAAAAACTGACAGTAATTGATGCAAAAATGGACCAAAATGACTTTGTACACAATTTTTCAAAGGGGATTTTAATCTTTTCAACACAACTGCAGATTGTTGTAAGTCATGTTTAGAAGATTTAAATATTTCAGAGTTTGGGTTTTGGCGAGGGGTAAACTAATGGTAACACTAATTCCTTGTAATGCCCATTAATTCCTAATAACTTGCAATAACTAACCTAACCTGACAATAGCCACTAATTTTCTGATTACCACAACTGGAGAAACTAAAAAAACCTTTTTTTAATTAAAAAATAACGAAAAAATAAGAAAATATGCGTGCAACGATTTTACCGGAAGTAGTTATCAACTTCTGCTTAGTTTAAATGGGACACACTTTTCTTTATCCGTTTCTGGGAAATTTACCGTTCTATGTGAAATTTAATATTTTCAGTCTCCATAAGAATAATTTTAATTTATGCATATCAGGGAAGGTTTTTTTCTTGGTTTTTGTGTTTTGTCGTGTTGTACAAGGTTTGTTCTTCTCTGTGGGTGAAGAAAAACGATAAAATATATTATACAGGATGGTCAAAAAATAGCTCAAAGGCGTCAGTTCTAAAAAGGACGTTTCTCAAATTAAACACTCCTTTTGTCTGATTATTTGTTCAAAATTAAGGTAAGTTTGTATTAGGTTTACTTATTTAAATAAATTATTCTTTAAATTGATATATTGAACCACCCTGTAACTGTCAAACTAATCGAGTTATTGAAGGTTAAATTAGTAGCTGTCAAAACTGTCAAACTACTCCTTTATTCGCAACACTTTGTATAGACTTTTATCTGTCGATGGATAGAAAATATAATGGGCTTTCCAAAAATATGACCGTTTGTGTTGGTAGGGTGCGTCGTTTGGCCTCCAGAGGGCTCCAAAGCTAACTAAACGTTTTTCTTGACTGTAACCACTCTAACTTCTTTGAGGGATTTTTTTTTAATCGGTCAGGTACGGGCCTGATATTTGGCACAAACCTAGCCCAGCGAGTGTCAAATTTAGAGCCGTGGCAAAACTGTAGAAATAAAATTATTAAAGTCGATTTTCGCTTGCAGTAAGTGGCCAAGATATCGCAAAACCCATTGGAATAGTGGTGGTGTTTCAGGCAAATTTGACCTTTACGAAAATTGTCATTTGCAAAATCGGTTTTTCAAGAAATTTCTATGTGTTACATCGTAGTAGACCTAGAGCTAATGTAACTGTGTTTTCTTAATTTTCCAGGGTCAAATTAACCCTAACCAGTCAAAAAGTGTTTCTGGGACACCCTGTCTGTAAACCGTAAATAACACGCGTATTTGTAACACCTTGTATATACTTTTATATGTCGATGCACAGCCAATGAAATGAGCTTTATATTGACGTAGAAAAGTCGGTTGGTTAGCTGCACCGTTTAGCCACTAGAGGGCGTCAACTTTGACCATTTTTTTTTGTGTATCTTTTTGTTTAATATTCAAAAACCCGCTTAATTGCACTATTTTTGCTAGAGTTTTATACGTCAATGGAATGACCTTTCTAACAATTTCCCAACATGGATTGATAGGTTAGACGGTTTGCCCGCTAGAGAGCGTCAAAGTTGACTATTTTTTCATGACATTGTATTCCAACGGAATTTATTGAAATTACCAAATTTTATTTATGTTTAAATTTGAATGGTAGATGTATAGAAAAAAATATTTTATAATATAATTTAGCAGTTCCCAATTCTATTAATAGTTTTCAAAATATCAATGTATCTCCAGTAATGCCCATTAATTCCTAAAGTTTGATTGTACATACCATAATGCTCCAGCGGTTTACCCCTCGGGTTTTGGTTCAAATTCGCTTGAAAAAAGCTTTAAATGGGTTTTGCCATAAATACTGATAATAGTTTGTTGCAAAAATGGACCAAAATGACATGTTGATTGTTACTAAACAAATTAAGAAACTACGCAATTATTCAAAGAGGAGTTTTATCTTCTTGACAGATCTGCAGCTTGTTGTAAGTCAATAGACCTTAGAAGGTTTAAACATTTTATTTCCTGCAAGTTTCAAAAAAAAAATAGTGATTTAGGGAGTTGTTTAGATTCTTTATTTAAGAATAACGCCTATTTTAGAAGCAGTACGTTTTTCTAACGTAAAAACTTTGATCAATTTGAAATTGAGTAGTAAAAAGTTAAAAGTCAGAAAATTTATGGTCAGTTCGCGAACAGTATTGAGGCAGATTGTGAAATTTTAAAATATCAAAAATACGACAAAAACAAGTACAAAGCATTTTAAGCCCTTAAATACCTTTGGTTCGTAAAGCTGTTTTTACTGACAGCTTTGACTTAAAAGTTTGGTGTAAAATAAAATCACATTGGACTCCAAGAAATGCAAGAATTTATATAATAATTTGAAACTTATGGTGTAAAACCTGCTAAACTTTTTTCTTCATCTTGAATTAGTTTGAACTGTTAAGAAAACTTGTAGCATATAAGAAAACAATTGAGTATATTATTTGTTAAGCAAATCATATTCTGATTTAGATTGACTGCAGATATTCAGGATTTTAAAAGTAGCTTCAAACAAACCATATCAGGTGGCTTAAGGGCTGCCACTCAAATAATCGGATGTTCCGTAACACTTTTCTTAATATCTCCATACATGACGGTTGTCTCTCTACTGTGTATACCATCAGTGATTGGAGTGGGAACATTATTTGGGTCACTTTTACGGTTGACGTCACGAAAGGCTCAAGCGCAAGTAAGTTTATATCCAGTTGTCTTTGTTACAATGTTAATTTTCGTAAAAACTACTATAAGGGCTACAAAATAAAAGTAAAAGAATATTTTCTTAAAAATCTAGGTTTTTTTTCATCAATTAGGCAACACGTGAAATGAAGATTTTAATTTTAATTTGGAGGTGTTTTACTCAAATTTTGGGATCTAATTAAGGTGACTATTTTGTCCGTATTTTTTTGGTACTGTGAGGTTGTATCAAAAACGTAAAACAATGCAATCACATCGCACATAAATCTGTTTTTATTATGATTTGCATTTTATTGTACTTACTGTACTTTGTAAAAAAGGTGCAATTGAGAAAGAGATCATTCAAAGTGTATCAAGTGGATAGTTTTTGGGAATTTTTAGAGGAAAAGGTCTCATCGCTTTACTAATTAATAATAAAAGTCAAATTGCGAAAAATAAGCACAAAAAAGGTTTTGGAAAAAAACTCTACAATTTGATATTTGGAGGCATTTTGAGACACTACATGATGTTTAAATAATTTTTGGGTAGAAAACATGAATTTGCAGTAGAATCGACCATTCCAAAATAACGATTTTGACATGCTGTGTTACATCAAACATAGCAGATATATCCATCAAAGTTACGTATTCTGAAATGATCTATTGAGAAAATACTACAATAATTAATTCATTTTGTTAAGTTCCAGAAAAATGCCAAAACTGTAAATGTAATTTTCACAAGTTTTAAAAATATTGTTACGATTTTCCCGTGGGTTCACACAAAGTCAATTTAACTCAACAATTAATAAATTTATTTACACTTCAAAACACTCCGTACAATAATTAACTCAGCTATTAAAAACACTACTACAATTCCACAACTATTTCACTATTTAAACTTTACCGCGTTCTCAAATTCACTACACTACTACCCTCTACTCCTCGTCGACGCCACTTCTTTTATATTCACAAACTACGTTCTAGAATGACCGCGAAACGTTTCGCGATTTGCTTCGAATCTTCCAGGTGCGGCGCTTCCTAACTGTGGCCTACTTTAATACGCGCCCGGCCAGATATTACGGCGCATCGGTTTCATCGAGTATCGAGCATAGTAGGCCCAAACCGTAACAATATCTATCGGAAAAACAGCGAGAATCATTGTAAATCGATACTCTCAACAGACAGGAAAACAATTTCATCAAAAGTGACATGTATCAGTTGGCCGGACGGGATTTCACTTAATTAGACATTTGGCACAAAATTTCTGTCAAGGTTTCTAATATGCTAGTCATGTAATGACGTCAAATCTGTTCCGCGAACTAGCGAATGTAACGAAGATTTTGAATGGGGCCGCCTACCAAAAACATTTTTTTTCCTCTAATTAGAAGTACTCAGAAAAATATTTGACACGTATTTTTTGTTTTTTACCAACACAACATTTTACTGCAAAAAAAAATGTTAGTTAATTTCCGGAAAATTAAATTTATGGAAATTTTCCCAGAAAATTCTCTATCAACTATAGTTTCTGAGATAGCGATGCTAATGCATCGAATTTGTAACACCCTGTATACTCCAGGTGGAGAAAACAACAGCTGTAGCAGATGAAGCGATCAGCAATATTCGTACAGTACGTGCGTTCGCCATGGAAGATCCCGAACTCGAAATGTTTGTTAAAGAAGCGGAAAAGTCGATGATTTTAAACGAGGCACTTGGTTTTGGGATTGGAGTATTTCAGGCAGGGACCAATATGTTTATAAACGGGTAAGTCAATTATAGTTCTACTCTCCCTAGAGTAGGATTATTACATTGATGAGGTTCTAGTACAGTTTTAATGACCTTATACATGGGCGGTTACTTGCTGTCAACTAATCAACTGTCAGCTGGTGAAGTAATGTCTTTTCTAATGGCCGCTCAAACTATTCAGAGGTCTTTAGCTCAGGTTTCTCTATTGTTTGGGAGCGTTATTAAGGGAATTGCTGCTGGTAATCGTGTATTTGAGGTATTTTAATTTCTGTCAAACTGTAGAAGGCGTTATTTCTCTTATATCAACCTGTTTTAACAGTATATTAAAATGGAACCCGCCATGAAATTAAGGGGAGGACAGGTCATACCAGATGAATCGCTTAAGGGAGAAATTCAATTTAAAAATGTCACTTTTGCATATCCTACCAGAAAGAAGCAGGTCGTTCATTTATAAATTGCCGTAATTTATGATAATAAAGAAAAACATGTTTTCAGGTTATTTTAGAAGATTTTAATTTAGTGATTCCTGCAGGAAAAACTGTGGCAATTGTGGGTGCTTCTGGAAATGGAAAATCTACTATTGTCGGTCTCCTTGAAAGGTACCGAATAGTAAAACTGTCTTAGAGTGAAAACCGAAAATCGTATTTATAGATTTTACGATGTCGATCAGGGCTCAGTTTCTATTGATGGTAACGATATTCGCATTTTGGATCCATCTTGGTTACGTAATAGAGCTTTAGGGCTAATTAGCCAGGAGCCTATTCTGTTTGGGACCACAATTTTGGAAAATATCCGATATGGAAAACCGGAAGCTACAGATGATGAGGTAGGTAGACAGGTAAAGTAAATTAGTAAACATTAAGGAGGAAAAATGCATTATTGTGTAAATTAATCAAATAATATCAACAACATTGACACAAATTATTTGCAAAAGTTGCAAAGACAAGCTGAACAACTTTTAGTTAAATAAACTATCTAAATTTACCATTGATGAAGTGATAAAAAAAAGCTATATTACCACAGTTGAGATATGAATTTTAAAATTGAAAAATTACCACTGACAACAACAACAGAAACAGAATAAAGAAAGAAAAATTACTGAACCACAGTAATTGAACAGTAACCGAATAAGAATCTAATTTTACCAGGTTCTAACAGGACATGTGCTGGACTTTCGTTCGTACGCGTTATTTGTACGTTTAAGCATAGACTAAATGATAAGTACAGACAACCAGCGCAATGTAATTAAAGTGGCACCCAAAAGGGAAGCTGTTTACGCTTCAAGGGCTTTCTAATGTATTTTGGTCGCTTCAGTTGTACAGGGTGCTGCATTTTCGATGGTTTTACGGGGTACAGAGAAAACGGTAATAGATAGAAAAAAAGTAGCATACGTGTTCCGATCTCATTTTCTGAGCTGAGGTGACTGGCGAAGAGTGGGCTGAGCAAACTTCTTTTGTTTCAAAGATACGGGGGGCTTTTGAAAATTGGTCATTTTGGAACCTCCTCTGTATTTCAGTTGCTCTTAAAGTTATCAAAAAAGGGAAAACGCTTTCTGGTAGAAGTTTTGACGTAGAATCCAATGGCGTAGTCAGTTTTTTTCTATTACGTTTAGTTTCTGACATATGACACTAAGTTATATTTTTTTAAATGGAACACCCTATATATTTTTAGTTCATTTAATTCTGTTGATTTTTACTTTTTCAACGGTGTATTAAAACATATAAGTTTGTAAATGTTCATCTTGGTAATTAGAAAAAAAGCGTTTCCTTAACAAAAAAGTGCTAAATAATATGTATAAAAATACCCACAGTCGAAACAAGATTTGGCTATGTTCATATTAACATGTTACATGTCGTTTATAAACAGTTTTTTCAAGTTCTACCTTAAAAATAGTAGAAAATAGAAATGGCCACTTTTCTTATTAAAGTGACGGTAGAACTGTTTGTAACTTAGATTTTTTAATAAGATTTATTAAAAATATTTAATTTTCTGATGTGTTAGTTTATATGATTTCCTATTTTGTTTGGTATTTTAGATATTGGCCTTTTTTTAGCTTAGCAAAGGCCTTTTTTTAAAATAACAGGATTAACCTCTACAAACTTATATGTTGTAATACACCGTTGAAAAGGTAAAAATCAACAGAATTAAATGACGTAAAAATATATAGGATGTTCCATTTAAAAAAATGTAACTTACTGTCATATGTCAGAAACTAAACGGAATAGAAAAAAACTGACTACGCCATTGGATTTTACATGAAAACTTCTACCGGGAACCGTTCTTCCTTTTTTGATAACTTTAATAGCAAATGAAATACAGAAGAGGTTCAAAAATTACCAATTTTCGAAAACCCCCCGTATCTTTGAATTTGAACTATTTTGAAAACTAAACAAGATAAGATAGTTGTTGTGCAACATCTGGTGACATCTGTACTCAACTCTATGAGTTAGAAAGTACAGATGGCGTTCCCAAATCTAGGAACAGCCTCATTAATGCCTCATCATTCGGTAAACACCGATCTGATTGGTTAAAAATGGTGAGGTTTTGTTTTTTGTTTATCAATCCCAATCCTCTGACCGGTTTTGCCGTATTACGGCTCATCAGAAAGGAACCGTAATACGGCGAAACCGGTCAGAGGATTGGGATTGATAAACAAAACCTCACCATTTTTAAACAAGATAAGAATTTCTGGATAAAGATTCTATTTATTTTAAGAGTCACAGGACTCTTTTTTAACGTCAAAACAGAATCCTGAAGATCACGTGACCGTTTTTTAGTTTTAAACTGAGACACTAATCGCCCAGTACTTTCAGTTCAGAATAACTTTATTCTAAGGATAATATCTATGGAAACCGCGAAATCAGACGCTGCTATTGGCCAATTCCGTCATTTCAATAGAAATTATCCTAAGAATAAATTTATTCGGAGGCGAAAGTACCGGCCCTTCATCGCGTATCTATTTGTAAGATTAAAATGTCATTTTTAACGTCACGTGACAGTTTTTATGTTTAGACTATTTTTTTTTTCAAATTGTGTGACTTTTTTAACGACAAAACAGATCCTGAAGGTCCCGCGACTCTTTTAAGATTAATAATGCAATTTATAATGTCACATGACAGTTTTAAATGTTTGAAGGATCACGTAATCGTTTTTCAGTTTAAACTGATATTTTTAAAGACACGTGACCCTCTTTACCGTGCAAATGGCCACATGACAATTTTCAATTATTTTAACGTCATGCTCTATGGAGCGTGCAAATCTTTTTTTGACGTCACGATGACGTAATTTGACAATTGGCCAAATTATGGTTTTGCCAAATTACGTCATCGTGACGTCAAAAACGCTCTGCTCGCTCCATGGAGCTTGAAAACAAATGCGGCTAAAATGTGCAAATGGTCACGTGACGATTTTCAAAAATTAAATATATTTTTAAGTCACGTGACTCTTTTTTAATGTCAAACCGAAATCTTGAAGGTCACATGACTGTAAATAACGAAATAATATTTAAAGGGTCACGTGACCGTTTTACAGTTTGAACTGAGATTTTTTAAATTACGTGACTACTTTTAATGTGCAAATGGTCACGTGACGACTTTCAATACTCAAATTTAATTTTTTTTAGTCCACGTGACTATTTTTTAACTTCAAAACGGATCCTAACGGTCACGTGACTCTTTTAAGATTAAACTTGGATTTTATAATGTCACATGACAGTTTTGAATGTCAAAAACTTATTTAAAGGATCACATGCTCGTTTTTTAGTTTAAACTGATATTTTCATTTTCAATTAAAAACGTGTTCACATCAAACCGGAATCTTAAAGGTAACGTGACTGTTTTAGATGTGAAAAATATTATTTGAAGAGTCACGTGACTCTTTTTACAGTTCATAAAGTCGCATGGCGATTTTCAATACTAAAAACTTTATTTTTAAAGTTTAAAGTAGAGTCCATTGTCTCGCAGTGGAGGTGTAAGAATACACATACAACATTTATTTTTAAAGGTCACGTGACTCTTTTAATGTCAAAACGGAACCCTGAAGATCACGTGACTGTAAATGACAAAATATTATTTGATGGGTCACGTAACTATTTTCAATAATTAAATTTAATTTTAACGATCACGTGACCGTTTTTTTAGTTTTAAACTCTAAACCTCGTGCAATCTCGTGAATTCATAATGTATTAAGTATAAAATAACCCCCCTTGATGAATATTAAAAATAAACTAATAACAAATAACTAAACTAAAAATACAACAAAGTGAAACACAATAATTAAAGAAAACACTCACAAAATCTGTTATTTTAGAAACAAAACAAAAAATGTGATTTGTCAACTAGACAACGCCGCATTAAAACTGCAGTTTTTCGTGCCAACAGTCAAAAGATCGGAATTGCTGCGTCTGACTTTAAAATTACGCGAATATGCGTTTAGTGGTGCCATCTCACGCTGCTTACTTAAGGGCATCGGTAAAGCTAAACGTTTTATGGGAGATTCAATGCATTTTATGACAATCTTTTAACCCAAATTAAAAAAAAAACTAGGTTAGATATTGCTGTTTTTTAAACGGCGTATGAAAGAAGACACTTGCTAGAATGTGCGAAAGTTATATTATATAATTTTAATAGTACGTCAATTAAAATATTTAGAAGCATTTTAACAAAATGCTATAATTACCATAATTTTCAAGTCACTATTTTTTCTACCTGCAAAACTTTTTTGGTGACAAAAATAACTTTCGCACATGTCCCAAACCTTTAGCTATTTAATTAAAAAAAATCACGCAAATAAGTTAAAAATTAAAGTCGTAATTTGGGTTAAAAGATAGGACTAAAAAATTGCTCGAATTACGGAGCGAAAATCTT
Organism: Ips typographus; assembly: GCF_016097725.1. Classification (NCBI taxonomy): domain Eukaryota; kingdom Metazoa; phylum Arthropoda; class Insecta; order Coleoptera; family Curculionidae; genus Ips; species Ips typographus. The sequence goes on along the minus strand of NC_138426.1, from coordinate 400,252 downwards.
GCATCTTTGTTCCATATCACTCTAGGAGCCTCGTCGCTTAAACAGTAATGTCTGCGTTAACACTGCCGTAGTTTTATCGACAGAAACAAAGAACGAACTGTTTTTTATATATTTTTCTACACGTAGGCCAAGCATCGCGATCGAAAAACGTAAAGTCTTTACCGATCCCCTTAAAATAATTTTCAGCTCCATGGCCGCATTCGTTTTCAGGCTCCATGGAGCGAGCAGAGCTTTTTAGACGTCACAATGACGTAGTTTGACAATTGGTCAATTATGGTTTTGCCAAATTGCGTCATCGTGACGTCAAAAAAGCTCTGCTCGCTCTATGGAGCTTGAAAACGAATGCGGCTTTTGTCTATACTTATCATTTAGTCTATGGTAGTAGGTAATGTATGTATGTACACAATAACCTTGTAAATGGACCAATATCCCAGGTTAAGAAAGCGGCAAAATTAGCCAACGCCGACGATTTTATATCTGGATTTCCTAAAGGCTATCACACAATGGTAGGCGAACGCGGGGCTACACTATCTGGAGGACAAAAACAACGAATTGCCATCGCTAGAGCTTTACTGAAAGATCCTAAAATTTTACTTCTTGATGAAGCAACTAGGTAAATGGATTTCTCATATACAGGGTGTCCGGAAAATATTGGTTTTTTACTAAATTACGTAAAAACCTGCTAATCGATTTTAATGAATTTTAGTATGTAGACTAATACTATAAAATGACGTTTTCTAGTAGTATAGTCACCGGCTGTAAATAAGTGGAAGTGTTATAAAAGTGATATAATACGTCAACATTTCTCCTCATTTTTTATATGAACGGCGTTATGACAACCCAGATATTTTTGTCGAGTGACCGGAAGTATTTTGAAGCTATTTTACCTCTTTAATATTTCCCGGTGGATGAGCTGTTTCGCCAGAAAAAAAAAATTTACAATTACCTGCATACATCAAAGTAGGTATAATAAAGTTGAAATTATTTATTGTAAGAAACTAAGTAAACCAAAAACATTACTTAAGCAAATGTGTAAAATTAAAAAAAAAACTAAAATCGTTAATTAAAATCGATTAGCAGGTTTTCACGTAATTTAGTAAAAAACCAATATTTTTACAAATTTTTGACGCCCTCTACCGGCTAAACGTGACAATTTTGGATATAACTAAGTCGACTTAGATCGACATATTTTGACGTCAGGAGTCTGTCGTCAAACGTTGTACACGTATTTTCCGGACACCCTGTATGTTTTTTTTTTTTTCATTAAATTGTTATGACTGTGTTAGTGCGTTGGACGCTGAGTCAGAACAAATAGTACAGACGGCGTTGGATAATGCTAGAAGAGGTCGAACAGTGATTGTGATTGCCCATAGATTGTCTACTGTACGAAACGCTGACGTCATTTTGGTGTTAAATGAAGGAAAAATTGTTGAGGTAGTATTTTTCAAATCCCATTTCCGTCAGTATGGTGGTGTTTGTTTCATTTTAGATGGGGACTCACGAACAGCTACAAAAAATGAAGGGTTATTATTGGGCGTTGACTTATCAGCAGCAACAACGTTCACATCCTGAAGCGGCTTAAATCTAATACCTTGTTTTTTAAAGTTAAAAGGGGATTAAGATTGTTGGAAATATATATTGTGCGTTACAGATTTTAGGCATTTTTATTTATAGAAAAAATACACTGTATTTCGGCTTGTTTGGACTTGTATTAGGGTCTTCAAATTTTCAAATCTACCGCCAACGTTTCGACACTATATCGGTGTCATCCTCAGGGCTAAAAAAAAAAGATATAAAATTCTTAGAACGTTCTTAGCCGTTAGGGATATCAAACCACTATAATTCACATAAAACACAAATATAAAAACACAGACATTGCCCACATCTAACGGTGTTCAAATATAGCTATTAATGTAACGGGATTATTATAATAATAATAATAATAAAGCTGTTTATTTCCAACAGGCCGACGCCCACTTACAGGAAATTGAAAGATAGTATACGAACTCAAACTTAAATAATTAATAACTAAATACTAAAAATTAAAAAAAAGACGAACAAGAATGAAGTTTCACAATACAATCACAAAAGGGTAGGGGGAGGTAGGTGCAAAGGATATGTGCTTGTGGACAGCAGGATTTAGGGGGGAAAGCCGGAGAACGAGCGAAACCTATGCAACAAGGACGAGAGACTGTCGCAAAAAATATTAAGTCAGCCGCTACACAGTTATAGCTGTAACAAGCTTTGTGTATAGGGTCTTGGGATAGAGGATGTTGTACCTCGCAAATGCCAATGAAAAAGTTGGTTGATGCCTGACCGCCGCACGCGGAATATTAAACAAAACCCGCTCTAACAAGTATGGGCAGTCTATTTTAGAGTTGGTAAGTTTATAGAGAAACGAGAGTGACTGCAATTCCCAACGTACAGCCAGATGAAGTTCTGAAAACCTAAGAAGAATACGGTTATGCTCCAAACCCCTTTCTATGTATACATTATCCTCTCTAAACATCAAGTATTTTAGGAATCTTCTTTGCACCGACTCAAGAGTTTGAATGTGGGAGTTGTATATAGGGGACCACACTATTGAACCGTAATCCAATTTTGATCTTACATAGGAGTTATACAGCACTTTGATAGTATCCTGGTTAGCAAAATGTTTGCAGTTTCTCAAAACAAAGCCCAGAGTTTTAGAGGCGCTGGCAGCCAGTTGTTGGATGTGAGGAATAAAAGAGAATTTGGCATGGAAAACCACTCCCAGGTTCTTTATAGTGGAAAGTCTGTCAAGGGTGGATTCGCACAATGTATAATTAAATTGTACGAGGGTTTTATTTCGTGAGTAAAAGACTGCGTTACTTTTCGAGATGTTGATGAGGTTTAGCCGGCTAGCCAGGCACCACTGACTGAGAACGGATATGCTGTCCTGCAAGAGGGTGTAATCGGCCGAAGTTTCGATGCGATTAAATATTTTTATGTCGTCAGCATACGCCAGTGTACTGCAGTTGAGTGTTGAAATTAGATCGTTTATAAAAAGGTTAAAAAGTAAAGGGCTCAGATTAGAACCCTGAGGTACCGCGAGGTACGTTATTATGCGATTTATAATAGTTGTGGACATTGCTATGTCCGAGACGGTGTTAAATCGCTAATAATCGAGTTACATTCAAAGCTTTATCGTATCATTGGCAACTGCGATACGAAAACAAAATCAACAAAATTGTATGTAATTAATTTTTTGTTGTCCGCATTAAAATCATGCAAAATTTAGATATTCCTAATAATATATTGGCTGCAGCCAACAGTATAAGGTTGAACTTGCTTCCGGAAAAATCTTAAGTCCAGTATGAGAAAGAATATGAACAGTTTTGTGTGTGGCGAATCCAAGTACAAGTTCGAGGTGCAGAAGAAACGGTGTTGCTAGCATATTTGTCAAAACTCGCTGCAGAATATTCTGCTTCGTCCTTATGGCCAAAATATTTCATGTTACGAGCGACCTTAGAATGGGCCTATCCCACATATCATAAATTTTTGTTTTAATGACTGGAATCGAAAGAATAAGATCAAAAAACTAATTTTTCATATTCTTGAAGAAAAAATTATGATCGTAAATGTTCCTACATTAGTTTGAATTTGTCCATTAAATTTAAAAGATTGTTTTGGCGCGCATGGAGTTACATCTAACTTCATTAGACCTATATGGAAAGGAGTGCGCAGCCAGCGCTGCTCTCAGACTCAATGCAGTCTCACGATGGCCTAAAGTAAACTACGGCCACTCCAAGATTCTGAAAGAATTTAATCTCACCTTAATAAACACAGACTACACGAAACCCACCCCGATGTTCGACCGCAATTTCACAGTGGACATTCCGTCCAGAGAAAAATGGACGGCGAACCTAGTTAAGCCAAATGGGACGCTTTTTTATACAGATGGCTCAAAACTAGAGGGGAGAGTAGGAAGTGGAGTCTTCTCAGAGTCCCCACCTCTCAATCTATCATTTCGATTGCCGGAATACTGTAGTGTTTTCCAGGCAGAAATGGTAGCTATAAATGAAGCAGCCAAATGGGTACTTCAAAGTGGACTTGAGCCTGATGAAATATCTATTCTAAGTGACAGCCAAGCTGTCATCAAGTCTCTAAACTCGGTCTACCTGACCTCAAAGGCGGCTATACAATGCCGTGAAGCCTTAAATGAGCTGGCGACTAAAGTAAGAGTCAATGTCGTATGGGTACCCGGACACAGGGACATAACAGGCAACTGCATGGCGGACGAATTAGCAAGAGCTGGTACAAAGCTCGCGGCTATATCCGCTAATCCTATACCAGGGGCATCTATCGCTGAACGAAGGTCGCTCCTCCGGAAGGAAATACTCCGCCTAACCAACCTTAGGTGGCGGGAGGAGCGTTCTTGCACCTCGTCAAGACAGGTATGGCCGGAGCTTAACCTGCGACGCACCAAAGATATTTTATCTCTTTCCAGAAACTCCATTGGAAACGCGATTGCGGCCATTACTGGACACTGGCTTGGAGGATGCCATGCTGCACGTATGGGAATCCTAGAACAAAATGACTTCTGCAGAAGCTGTCGAGATGAGGAGGAGGAAGAGACGATGGTCCACTTACTCTGTCACTGCCCTGCCCTATCCAGGAAAAGATTTTCTGCTATGGGACAGCCCCTTTTTGGCAACCTATCCGATCTTCAGTCGGTTGGCATCAAAAGCCTCATGCAGTTTATTAACAGCAGCTACTGGTTTTCACGATAATGGTGAGGGTGGTAACCACCCCATACGGCATCACAACGGGCCTCTGGCCTATGTGGGTTCCACCCCGGACCACCGTGTTAACCTAACCTAACCTTTGGCGCGCATGTGACGTACGTAATTCTGGGCGATTTTATTGGCTGTTGCACGCTATCTGTTTCACTTCTTGTCGCTGATTGGTTGATAGTGTAGTACGTCACCGGCGGCGGGCGTTTTAAACATGAGATTAATGTAGTTTTTATCGTTATTTTTTTCCTATTTAGACTTAATTTTTTTGGAATTTTTGAAAACAAAAAAATACGGGTATAATATTTTCAATCCGTCTTTGTAGTTATGAAATAAAAAAAAATTGTGGGACAGGCCCATTGAAGGAAAGAGTGGAAATCGATAAATACGGCGCTTTAATACGTTTTATCAAGAAGAAAGACGTCGGATATAGACCAAAAGAGAACAAATCAACGAATTTGTACGTTCTGCTCCAGACAAGGAGTTTTTGATGTTAAAAGTGGCCTTTCTAATTGTAATTGGAGGAGCTTGCCGAACCAATAAACTATAACCAAGATGACCACGGAAGATGTTGACGTTTTAGAGGACAAACTGATTGTTACTATTCCCGACTCCAAAACCCACAAGAAACGGACGTTCGCGATAGTATCTGAGGGCGAAGTCATTCCTGTGCTTTTATTTAAAAAGTATGCATGTTAAGGCCAGCCCATGTTACTCACCGAAGATTGTTTCTATCATATAGAAAAGGAAAATGTACAGTACATACCCTGCGGCATTCGTTTCTTCGCTAAACTACCTCAAAACCTCTTGTTAATGCTGGAGGGGGTATATTGAATTTACAAGAACTTGGTGGATGGAAATCAACGAAGGTTGCTAGAGGGTATCTAGAAGAAAGTGTCCAAGAAAGTTTTCATTGCTCGTAAAATTCAAATCGGCGATGTCTCCGAATACTTTGCCTTTGGAGTCCACGATCATATTTATGTCTTCTGAAGGCTGATTAATGTCCGAGTATGCATTCCTCTCCATTTCATCCGGTTCCCTAAGGCTTAATCCACTGCCATTAATATATAATCCTCACCCTCTTACCATTACTGCATAATTTTCCTTTAAGTCGCTCTGATAGTCCAGGTAAGTATGGCATGGTATAGAAGGTTTCATTCTCTTCGGTGGGATTGATTAAATTATTCTGCAGGGGATTGAGCTGAGGAGTATGAGCAAGGAGACGGTTGCAGAGGCCCATGGGATACTCGTTCTGTAGCAATGTTTTCCGTTCTACATTTCTTTTACAGTTTTGTTTTGGTTTGAAAAAGTTTTATAATGTTTATTTTCTGATTAAGTGGATGAGCAGAGCTGTAATCTAAAATTCTATTAGGACTACTTGGTTTTTTGTACAACTCTGTACTAAGCTTATGATTGTTCCTAACAACTAGTAGATCGAGAAAGGGTATTTTATTATCTTTTTCCCTTTCCACTGTAAATTGAAGGCTGCGTTCCACACTATTCAATCTAAAAAGGACATTATCGGGCATTTCACTCGGTACAGCAGTCAACGAATCATTAACGTACAGAAAAAAAAATGGAACCTCGAAACTCAACTAAATTGGCCAGAATGGCGCTTATTGGCGCTCCCATGGGTGTTCCCTTCTTCTGCTGATAATGCTGTACTTCATATGAGAAGTAACTGGATGCACTTAAATGTAAACTCTATGAGCCTGTAAAACAATTCTTTGTTAATGGAAGTGTGTTCTTTTTATTTATAATTTGCCACCTTATGCCTGCCTAAAATGACTTCTGTCCATTATTCCATCTTCAGCCCCTTTTTTGCCATCTTGGATTGGCTTCTGCCACCTTCTTCCTTTCTGAAATGACTTCCGCCACCTTTTCTACCACGTTCCAGTACTACATTTCTTTTATTTTGCTACATTTACCGCTTTAAAATATCATCTGCCACCTTAGAATAGCTTTTGTCACTTTCTGCCCATTCATATTGTCACGTTGAGACAATAACCTAACCTAACCTAACCTTTTTTTTTCAGGCTCTATGACACGAGAAATCCGCATGGGACTGACCTGATGATCCTACCATCGTTGTGGTACTAGCAAAGGAAAGTAGGTATGGCAACTCTTGCTACACGCCCGCACTATTTCCTTTGCTGCTTGACACTACGTGACAATATTGCCACCTTGAAATGACTTTTACTGCCTTCTGCTTCCTCTTGCCACTTTGGAATGGCTTCTGTCACCTTCAATTATGCTTTGCGACACCTTCAACAAGTAGCTACTGAAACCTTGCAAGTGATTTTAGCCACCTTCAAGTGCCATTCTGCCTTCCTAAAATGACTTCTGCCACCTTTAAGTGGCTTGTACCAAATTCAAAGAGCTTCTGCCACCTTCTTCCGCTTTGACATAGTTTCTACCGTTTTCTTCCACCTTGGAACTAATTATCACTTTGAAATAGCTTCTGCTGCCTTCTAGCACCTGGCATGACTTTTGCCACTTTTTGTCCCTCTTTGATGCCAACTTGGAATGACTTTGGCTACCTTCAAGTAGCTGCGGAAACCTCCAAGTGTCTTTAGCCACCTTCAGGTGCGTTCTGCCACTTTTAAGTGCTTTCTGCCAACTTGAAATTGTTTTTGCCAGCTTCTGCCTTCCTCTAAAATGACTTCTGCCACCTGCAAGTGGCTTTCTACCACATTCAAGTAGCTTCTCTGCTACTTTTTGCCCCTTTTAAATAGCTTCTTCCACCTTCAAGTGCTTTCTGCCATTTTCTCCAATTTTTAAGTTACTTCTGTTACCTATACTGCCTCTTTCAAGTGGCTCATTACCCCAACTGTTCACTAAAAGTTACAATATACCTATAGAAAATTACATTTAAACCTAAACAAATCAATTTGACCGTCGCAGCTCCAATAACTATACCATTACTGTCAATCTAGGCTCTAGGGTCAATGGTGAAAAATTTTCAATTGCTACACATATCCTGATAAGTCAATTAGAAGAGGAACAACAATGCGCCTGTAAGCTGACCAGCAAGAACACCAGATTTAACGCCTCTAGACTTTGTCTTGTATAGTGTTAAGTCAACAGTTTTGCTTTTGCTGAAATACTGCAAAGGATTGTCAGTGCCGCAAATTATTTAAAAAAACTCCACAGTTGTGTATACATTTTTTATTTATTTCTGTTAATTTTTGAAATCCCGTTTACTGTTCATGTCATGAAAGCTGGGATTTACATTCCTCATGTAATTTATAAACTAGCAAATTTGATTATGTTTCCCTACAGTTTGTTCAAACAGTAAACACTTCACTCAAATGAATGAGTGGGAGAAAAGTACTCATAAGAATAACTTTCATATTTTTATCTCTTCTATTCCCTGCTTACAAAACTGAATATAGCTATTGCATTCTGGATGGTCTCTTAGTTGTACAGAATGTAAGTGTCCAGGGACTTTCCATTATCCATCCACTTTATATCCCGTTATCAACCAAAGCAACAACTTCTTTTTAGGGCGCAAACTCAACGCATTCAAACGGGAAACTTTCCGATTTTGGTAAAGTTACTATCTTCCGTACGTTTGCTCTGATGCAAGCTCGGGAAAGCTGGAACACGTAGTCGTGTAGGAGGTTTTTGCGAAAAAGTTTTCGCGCGTTTTAAATCGGACACTAAAACTATTACTCTAACAATTATTTGTTGATTTATTAGTGAGTTTTGAACACGAATTCAGGAACGATCGTCATGTATGGTAAGTAAAACTTTTTTATTGCCTTAAAAAATATGCATCTTGAACAGTGTATGTTATAAGGAAATTTGCATTACCAAAGCCACAATTAAATTTATGAAGAAGAAAATGTTGAGTAGGTTTCAGGATCTTAAGATTAATGGACCAATTTTTCTGACGTGTATTTCCATTATAGGATATGATGACAGTTTTGCCATATAATCGACAAGTGTAAGTAATCTCCGCATTGTTCCACTTAAGACTTTGTCTCGTGTGTCTTGACCTAATTCCATCAAGCATTCAGCCGAGAGAAAGTATATAACCCTGAAAAAAGGAATAATAGGGATCATCAAGTAAATTGATGTTTTTCTCGTGAAAGTCCTCGAAATTTTCGTAGTTTGTTACTCTAGACACGAGACTTGTATTTACAATCATTAGCTGATAAGGAACTTATTAGGGATGGAAGAGTTGGAACCAAAATCCAAAAAAATTGGCTTATGAGTAGTAAATTTGTAGATTCATGCTTCAAGTCAACTTAAAAATGAGAAAGTCAAATTTGAGAGCTTATTCAAGTCCCAATTAAATCAATTGAGGATCAAGCAGACAAAATCTTGTGGGCAAAAATGGGTTTGTGGTGGATTTCCATTTCATTTCGTCAGAAAAGTCTATTGGTAATGTCAAATCTAAGCAAAACCGTTTGTATCTCATTCAAAACCGACTTTAAAGTCAGGCCAATCAAGCAAATAAACCAGATAATCATACAAAATAAAACTGCTTTTAGGCAAGATTTATGCAAAAAGGGATTAGTCCGTCGGCTAGTCTTGTATTTTATCTTATTCAGTCGGTAAATATCAATTCAAAATGAACAAAACAAAATAAAGTTTTAATTTTTGCTAAAACAACTAAATAACTAAACTTAACAGAACTGTAATTAATTAAAACATATACATGACAAAGCATATTACACACAATAATTATTAATCTTTAACTGAAGCTAAAGCGGATACATAATAATAAGTTGTAATTAGCAATAATTTTATTATAATTCATTGCAAAATAAAATATTTTGTTCTTGCCAAGTTTTCGTGATTATCTCCAAATTTTATGTTATAACTTAGAGTAAACTTATTTTTGCTGGTAATTCCATCAGTAATTGTGTCTTTTCTTGACTGGAGACCACAAAGTTTAATTACAAGTATATCGATTCACTCTGTAGACCCATCAAGACCATCGTTATCATAAAGACCTCTCTAAACAGCAACGGAGTTCGTTAGAAGGTAATTTTGCCAGTCATTATCGTTATGAACATTTCTCAACACTACCTACAATATACTATAACGTGCTATAACTCTTTGTTGTTTCCCAATTTTACAATAATGTTGCTCCTAGCATAGTAAAACTGATACACTGTGTGTAAAAAGTCCAACATATCTGAATTATTTCGAAAAATATACAGCTGTGCTCTAAGTTTTGCTCGTGGTTTTGTTAAAGTTAAGTTAAAATTATCTACTTAAGGTAGGTAATGTTGTAGTTAATTGTTGCAACCTGGGTTACGCTTTCCCCCCTTTTATATAATTTTTAATACATTTTACAATCCATTCATAAACCAAAACATATTTACGTAACAAGCTGCATCTTCTACAAATAGGTTAGCGTATTTTCCCAAACGACATAGATTTGAAGTAAAGTTTATTTTACTTTTTCTACAGCAAAATTGGATGTGTATTGGACTGCAATATACGAGCAAATACTGATCCTAAAACATATACTATTACGTAAAGGTTTTTGATTTTGTCGAATCAAAATCCCTACCAGAAATTGCAAAAATTGTTAATAATTAAAATCGTATATTACAACAAAATATAAAATCACAACCTAATTAATTGCAGTTTGGATTATCGTATACTTTAATCCGAGTTTAAGTTAAATATGGTTCAGACTGTTTTTTTGTCTCAGTACAGCCACCCTAACTTAAACTTGGTTTAAAGTATTGTAATATCCGGACTGTTGAATAGTTCAAATCAACATAAACACAACACTGGGTACTACGAATAATAAATAGTATATCTATTACATAGGTTATACATAAACATATAAATGTCCATAACCGAACACCACGTTAAGTTGTTAAGTTCAGGTTAGATAAGTTTAGTTTAGACTGTTTTATTTTGCACCTGATCTGTCACATTCAAACCTCAACATACCTTATGTTGTACTTAATTGAGTTAAGTAAGTTAAAACTAGTCGTTCATAAGTATGACCAAGTCAAAATATTTAATGGCAGTAGAATAATCAGTCAAAAAACAGTTGATAACGGTAGATTAAAAAATAAACAATTTACATAGAAAAAACAAAATTTATTTTCCATTATTATATCGATTGTCTATCGAAAAATAATTCCAATTTGCTATACAGGGTGTTGAACAACAAGTTTGAAGCTTTCTTTTCACCTGCGAATAGAACGCTTATTCGAAATATCAACAATAACGAAGATACAGGGTGTCAAAGTTTTACTGAAAAAGAAATAAAAAATTACGAAGAAAAACTGACAGAGGTTATTCCTTATCAACAGACATAAACAAAAACAATAGATTTGAGCCGCTTATTTTGAACTAAGTTTTAATAATTTGGCATTTTAAATTAAAACAGCATTTAATTTTAGGCACGCATTAATTTATTTTTTTAAAAAGGGTTTTATTTGTAGAATTGAACAAGAAATTCAATAATAATTTTTTTTTGGAAAAAAACAGTAGCGTACTATTTTTTTCAAAAATATTTAAAAAAAATTGTTTTCAAAAATTTTCTGGTAAACACAAGAAAATTGTTGTTTCTTGAAAAATTTTCTTTCCACGTAGCTACTGACACCTACAAAATTTTGTTTAATTACTTTAAGTGGTTTGACCAAAATCATTAAATTTCTGTTTTTTCCAGTAAAACTTTGACACCCTGTATCTTCGTTATTGTTGATATTTCGAAAAAGCGTCAAACGAAAAAAAAAAACATTATTTTTTGAAGCCCTCTTCGCAGGTAATGGCAAGCTCCAACTTTGGAATCACCCTATATAAACCATACTTCAAAAATACAGATTTTCATTTTTTTTTCAAAGACGAAAGTTCACAGTCATGTGACTACTGTCATCTCAGAAACACGTTTTACTGCAAGAAAACTTTTTTAAACATTGATTTTTGCAACTTTGGAGCAGAGTTTGACACTAGTAGTGACAGTTGTCACAGGTTCTATAACACTATTTACCTAGACGGTCATGTGACAAATTGTCATAAGTCTCAGAAACAAATCTTGCATCAAAAACTGTAAGTAGTAAGAAAACTGTGGTAAACTTTAATTCTTGCATATTCGAGGGAAATTTTGACAGTTTTATATGACAGAAATAACTTTTAGCTACTTAGCACAAGTATGACCGTGCAATAACCTCTAAGCTAGTTAATCCTTAGAAATGCAGCTGTAAAATGATAGTTACGTGATTTGAGGTGGTAAAAACTTTAAGTCCAGCACGATTCAAGAGTTTTCCAAGCCGAAATGGCAATTTCCTGTATCAAACAATAAAAAAGTGGAAGTTTTATTCGGGTATTAGAAGTTTTGAGTTAACGAGCCGTTTCCGGTTAACTTGTTTCTCCTGAATGTGACGCGAGTGGAATCAATAGTAGCAAAACTTAGCTATATTGAATTTACTTAATTAGCTTTAAGTTTTTTTGTGCTATTAGAATGATTTTCTTTTTAATATTTATTATTTAAATAATTGTACAGGGTCTTTCACTGGGGGCTTCCCTGTTTTGAATTAAAGAAACTGAGATAGCCATTTGATGTAGTTTAAAAAGTTGAATCAAAAAATTAGTTCAGAAATATTCCTAACCTTCAAATAGAAGAGGTACAGCCAATAATGGTGTTTTTCTAATGGACCACCCGGTATATTTAACTATTTTCGGCAAATATTTTTATAATTTTATTTATATATTTTAATATTTTAAATAGGGACCATTAATTAATAATTATAACTCTGGAATCACAGCCATAAACAAGTGAGGGTAGAATATAAGATATGTTTTACAATTTTACAACAAACTAAAATAAATTATTAAGAAATATATATAATAATAATAATTTTTATTAAATTTCGTGGTCATTTTTTGATTCAACTTTTTTAACTACAATAAATGGCTATTTCAGTTTTTTCAATTACATACGGGGAAGTCAGAAAAAGGGTGTTGGTCCTCCAACCACCTTAATATAATCCCCGCACAACTTGCGAAGTAGTGTCACGTGTGCAAACCCTTTTTTCGTTAAGGAGCGGTCACGTGACGTTAAATTTATTTGCCAGTGAGAGTTTTTGCTTCCGGTCCGTCGTTTGGATAACCCGGCAATGTGTGTTTGGATAACTTGGAAATTTTATTTGGGTTTTGGTCATTGAATTAAATAGAATTCTGGACCTGTGTGATCCAAAAAAAAACACATTTATTTTGCTTGTGATGTAAAATAAAATTGCTTAGTTGAAATTAGGAAAGTTGCAAGGAGTATTTTTCCTAAATCGCTAGAATCGGATGTCAAAGTTGACATATGTCAATTACTTGTAAAATTTTGAACAAATCTACTACTCTGACAGTTTTTATAAAAAAAACACAATAAATTAAAACCCTATGTTTTTCAAAAAGTAACCAACAAACAAAAATTTAAAACTATATATTTTTTGAAAATTAATCATCTTATTCTCAATAAAATACTTATATTTGATATCAGAAAAAGAGATTATCCGATTGAGCAAATGAAATGCAGAGTGTTCCATTTGAAATCAAAACATGTATCAAACATTTCACAAGTGATTGGCATAATATATCAATTTTGATATTAGATTCTGGCAAGTTACAAAAAATTCTACAACTTTACTAATTTAAACCATGCTGTTTCTGATATCTCGGAGAACTAAAATTTAAAGTCACAGATAGTCATCGATTTTCAGGAACAAAAAAAAAATTCTCCAATCTCACTCGGGCAAAAATATATTTACTTTTTTCCTCGTACACATATTAAACGATTCCAAATACGTTCTTTTGTTTACTTAAAAATAAGTTCAAATTCCCTTTTCCCGACAGAAACGTGCTAAAAAAAACTGGAAAACCGTTAGTTCTTTTCAGGCAAATATGAATAATTTGTTACATTTACATACAAAAGTACAAAATGTACGGTAGATAATAATTCAGCAGTTTCAGAACAACGCATTTGAGTACAAAAGCAAAAAGTAGTTACTCGTAGTATTTATTACACATTTACCGTTTTTGTAACATGCTTATAGGTATTAAACTGAAATTCAACGTTTGATTTACTTTTAAACGGAAATGTAAGTTGATCAAAGAGACATTTTATACGTTATTTTAACGTTGCCAATCTCCTAAAATCAATATTCTGTTAGTTTAGGTTAGGCTAGGGTTAGGTAACATAGTTGTATTTATTAGGATTGTGTAACGTTAATTCAACTTTGATTAAGAAACGTTGCAGACACGCAGAAATTCAAAGTGTTGAATTTTAGTTTTTGTGTAACAATTTATAAAATAACGTTAGTATTAAATTTAAAGTTAATTTAACATTATATAGTGACGGTTTACTGTTTAAATAACTTTTAACGTCTTATTTCATGAAATACTCATCTTCAGTTCACCCTGTCATTTTTGGCCAACAAAAAAGGGACACCCTGGGCAACTGGAGCAACTTTTTTGCTTTTTCCCCCTAATTTATGTAAATTCAGCTATTTGCTTGAAACTTTCAATTTTCTTCAAACATTCGGCATTCGAAACACGAAAACTCATATATGTTCGTTGCCAATATTCCTGTTCCTTGAACATAAAATATATGAGATTGTATACAGTGATATATCGTTTGAAAATACGTAGTTTAAAAGTTTAGGTCTTAAACTTGAAGAGTTTAAGTCAAATACGTGTTATACATTACGTTTTTAGTTTATATAGTATTTAAATCTCTCCTTCAGGAAATGTCTTTTTCCAGTAAATGAAAAACCCATATCACAAGCTATTATCATAATTAATCTTCTAGAGACAGTATAATTTTGAAATTTTCTTAGTGATTAACCTTATTCCAGACTTCAGAGCTGGATTTAACTGGATTGACGTTATCAGTCTGGTTTTATTTGATTACCGCTTATGTTCTCTCGTTTAGATTATATTTCAGCCAAAACCAGTCCAATTCCACGTGGATTTCTGTTAATTTGGACCGAAAAGCAAACTAAATTAAGTGTAATTTGTTGTTTGATTACATCGATTTTTGGTATACGTTTTAGTAGTTTCTGATGTAATTGTCATTAAAAAAGTGTGTGTTACCACTGCTATCGGTGTGGTCAAACTTCTTGAAAAAAAAATGTATTTTTGAGAATATTTGGAAAACGTTTCTATGGATTTTAATGAAAGTTGCTCGGGATTTTCAAATCAGTTGAAGTTGTGATTTGAAATTTGTCCTATAACTAGGTCATTTTTTAGAGTTCAGGGAGGTTGAACCATTCAAATTAATCGACTTGAGCTCTTCTTTCCAGTGGAATTCTAGAAACCTTTTAGAATAAACTGGAACCATCTAGACTTTTGTAAAGTCGTCTAGAACGTTTTAGAAGCTTCTTAAACCTTTCTGAACCCGTAGAATCTTCTCAAAACTTCTAGAAACCTTTTAAAATGTACTTGAACCATCTAGACTTTTGTAAAGTTGCCTAGAACGTTTTAGAAGCTTCTGAAATCTTTCTGAACCCGTAGAATCTTCTCAAAACTTCTAGAAATCTTTTAGAATATACTGGAACCATATAGATTTTTGTAAAGGCTTCTAGAACGTTTTAGAAGCTTCTAAAACTTTCCTGGACCCTTAGAATCTTCTCAAAATTTCTAGAAACTTTTTAGAATATACTGAAACCATCTAGACCTTTGTAAAGTCGTCTAAAACGTTTCAGAAGCTTCTGAAACCTTCGTGAACCCGTAGAATCTTTTCAAAACTTCTAGAAACTTTTTAGAATGTACTGGAACCATCTAGACCTTTGTAAAGTCGTCTAGAACGTTTCAGAAGCTTCTGAAACCTTCGTGAACCCGTAGAATCTTTTCAAAACTTCTAGAAACTTTTTAGAATGTACTGGAACCATCTAGGCCTTTGTAAAGTCGTCTAGAACGTTTCAGAAGCTTCTGAAACCTTCGTGAACCCGTAGAATCTTTTCAAAACTTCTAGAAACTTTTTAGAATGTACTGGAACCATCTAGACCTTTGTAGAGGCTTCTAGAACGTTTTAGAAGTTTCTTAAACCTTCCTGAACCCGTAAAATCTTCTCAAAACTTCTAGAAACATTTTAGAATAAACTGGAACCATCTAGACCTTTGTAAAGTCGTCTAGAACGTTTCAGAAGCTTCTGAAACCTTCGTGAACCCGTAGAATCTTTTCAAAACTTCTAGAAACTTTTTAGAATGTACTGGAACCATCTAGACCTTTGTAGAGGCTTCTAGAACGTTTTAGAAGTTTCTTAAACCTTCCTGAACCCGTAAAATCTTCTCAAAACTTCTAGAAACATTTTAGAATAAACTGGAACCATCTAGACCTTTGTAAAGTCGTCTAGAACGTTTTAGTAGCTTCTGAAACCTTCCTGAACCCGTAGAATCTTCTCCAAACTTGTAGAAACTTTTTAGAATGTACTGAAACCATCTAGACTTTTGTAAAGGCTTCTAGAACGGTTTATAAGTTTCTTAAACCTTCCTAAACCCTTAGAATCTTCTCAAAATTTCTAGAAACCTTTTAGAATGTACTGGAAGCATCTAGACTTTCGTAAAGGCTTCTAGAACGTTTTAGAAGCTTCTGAAACCTTCCTGAACCCGTAGAATCCTCTCAAAACTTTTAGAAACCTTTCAAAATATACTGGAACCATCTATACCTTTGTAACGTCGTCTAGAACGTTTAGAATCTTCTTAAACCTTTCTGAACCGGTAGAAACTTCTCAAAACTTCTAAAAGCCTTTTAGAACGCCCTGGAACCATCTAGACCTTTGTAGAGGCTTCTAAAACAGTTTATCTGAAAAATTGAGTACATGGTGACCGAAAACAGTCAATCACCAAACTTTTCATGCACACCCGCTATACTGTAAGCAAAAATGTGCTGCAAATTTTTGGTGCCTGGCAAATTTTTCGTAACTTTTACCGTTTTCGAGTTATTTAAAAAAAAAACTGGTTTGATGCAACAAATTTTCAAATCAGTAATTCTTTCGTACGTAAAGATAAGTATTAAAAATATTTTTCTGGTAGATTATTGTTACACTATAACATTATCCATCCACAAAGTTATATTAAGTTTTAGGTTATAATAACGATATACTTACGTTTTTTGAATAACTTTCCATAAAATAATGCTATTATAAATCATTCAAATCTCTCCTTTGTTTTGTACAATTTTCTAATACCAACAAATTTTGCTTCGTGTATAGGAACTAGCTCTGAAACAGATTTTTGATAGGGCTTCCCGTTAACAAATTACGGGATGCAGGTTTATCAAAAGTATACAGAGTGTTTTAGGTTTTAATTTCGCAAACGTATTCTACGTCTAAAAATATAACTATAGTCTGCTCTAGAAATTATATTTAAAAAATGTTTTGTTAAAGAAATACAGGGTGTTAAATTATTTTTATTCCAAGATTAAAATTTCTTATTTAATTTAGAAACTTTTTTCTATTATTAATTTCTTTCGTATCTGTAATCGTTTTCAAGCAAATTGCATTTTAATACATTTCAATTGCATACTGCACATTGTTTTTTCTGATAAATTGCCCTAAATCTCAAAAGTAATACTCGGTAAGGTTTTTCAGAATGTTGGCTTAAATAATGATGTAGGGTATGATAAGATACGTATAGTCCAAATTTCAGCTGATTATTTCCTTCCTATCAATTTTGACCAATCGCTATCAAGAATTAATATAACAAATGTAAATTTTAAGTGGAAAAATCACTTGTCAACAACTGTCAACTTAGCTGTCAGCAGTTTTTCCGGAAAAAAATTCGAAAAAATTGCACACTCGTCACAACAACATAAAGAATAGTGTTACCCTTTCTAGCTTGAAAGTATTGTTCTTATTAATTATTGTTCTTATTATTTTAATTAAAATAAAATGTTCTCGCTCATGCTATTTAAAACAAAATACTTAGAAACTCGTTTTTCCGAATTTTTCCGGAAAAATTAAATGCACTAGGGATATTACCCCCGATTAATTGTCTCAAAAACTGAAAAAAAAATACAGAAAACCAGTGGTAAAAAGAGAAAATCATTAGAAATTAATGGGAGTAACGAGGATGGCAAACATCGACAGTTGGTCACATGATCACTTTATCAGAAAAATTGATTGATAACTGGTGTTTTCAATAATTAGTCCATTAATTTGCCATATCACACGAGGGTAATATACATACATTAACAAAAACATGATTTTATGTACGACTGGTGTGGTAATTATTCATTACATAACTCTCTGTTATTTTTAATCTGTTAACTTTAGTCTATTGCTTAAAATGTGTAATCACATTTATAAAATACTGTTTTCAAAAATCAATTATCGGTTTTGCTGCAGTTGTGTCAACTTTGGATCACCCTGTACTAACTATAGAGTAACACGAGTGTGGCAATATCCCAGTTTAAAACAGGATACTTCTTATAAACTACCCACTTTATTTTAAAAATACCTAACAATATAACTCGAGAGCAAGTAAAACTTTATGAGAGATAAACCCCCGTAACTTCAAGAAGAAAAAGAAAAGTTGATAAACTAATACCATGATACTTCAAGATTCTAATTTATTACAGGAAGAAACTTTGACAGGAGTTCCATAAAAACGTTCTACTAAAGCCCATACTGATATACAGCGTGTCTATTTAATAACTCCATTCATGTTGTATAGAGTTATTACCTATAGAAAATTGAAAATTCCAATGGAAGTGTATAGGCACTTTATTTCAGACTTTCGTGTCAATGTTGTTTCGACCAAACACATTTGTATGTACCAATGTGTTTAGTTGATAGCACTTTCTAAATGATAGCACACAAACTAGCAAAAGCTTCTAGAGATATTGACCACAATACTCGATTCAGGTTACTTTGAAAACAAACAAATTTTCCTGGAGAAATGGCATTAACCGAAATTTTAATTTTTGTCCCATTCTTTTTGACGAGCAGTTTATTTAGATGGGTCCCTTTCGTCCAAACTTGATTTTTATTGCTCTTGGACCTTTGCCCAGTAAAATTGTATTACCCCAACCAATTAAATTGCCTAGGCAGCAATATTCATCCTTTCATTGGCCTTCACATCGGATACTATACGCACGAGGCATTCCTTTAGCAAATTTTGTTTTAAAGGAAAACGATTCCTTCTTTGAGCTGGATATTATAATCTTCATCAAAAATTAATCAAAAAAGGCTGCAAAGTAATGAAAAAAATTAACTACTGTCGGAAAATTGTAGGAAATTTGGCGGTAATAAATAAGTGGAGTATTATATTAAACTTAATTTTCTTCTCATGGGACCCATTCTGTGAACGAATTAACAGAAAGTGAAATTTCATTTAGGATTGACCCTCCAAATTTAATTTCGATGGATCCAGCATTCTAACTGCTGCCTTCATTATGCGTGTGTCAAGCCAAGGAGAAGTTTATGATAATCAGGGTTAGTTGGTTAGTTTCATAGTTCTTTGTTGTGGCTAAACATTCCAGAAGGGTTCCAGAAGAAGGGGCTAAATGAAAGTAAATTAGATATACCTGAATCTGAACGCCATCGGAGGCAAGTTATATTTTAATTTTAGTTAGGTCTATACAAGGGTTATCAAAATATTCGTAAAACTGAATTTATTAATGACAGGAAAGTATTTTTTGGGAAAGGAACAAGGATGATAACCCGGCGACACAGTTTTTGCTTTTTGACTTCATCAGGCATGTAACTCCAACTGTATGAAAGTAGGTTTAGAAACCAGCTGACATACACATGATGAAACATATAGGTACGGGTGTAACCTGGAAAAGGAGGGACAAATAACAAACATGGATATCACAAACTGACACTTTTCTCTTCTGGTCGTTTGTGATATCCATGTTTGTTTTTTGTCCCTCCTTTTCCAGGTTACACCCGGATATATTTCACCATGTGAATGTCAGCTGGTTTTTGAATATAATCACCTAAGGCATTTTTACACGGAGCACAAAAACACGATTGGATGCCAGATGAGATACTGGCGCTGTTTGAGTAACGAAGAGGGTACAAGAACAAAGGGAATGGTGATAACTACAAAAAAATCCAGAAAGTCATTAGAACGAAGATAAGAACCGCTAAGGATGAGTGGCTGACACAACAAAGTGTGAAGAACTAGAACAACTACAAAGAATACACCTACACAGAAAGGTAAAAGAGACGTCAGGAGTATATAGGAAGAGTCCATTCTCTAATGTAGAAAACGATCAGGGAGAATTAGCGCAGGATGATCAACATCGTAAAATCATATAAAAGAACTATATTAGCAAACTTTTTGCCGATGAAAGACCTGTTGTTGAAAATGTAGGCGATAAAGACCTTTCGGGACCTCCCATCACAAAAGAGGATTATCCAAAGATAGAAAGGCGATTTGCCCAGACCGCATACCTATAGAGTTGCTCAAACTATTGGACGAAAAAACCATCAGAGTTCTTCAAACGATATTTAATCGAATCTAAAAGACAGGCCCGCTAAATGGTTATCATCGAATTTCGTCCCCTTGCCGAAAAAGAACAATGCAATAAAATGTGAGGACCACAGACTAATCAGCCTCATGAGTTACACACTTAAGGAGATTATCCACAACAGAATATCAATAAAGTGCGAAAGAAACATCGGATCCACACAATTTGGATTCAGACGAGGTTTAGTTACGAGAGAAGCATTAGTTGCGACTCAAGTACTGATTCAGAACTGAAACGATCAGAGAAAGGACATAATGCTGTGTTTCATCGATTATGAAAAGACGTTCGACAGAGTCCAACATCACAAACTGTCCAACATCATAAAAAGACATCCGCTGAATTCAAAGCCTATACTGGAACCAAATGGCTGAAGTCAGAGTTGGTAACGATCTCACAGAAGCAAGACCAATTTGTAGAGAGGACCAGGGTGTGTCTTCAATTTATATTCTGAAGCCATCTTTCAGGAAGCCCTAGAAGAAGGCGTTCAGGTGAATGTTGTATAAGTCAACAATATTCGTTATGCGGACGAGACAGTTCTAATTGCAGATAACATGGAGGATTTGCGAGATATGCTTGGGACTGTCGGGGAATGCAGTAAGAACATAATATCAGCACCAAGAAGACTAAATTCATGATAATTACTCGAAAGCCACAAGAATTTCAAAACTCATATGAGAATCAACCAACAGAGCGAGTAAATAAAATTAAATATCTAGGAACGTGGCTGTGTTAAAAATGGGAATCAAATTCAAAAAAGTGCTCACCAATACTGATTTCAATCTTGGCTTGAGAATTAGATTTGTCAAATGCTTGTGACAGTGTTGCTTTATGGCATGGAGGGATGAACACTGAAGGTGAGCACTATGATCAAGCTGGAAGCATTCGAGATGTGGGTCTATAGGCGTGTACTGAGGATTCCATGGACTGCAAGAAGAACCAACGATGAGGTCTTGAGAATAATCAATAAAGACCGCGAACTGTTAGACACCATTAAATGTCGAAAAACAGCATAACTAGGCCACGTAATACGCCACGAGAGGTACCAATTGAGGGAAAGAGAAAAATCGGCAGGAAAAAGATGTCATTGCTCCGCAACGTTAGGCAGTGGACAGGACTGGGGACAATGCAATAACTAATGCATACCATACGTAATAAGAAAGAGTGGACAAATGTGATCGCAAACATCCATTTATGTACACGCAGAACTTCTTCTTTCACTTAAAAATTCTACCGATTTTACAAATGTCCATTTAGGAGCCAAATTTACCAGAACATCCTTCCTAATTGATTCCAGTAGTTTTTCACTAAAAATTTTACTTTAAGAAACTAATTTCAGTAGTCTAACGATTTTCTAAATAATATTAATTTAGTTGCTTGTTTCCTAGAACAACCGGTCTTATAATACTCCGCTTGAAATGTAGCCTTTATAGACGAACTTATACTGATTTTATAAATGTCATGTCGTGTAATGTGTAATTTTCATAATTTCAGTTCTCTTCGGATATCTCCGGATGGCATGGCATCTTATTAAACACCAAATTGCGCATTTTTGCAATAATTTAACTAACTCTGTATCTCTTACCGTTTGAGATGAGAGAAGCACGAATTTGTGGTTGTTTTTGGTGTTTTCAAGCCGCAAAACCTTTAAAAAAATAATTGACTTTCTTTATTACACGTGTTGAATAAAATATAATCGAATTGCTCACTCTCCCAGATTGGTGGGATTGCATTGTCGTCCGGTATTAGAGCACCAAGAAAATGTTGAAATCCAAATAAACAACTACTTAATACCGTGTCGGAACAGCATTTCCAAGAAAATACGATTTCAGTGTATTTCTCTTCCGGGCACTTTCATTTCAATCCATTCTTGCATTGCACACAAGTATTGGCCGCCAAGCAATAAGCTTCGAAAACGTGGAAAATAATTTGTAATGACATGGCGGTTTATATATTGTATAGGATGTCTCAGAATACGTATTACAAACTTAGAAAATGTGTTGCAAATACAAAAATGAAAGAAAATTAGAAAACGCCTTACATCTCGAAAATTAAAGTTCCAACGGCTTATGTTTACAGAATATTTTTCTTCTTTTTTGTACATTTACTACATGGCCTATAGGTTTGTAATATAATAAGTATTCTGAAACACCCTGTATCATGCTTTCAGCACTTAATGTGTAAATAACTGTTTCACACTCTTCTTGCTATTCGAGTTTCATATTAGTTTACTAGATTATAGTTGGTTTACGTTCAATAACGGTTTTCTGTTATTTGGACACTCTTTCTGCTCATCCATATTGCATTTTGCAAGCATTCTAATAATTTACATTTCAAAATAGTAAAAATTGTGCACTGTTCATGCCGACATCGGAAAGGATTATTGAATTTCGTCTTCCATTTTATTGGCAACTGCAAAATGCATCATCACTTCCATCTTTATCGTAGCATAAAATTATATACGAGCCATCTACCACGGAATTTAATTTAAATTTACCGCTGCCTGATCTTTACCATCATTTTATTATAATAACCTGACTGAAATACACAATTTTTCCACCTAAACTGTGTCCTATTATGGGTCTTACTTATTATGTTTTATTCACAAGTAAAGTAATTTTTTATGTATTTTAGGATTTAAACGTGCACTCTTAATCCCTTATTTTAAGGACAAAAGGGACACTTTTAATCCTTTTGCCAAGAGATTAAAAGAGTGGCACTTTTATTTTCCAGGTTTATAATATAGTATTAAAAATATCTCTCGCTTATTTAGAGATATAAACAAACCAGAAAGAAAGAGCACGCTACGTGATATTGATAATTCACTTTTTGAGCTTGCAACACTGTAAAGCCCAATTGACAGCTGTCAAAAACAGTCACGTGACGTTCAAAATGTAATTTAAATATTGGAAAACTGGTAATTTAAATTTACCACATTGTAAAAATTTGAGTGGTAAGAGACACGTTACGTGACTTTGATAATCCAATTGTTAATCTTGCAACACTGTAAAGCCCATTTAAAAGCTATCAAAAACAGTCACGTGACCTTTAAAATGTAGTTAAATTGTTAATAATTTGCTAAATTAAATTTATACGGTTGTAAAAGCTGAAATTGTAAAATAGACATCACGTGACGTTGCTAATGCAATTTTGAGCTTGCAACACTGTAAAGGCTAGTTGACAGCTGTCAAAAACAGTCCTGTGACCTTCACAATATAGTTTAAAATTTGAAAAACTGGAAAATTCAATTAAATTTCTCAAATCATAATACCTTTGTTTGGGTTATTGAATTTATTACACTAATATGTCACTAAAAGTTCTATAAATCACTTGTAAGTGCTAGAATACACTTGTAAGTGCTAGGAGCTATTTGAAAATGCCAGAAGCCAATAGAAATTCTCTGAAACGTTACTAGAAAGTGCCAAAAGCAATCTGAAATGTCACTTAAAAGAACCAGAAGCCACTTAAAAATTTTAGAAGCCACTTGCAAGTACTATAAAAGCCTATTGAAAATGCCAGAATCTAACTGAAAGTGCTAAAAGTTGCTGAAACTTTACTAGAAAGTGCTAGAAGCCTCTGAAATATGACTTAAAAAAACCACAAGCCACTTTTAAAAGGGCCAGAAGTCTTTAAAACGTCACTTAAAAGTTCGAAAAACCACTTGTAAGTGTTAGAAACCACTTGTAAGTGCTAGGAGCTACTTGAAAATGCCAGAAGCCAATAGAAAGTTTCTGAAACGTTACTAGAAAGTACCAGAAGCAATCTGAAATGTCACTTAAAAGAGCCAGAAGCTACTTAAAAGTTTTAGAAGCCTTTGAAACGTCATTTGAAAGTACCAAAAGCCAATTAACTCTTCTATAAACCACTTGTAAGTGCTAGAAAACACTTGTAAATTCTAGGAGCCACTTGCAAGTAATATAAAAGCCTATTGGGTATGCTAAAAACCAACTGAAAGTGCTAAAAGTTTCTGAAACGTTACTAAAAAGTGGCAAAAGCTACTTAAATGTTCTAGAAACCACTTGTAAGTGCTAGGAGCTACTTGAAAATGCCAGAAGCCAATAAAAAATTTCTGAAACGTTACTAGAAAGTACCAGAAGCAATCTGAAATGTCACTTGAAAGAGCCAGAAGCTACTTAAAAGTTTTATAAGCTGCTTGTAGGTACTATAAAAGCCAATTGAAAACGCTAGATGCTAAGTGAAAGTGCTAAAAGTCTCTGAAACGTTACTAGAAAGTGCCAGAAGCCACTTAATAGTTCTATAAACCACTTATAAGTGCCAGAAGCCATTTGAAAATGTTTGAAGTCGCTGAAACGTTACTAGATAGTAGCAGAAACTTCTGAAAAATTACTTAAAAGATCCAAAAGTAACTAGTAGTGACTTTTAAAAGTGACAGCATCTAAATAAGTGTAACTTGAAAGAAAATGTTCAAATAATCTTATAAACACGAAAAATTACAATTTGTTGGAAAGGTAGGTTGATGCGTAAAAATGACAAGATTGAAGTGATTCGAGTAAATGACTTTAATCAGGCAAATTAACCATATCTGACTAAAATAGTTTCAAAAAATCAATTTCCATCAAAAAAACCTTGAAATAAATCAATTTTTCTTATAATCATTAATATAAATTCAAACGAACTGGGTGTAAGAGTGTAAGGTTCAGAAAAGTGCAACCATTACTCATACATAACGAGCTTTCTAGACAGGAAAGTAGCATTTTTTTCTTTTTCAATCATTTTTCATTCATCTGAATTACTACAAAGAAATATAAGCAATTTATTATGTTATTCCTTCAAAACAACCCCAAAAATAAAAACATATTCAAGGTATTGTTTGAAGTCCCTCGAGTTGGTGAGTTAAAAAAGTAAATTTTTTGTATTTTGCTGATAAACTTCTTCTTAAACAGCTCTCTGAAGAGCCATTATTTGGTTGGCATTGACAAATAGTCGACATTTATTGAAGACAGTCCCAAGAGGCAAAAACTTTTTAAACTCGGTTAATCCTAAGATTAATAAATTCCTAGCAGAACCAAATTCGAATAAATCGCCAAATTCATCTTTTTGACGGTCCATTTTAAAGTGTTCCTACTTTATTATTCATATATAGAGATTAAGGACTGAAAAGCTTTTTACGAAAATAAAATAAGAAAAACGTTTGAAACTACTTAGGATGTCCCATCAATTTTATTTTTATTTTACGTAATACTAAACTTAATTATTAATAAAAAATATACCTATATAAATAATTCTAGATTATCAAATTTTATAGCTTAATCTGTGTTAATCCGCTCTTGCGATGATTACAGGATATATTTGTTTTGTATACCATACACGGTATTGGGATCTAGAAGGGGGCTTTAGTTATCCTGGATTAACGTAATACCGCTAAACTGTGATTCTCCAACAATAAAGAGACAAGATGAGACACTTTCCGTAAACTTAGTTCAGCTAGAATATTGTGTATAGTATTATAATGTTATGAATGGGGTTTTCACACAAACAAAATATTTTTAATTAAGCATAATAAATTTAAACAATTTCAGTGAAGTAATAAATATACTAGAATTGCAAACTGTTTCAATGTTTATTTGTTGTAACAGTTAAATTATCTTCTGCAAATTGCTTTGAATTAATACATTTAATTTTTTTTTTCAAACACTCTGTATCCAGGAAATAAAACACTTGTTCTCTTAAACTTTTTGATAGAAAAATCATTCCCAGGCCTTTGTCACGTCAACTCTAAAACACTTTATATCATCTAAAAGCCTAGAAACTGTCTCGTAATATTGCTACATAAATTTCTTTTAATAGGTACTAAACTATCAACAAAATAACATCTCGGTATACAAAATTGTCTTTTCTCTCTTGTTTATGTCTAGTAAAAAGTAATTTCCTAAGTAGTTTATGTAAAGTTAAAGAGATGCTTCTCATTTTTTGTGGCTATTACTTTGCTAATTAATTTAGTAAATTCTTACAAAAGGGTTTATCATCATGGATCAGGATGAAAACTATAAAAGAATAATATAATCAAATAAATAATCCACACAAACACTGTTTGTGGTTCGTTTGGCTTTATCCCAATGCCCTTTTAATGGAATTGAGGATATTATTATATCAATCATTTTATTAATAGGACATTTAGTTTAGTAAAGCGTTATTAATACGCAATTTTCAAATGCATACATACAGTAAATTCAGGGAAATATTTTTCAAAAAAATGCTTGGACTTGGAAAAAAATGCATTTTTTGATGAACAAATTTGATATACCAAATGTTCCAAAATTGATATATGACCTTCCAGTTGATATTTTCAAATGAGATTTTTTTGTTGCAATTTCTATGTAAATTCTGGGTATTTTTCATGTAGCATGAATGAATGTTGTTAGATGGGCTTCCTTCGGAGAAGACACTTAGGCCGCTAGCCGGGCCCATTGTGACCAAGGGCAGCATCCGTAGATCTACCCGCCCTGTAAGCGTATTGCTTCTCGTGTAGAGGAGCCACAGTGAGTAGCTCTTCCTTAATATGACGGTCCACAATGCGCTCAAGAGTCCTCAACATAAAGCTCGAGAGGCTGATGGGACGAAACGATTTCGGATTAAAATAATCCGGCTTGGGAATGAACACGACTCTCACTCTTCTCCAGGCCCCCGGCTATGTACCCCAGAGTGAGCGATCGCCTAAATATCCTCAGCAGGACCAGGGTCATCTCCTCCGGGCTCCTCTGGAGGAGCGCCAGAAAGATACCGTCAGTCCCCGGGGACTTAAAGGGGGCAAACGAGGATATAGCCCATTTCACCATCACGTAGCATATTCTATGTCGATATTCAGCTGTTTTCGTCGAGGTTTTCGAGAAAATAACAGTTGGACGTGTAACGTGTTTCATTTAAAATAATGTTCAGTAATAATAAAAAACAGTAAATAAAAATATAAATTAAATAAAATTATTTTTTCTTTTATTAGATCAGACCAAAGACTTTTCAACGGTGTATTCAAAAAAGGTTATTGGTGTGATTGTTTGACCGCTAGAGAGCGTCAAAGCCAAGCTTTTTGACAATTTTGATTATTTTTCCTTTTTACGCAATTTTTGAGGTATTTCCCGAAAGCTAAAAATTGATTTTCACTTTTTTGGAACACCCTATACTCAGCCGCTAATCTGAGACACCCTGTATCACCCTGACATTCTATTTTGCCCCAACTGTCACGGTTTTGGGGATGACCTAAAAATTATGTCAATTTTGACAGTTTTCAGTGCGTGAAATGTATAAATATCTCAAAAACGATGGTTTTGATTAATATTACTTGTGTATCTTTCTCTAGAAAGCGTTCAGAATGTAATTATTGTTATCTTCAAATAGCGTTTTCGGGCCTGTTATTTTCATGAAAATGCAACTATTTGCTATTTTGATTGAAAGGAAAGATGAGTCTCCTATAAACCTGAAACGTTCATGCTTTTCCAAATTTTCAACATCTTGTTTTAAAATGGTTAGCTGTCTTTTAGGGTTTTTACTTACAAGATACATATAATATTAGGCTACTAATTAAATGCAAGTACAGAAATTGCATATAACTTGTCCAAGGGCAATCTAAATCAACCAAGAATGCCTTATTAGTAGAAGGGCTTATAAACATTCTGTGCATTATTGTATCTAATTGAAAGTTTGACAATGTATAGAACTGCTATTGAGGTTTGCAAACTTTATTAATATACTCCCTGTATTCATTACTATAGAGTCTAATTTGGGTATACAGATGAAATTCTCTATTGTTGTGGCTTGACTAAGCAATAATTCACAGGATGAATTGAACACATGAACATATTTTAAATCAGTATAATGTACACCTTTTTGTTCAATGAAAATTTCGATCTCTTCACATGCTGACACCAATGATTAATACGAGGGTTGTAACGATTTTTAAAAAACAATAAAATCTTGGAATATGTTTTCCAATTCAGATGTAGAAGTGAAATTTTGACATTGGTTTGTCATAATTTAAGGGAGTATGATACACAAGTTTTTAATTAATAGAAATTTCAATCTATTTTTAACACCAAAGATTAGAACGATGCTTGTAGTAATTACCAGAAAAATGTATAGTTTATAAAAACCTAATAAAAACATGGAAAATGCGTTTAAATTCAGTTGAAGAACTAATATTGACTTCTTATTTAATTTGTTTTTTTTTTACCTACACTTACTATTTCCATTAGAACTATACCAAAACTGCAGTTATGCTGCTAAGTATGGGGATCTCGAAAACGGTAAGAGATACAGAATTGGTGAAATGGAGGCAAAGTTGCGGAATTTGAAGATCAATCTTATGCCGTTTTAAAATTTAAAAAAATCCGATTACTTCCGGAAATATCAGAAAAAATACGAAATTTTGCAAAAACGTTTTTATTTTATTGTAAGCTTATTTGATGAGATAATTTAAATTTTGCAAATTTTTTCCTCTAAAACCTGACATCGTCACATTTAAATCCTGCGTTTCGGTTTTTGCCAGCCATCATCCACTTTATTTTTTTAAATGCGATTCTGTTTTTTTTTAAAGCAGATTTTGAAAGTACCTTTGTTTTCTGATTTAAATGACGTGCAACAGTTGATTATTCTTTTGAATTGTAGGTTAGAATTAATGATAACACAAAACCCATGTTGTTAAATTTAATGCATTAGAATGTATGCTGTAAAATCTGAAAAGTAAAATAAATAAAGTAGGTGATACAGAGATAAGTACATGTTTTATACAGAAATTCTGTGTAAAATTCAAATTTTGCTACTTCGCATGTAAATTATCAAATTGCCTGGTATTATGTCCTTTTTTACATCCCCATTAGTATCCGTTATACACGATTCCCGTACTTGTAATAAACCGGATCTTCTCCAGAACAGTAATAATAATACAACTTGTAGAGTGTTATATCCCTGGATAGTCATCCCGAGAAACGTAATATTGCAGCCACAAATACCGGATGTTCTTAGTTGTTTTCGACTTGAATCCAAATCATGTTAAATAAAATTCAAAGCCAATTTTGAATGGTTACACTCGAATTGCAATATTTAGGTATACTAGGACATAGGAGATTAACATGGAAAAATGGTTTTGATTTTTTTGCGCCTGTACGGTTCATTTAAAGGAAATTTAATGTAATTTTTTTAATACCGTAGATTTGACCATTAAGAATGCAAAGAAAATAAAAATAAATCGTGATAAATATACTTTATCAGTAGCCACAGCCCAAAAATCTGGTAAGTTGCGTTTATACAACCTATTTACTTTGTAGCAAAATTCTTTAAGAAAACACTGGTTTTGCTTGCAAATATTTAATGAGGACGACCGAATCACCTACCTCAAGCCTCTTCATAACACTACCAAAGTATTTAAAGTGATAAAAACAATGGACTAGGAAGGCCTGCAGATATTTGAAGATAAGTTGCTTTACTATACAGGGACCACAAAAGAGGGCAAATACTTCCCTCAAAAGTGATGCAATTTAGTGACCTATGTGACTGATAGTTTTATTGTATCCTTCTGTTTTGTAGTGTTATCAACACACCATAGTGTTTAAGTGGTGTTATATTGTATTATGTTAATAAAAAGGCATTTTTTATAACTGATTGTCAATGTTTTTTTCCTAGTTCTACAGGTTAAGGTAAGTACTGATATTTAATTAGCTCTATTAGTTAACTTGAACATCATTCATCTACAAGAATACTTGTAAAATGTCTACTAACCAAAAATAGTTTATTTGCAAGAAATGTGTTACTCGAGTTCACATTTGATTAGTAAAGGTATGTCCTGTGAAATGGTGTATTGAATTAGAAGCAAGTTATTTATCTTTAGAGACTTTCAATCACTACATTTCACCTACCTTTGCTAATTTGGAACTCCACTATTATCCAAACAAACATTAGGTTAGTAAGACAAAGTTGATTTTAGCATAGCTTGTATGGTGAAAGGTTCACTCACTCACACTCAATCTGTGGAACAATCACTGTTTATGTGGTAAGACCAGTTTTCTTTGCCACCTATGGTACCTAAGCTTGAACTTCACTTGAAGAAAATGTATACTACCTTACCTACCGTACCTTGAACTGTGAATAAATAATTAATACAAACGTTCAGTGTACAAAGTTTTATTTAGAACAATTGAGTGTGTGGAAAAAAGAACACAATTATAATGTTAATACCTCATAGAACAGCTCATGTAGAGAGATCAATTGAAAAGTTGGTTTTTTGACAATACCTACCCATATACAAAAACTTTTGTCACCTGACTGATAATTTGACTGTGTAAGTCCATATTCTGTTCCTAGAAGGGGTTTCTCAGAGGTATTATAGCCAGTTTAAGATTATTCACATTTCACAGTCACATCAAATTTTGAGATTTAAGTCAGATATCAACACTGAATCATTTTAAGTTTTAGTTGCAACACTGATGAAGACCCTTGCTGATGATAGTCCATGAAGTTAAACACATTGAAGCTAAATCACACCACTTTTGAAGGAAGTATTTGGCCCCTTTGTTGTTGTTCCTGTACAGTAGGAAACTTATCTTCAAAGATCTGGCTTCATTGTCCACTGTTTTCATCACTTTAAATCGTTTGGTAGTGTTATGAAGAGGCTTGAGATAGGTGATTCGGCCATCCTCATTAAATATTTGCAAGCAAAATCAGTGTTTTCTTAAAGAATTTTGCTACAAAGTAAATAAGTTGAGTAGATACATTGAATGAGGTTATAAACGCAACTTACCAGATTTTTGTGTTGTTGCTACTGATATAGTATTTTTATCACGATTTATTTTTATTTTATTTTCATTATATGGGTAGTAACTCAAAATTATTACTAAATAAACTTGTTTTGATTACAGAATGACAGCGATTTGTTATCATTTTGAAAGGTTGGTAGCACAGCCGGATATAAAACTTTCCTTAACGACCGCTTGGCGCGAGATTTAAAATTTCCGAATTTTAGATCCGTTTTTCGTCTTAATGGTCAAATCAACGGTATTGAAAAAATTACAAGTTGATAGCCGGAAATGTGCTCTACAACTTTTATCTAAAGCGTTTTTCCATTAAATAAACCGTACAGGCGCAAAAAATCAAAACCATTTTCCCATGTTAATCTCCTATGTCCATGGTGCTCTTGGACACCTGGTATAATCGGTTAGAAGAAACTTTCTTAAACATTCAAAACTCTCTATTTATCTCTAAAACCCATTTTAAAATAAATTGAAAGGCTTATTGTTTAAATATTAAAAGGGAATTAAATTTCTTTCTTAAAAGTTAATTCGAACTGGGCCACAATAGAAAAAAACTTAATTTTACGATCCAACAGTTTCCTGCCTTAGTAAACAGCAGCGTAATTAATTCTGAGTTAAATAAAAAATGTTTTAATCAACCATCGCCACTTTGTTAAGATAAACAAACTGTGTGTATTTTTATACTTTTGTTTCTTTCTCTGTGTGTTTTAACGTAGGAGAAAGCAAAACTGTCTAGTTGACATGAGAATGGGACAGCAAAATTTTTAATATTTTTTGAGCGGCTGTATCTTCAAATTGAGTAACTCGATTTTAATAATTTTTTTGAGGTTTAAAAGGTATTTTCTTTCTCTTTCTGATAACCTAAATGATCTTTTTGAAAGTTGTCACGGATCCGAGTATACAGCGTGTGACTGAGGTGGAGTCAAAAAATGAAAAATTTGGTCTAACGCCATTTCCTGCAAAAATATTTTTTTGGATTTCACAAGAACCTTAATCAAGTCTTGTGGTCAATATCTCTAGACGTTTTCGCCAGTTTGGCGATTAAGAAACGTTTACAAAAATTTTCAATATCAATATCAACTCCATGAGTGAGTTCTAGACGGTCTGTAAAGCAAATCTATTTGGATTGCAGTCTAATTTGTTAAGGGTGGGTCAACTGTCAGTATTCGCTGCAAAAAGCTATAAAACTGTAAAGAAAAACAGTTTCAAGTAACTGTTGTTATGAATAACTTGTAAAAGATCCCGTGAAGTTGTAAAACTCTGAAAATATCCTTGAAAAACAGGAAAAACAGTTTTAAGTACTTACTTTACGCTTCTATGAATGGGGTTTTAACTAAATTTAATCTGTTTCAAAGTTAACCACCAAAATCTGGCAACATGGAAGCAATATTTTACTTTAGGGTTTGTAGCTTGTATGTTGGGATGTAAAAAAATTAATTTAAATAACTTTATGCGTTGAATATTACATGCCAGCTCGCTTCTATGAATAAAAAAACTTCCTACGCTTTAAAATAATAACTTGGAATGTCCGGTATTTTCATTATCACATAAATTTGAGCTGCGATAAAAATACTAGAACTAAGAACGTCTTTTCAGTGAAAATATATAATATCATGACATTGTTACAATAGTAAAAGCAAAAAATTTTGTCATTTTGTTGTAATGTTCTATCGTACTTATTATATAAGTTTAATAAAACATGTTTTTATAGGTGATTTCGCAAAAACACGAAATACTGTAAATCATAAATCTCTTGTAAAATTGCAATTTCTGGTTAAATATAGAATAATAACTGCAGACCTATTACTCTACTTAACAAAAAACATTAACAAAAATAGTGGTTTAGCCAAAATCATTAAATTTTTGTTTTTTTCAGTAAAACTTTGAGAAACAAAAAAAGACCTTATTTTTTGAAGCCATATTTGAAGGTGAAAAAAAAATAATAAAAAGAAATAAGTACAAGAAAAGCACTTGAAAAATTAAAAGAATGGGGGGTATTAGGGGTCTCTTTTTACTACTTTTTGAAATTTCAAAAAAAAAAAAAATTCAAAATGGCGGCCTGAAACGCCATTTTGTCTGTCATTTCTTGAAACTACGTGAAATTTTCTTTACAATGAGGTGCAAGTCAATATTTTGACAGGAAATTCAAAATGGCGGCCTGGAAAACCTTTTTGTCTGTTAATTCTTGAAACTACGTGAAATTTCCTTTAAAATGAGGTGCAAGTCAATATTTCGATAGGAAATTCAAAATGGAGGCCCGGAACGCCATTTTGTCTCTCATTTCTTGAAACTACGTGAAATTTCCTTCAAAATGAGGTGCAAGTCAATATATTGACAGAAAATGCAAAATGGCGGCCTGGAACCGTCAAAAAATACAACTTTTTTATTTGAAAAGACGCTGGTGTAGTAGGTTTTTTGATATCTCAAAAACTAACAGAGTTAGATCTAAAATTTAACCTATTCTTTGCCAGGAACTCTGCCGGATTAAGAGATACATGAAATCTGACTAAAAAATATTTACAATGCAATAATAATATGTTATGGTAAAGGAAATTTGACGCCCTCTAGCGGCCAAACGGTGTTATCAATCAACTCTTGTGGGGATATTTTTAGAAAGCTTGAAGTCTGCTCTATCTTTTGTTTTCTATGACATTTTGACGTAGTTTGTCAAGTAAGGGAATAATTTAGGGCCAAAGCAACTTATGTCAAAAAATATGCTATTTTTACAATATTGGCAATTTTTAATTTTGCTCCAGGAGGGTTCTAACGCACAGCAAACGGCATATTTATATCAAAGGACCTTAAATTAGGTGAAATAAGTATTAATGTTTTTTTAACTATATTTTTATTATAATTAATTAAGTATTAGGTGAAATAATAAAAATTACTAAATGATTAATACTTAACTAAATCTTTAGTTAAATTATTAAGAATTCAATTACAATATCTACTGGTTGGAATAGCTTTAACTAACTTTTCTGTTTACTTAATAGCTTAAATATCTTGTGCATATTGGCGACAAGTTAAGCTTATTGCGTCTGTCGATAATATTCATGACGGATAAACCGAATAATATTGAAGCTCCAGGGAGCAATAACTTCGCCAAGTTGTGGGAAATTAATAATTTCCTTAAAGGAAATTGAGTAGATAATATATTCCCAGAAATACGACACGTATATGAAGATGCAAAGAATCGCATTGAAATAAAATGTTTTTCGCTTTTGTGAATTTAAAGTGGCTGTTTTGTGATGTGTCTGGTGCTCGTTTGCTTCTGTTCGTGTTCCTTAAGAAGCTTAATTTCCACTAATAAGGTGAAAACTGGGTACAAACCAAAATTATGTTTCTCTACAATGTACTGAAGCAATCTGACAAAGAATTACAATCCTAAATTGCAATGTTATAAATCTACACCTCTCAATACCTAAACAGTATCAGTGGTAAGTTTTTGTGAGAAAACATGTAAATTCCTAAAATTCCGTTCTAGCGTTGGTTCTCCTGTACCAAAAGGAACTTTTGAAAAGATAGGTATATATTTTGTATGAAAATATACAATGTGTCCATCAAGTATGGAATATATTCGATTACAATTCAGAGAAATATCTTTCAGAAAAATGCTCGGACACGTACGTTTTTTGAGAAAAAAATTAAATAGACAGGGTGTCTCAAAATTGAGATATTACCTTCGAGTTGATATTTTCAAATGAGAACCCCCATTTTTCATAATTGCAATATATGAATTCTACGTAAAGTTTGGGGTATTTTTCATGTAGCATATCCTATGTCGATATTCAGCTGTTTTCGAGAAAATAACAGTTGAAAAATATAACACGTTTTATTGAAAATAGTGTTTAATAACAAGAAACAATAATTATTTAGTTAATTAAATGTTCAAACTGAAATCCTTCTTGTGCCTGGCATTATCCTAAACGATCGATAAATTCACGATGGACTATTTTGCTCCAAGAGGGTTCCAATGCACAGCAAAGGGCATATTTATACCAAGGGACCTTAAATTAGGTGAAATAAGAACACAAAAAGCACTTTAAAATTTTCCATTTTTCAAAAAAATCGAAAGAATGGGGGGGTATTAGGGGTCTTTTTTTACTACTTTTTGAAATTCAATATCTCGGTAACATAAAGCGCTAGAGAGGTCAGTTTTGGCTCGTTTTGTAGTATTTTTTATCCTCTTTGTAATGGCGTTTTAGTGAAATCTATAAGAGTTTAAATAAAAAAGTTACTATTATTCTAAAATTGAAAAAATACCGTTTTTGTAAAAAGTGCAATTTTGGCAATTTTTTATTTTGCTCCGGGAGGGTTCCAATGCACAGCAAAGGGCATATTTATACCAA
Organism: Ips typographus; assembly: GCF_016097725.1. Taxonomy (NCBI): domain Eukaryota; kingdom Metazoa; phylum Arthropoda; class Insecta; order Coleoptera; family Curculionidae; genus Ips; species Ips typographus. The sequence goes on along the minus strand of NC_138426.1, from coordinate 364,945 downwards.
AGAACCTTAAATTATGTAAAATAAGAACACAAAAAGCAATTTAAAATTTTCCATTTTTCAAAAAAATCGAAAGAATTAGGGGTCTTTTAAAAGCACACTACGTCTTTTTGAAGTTCAATATCTCGGTAACATAAAGCGCTAGAGAGGTCAGTTTTGGCTCATTTTGTAGCATTTTTTATCCTCTTTCTAATGGCGTTTTAGTGAAATTTATAAGAGTTTAAATAAAAAAGTTACAATTATTCTAAAATTAAAAAAACGCCGTTTTTGTAAAAAGTGCAATTTTGGCAATTTTTTATTTTGCTCCAGGAGGGTTCCAATGCACAGCAAAGGGCATATTTATACCAAAGGACCTTAAATTAGGTGAAATAAGAACAAAAAAAGCACTTTAAAATTTTCCATTTTTCAAAAAAATCGAAAGAATGGTGGGGTATTAGGAGTCTTTTTTTACTACTTTTTGAAATTCAATATCTCGGTAACATAAAGCGCTAGAGAAGTCAGTTTTCGCTCATTTTGTAGTATTTTTTATCCTCTTTCTAATGGCGTTTTAGTGAAATCCATAAGAGTTTAAAAAAGTTACAATCATTAAAAAAAAAATTATTTTGCTCTAGGAGGGTTCCAATGCACAGCAAAGGGCATATTTATACCAAAGGACCTTAAATTATGTGAAATAACAACAAAAAAAGCACTTTAAAATTTTCCATTTTTCAAAAAAATCGAAAGAATGGTGGGGTATTAGGAGTCTTTTTTTACTACTTTTTGAAATTCAATATCTCGGTAACATAAAGCGCTAGAGAAGTCAGTTTTCGCTCATTTTGTAGTATTTTTTATCCTCTTTCTAATGGCGTTTTAGTGAAATCCATAAGAGTTTAAAAAAGTTACAATCATTAAAAAAAAAATTATTTTGCTCTAGGAGGGTTCCAATGCACAGCAAAGGGCATATTTATACCAAAGGACCTTAAATTATGTGAAATAACAACAAAAAAAGCACTTTAAAATTTCTATTTTTCAAAAAAATCGAAAGAATGGGGGAGTATTAGGGGTCTTTTTAAAAGCACACTACTACTTTTTGAAATTCAATATCTCGGTAACATAAAGCGCTAGAGAGGTCAGTTTTGGCTCATTTTGTAGTATTTTTTATCCTATTTCTAATGGCGTTTTAGTGAAATCTACAAGAATTTAAATAAAAAAGTTGCAATTATTCAAAAATTGAAAAAATGCCGTTTTTGTAAAAAGTGCAATTTTGGCAATTTTTTATTTTACTCCAGGAGGGTTCCAATGCACAGCAAAGGGCATATTTATACCAAAGGATCTTAAATTAGGTATAATAAGAACAAAAAAAGCACTTTTTCCATTTTTCAAAAAAATTGAAAGTCTTGACTAAATGTTAGCACCAACTTTCATTGTGACAATTTCTCACATCTCACAGTTAAGATTAGCTACGATTGGTCATATTCGCTCACCCCCCTGTAATTGCCCATACTTATCTTGTCTCTAAACTGTCAAGAAAATAGCAAATATCACTGTAAAAGTACAGGAAAACAAATATTAGCTTTTTTGAGCACTTCCTCATGCTAATGTTTGGGTGTTGACCCTCAGAGCGAACGGCTATACACAAAGTAATGAATTTTCAGACCGTTTTAAAGCATAATTAATCATCGTTGTATTACCAGGCAAATTACTTTTTATTTGTTTTCCTTCCTATTGACGTTCTCCCCAGTTAACTTTAATAATCACGAACCGTGCGAATAACTTAATTAGCGTGTGTAAGGTCATGTAAATTTTGTAATAAGGGTTAAGTTTATATTTAATGCTTTTGATTTATAAATTAATGAAAAATATTGAATTATATGTATTTCTACTAAGTCTTGTTTCAATAGAAGTACATATATAGGGTGTCCAGGATAAGGAGGGCCACTATGGAGATCTTGAAAACGGTTAGAGATACAGATTTGGTTAAATGGGAGAAAAGTAGTACGATCCTGTTGTTTCTATGTGAGATTCTGAAAGCTCTTTTTATTTCGAATTCAATAATATATGAAACTTATTTTTTTTTATTTTTACTTTTGGAATTGGAGAAAACTGTTATTTTCTTATTTTTAAATATAAATAAATAATAAAATAATTTTCAGATCCGTAATAGGCCATATCTTTATTAAGCTCAAATATAGGTCCAATATTAGCGTCACAAAAAAGTAAAATAAAAAAAAAAATCACTTTTTTCAAAATATCTCGATGTTATCTAAGTGACATTTTAGTAAAGCCATGATTACGTAACTTTTTTCCTATTTAACCAAATCTGTATCTCTAACCGTTACCAAGATCGCCATAGTCGCCCTCCTTATCGTGGACACACTGTCATTTAATATTTTTTAAACTAATTATCTATTGTGACTTAGTTATATCGCCTTAAAAATTGTACCTACAGAAAATAATAATTTTTTAGGGTATTTCCTGTAAATCCACGATTTGTTGTTTTTGATACTATTTAAATTTGTTTTAACCAGTTACAATAAATACTATCAATATTTCAATTTGTGTATAAACATTGTTTGTGTGCTAAAACTAACAACAAAATGGTCTAAATTAAACTAAATAGGGAAAAATTCAAATTTGTTGGTGTACTAGAAGCAAAGATGCATCGTATTCTAGTTGATTAACAACGAAAATTTATAGGCTCTAAATGCAATAAGTAATTAATTTCTCTTAAACATGTGTACGTAGTCGCAAAAGTAAATTATGTGGTAGCCATTGTTGTGCAATTTTAGGTATTTAATATTCTTTTGCCTCACTTAAATTTGGGATGGATGAATGTAACAGATAAAAATATATTATATAATTTGCTAAACCATTGAATAAGTAAAACTTCAAAGATCTTGTAACAAAAAAATATTCTGTGTGAAATCAAACCCTAAAAAGCTATTTCTGATATTTGCTAGGTTCAGACCGTATTTATAACATACACTGGCTAATCTATTGCTTCAGGTATTGGTCACGTGTAGAAGTTTACAGAACAAATAATAAGATTAATTATACAGGGTGTTTCCTGAACTATGGTACAAAACTATAGAGTGGTTTATTAATTAAAAAAAAAATGTTTAGTACATTATTTGTAAAAAAATTTAGCACTTTTTCTTTTTGCCTACATCAGGGATGTTCAGAAATTGAATTACATTCACACTAAACTAGGTAGACGAATCTATAATCTGAAAGCGTTAAAGGCTTTAAATAAAAAGTAATGGAAAAAAGGCATTAATGAAGCCTTTCTAAATCCCTAATTCTAATTGATAGCTCGTGTTAAATGCGTTTAGCCTGCAAATGGTTGATGTCTAACTAATACGATTGTTGTTTAAATGTATTCGAATAGAGAGAGAAGTATTTTTTATTTCTATTAAACCCGACTATGCATACATAACGACAATTTTTTAAAACCAAATGTTACAAAAACCGCTGCTCAAATTAACCCTTTTTAATTAAAATACCTTAGAGAATAATACACTTTAATTTAGAGTCAAATACAGAGTGTCTCGAAAAAGTTAGGTTAGGTTAGGTTAGGTTAGGAGTTTTAGATATGTGTAAGGTATCGTAAATGGCACCCTCTAAATTTTACAATGAATTTTAATCAAATTTTAATTACTCACCTTGCAAAATATTGATTTTTTTTTCGAATATCTCCGCAAGTACTAAGAATTTTTAAAGTGACATTTTAATCGACTCCTAATTGCTCAAATTTAAACTTCCTTGTATCTCTTCAAATAACCGAGTTCTCTATGGTGAGGCACGTAAAACGGACACTCTGTGTAACGATCTAACCGAACTTACGTTAATCCAAAAGTGGATGTTGTGGGAGACACAAAGTGTCACAATTATATTACATTTTAGGAACACCTTGTATTTTGCAAAGTTTTGATTGCTACTGTCAGGTAAATGTCAAAAATTATAAAATGTGTAATCGAATTTTTTTCTTTATTACATACACTAAATTAAGGTTACTGCACGTCACAAAGTTTATATTTAACTTTAACTAATTACAACTAACTTCTTTTCATAATCATTATGTTTACATTGTAACCGATTTAAATTATTATAAACAGACTGCAGAGGAATTTAAACCGGTAATTTCCAACACGTATAATAAATATTCAATACATTATAATTGAAAACCTGTTCTACTGAACGATAATCACTTTCAGTTGAATGCTGGTAAGAGAACTTTAAACAGTTTAAAACTATATGCTAGCTGAATTAACCGTTATATCAACTACAATGTAAATGTGTTTAATAACTCTTGGAATTGCAGAGATTTTACCAATTTAAATTTAAATAATATTCACTAATTTAATTATGGTTGATATTGCATTTTTCATCTAGGGCCAATTAAATATTCTTATGCAAATGTGGTCAATTTTGGGACTTACCTTGTATGGAGCAACTAAATGATGTTATTATGAGTGAAAACAATATGATTTTGTCAATAACTATAATAATAAAAAAATGAAAGTTGAATATAGTAACAAAAACCCAAAATGTCGGATCCCAAATCTGATATTTCCACGTTGTAAGGGGTTTCAATTATTTTCAGTTATTCCTTCCAAAAATTTAGCAATAGAACAAAAATAACTGAGATTCTTATGATGACGTCTGTAAAACAGACACACTGTATATCTTCTACGGTTTTTCCAAAAATGTTGTTCTTGAGACAGATGTTTTTTCAGGGGGCTCCTATACAGTATGTCCAAAATTCAATTCTTTATATAGGGATCTTGCTTCCCGTAAGAGCTACTGCAAAGGTTAAATGGGGAAAGTTCAACACCGTTTTATAAATATTTAATTTTTGCTTCGTTTTGGAATTATTTTCGAAAAACCAAAAACGACCATTTTCTAAAAAGTGCTGTATTTTCGATAATTTTAAAATTTGGCTTGAATATTGTTAGCGCAACTTTTTAAGGACTACCTTTCTGTGTATTTCATTTTCAGTTTCGACGTTTCGGTCTCGAGATACCATCATCAACTTCTTTTTTTTCTTATGGACGTCATTTTGTTTTTCTATCTAGTTAAAAAGAACACGTTTTTTGCATTAGAATGATGTATTACATGTTGCAAAAAAAATTTATTTTTATGTTAAAAAAGCTAAAAAATAATTTTATTTTAAATTGGCTTTGATTTAGGTGGCCATTTGCCGTAAAAATACATTGTGAAATATGACAGTGACACTCGGTTTTTCAAAACTGTTGCACAGATAAGCTTTTGTTCGTAGTTGTAATTAATATTTATATTAAAATGCCACAAAATAAGTATTCAAATGAAAAGAAATTTGACATGCTGGCACTGTATCTTCAGTTCAACGGAAACGCAAACGTGACTTCAATTAGGTATTTGGAGACGTATTTTGAGACGTAACAGTAACAGAACAAAATTGCCTGTAAAACCCACTTGTAGTGACAAAATGACAATTTTAAGCACATTTTTTGAATCCTCTTTAAATTTCCTATTCAATAACCTGATAAACACTATACAGTTTGGTACAGTCAGGGTGAAAAGCGGTGTCTAAGTTTGAACTGGCATAAACACAGTTAGAAAGAACAGTCAGGGTCAAAATTGCCTGTAAAACCCACTTAAATTGACAAAATGACGTTTTTAAGCACATTTTTGGAATCCCCATTAAATTTTCTATTCAACAACCTGGAAAACACTCAACAGTTTGGTACAGTCATGGTTAAAAGCGGTGTAAAAGTTTGAACTGACAGAAACGTTGTTTAAAAGAACAGTCAGGGACAACATTTCCTGTAAAACCCACTTGGAGTGACAAAATTACTATTTTAGACACATTTTTGGATTCCGTATTAAATTTTCTATTTAATCACCTAAAAAACACTCAATAATTTGGTATAGTCAAAGAGAAAAACGGTATCAAAGTGTAAACTCACAGAAACACAGTTTGAAAGAACAGTCGGGACAAAATTGCCTGTAAAACCCACTTGTAGTGACAAAATGACTGTTTTAAGCACATTTTTGAAATCCCCATTAAATTTTCTATTCAACAACCTAAAAAACAATAAACAGTTTGGTACAGTCAGGAAGAAAAGCGATTTCAAAGGGGCATTCTAATATTCACCAGCAGAGAGAGTGGTATATTGAATAAGAATCATTAAATTGGTTTAGTACGGGGAAATTTGTTTTTATTCTTCCCTCAATTCTTACACATACATATGTATAGATTAGCTTTAACTACGAGAGAAACTATTTGTTAAATTGCAGCTACAAACCGGCCATTACACGACTATAAACTGAAACTTTCTAGAATAGATTTTCGAATTAAAGTTTTATGAAAGCGTTTCCCAGTCTACATTTTAGGTTTTCAACAACACAAATATGTACTTTACGTTGTGACAAAGTTAAAATGCTCTACACGCCAACTTTTTTTTAGAAAATACTTCTTGAAAGCTTAATAATTACGTGTTGCTCGCCGCAACAAGTGCAGAATAATAAGTTGGCAACCAACTAACGCTGAAAACAAGGCAAACAGAAATGCAGAGTTTTTTGTATGGAATTTCATAAGGACAAATAAAACGAGAGAACTTAAAAATACATGAAAAATAATAAAGATTGTGGAATTGTTGGAAAGTTGAACTATTGCCAAGCAAAATTTTTAGATAAAGTTTGTTGAGCATACTTTTAAAGAAAAAGTAATAAAAATGTTAGTTTTTCTTAACTGCGCTTTTACTAATGTTAATAATTCAATATTCTTGATCAAACTTTAAGCTAGCCAATAACTTTGCAATATTGTTTGCTTAGGAAGAGGCTATCTTTTGCGCAATTATTTAAAAAAATCGAAATATTTTATTATTAAGCAAATTCTGTGAAAGTTTGAATATTATGGTGAAAGAATTGGAAAATATGGTAAATATTATATAAAATAACATTTTGTCAAAATTGTCAAATACCACTCTATCAAGCCAAATAAACCAAAAGAAAAAAATCTAGAAAATTATTGCAATTTATATGCTTAAAAATTGTTTTTAAGACAAAGGGCAACAGTGTTTTTTTATTGGAAATGTCAAATCAAATGGTGGTAAATATTGGACGTTCTAGCGGGGTAAAATTAAATTATGTTCGGGAGGATATTAATAAAATTCAGAATGATGTCGAAACTTACGTGACTTAGAGCGGAAAATTGACAGCAGAGGAGCCAGCTTTACAGTGATCACCGGAAACGGGCTCAACAAGATCAAGCCTCCCACATACAACGGTCAAACTTCATGGGCAACGTACCAACTCCAATTTGAGGCCGCTGCAATAGCAAATGGATGGAGTAACGAGGAAATGGCTGTAGCACTAGAAGTGGCACTACGAAGACCTGCATTGGAGCTGTTACAGACTCTGCCTATCGCCCAACAAAGCAACTATCAAGCATTAGTAGCTGCATTAGAACGACGTTATGGGGTTCAGCATAGGAAAGAAGTGTATCAAACACAATTAAAGGCAAGACAGCAGAAAACAGGTGAAAATCTACAAGAGTTTGAGGCCGAAATTCGTCGCCTTGTGCATCTGGCTTACCCAGCCGTCCCGGATGAAGTCCAAGAAGAATTTGTGGCACAGTATTTTGTAGAAGGGATTCGAGATCCGGACGTAAAGAAAATGCTGAAGATGTTCAAACGGAGCAACAGCAGCGAATTACTGGTTCGAGCGCTGGAAGTTGAAGCTGCCTGCAATGACTTAAAACCAAAGATCAGGGCCGTGACTATTACAACCATTCAGACGGGACCAGGAAAAACTCCAGCAGTATAATTTCAACATCAAGCTGCATAATAACGCAGATACTCTATCAAGAAAACCTTGCGCCGAAGAATGCAAACATTGCCAGAAAGCGGAACAACGTGAAGGAGTTGTGTCCGTCAGAATGGTTCAGCTGAAGACCGACGATGAATGGAGTTTCGATAAAATTAGGAAGGATCAACTAGAAGACAGCGACATAGGCCCATTGTTGTTGAGAAAGGAACAAAGCGAGCCAAGACCAACATGGCAAGAAATCTCTAGCAAAGGCCTGACGTTCAAATTACTTTGGGCTCAGTGGGACTCGCTTGTGGTTGAAGGCGGCTTGCTAAAAAGAGCTTAGGAGAGTGCCGATGGAAAAGAGATAAGGAAGCAGCTGGTAGTTCCCAGAGGAAGGGTCGACAACGTACTAGAGGAAATGCACAATGGAACGACTGATGCTCATTTGGGAGTAAATAAGACTTTGGACACAATCTGGCAAAGTTTTTACTGGGTGAACTACTGCCAAGACGTGAAATAATGGTGTCGACAATGTTGGCCTAAGGTGTTTGCGATTCCAAATCAAGAAGCCAGCACAGTCGATGATATTCTCGTCGAAAATGTCTTCAGTAGATTTGGTGTGCCGTTGGAGTTACACTCTGACCAGGGACGAAACTTTGAGTCCAAGCTCTTTCAGAGGCTCTGTGACCTGCTAGGCATTAGGAAGACCCGAACAACGCCGCTTCATCCTCAGTCGGATGGAATGGTCGAGAGATTTAATAAGACCATAGTGCAACATCTCTCAAAGGTTGTTGATCAGCATCAGAAAGATTGGGACCAGCATATTCCGCTTCTTGATGGCGTATAGAGCAGCAGTCCACAACTCACTGGGACAGTGCTGTTTGGTCGAGACCATGTGATGTTGTGTTTGTATCTCCAACATGCCAAAGCACGAACATTGAGAACTACATTGACGAGTTGCAAGAAAGATCACTGAACATCTATAGTCTTGTCGGGGAAAGTTTGAATCTAGCTAGCGACAAGATCTTAGGGCCAATTCGGGAGGGTTCCAGAAAGACGATAAAGTTTGGTTGTTTAACCCTCAGAGGAAGAAAGGCAAATCACCGAAATTAACACCGGTTTGGGAGGGACCTTACAATGTGGTAAAAATGTTAAACGACGTCGTTTGCAGAGTCCAACGCAGCCCCAAAGGCAAGATGAAAATTGTCCATCTGGACAGACTCGCAAAGCGTTTCGCGGTGGTTCTATAACGTGGTTTGCCGAATATAAAGGAGTGGTTTCAACGGTGGATCAGTAGTGGATTTGGGAACCCGGTGAAGTTTAAATAGTAGAATAATTATAGTAGTGTTTTTGGTAGCTGAATTAATTATTGTACGGAGTGTTTTGAGGTATTTTGAAGTGTAAATAAATTTATTCCTTGTCGAGTTCAATTGACTTTGTGTAAACCCACGGGAAAACCGTAACAGTACGTTGTTATGATTAAATTTGGCAGTTTCCAGGTTTAGGACAGAACTGTAAAAGTAACGGCCAAATGTCATGTCAAAATTTCAATCATGAAGTTATGAAATATAAGAGGGTGTTATGGTTTCACTGTTTTATGGAAAGGATTTTGAGGTTGTCATCATTTGTCATATACATTCTCATTCAAGCCATCCAAAGTTAATATAAAAGAACCAATTAACATTAATATTCATAAACAAATTTTAGTTTAAACTAGTGGCATAGTCTACTTTACCGATTACAGATCAGTAATTACCACATATCAAAATTTACCTTATTTTTTATCAACTTAGTATTCATCAAAATATACCATTTCACTTCGTACTAATATTTTATTCTGCAACTGCAACACCTTTACTGTTTTTTTTTTGTTAAAACCGCCTTCAATTCTCCTCAACATTTGTGAGTAAAATTTTACATTATTGCTTTCGCCCTTTGAATTCAGTATCGAAATTACCGGATTTCAATACTGAGTTCAACCCTTTTGCAAGCCCACGGAATAACAAACAACTAGGCAGACGGAAAAGCTTTTCTGAAAAATTATTTCCTAGAAACTGATATTTAAAATATATACTGGCATAGTTTTTCACAGAGGAAGCTGAAAATTGATTAGTTTAGATAGAATTAGGTTAGGTTAGGTTAGGTAAGATAGAATGACGTCAGTCTAAAGTTACTATTTAGAAAAAATATACAAAATTAAATCTAAATATCCTCGCAAATTCCTAGTTAAACTATAGTTGGATTTTTACCTTTTGAGAATGACGTCATCTTTTTACATCTTTGTTTCGCGCATATCAAACATGTGAGATAGACAATTTTAGCAAAAAAGGCACGTTGTTAATTTTGTCGTCCTGTCAAATTAAAAACGTTGACATTTACTGTCACTTTGATTTAAACGAATATCAAAGGTATAAAAATGCTGCGCTACAATGAGAAGGCCCAAATGGTAATTCTAAATGTGCTGCTTTTTTTCGAGTACGAAAAGAAAGAGTTTCCAGATGTCAACTGAAACTCTCATGATCACTCATTTTTCAAAGCATTTGTAGGTTAAAATTTGTGATCTAATTCCAGACATGCGTGTTTTTTCACCTGTTTGACGTCATTCTCAAAGGGTAAAATTTTGACTATATATTATTTTGATTTTGATATGATTAAGTCATAGTTTAAAAACATATACAGGGTGTTGCCTAACTTTAGTAAAACTACAGGAACCTGTTGTAGAGGGTGATTAACTCAGTTAATTTTAATCTGACAGCATAGATTGAATAAGTAAAGTGGCAGTATTTTTCCTACTTTTTTATTTGTCAAGTTAGAGTTGACGTCTCGGTGTCATTTTATGTTAGAATTTCTCGGAAAAGACGCTGGTGCAGTCGGTTTTTTGATATCTCAAAAACTAACAGAGTTAAATCTGAAATTTAACATTTTAACCATTTCTTTGCCAGAAACTCGGCCGGAATAAGAGATACATGAAATCTGACTAAAAAATATTTATAATATGCTCATAATATGTGATATTATGGTAAAGGAAATTTGACGCCCTCTAGTGGCCGAACGGTATGACCAATCAACTCATGTGGGGATATTTTTGGAAAACTTGAAATCTACTCTATCTTTTGTTTTCTATGACATTTTGATGTATCTTGTCAAATAAGGGAGTAAATTAGGGCGAAAGCAGCGGGTGTCTAAAAATATGCGATTTTGTGGTGAAGCAACTTTGACGCCCTCTAGCGGACAAGTCAATATTTTGACAGAAAATTCAAAATGGCGGTCCAGAACGTCATTTTGTCAGTCAATTCTTGAAACTACGCAAAATTTCCTTTAAAATGAGGGGCAAGTCAATATTTTGACAGAAAATTCGAAATGGCGGTCTAGAACGTCATTTTGTCAGTCATTTCTTGAAACTACGCAAAATTTGCTTTAAAATGAGGAACAAGTCAATATTTTGACAGAAAATTCAATATGGCGGCCTTGAACGTCATTTTGTCAGTTATTTCTTGAAACTACGTGAAATTTCCTTTAAAATGAGGTGCAAGTCAATATTTTGACAGAAAATTCAAAATGGCGGCCTGGAACGCCATATTTTCTGTCATTTCTTGAAACTACGCGAAATTTCTTTTAAAATGAGGTGCAAGTCAATATTTTGACAGAAAATTCAAAATGGCGGCCTAGGACGCCATTTTGTCTGTCATTTCTTGAAACTATGTGAAATTTCTTTTAAAATGAGGTGCAACTCAATATTTTGACAGGAAATTCAAAATGGCGTCCCAGGGCGCAGGAAATTCAAAATGGCGGCCTTGAACGTCATTTTGTCAGTCATTTCTTGAAACTACGTGAAATTTCCTTTAATATGAGGTGCAAGTCAATATTTTGACAGAAAATTCAATATGGCGGCCTGGAACGTCATTTTGTCAGTCATTTCTTGAAACTACGTGAAATTTCCTTTAAAATGAGGTGCGAGTCAATATTTTGACAGAAAATTCAAAATGGCGGCCTGGAACTGTCAAAAAATTTAACTTTTTTATTTGTCAAGTTAGAGTTGACGTCTTGGTGTCATTTTATGTTAGAATTTCTCGGAAAAGACGCTGGTGCAGTCGGTTTTTTGATATCTCAAAAACTAACAGAGTAAAATCCGAAATTTTACATTTTAACCATTTCTTTGCCAGAAACTCGGCCGGAATAAGAGATACATGAAATCTGACTAAAAAATATTTATAATATGCTCGTAATATGTGATATTATGGTAAAGGAAATTTGACGCCCTCTAGTGGCCGAACGGTATGACCAATCAACTCATGTGGGGATATTTTTGGAAAGCTTGAAATCTACTCTATCTTTTGTTTTCTATGACATTTTGATGTATCTTGTCAAATAAGGGAGTAAATTAGGGCAAAAGCAGCGGATGTCTAAAAATATGCGATTTTGTGGTGAAGCAACTTTGACGCCCTCTAGCGGACAAGTCAATATTTTGACAGAAAATTCGAAATGGCGGTCTAGAACGTCATTTTGTCAGTTATTTCTTGAAACTACGTGAAATTTCCTTTAAAATGAGGTGCAAGTCAATATTTTGACAGAAAATTCAAAATGGCGGCCTGCGACGCCATATTTTCTGTCATTTCTTGAAACTACGCGAAATTTCTTTTAAAATGAGGTGCAAGTCAATATTTTGACAGAAAATTCAAAATGGCGGCCTAGGACGCCATTTTGTCTGTCATTTTTTGAAACTACGTGAAATTTCTTTTAAAATGAGGTGCAACTCAATATTTTGACAGGAAATTCAAAATGGCGTCCCAGGGCGCAGGAAATTCAAAATGGCGGCCTTGAACGTCATTTTGTCAGTCATTTCTTGAAACTACGTGAAATTTCGTTTAAAATGAGGTGCGAGTCAATATTTTGACAGAAAATTCAAAATGGCGGCCTAGAACGCCATTTTGTCTGTCATTTCTTGAAACTACGTGAAATTTCCTTTAAAATGAGGTGCGAGTCAATATTTTGACAGAAAATTCAAAATGGCGGCCTGGAACTGTCAAAAAATTTAACTTTTTTGTTTGTCAAGTTAGAGTTGACGTCTCGGTGTCATTTTATGTTAGAATTTCTCGGAAAAGACGCTGGTGCAGTCAATTTTTTGATATCTCAAAAACTAACAGAGTTAAATCTGAAATTTAACATTTTAGCCATTTCTTCGCCAGAAACTCCGCCGGAATAAGAGATACATGAAATCTGACTAAAAAATATTTATAATATGCTCGTAATATGTGATATTATGGTAAAGGAAATTTGACGCCCTCTAGTGGCCGAACGGTATGACCAATCAACTCATGAGGAGACATTTTTCGAAAGCTTGAAATCTGCTCTATCTTTTGTTTTCTATGACATTTTGACGTATCTTGTCAAGTAAGGGAGTAAATTAGGGTGAAAGCAGCGAGTGTCACAAAATTAGTGATTTTTTAGTGAAGAAAGTTTGACGCCCTCTAGCGGCCAAACGGTATTATCAATCAACTCATGTGGGGATATTTTTGGAAATCTTGTAGTCTGCTCTATCTTGAGTTTTCTATGACATTTTGACGTATCTTGTCAAATAAGGGAGTAAATTAGGGCGAAAACAGCGGGTGTCTAAAAATGTGCGATTTTATGGTGAAGCAAATTTGACGCCCTCTAGCGGCCAAACGGTATGACCAATCAACTCATGTGGGGATATTTTTGGAAAGCTTGTAGTCTGCTCTATCTTTAGTTTTCTATGACATTTTGACGTATCTTGTCAAGTAAGGGAGTAAATTAATGTCAAAGCAGCGGATGTTTAAAAATGTGCGATTTTATGGTGAAGCAACTTTGACGCCCTCTAGCGTCAAGTCAATATTTTGACAGAAAATTCAAAATGGCGACCTGGAACATTATTTTGTCTGTCATTTCTTGAAACTACGCGAAATTTTCTTTAAAATGAGGTGCAACTCAATATTTTGACAGAAAATTCAATATGGCGGCCTGGAACGTCATTTTGTCAGTCATTTCTTGAAACTACGTGAAATTTCCTTTAAAATGAGGTGCAAGTCAATATTTTGACAGAAAATTCAAAATGGCGGCTTTGAACGTCATTTTGTCAGTTATTTCTTGAAACTACGTGAAATTTCCTTTAAAATGAGGTGCGAGTCAATATTTTGACAGAAAATTCAAAATGGCGACCTGGAACATTATTTTGTCTGTCATTTCTTGAAACTACGTGAAATTTCCTTTAAAATGAGGTGCGAGTCAATATTTTGACAGAAAATTCAAAATGGCGACCTGGAACATTATTTTGTCTGTCATTTCTTGAAACTACGCGAAATTTTCTTTAAAATGAGGTGTAACTCAATATTTTGACAGAAAATTCAATATGGCGGCCTGGAACGTCATTTTGTCAGTCATTTCTTGAAACTACGCAAAATTTCCTTTAAAATGAGGGGCAAGTCAATATTTTGACAGAAAATTCAAAATGGCGGCCTAGAACGTCATTTTGTCAGTCATTTCTTGAAACTACGCAAAATTTGCTTTAAAATGAGAAAAATTGCCAGAATCTAATGTCAAAATTGACATATGTCAATCACGTTTCAAATCAAACACATGTTTTGATTATTTCAAATAAAACACCCTGATTTTTATTTGCTCAATCAAATATTCTCTATTTTTTTAATGACAAAAATAGAAAACCTGAAAAAAGTCGAAAATTTTGCTGCAATGTTGTCAAACGCTTTTTCGAATTTGTCGACTAGAATACTTGCATATTTCAGTTGGTTTGCTACGTATGCTACTTTACCTCGTAAAACCATCGAAAGTACAGCACCCTGTACATTACCCGTGTGATATGGCAAATTAAAAAAACTCGTGCACTGCCAATACTTTCCACTCGTGACTATAAAAATTCTCATACCACACTAGAAATGTAAATAACTATTATCAAAGCATTATTAATATTCACCTGGTATAACTAATTTCCGCGTGGCTAAAATGAAATCTAAACAGCAAGGTTCAAAGTAGGTAAAATTAACAATTTGTGAAATGTCAGTGCTTTGAACAACTTTTGATTAGGTTTTGGTACGTTTAATTAAGTCACTATATCGGTGACTTTTAATAGAATATTTTTCGGCGAGCGAAAATAATCGGTGTGAAAAATGTATAGCTTGTTACAGATTCAAATTGAGTCGACAGACTATAAACTATGTTGTGTAGTTATTTACAGTTTTTGGTTCTTTTATTGACATTTGCCGATACAAACACTGATGGTGTTTTAATTGAAAATTCCCAGTCAAATAAAAAATTATTGAATCGTTTTTTATGCCAACGTAAATCTGTTTTATAATAACGGTTTTTGGTTCTTTCTTTTGATGTAGGTATTGTGTTTTTGAGTAAAATTTGGTTTAGTTGCTTTCATTCCTAACAATAGAGTTTAATCGTTTAATAAGTTGACTATTGCAATTACACGGAATAACTTTTAAATTTTTGTATTAAAAACATTATTTTGGTATTTTACTATAGACAGAGAAAAAGTGTAAAACAAATTTTGGTTTTTGAAATGCACTTTTTTGAACACAACACAAAACACACTGAATTGCATTTAGTTTTAATAAGTAAACATAACATAAATTCATGTAAATTAGGATCAAAATTGCCTTCCATTAATTCTAGATAACAGAAAATCCTATTAAACAAAGTCATCAAAGAGTCTTGGATCTATAAAGTAAATAACATTTGGATATTGTTAATAAAAAACGATTGTTTCTACCTTTTTTAAAAGCTGAAGTAAACCAACAATATCATTTGATTAAAAAATATACAGGGTGTCATAGTAAAGCATGTCCAATCAGTGATAAGTGTGTTGTATAATTTTCCTATAATGTAAGACCAAAGTGTTAAAAAACCACCTTTTTCAATATTCTTATCAGTTTATTTCACTTAAGACTTGATCACCATGTATTGACAGCACAAATTTTAAGTGCGTACCGAATGCCATTTATGAAAATGTTTTTTTGCCGTTAGATGAAACTAATAAAAATAATTTCGAAACTCTTTGCCCATATCGCTTTGATAATAATATTCTCTAAATAATAATTATTACTTTTATATCCGTAATACGGCGAAACCGGTCAGAGGATTGGGATTGATAAACAAAAAACAAAACCTCGCCATTTTCAACCAATCAGATCGGTGTTTACCGAATGATGCGGCATTAATGGTGCTGTTCCTAGATTTGGGAACGCCATCTGTACTTTCTAACTCATAGAGTTGAGTACAGATGTCACCAGATGTTGCACAACAACTACCATCCTACCTGGTTTGGGTATAAATACCACTCGTACTTCCACTTACTGGAAATATACCTCAGAGATAAAGAGACTGTGAATACTCCAACCAGGTGCGGCATAAAAATGTCCATTCCCCATTGAAGTAGGGCTGGTTTTATACCGTCAGGTCCTGGTGACTTGAAGGGGGCAAAGCCGGATATGGCCCACCTTATTTTGTCCTCATCAATTACTGCACTAGCACATTGCCAGTCGTATTGTGAAGGTGTTGTTGGTACTTCCGTCCAGTTCGTCGTTCCAGGAAAGACATAATCTGGGAAGTGAGTTTCCATAAGAATCTCAGCGCTCTTTTGGAGGTTGGCGGCCTTGTCGCCATTTTTCCTCGTCAGGATGCCGATACTCTTGTGGTGGTTATTTAGGAGTGCTTTCTGTAGCCTAGAGACTTGTGGGAAGTCTTCGACTGTCTCACAATAGACTCTCCAGGCTACTCTTTGATTTTGTCTGCAGACTTTTTTAAACTCTCTCAGGTTGGCTTGATATATCTCCCAGTCCTCTTTGAGTTTTGTTCGTTTTACCTTGTTTACAAGGCAAGATATTAAACTTAAATATTACAACAAATTTGTGGCACTCTGATTTATAGCAAGAATATTATAATAATTCGTTGTTTAGATCTCTTTGTGGTGAATATTAATAACAATGGAATGATGACAAACAATTTACTAATCTAACTTTTATGAAAGAAAAAACTAACATTTAAAAAACTTGTTTCAATGAACAAAAATCGTTTGCATTGATAAAATGTAAATAGAATAATAAGTTTCAAAAACCACCTCGATAAATGCTAGTAAACGATAGATTTTGTAAGAGAATATCTTGATAAAGTCATATTACTTTTTCAGTTTACTAATTTACAATGAACTGAAAATTTAATAAACTTGAATTGCCGGTCTTTGGTGATAATTTGGTTAGAAACGTTACAGAAATTCTTATTGAAACTCGAGTTAGGCATAATAAATTCTGACACAAAAAATAGGTCTCAAAGATAAAATTAAGATGTTTGCGACTGTACAGGATAATCTAATTTTTAAGCTAATGGTTTAGGAAAAAAACTGGCTGTAAAGATGAAAAATCAAGGCATAAAATTTTTTTTCTACCCAATTAACTGAAATGGATTTGATTAAACTTGATTATATCGAATCAATTCTGAAAAATCGACACTCAATTTCACATAACATGCTGATAAGGGTTGGCAGACGTTTCAGATATTCAAATCGACACGCATTCTTGTGAGAAAATGATTTTTTAATGTGTATAGGACGACATTGAGGGATGGCATTTCCAATATCAATATACCTTAAGGTTATACTGTGCGTTGTTAAAGGCACTTATTGATTAAAATGCCTTAGAGGTTTGGCGTTCTTGATCGTTTATGTAAATTCCAGCGTTTTAATAAAAAAAAAGATGGGCTCTTATTCAAAAGTAGTTTACGAGCATTTAATAAATCTTACAAGCGTTTTCTTTAACATAACCTTTCACATATTTTGTGTTTAATGCTCAGTTTTTCAATCTATTAAGCTTTAACTGGCAAACTTGTGATTATTATTACAGTTACATAAAACTACCATTACATGCTGAAGAGGCCATTACTTTAAACGTTTACGTTCAATTTTGTCTCTTAAACAGACAACTCATTTGATAAGTCTCGTTTCAGTTTACGGGACAATATAAGGCATAGAAGGGTATTAAGTGCCCTTTAATGTCCATTAACCACCACTTTTACCTATATTAGAGCAGCTCTGTGGTTTTCCTTTGAAATGGTCCAAAAAACCAAGAATATCTTAAAAAATTAAATTACCGATTTTATGTTGAACAATAACTTATTGACCTCAATATAAACATTTTTTTGTTTCAAAATTGTGTACGAATTTGCAACCGTTATAATCTAACCTAAACAGCATGGAAATATCCAAGTTACCTCAAATATTATTTAGAAAAACCGCAAATTTATGTAGAGCCTAATCCCCTCTATTTTTTGTCACGAAATATTTTCTCCCTAATGTTCACACAAACGTTTTTTCCATTTTTTAAGCACAAAAACTGACACTTTGTACACTAGGACTCCTATCACTCTTGATATGGAGTATGATAGTTAACGACCTTATCGGAATTTTTACCGCAAACAGAGTAACTTGCCTTGGATATGCTGACGACATAGTCATTATCTCTCTTGTCTTAGAAAGGCAGCTAGAATATAGGGTTTATTAGTGGAATTGAGAATTAATTCAACAAAAACCACAGTGGTAATTTTCACCAGGAGAATAAGACTAGAATGGCGGCAAAAGATTAAGTATCTAGGAATCGCCCTAGACTCAAAACTTATCTGGAATCGTCATGAAGAAAAGATTGTCAACAAGGCAAAATCATCACAGATGGTGTGCAGGAACCTTTCGGAAAAAACGTAGGTACACGGCAGAACCGAAATTGCCACAACAAGGAAAACATTAGAGAAGAGCGAATCCAACAGCAGCACTAGAGGTCAATCTGTACACCTCTCCACAGGTTGAATAAAGCCGAATTTAAAAGGAAAGCACACAGTGTAAAGGACTCATTACCCACTGGTAGTGCACATCTCGCCAACTGAGGAAGTTCAGTTTTGAAAAACAATTTCAAATATAACTGAGCACCAAGAGAGACTGCAGCAGAGAATCCACTCAAGCATTGGGAAAAAATACCATAATATGATAAACGGACGGATGTAAAACTTCCGAGAAAACTGGATCAGGTTTGGGCGTTGCACCAAATACTCGGAACCGATGGGCTAGATCAGAAACTCACGCTATAGAAAGGTGTATTCAGTTCAACAATACCGGAACAAGAAAATTACGATTCTTTCCGATAGCCAAGCAGCCATCAAAGCTTCAGCTCATCTAACATCAACTCGATGGTAGTTTTGAAATGTCTAGGAAAACTCAATGGTATAGGAAGGAATAACAAGGTAACCCCTCTTCTGGGTTCCGGGGCACGTCGTAGTAGAGAGAAATGAACAAGCAGCTACTCTGGCATGAAAAGAGGCATCAACGCCACTGATCGCCAGCCAGAACCATTCTGCGGCCAAGGAAACGCGTACGTCTAGGAAGAATTTAATAAAGAAATGAGAGCAACACACTGGCAAAGACTTCCAGGACTGAGGCAGACCAAAGGTCAAGAGCAAGATACAGATTAAAGACACTGATTAACCTTTGTTTGTGGCATTGTTGACTTAGAGTACCTCTAAGGAAGTTAGGACTAGAAAAGACCAGCACCTGCAAATTCTCCGGAAAAGATCCAGAGACATACCACCACATCCTGCTGGAGTCAAAAATTTTCAAAAAGGTATTTTTTGCAGTTTCCAAAGTATCACCCTGTGTAGCTATAAAATAGATGAAGTTTAGTTTATTGGTGATTTAAATAAACAATTTGAATTTTTAATTTTAACACTTAACTCCACTAGTACGGTTATGCATTTCAAGGGTATTTGAATAATAACGTAAATATTTTTGCAAAAATGCAAATATAAGCAAATGAAATGCTGGATAAATAAAAGTTGGATACTGTACTTTTTTCTCTACGTAAATTTGTGTATTCCTTTAAAATAAAATAAAAAAATTCTGAAAAATATTGAACGTAACTACAGAAGGACACTAGTTAAATTAAGCCTTAAAATGAATGTGAAGAAACAGCTGTTGCTAACTATAAATTACACGTATTTTATTGCAAGATGCAGCATAGCTTTAATTATACCAATTAATCTGGAAACAACGAATAAAACTGTTATTCTTATATCAAACTTTATAACCGTATACTTTACCGAAGCTTAAGATGGAATGCAGTCAAATTGTTATTTTAAAATGGATTTTTCTAGAAATTGCTATTGCCCTAGATAGATGGATCGCTCACATAAATCCCTAAGGAAATGAATTCTGATTTTCATGATCTACAAATTTTTGCTTGTTAGTTTAACGGTTTCTTTTTAGTATCCAATCTATGTTTTTCCTAAAACGGCAGTGTTGCCAGGTCTGTGGACAATTTTTAAACCCCGGTACTTAAATACTAATACAACGTTCCATGCAACTTATTCACATACAGGGTTAGAAAAAAAATTGGACAGTAGTGACGTGTATTTCAATCTGTCATAAACTTGGAAATGTTCCTCTTGATTTAGTTGGACTTTTACCAGTATCCAGAGGATTTCGTTACTGTTTAACTGTTATTGATCGTTTCACACGTTGGCCAGAAGCTATTCCAATTAAGGACATCACTGCGACACTGTTATCACTGCTTTTTACACTCATTGGATTTCATGTTTTGGAGCTCCTGTCACCATTACCACCGACCAAGGATCGCAAATTTTTACAGCTTTAACCAATTTAATAGGTTCCAAGAGGATTCGAACAACAGCTTGCCAATGGAATGGTGGAACGTTGGCATCGTTCTCTGAAAGCCTCTATCATGTGCCATGGTAACAATGAATAGGTTGACGTTTTGCCCACCGTTCTTTTGGGACTCACAACCAGTTTCAAGGAGGACCTAAAAGGCACAGCTGCGGAGATGGTGTATGGGACTACGTTACGACTTCCTGGAGAGTTCTTCACAAATGTCGATATGCTCCCTGATCCTCAACCTTTTCTTGCAAAATTTAGACAACACATGCAATTAATTCGTTCAATTCCTGCCGCTCATTATCATAAGAA
Organism: Ips typographus; assembly: GCF_016097725.1. Taxonomy (NCBI): domain Eukaryota; kingdom Metazoa; phylum Arthropoda; class Insecta; order Coleoptera; family Curculionidae; genus Ips; species Ips typographus. The sequence goes on along the minus strand of NC_138426.1, from coordinate 344,175 downwards.
AGCCGCTTTTGTTCACCAAGATTTGTTCACTTGTTCTCATGTTTTTCTTAGAGTTGATGCCGTGAAGAAATCTTTGCAACCACCATATGAAGTTCTTGAACGTATTTCCGACGTGGCTTAAGCCTCCTCTGCAAGAACAGTCTCAAAATGATTCAGGCAGACCCTCAACTTTAGCAGCACCCCTACGCACCTACTCCCGCAAGAAGAAGGTCCGTTTCAGTGACCAGGCAATTTGAACTGGACTATGGCCAAGTCACTTGGGGGGGAGTAACTGTGGCGGTCACTATGCCTTTCCCTGACCACCTGGGGCCAACCTTGCTTACCTGAAGTTCCACGGCACGACGGACTTTGATTCAGTGACGTGTTTAGTAACCGTTTCGTTATTGTTATTGTTGACTGTCAGTTAGAGACTTGAGCGTTCAATAGATAGTCGCAAAACTCTCGTTCACACCTTCGTATCCGTTTATTTATTAAAAGTATTGTTGCATTTCTGCTTCATTTGTGGACGTCAGTACCCACAATTTAAAGTCATTTACGTTTTTTCTTAGAATTATATACAGGGTGTCCCGCGAGGTAAGGGACAAAATTTCACTACCTGTTCTTTAGGTAAATTCGAGTCGAAAATGTTCTATGAACATGGGTCCGCAAATGCTTCCTTACCAAGATATGATTTTTTTAAGTTTAATAGTTTTATTGTGTTGAAAAGTACAATAACCTCACAAAAATATTTTTTTACAAAAAAAATTAATACCTCTTGGTAAATAACTGTTTATAATAATTGTTCAAAGTGCCCATTTTCCCATTGTAAGCATAGTCTAGCCCTTTTAATAATGTGGATGAGATCCATTGTAGTTTTTGGTACAAAATCACTATTAAATTTAAAAAATCATATCTCGGTAAGGAAGCATTTGCGGACCCATGTTCATAGAACATTTTTGACTCGAATTCACCTAAAGAACACGTAGTGAAATTTTGTCCCTTACCTCGCGGGACACCCTGTATATGAAAAAACCGCCCTTTTATCAGTTCTGGGAGCAGATAAACTGGAAAAACATCCAAGGCACGTCCACTGTCCCGTTTTGACCCTTTTAAAATGTGCTGAATATCCCTTTGGTGACATATTTTAACACATTTTCAGGTTGACGCTGCTTACTATTCATTACATTCCCTTGGGAATGCGAATGTAATACAGTCGTTTTTTTGTGAAAATAGTCTCAATAGGAAAAAGCTTTATATTGAGTCTCAATCTAGTGGTTTCGTACTTAAATTCATATTGATGAAATCACAGTTATTACACATTTAATACGTGTATACCTTATTTTGCAAATAAGGGCACATTTTGCATGCTGGTAACTCAAAGAGATTTACTCTTTGAATTGACATTAATGACTAATTTACCGTTTAAATTTAATTAAATATAAACTCATCTGCTCAGTAATTTTGTAGTGCAACCATTTTTAAATCAAAAAATGTAAATCACCCTTATTAAATTAACGTCGCATCGGTTTGGTCGAATGTTGCTTCCAAAAAAAAAAACTAAACGTAATTTAGTCTTTAAATTGAATCAAAATTAAACCTTTCCGAATTTCTTTTTTTATTTATTATTGGTGTCATTAATAACTTGAAACTAGAGTGCAATTATTGTTACTAGCACTTGATGCGTATTGTGGTGGTTGTCTAACCAAAATGCAAACTATTGAAATATTATCTCAAGAAATAATGAATATCAATGACTACGTTTATATCGAGCAAATTGAATCCGCTTATTTAATCCGATCAAATAAACCGCCATAAAGTCCTCGATATAAACAAGGGAGATTAACGATTTGGATTGACTAGTCGATCCTAAATATTAACAGGATTCAAACACTGAATCCGATTAAAATGCTACTTTTTAAATGAGATATACAAGATTGAATAATCTGGCATTTGACAACTGAGATTAACAAAGACAAGTGAATCACAAGACAAAAGTCATTGGGTTTAAGTTTAAAATTTCTGTTCAACGTTTTGTTCTTTAATATTCCTTTTATGAAAAGTTTGTCTGTTTGTGTTTAAAAGATCTGTTTTGCAAAAAAAATTGTGGTTGTCTTGCACTGGTTTCATCGGCTTGTTCTATATCGATTGACCAATCCAATCAAAGCTAAATACGAATAAAACGGAATTCAACTTATGATTGTTCTATCCGCTTCAGTAATCGGATTAAGATTACACGATATAAACGAAGTAAAAGTAAAGGTTGAATTTTGCTGCCAAAAACTAGCAACTTTTTTCCTTTAAACTGGATCTAATAACAGTAAAATATATACAGTAGTTTGGTCCCCTAATTGGACAGAATATTAATATCTGCTCAGATAGCAGAGCAGCCATCCATTCAGATACTGAAACTCGACAGAAGCAATTTAAGAACGGTGATAGGCTTATTGACCGGTCATTGTCACTTTAGACGACATCAGTCTTTGATGGGTGTTGCTGAGAATCCCGAATGTAGGGGATGCTTAGAAGATGAAGAAACTTCGGGACATGTCCTTTTGAGCTGTCCTGCCTTCTATTACGCGCGTATGCGCATACTGGGACAGCCAATGCTGTTGCCCAGGGATATAAGGGACTTATGCCCCAGCCACCTGGTGGCTTTTATAAAGGACACTGGGCTGCTGTAGATCCCTTACTGGCGGAACGTGACGGGCCCATATAGGAGGCCTATACGTTTTTTAAGGACAGGAGTCCCCCGCTTCACACACTCACACTCACTCACAGTAGTTTGTTAATGCAATCATTTTTAATCAACAGGTGTCAATGATGTTAGAACTATAAATGTCAATTTGGTTTGAAACAACCAACTCAGAAAGACCCAGAAGATATTAAGAACACTTTCTATATTATTTTGAACAATTTAACTTAGAAAAGCGGCTTCCAATGTGTCATTGTTATTGTTATAAAAAAAATCAACAAAGTTAATTCACAGACAGGAAAATAACCAGATTAAGATTTCCTAAATTTAGGGAAAATCTATATAGTGACCTCTCGCTTTTCCCTAAATTTCAGGAAATCTTAATCTGGTTATGAGGCCTTTGTAACACTGCCTCCCTCTTTAAAAGCTATTCGTCCCGGATAGCGTCATTCTGAAGGTTCCAAAATGGCGGATTTCTTCCTTTATATGGACTTAGACTCTCCACATAAACTACTTTTGGTTTAGATCTTGCTGAAAGTTGAATTCGGTAAACTAGATCGTTTATTTTCTTCATTATCCTGTATGGTCCTTCCCAGGGTCGTAGTTTTGGGCTCAATTTCTTCTGGGTTGCCAACAGCTGGTCTGTGGTCCAGTCTCATCTTCATACGGTCGCTGTTCAGCTTTAACTTATCTCTCTCAAGTTCATGAATTATGCTTGATTCCTTCTTTAACGAACACTGGTCACACCGTTTACACCATTCCTCAACGTCCTTTTTGAAGTTAATCCAGTAAAATCGATCTCTTATTCTAGCCAAAGTCTGGCTTACTCCAGTGCTAAGCTCTAAATGCTCTCCTTCACGATTGTCGTGTAATTCTCGCAACACACTCTCTTTGTAGGAATTGGGAATATGGTTTGGTAAACAAAGCGTTTTCCGTCTGGACTTTCCCATTTGCGAGTAATTAAGTCAGTAACCCTTTATTGTCGGTCCATGTCTGGAAGTTTCTTGCCAAGCCGGTTTCAAATCGTTTTCCAACCATGTTCTGATTACTTGCAAATCAGGGTCTGAGCGCTGCCCTTTTATTATGTCTTCCTTAGAAACGCTGCTCTTCATTCTTTTTGTAACCTCTTTATCTGTCACCTTTGCGATTTGACCAATCCTCCCCTCCAACCATCATGAATTTGTCCTTTCCGGGTTCTTCATTTCCTGCTCAAATTCAAGGTAGAATCTGCTTGGTCTTGGTCATCCGAAAATCTTACTTACCGCACTCTTTCCCTTTTGTAGGAGATGTTCTTTGCGGCTTCAAATTCTAAGCTGTAGACTACGGCATCAGTCAAGTTCCTAGAACGGCCAAGGCGAAGCGCCTGCTGTAGATCTGCTCCTCTGACATCATTGGTAAAATTTTGGACAGCGATCTGGTTCAGAAACTCTTCCGGTGCTTGTGGATAGGCCAGTCGAATTAGTCGCAGAGTCTCTGATGACCCTTGGGCTTTACTCTTCAATTGGCTCTGGTATACCTGGATCAAGTATTTATTCCCGTATCTTAGTTCCACCGCGTTTGCAAGGTAATAGTAATCTCCTTGTTTACACTCCGGGATGTTCTAGAGTATTTCGAAAGCTTTACCACGTAGTGCCAGAACCAACTCGGTGGCTTTTTGATGTTCGGTTCTCCAATTAGCCCCGGCGGCAGCCTCAAATTGCTTCCTGTACAACTCCCACGACGTTTCCCCATCAAACTGTGGCACCTTACACTTCATTGTCGCATCCGGTCGAACTTTCGGGCAGTTTCCTATTTCCTCGATTCCTTGCGAACGCTCATGATTTCCCTCCGTAAAGTTGCAATCTTTTGTCCAAATTGAGTCTCCATCTGTCCAAATTTGTTACCAAACTCAGTTTGCACCTCGTCGACTTTATGGTATACCTTTTTGAGTTCATGGTCCATTTTTTCCACTTTGTGATCCACATCTTTCACTTTATTACCGACCATCTCCAGTTGTTGATCTACATATATAGGATTGTAACTCTGTTCGGTTTTCTCAAAGCTTGCAAAATAGCTTGTTGTCCTTCCTCATCCTGTTGGTAGCGTCTCTCTTGCTCCTCTTTTTTAAGTCGTCGTCGTTCTTCCTCTTCTTGTTTTTCTTGTTGTAACAGTAGTTTTCCTGACAAGTGTGCAAGGTAAGTCGCGAAGCGGAGTTCGGACACCAGACAAGTGCGGACAAGACACTTTGCACAAGAGTTAGCAACAATATTTTTTTCTAAGAGTAACCCGACTCTTAATTTATTTTGCAACATAAATAAATATAAATTTGACACACGCTTGTCATATGCACAGTTTTGTCATATTTTAACCTTAACGTCACTGTAACAAATTGTACTACTGATGTTTTGTGTTTTCATTATTATTGAATATTTGTAGAAAAACCCTTATTTGAGTAAATTGGAGTGAATTCTGCCATATTTATTTTACATTTACCTATTTGGTACCTACGTCATTTTATTCTACTTTGATTTTCTCCATAAAGTCGTTAAATTCTAATTAGATTGTTCTTCAATAATGCTTCAACCATCTCCTTTTTAAACACTTGTTATAGAATTACATCCAATTAAACAATTTCCTACTTTGTAAAATAGTTTCAGGAATATTTGCCTGGAATAGGAAAACTTACAAACTTTATTGCTAAGATAATTAACTTTTTAATTATTTAACTTTGAGAGTTAGCCTGGAATTTTCGTTTGAAGAAACCTCAATTTTCCTTAAAGACAAAACTTTATCCGGAAGTAAAATAATGTTTACTTGATTTCTATAAACAAATGATTGTCGCGCAATGTTGCAGTTACATAGAGGGTGATAAAAGAATAAGTTGCTAATTTCACTAAAAAAAGTTAAAAACATAAACTTTTCTTGGTTATCCATATATCTACTGAGTGGTCAAGTTAAAAGTGATTCCATCGTTGCTACATTTACATGAAATCAATGACAACAAAGAATTTTTTGGCAACTATAGTAACTGATACCATTTTTCAATTCTGCTACTTGGTCTCGACAACTTTTGTCGTCGTTTTCAAAATATTTACCATTAAACAACGAAATTTTCAACATTTGGAAGGCTGTTGATTACAGCCAATATCGTTAGACATATCAATTATTATTACTTCTTTTTCTTCTGTCACCCTGTAAACTAATAACTCAACTACACTAAACTACAGAAGAAAGCTAAAATACAATTTTTTTAACATAAAGTGCCGACATTTTGACCTTTATTGCCGCTCTATATCGAGTCAATTACATGGAAGAAATGAAATTCGTGATGTCTGATAGGAAATTCCTCCTTAACACGTATTCGATCGAATGTTTTCGCCATTTCAGCTGTTATTTACCAATACGCTACATCAGGAATGTACCTTTCGTTACCTTTCTGAAGTTTATATGTGTCTTGTTTTACTAGTAAAGAATAATTTGTATTTTCTGTTAATATATCATATTTTAGCTTTTAAAATCCATTTTTGACCACCCTGTTGCTATAAAATAGTACTTACTAACAGATAAATCTAGAGATTTCTAGCACCAGACGACTCTACATTTAAGTAATTTGTAGTCACTTGGCAACATTGACCGCTAATTCAAAGATAAACTAGAGTTGGTTCAGAATGTTTTCAGATCAACTATGTCATACCCTGTGACCTGTAAACAGCCTGAATTTAATCGCTTATTCATTTATTGCTATTATCAACATTTGAAAACGTTTCTAGATCAGACCAAAAAATGTTCATAATATATAAAGTCATTGCGAAAAATAATGAAAATGATAAAAATAATCAGTCTTGCATGCACACAACAAGTGCAATTAATAATAGTATAGAAATATACAGGGAGTTGATGAAATATTATGCCAAAATGAGATTAAAGTAAGTCAATTTGATTAATAAAGTATTATTCGCAAATCCCAAATAGTTTTTGAGATACACAGGGTGATATTATTATTTCACCAGAGAATTTTAAACTAAAAAACTTTTCTACGCATGCTTTCTTGAATATTTTTGTTTAAATTTACCAGTATGCAGAAAAAAATGATTTTAATCGTGACAATTCAACTGTTGTTACTATTGAATGACCCATCTATACAGGGTAATTCAAATTCGACCCTCCCCATTGGGATTTCTGAAACCAAAATTTTAATTCAAGCGAAATTTTAACTCGGTTTTGAAAAATTAAGTAGCTTATACAGTTTATGAGCTTTTGATATCAAATTGTCTACTTTTTTATTAGTCTGTCATTGTCACCTGTCAACTTATCCTTTATGTCGCAGTAAAATTACAAAACACACCTGAGATTCCCGAAAAACAGTTTAAAGTTACATCATAAAGCCCTGAAAGTATAAAACACAATTGAAAGTCCTAATAAGTAGCTTAAAGTCATTTAAATGAACCGGTTTGCTTATTTTATACCTCCATAGGTTTAGACATAGGTTTTAAGCCGAAACTGTCTATTTGACATGTAGTCTGTCATTTTCCAACTGTTTCTCTGCATGAAGCTATAAAACTGGCAATTCAAAAATCATTCAATCGTATTCTACACATCTATGCGTCGACTTGACTGTCAATTTAAAAGGTAATCTTGTCATTTAAATGACACTTGTAAAGTTACTTTTCATGAAGCTACAAACCATAAAACTGACAATAACAATAAAATTTGGACCTCCACGGTTTATACTTTGACTGTTCCTATGTTGATACTGTAGTGTGTCACTACTACAAGTGTCACCTGTCAAGATACTCTTTATGACGCTATAAAACTACACAAAACACAGTTAATAGTCCCGAAAAACCGGTTAAAGTCGTTAATTCGATTTTGCACCTCCATGAGCAGTATTTTGAGTGTTTCTAAGCCAAAACGGTCTTGTTTTTGACTTACTGTCACCTGCACTGTCATTTTACTTTCACTGGGCAAGTTCACACTTGAAAATCCTTATTTTACACCTTTCCTTTTGGACATTTACTTTAAAGTGTCATTTAGCTGTCACCTGTGCCAGGGTACTGAATTTTCGGAAATCAGTTTAAAGTCATTTACAGCCATTTGCACTATGTATCGTATTTTATGCTGAGTTTAAGTCTCGACGTGCTCTATTCAACAGTTGAATAATATACAGGGTGTTCCATTTAAAAAGAATATGGTGTGTCACACTTTTTTGGGACATCCTGTATAATTCAAGTAAGTTCCGTTCAAATTTTTAGAACAAATTTTACAACTTTTTTTTTTCCTAAAATCATAAACAAAAAAATTAAAGGGGGGGCCGTTTATAATGAGACACCCAGTACCTACATTAGACTTGCCAGTGGAAAACGCACATACATTTCATGAAGCTATAAAAGTAACTGGAATTCATTCAGAGTTATTTACGAATAGAGCGAAAAAACTCCTGTATATTGAAAACTGCTGATTTGTTGATCTTAGTCTAATAATCATCCTGGCTTTAATTTTTGATGCTCTAGCACCACATTTCGTGAACACACTGTATAATAATTAGCGGACATTCCACGTTAAGTTGGTCTTTATCAAAAGCAGCTCCTACGCATGATAAATATGCTTCAAATTGACTGAATATCGACGATTAAACAGGATTGCAAGTTAAATTACTTCTTATAAATATTATTTATTGCTCTGTTTACTAAAATAAGCATAGGTCATCGATAAACGACTAGATAATCGCCACTACACATCATTTACATATAGCAAAGACAGTTCGTGATCGCGTTTCGGGTTTGAATCACTGATGTTTTCCAGATTTACTGTGGGATATTAGCCTTAAACAGCATTAAATTGTCAGGTAAACGTTTAAATAATTTATTTTTAATAATGAAATTGAAAGCTGTAAGGAATGGTTTTTTGAACTCCTTGACACCAAATTAGTCGTAGAATAATATAAACAATATTTTTTAAAATTTTTGTTAGGGCACCATTTTGCTATCAAATTAAAGGTCTAAATGATGTTTAGGGTCCAAGTAAAACCAAAAATGTGTGTCAATTAGACAGTGCGTTTGGAATTTTCGGTGGTTTTTTATTTTGCAATCAACATGCTTTGAGCTTTGAAAATTAACAATTTTCAAATTTGCCTCAAATGTGGAATACTGATTTTGAAAATTTTCAATATTTTTAAACTATTTTATTATGTCCTCCCTGTGTGCTCTCTAGAGATTATCACTATGTATGAGGACACCCTGTATTTGTTATAAAGTTTCTAATATTGTTTTAACATCAGGCTATTAAGTCATAGACGCTGTCCTGAAATTACTTACGGTTTTCCCGTGGGTTTACACAAAGTCAATTTAACTCGACAAGAAATAAATTTATTTACACTTCAAAATACCTCAAAACACTCCGAACAATGATTAATTCAGCTACCAAAGACACTACTAAAATTCCACAATTATTCTACTATTTAAACTTTACCGCGTTCCCAAATCCACTACTGCTCCACCGTCGAAACCGCTTCTTTATGTTCCGCAAACCACGTTCTAGAACCACCGCGATTTGCGTCGAACATCGAAGACGCTTCCAGATGTGTCGCGTTCTAACCGCGTCCTACTATAACACGAGCCAGGCCAGATATTGCGGCGCATCGGATCCATTTCGAATCGAATGCTCGTTCAGTAAGTATCGAGCATAGTAGGCGTCAAACCGTAAAGCTGACCGTCCCGATCCGCTTCATCTAGTCCCTGGTACTTCTTGAATCTATCCAGATGGACAATTTTCATCTTGCCTTTGGGGCTGCGTTGGACTCTGTACGCGACGTCGTTTATCCTTTTTACCATATTGTAAGGTCCCTCCCAAACCGGTGTTATTTCGGTGATTTGCCTTTCTTCCTCTGAGGGTTAAACAACTTTATCGTCCTTCTGGAACCCTCCCGAATTGGCCCTAAGATCATAACGAGCTTTTATCTTGACGCTAGCTAGATGCTAACTTTCCCTGACAAGACCATGGATGTTCAGTAATCTTTCTTGCAACTCGTCAACGTAGTTCTCAATGTTCGTGCTTTGGCTTGTTGGAGATCCGAACACAACATCACATGGAAGTTGAAGTTCTCGACCAAACAGAACTTTGGATGGTGACTGTCCCGTTGAGTTGTGGACTGGTGCTCTATACGCCATCAAGAAGAGCGGAATATGCTGGTCCCAATCCTTCTGATGCTGATCAACAACCTTTAGGAGATTTTGCTCTATGGTTTTATTAAATCTCTCGACCATTCCATCCGACTGAGGATGAAACGGCGTTGTTCGGGTCTTCCTAATGCCTAGCAGGTCACAGAGCCTCTGAAAGAGCTTGGACTCAAAGTTTCGTCCCTGTTCAGAGTGTAACTCCAACGACACACCAAATCTACTGAAGATATTTTCAAGGAGAATATCAGAGACTGTGCTGGCTTCTTGATTTGGAATCGCAAACACCTCAGGTCATTTGCTAAAGTAATCCATAGCAACAAGAATGTACTTGTTGCCTCTGTTGGTCTCAGGAAAAGGCCCAGCAACGTCTATGGCTAAACGTTCGAACGGCAATCTTACGTTGTACTGCTTCATAGGTCCTCGGGATTTTCTCTGTGGTCAGTGGCTAGCTGTACAAATGGAACATTGTCGACACCATGATTTCACGTCTTTGCAGTAATTCACCCAGTAAAAGCGTTGCCGGATTTTGTCCAAAGTCTTATTTACTCCAAAATGAGCACCAGTCGTTCCATTGTGCATTTCCTTCAGTACGTTGTCGACCCTTCCTCTGGGAACTAACAGCTGCTTCCTTATTTCTTTTCCATCGGCACTTTCCCAAGCTCTTTTTAGCAAGCCGCCTTCAACCACAAGCGAGTCCCACTGAGCCCAAAGTGCTTTGAACGTCAGGCCTTTGCTAGAGATTTCTTGCCATGTTGGTCTTGGCTCGCTTTGTTCCTTTCTCAACAACAATGGGCCTATGTCGCTGTCTTCTAGTTGATCCTTCCTAATTTCATCGGGACTCCATTCATCATCGGTCTTCAGCTGAACCATTCTGACGGACACAACTCCTTCACGTTGTTCCGGTTTCTGGCAATGTTTGCATTCTTCGGCGCAAAGTCTTCTTGATAGAGCATCTGCGTTATTATGCAGCTTTCCGGGTCGATGCTTGATGTTGAAATTATACTGCTGACGTTTTTCCTGGTCCCTTCTGGATGGTTGTAGGTCCCTCGTTGGAGAGCGGGACGGTATCCTTACTCGACAATCTTGTTTAATGTGTCCCGTACGTCCGCATCGATAACACTCCACTCTAGTGGTCGGGCGTGATCGTTCTAACTGTGTGAACTGACCATTTCCTGATGCTGCCATTTGTTGCAATAATTGGCCGACCATTGATTTAATTTCTTTTATTGATGTAGCAACATGATCGGCGGGCCGTACTCTCTCCTCTTGAAAAGTCACGGCTCTGATCTGTGGCTTTAAGTCATTGCACGCAGCTTCAACTTCCAGAGCTCGAACTAGTAATCGCTGCCGTTGCTCCGCAACAATATCATTCAATTGATTGCATTTGCACCGTAAAAGTTCATAAAACCGCAGTTTTCAATTAACTTTTTACTCGTGTTGTTAAGTTTTAATTTGCTGCTCTTCAAACATTTTTAATTTGGCTTATTTTCTCGTCTAGCCAATATGACCTTTCATCAAACAACTCAATATTGGTTGCAATATAATATGTTTTTATTTATTCAAGCTTCATTTTTTTATTTCTACAAGGATATTTGCTAAATTCCTCAACAGTTTTGATGCGGATAAGTAGTAAATTGCAGTTGGCTGCTAAAAATAGATTTTATTTATTCTTAGCTGAAATTTTCATCCTTTTATTAAAAAAAATCTAAATATTTATTTTTTTTTCTGTTTTCCTATTAAAAAATTAAACCATTGATACCTATCAAACTATATGAACACTTCAATTACAAACTACAATTTTCTATTTTACCCTCGAACTGTGAAGTGATAAATTCGCCTTTTCTATTTTACGATCGTTATTTGCCATACAAGATTAAACGCAACGAATGGTCCTATTCCCATTTAGATGAAACTTTCCATCTTATTCGGTCTTTTTTCTGTCTTTTAAATAATGTCTTCTTCTAATCTCATGCTTGCGCACGTTTAAAAATATATTAAACACCTTACTTCAGTCTATTAAATTATACAGCTGCTACATACAGTGTGGCCACAAAGTATGGAATAAATTCGATTAAAATTCAGGGAATTTTAATTTTTTTATTAATTACTTTGTTAAAAAAAACTGCACTTGTTTCAATTAAAAAAAATTATATGGGAAAAGTTGATTTTTAGTTAGCCAGTGGTGGCTGCGAAGCTAAGATAATTAAACTTAATGACTTGTCAATTATTATGGTAACCTTAGAGGTATTCGAGAATTAAGGTTACAGGCTAACGAATAGAGTTTGTAAGCCATAAATGATTCCAGTAGATTTAAGTTATAGAACCTGCCACATCCATTATTATTTGCCTATTAAAACCGTAACTTTTAAGAATGTATTTTAAGTTTGCATATTTAAAACAGCCATTAGAAAGATACAAATTATTTAACAACTGGCACAGCCAAATCTACCTACTTAAAAACAATATTAAAAGCAACAAGATTAAGTCATAAGTCAAAAAGTCAAAAATGTTTCCAAAATTTTTTGGTAAGTGCACCTAAAACTATTATAGTTTAAATTAATATCAGATTACCTTTAACTGACAATATAAACTGTTACATAATAGTTATTTACATTACTAGTGGGGTATGAGCATTTTTATAGTCACGAGTGGGAGTGTTGCCACGACGAGGTCGTAGACCGAGTTGTGGTGATCACACGAGTACGTTAATTTGCCATACCCCACGGGTGATGTACAACATTTTATCTACGACCATCAGAAACAGCGTAAAGTAAGAAAAAAATTCATATTTTGTGCAATGTGAACTATTTAGGAACGTCTCGTATATGCTTGCTACGGGTAGTTATTTGTTACCCTTAAATCTTGTCATCTACGCTGTACTGTTTTGGTGTTGTTGCTATGGTGGCCATTTGTTTCCACATATCACTTAAGCGACAATTTAACAGTGTCAGTCACAAATTTTTAAAAGTGCATTTCGTTATGAACATGTCTGAAGAACTTCCGTCAGATATTGAAGAAGCTGCCGCAAACGTGGTATCTGGCTTGTTGCCTGCCAAGTCAAAGGAGAAATATGAAAAAATGTATCAAAGTTATGTTTAAATTCAATAAACAATTACAGCAGAAATTTTCATTTAAAATTGTTTTATCGCACTAGTGCGATAAAATCGATTATTATCGCACTAGTGCGGTAAAATCGCTCATTACGTAACTCAAAATGAGCTATGTAATGAATGATTACCATGCTAGGAGTAGATAAAAAATATTACATTTCTGGTAATAAAAGATGTGAAATCTGTGTTATAGTTTTATGTACCACTCCAAATACTAAGTAACAGTGCAATAAACCAAAATTTATAACGCAAGTGCAACATTTGACGTCAAATCACTTAACTTAACAGTAAATCATCTAAACGCAAAATTTTTTTGTTGAAATGTTTCACCAGATGTCGTTATCGGCTAATTAAAAAGTGTACAGAGTGGATCAAATTAAATGCTCTTAATTTTAAATTGCTGGTCTTTTTTTTCGTACAGTCCAATCGTTCCAGCCCACAGTTTTGGAGATGTTTGAAAATTAGTTTTGTTTTTTTATGGGACACTCTGTATTTTATTTGCGCAGTCGAATGGTTTTTTAAGTACACATTAGTACATTTTGCTCGTCTCTGTCGACATTTTGTACATTTTCCTGCATTATATTCATCTCATGCCCTTCTAAACTAGATTATTTTGTGGGTCTGGTGCGATATAGGTGTATTTTGTTTTTTTTTTTTTTTTTTGATGACATTGATGTCAGATTGTTTAATTAACTTAGTTCTATCCAAAAAAGGGTGGATGAAGCTGTTTTTTGGAAAAAGTACCCTAAAAAAACGCTTTGAAAGTGGTCAGTTTACACCAAGTCTAGGCAGTGTTGCCAAGTCAAAATATTTAATAGCAGTAGAATATTCAGTCAAAAAACGGTAGATTAAAACAATTTCATTAATTTTACATTATTATACAGGGTGTCTTTTAATAGTCGTCAAAAATTTTAATTTTGCTATAAAAACCGTACTTCAAAAATACAGTTTTTTTATTTTTTCATTAATAATTGTTTTTTAAGTTTTGACATTAGTGACAGATATCACGTGGTTTTAAAGGATAATTTAGCTAGGCAGTCACGTGACCATGGTCAAAAATCATAAATCTTAGAAACACGTTTTATATCAAATACTGTAAGAAAACGTTTCTAAATCCTGATTTTTGCAACTTTTGAGTATGGTTTGACAGTTTTGACGTTAATGACAGTTCTCACGTGATTGTAGAACACTATTTAGCTAGACGGTGACGTGACAATTGTCAAAATAACTGCCCTAATTCTCAGAAACACGTTTTATATCAAATACTGCAAGAAAACGTTTATAAATCCTGATTTTTGCAACTTTTGAACATGGTTTGACAGTTTTGACGTTAATGACAGTTGTCACGTGATTGTAGAACACTATTTAGTTAGACAGTCACGTGACAATTGGCAAAATAACTCTCATAATTCTCAGAAACACGTTTTATATCAAATACTACAAGAAAACGTTTCAAAATCCTGATTTTTGCATATTTTGAGCATGGTTTAACAGTTTTGACGTAATTGACAGTGGTCACGTGATTTTAGAAGACTATTTAGTTAGACTATGAAGTGAAAATTGTCAAAAGAACTGTTAAATCTCATAAAATCGTCTTGTTTCGAGAACTGTTTTAAAATGTTTTCAAATTAAAATTAAAATTAAAATTTAAAATTTTGACAATTGTGACAAACATCACGTGGTTTTAGAGAATAATTTGGAGTAAGAAAATTACAGTTTAACGCATTTTTAGAATCCTTATTAAATTTCCTATTCAATAAACTGAAAAAGTAGGGTGTCCCATGACGAAAGACATCGATTGATATTGGAAAAAGTATAAATAGAAGAGTTTTGAAAATTAGGCAGGATACTGATGTGGGCATGCCCAATCTAACTAAAATATTTTCAAGATGGTTGCACTTCCGTTTATACCGGAAGTCGATCACAACTTTCTTATTTTAAATAGAACACCCTATATATTACTACATATTTGGATTCCTCACAAAATTCTGACCAACTTATGTGTACAGGGTGCTGCATTTTCGATGGTTTTACGGGGTACAGAGAAAACGGTAATAGATAGAAAAAAAGTAGCATACGTGTTCTGATCTCTTTTTCTGAGCTGAGACGACGGCGGCGCAAACTTCTTTTGTTTTAAAGCTACGGGGGGCTTTTGAAAATTGGTCATTTTGGAAGCTCCTCTGTATTTCATTTGCTATTAAAGTTATCAAAAAAGGAAAAACGGTTCCCGGTAGAAGTTTTCATGTAGAATCCAATGGCGTAGTCAGTTTTTTTCTATTGGGTTTAGTTTCTGACATATGATAGTAAGTTACATTTTTTTAAATGGAACATCCTATATATTTTTACGTCATTTAATTCTGTTGATTTTTACCTTTTCAACGGTGTATTACAACATATAAGTTTGTAGAGGTTAATCCTGTTATTTAAAAAAAAGACCTTTGCTAAGCTAAAAAATGGCCAATATCTAAAATACAATACAACAAAATCGGAAATAAAATAAACACATCAGAAAATTAAATATTTTTAATAAATCTTATTAAAAATCTGTTATAAACAGTTCTACCGTCACTTTAATAAGAAAAGTGGCCATTTCTATTATCTACTATTTTTAAGGTAGAAGTTGAAAAAACTGTTTATAAACGACATGTAACATGTTAATATGAACATAGCCAAATTTTGTTTCGACTGTGGTTATTTAGCACTTTTTTGTTAAGGAAACGCTTTTTTTCTAATTACCAAGATTAACGTTTACAAACTTATATGTTTTAATACACCGTTGAAAAAGTAAAAATCAACAGAATTAAATGAACTAAAAATATATAGGGATGTTCTATTTAAAAAAATATAACTTACTGTCATATGTCAGAAATTAAACGTAATAGAAAAAAACTGACTACGCCATTATATTCTACGTCAAAACTTCTACCGGAAACCGATTTTTCCTTTTTTGATAACTTTAATAGCAAATGAAATACAGAGGAGGTTCCAAAATGACCAATTTTCAAAAGCCCCCCGTATCTTTAAAACAAAAGAAGTTTGCGCAGCCCACTCTTCGCCAGTCATCTCAGATCGGATTCTATCTATTACCGTTTTCTCTGTACCCCGTAAAACCATCGAAAATGCAGCACCCTGTACAATGCCCTATGCCTATCTCTAGCCGTTTTCGAAATATTTGATGTTTTTCCAAAAAAGTGACAGTTGTTGCAACGCTCAACATCTTTTTGTACTATGTTAAAACCGTATTTCATTTTGCAATGAAACTTTGGGTTATTGTAAATAAAGGATCGTTTTATTAAACTGAGGGTGCGTAATGACTCATTTGTATACAGGGGTGTCAAAAAAAAATCATAAACTTGCCACTAAAAAAAATGAAAAATCTCAAGTTTTTTAAATAGAAACCCACATTTTTTATTGCGGAATCATTTTGATCATTAAAAATTACTATACGTTTCAATTTACTTGCCTATACCTAAATCCAACCCATTTCGTTTTATTTGAGAATAAATTTTTTTTTATTAGGCTGCATGGTTGGGATTAGCTGGTACTCTAGTTGGCCATGCTTTTGACACACGGTGATATTGGAGACCTGCAGAGCATGTTAATAACACTAGTTTTGAGTGTTTTAACAAGAGGATCTCAAAAAATAAAAAATTATGGAAAACTTCCATTTTAAGAAATTAATAAACAATTATTAGAATGACATTACTAATTTTGAACAGAAAAGCAGTTCTGTTTGACAACGTTGCTAAGGTTGTTAAGCACCAAACAAAATGTTCAACAATCACGCTGGTGCTGCTGGTACCAATGAAAAAAGTCATTTATGTTTAGTATAAAGAATGCCATAAGAAAGAAAATAACGTGAAATATGAGTTTTCACCCTTATTTTGGTAAAAGTAAGTTAAATAGACAATCTGACAACGATTTCATCAAAAAAGAACTAAAAATACGGTGGCACCTAAATCGCACCAGAACCTTATTTTGTTATTACTTACTTATGATCGCCATCTTGGATTTTGGCATTTTTGAAAAGCGCTAAAGAATCATTTTCAATGATGTATGTACTTGTGTTGTTTTAATGATGGTATTATTTACTTTCTACAGTGCAGAAAAACGTTTTTTTTTTTTTCAAGTTTTTATCATACATGGCTTTGGAAAATGTCGCGGATATCTTGAAGAAAAATGACAATCGACGTTTTCCCAATTTTCCAAAAAACGAGAAAAAAAAGTTTAATTTGGAAACCGGAAATAAGTTTCACATAAAACTCTCTAAAACTTTCCATATTTAACCAACCAATTTGAGACACACTGTATACATCGACATGATACTGACTTCTAGTTCAGAATTTGAGGGCTTTTTCCATCGATATCTCCTAAACGGATGCAAATATTCATTTTGACATAAAACAATAAAATTTCCAAATTTATCTTTGTACTCACCTTCTGCTAACTCAGGTCTAACTCGGTTATTGACAGATACGTCAAAATGACTGAAACTATAATTTATGTTTGTACTAATTTGTAAAGAATTTCTAAAAACACATTTTTCTGGACGACCCGCCACTGTTTGTAAACTATGTTTCAAAATGATTCAGTTTTATAATTAGACCAAAATTTTCAATTAAAAGTTTTCTAATTTGTTGTTATGTGGGTGTAGAGAGAAGAATTCTTAGCAGTAATTTTCGGCATATCTTTGATTGGCTCACAGTTCAGTCCGATAAAGCAATAAATCACATTTAATTAAAGACTGTTTATACTAAATTCATACGTTATTTTTTTTGTATAAATAATGAGATATAGTTGTTTGTAATCCATCTTGAGAAGCTTCAATTATTAATTATGTTAATTCACGTATCTTAACAGTTGTGAACGAGGTTGAACATGATTTTTTTACTATTTGTTTTTTTAAAAAATGTTTTTATTATACAGGGCGTTCCAAACTTAGCTAGTTTACATTGTGATCAAGGAAACCATAGGTCGGCTCGCAGAGGCAATTTTAAACTAAAAAATTTTTTTGGTTTCCAACTAAAAATCGAAAAATGTTGGTTTTTATTGGTCGAATACTCACGTGATATTGATAGTGTCTGGCTAACAGCAAATAACTGGACATATTCCCCTGATTGTTAGTGGGAGATTTTTTTCCCTTAACTTATAACGCTAAGTAACAAAATTTGAGCCATGTCTGGTCCCATCGACAAAAAATGTTTTCCCAAGCTCCGTGGGTCCCAAATAATAGGAAAGACCAGAAATCCAAAAAAGAATAATGATGTCAAAACTATAGTGCTGAATGTAATGGAAAACTGAATGTAACTCACATTCTAATCGCTCTAGAACATTGATTTTTTAATAGAGACTGAGTATAGAAAAGATAAATCAGACTTTTTTGATTTTTATTAAGATATGGCAGTTATTTAGGATAAGTTTATTAAAAGGCTTGGCTTTCCTTGCCCCCCTGATCCTCCGCCACTGTATATAAATAAAACTATTCCAGTTTTAAATCTCGTCTAGTCATCCATAACATTTCGAAGGTCTTCTCATTTACACCGTTAATAGTTTAACGAACAAATTGACCTGATTTACATGTCAATGGTTTTTTTCAGACTGACAACACCGCAAACTGCATTAGCATCAGCATGAAAGATCACATTTACTCAGCAGAATCGAAGGTGGAAGATCATAGAAGACTGGACGATTGGATTACCCCCACCACTTCCGATATCAACCCTCCACAAAATGCTTCTTCAAATGGATCGGCGGCGTTGCCACTTTATATGGTTTTCAATGACGGTCATCGATTATCTATTGCAGTGTATAGTGTACTGATGGTGTTTTCCACGATTGCCAATATTACGATTTTAGTGTTGTTAGTGAAACGGAAAAGACAACAGCCCAGTAGAATTAATACGATGCTGATGCATTTGGCGATTGCTGACTTACTGGTAAGTTCCACTTATAGTGACAGTCAAATCAAATTGGGTAGACGTCATAAAAATTTGCATTGTTGCCAAAAGTACTGCCGCTATTTTGGAGTAGTTGCTTTAGTGTGCAGGGTGACCACTTTTCGTTAATTTTAGTTCTGTTCGCAGAGATAATCCCTGACTGTTTTCCAGCTCAGAGACAGTAATTGTCAAGTTTTATTGGTTGAATTCTCACGTGACTATGACGTTTTCTGACTTTTTGGCAATGGATGTAACTATTTCTCTGATTACTAGTTTCTCTGCGAACAGACCTTATACGGGGCACAAGAAAATAGAGATAATTTTAGAAAATTTGACTAATTCAATTCTTCGAGATGTCTCTGCTGTCATTCAAGTTAATAAGACACTGAAAACCACTTGTAAGCTTGTTTAAAAAAGCTTTTAATTTTCAAGTTGTTAACGTAAATCACTTCCTTTCTTATGGACTATATCTATCTATATCCTCATTTTTTAGTATCAGATTTTGAAATCCCTTTTTATTCCGAATTCAATGAGGTAGAACACTTTATGGTTTAAAAAGGTTTTAATCTGTTATTTCATTTTAATATAGAAATGTCCCATTACAGATCTGAAAATTTTAGGAAAACCTGAAATTTGTTTGTTAAATATTGCTTATGACAATATGTAGTTAAATTTATTTGGTTGGTTATTATGAATTGAAAGTTGAAAATAAGACAAGAAATTAGTTGTTCTCCAATACCAGAAATAAAAAAATATACAAAAAAATAAACAAAAGTTAGAAAACTTTAGTTTAAAGAACTTTTGGTCAAATTATTTTTGTGGGCAAAATTTGGATATTGGATTTGGATTGTTATTTGAACATAGTTAGTAACAGGTTTTCCAACTTCCACCTTAAAAACAGTAGAAAATAGAAATGGCCACTTTTCTTATCAAAGTGAAGGTAGAACTGTTTGTAACTTAGATTTTTAATAAGATTTATTAAAAATATTTAATTTTCTGATGTGTTAGTTTATATGATTTCCGATTTTGTTTGGTATTTTAGATATTGGCTTTTTTTTAGCTTAGCAAAGGTCTTTTTTTAAAATAACAGGATTAACCTCTACAAACTTATATGTTGTAATACACCGTTGAAAAGGTAAAAATCAACAGAATTAAATGACGTAAAAATATATAGGATGTTCCATTTAAAAAAATGTAACTTACTGTCATATGTCAGAAACTAAACGGAATAGAAAAAAACTGACTACGCCATTGGATTCTACATAAAAACTTCTACCGGGAACCGATCTTCCTTTTTTGACAACTTTAAGAGCAACTGAAATACTGAAGAGGTTCAAAAATTACCAATTTTCGAAAACACCCCGTATCTTTGAAACAAAAGAAGGTTGCGCCGCCCACTTTTCGCCAGTCATCTCAGCTCAGAAAAAGAGATCAGAACACGTATGCTACTTTTTTTCTATCTATTACCGTTTTCTCTGTACCCCGTAAAACCATCGAATTTGCACCACCCTGTACATATTTGCACATTATTAAGGACAAAGCCCATTTAATTTGTGAAAATAAGAAGGAAACACGACATTTAGCAACTTTTTTTCTTCAGCTAGCAATTATCTCTCTTAAGTATTCACGTCAGCACATCCTATTCCTTTAGAATTTGCCAATCGCCATTTGATTAACCGAATCAAATTAAACATTTTAAGCACCTATAATTGCGTTTAATATCGATTAGAGAAGACGAGATAAACGTTAAGTGATTCTTCAGCCTTTGTTCCTTCGTAGACTCGTTGAACTTGAAGATACATAGTTAAATTTGAATAAAATTACTGTGACTTCCATATAAACGAGGCTTTTCATTCACGTCAAAAGCAGAAAGTCCATTTTATAATCCACCTTTTGTCTTTCTATATCTGTTAGGATGTTTCATTAAATTGCATCCTTCATTCTAATAGCCCTATAGAGGATGAGTTTGTTAATACATTTCAGTTAGGAAAATCAAAGGAAAGGAAATCTAACATATTTCAATATTTGTTTATGTATTATTAGTTATTCTGAAATACTCATTTTGTGTGGTAAGGACTCCAGGTATATTAAGTATTTTTCAGGAATTTGACGTATGCATTTAAATGTTTGATTATGCGTGCGGAATAAGATATATTAGTCAGGTAAATGTATTTTGAAACAACTCACCCTGTATAGGAGAACGAGGTGTGACGTGTTATTTAATTTGGCATTTAGTGACGGCATCACACATATCAATAGAAAATGATCGGAACAGGATAATCGAAACAAAATGGGAGAAACGTAATTTCAGGATTAGTAGAAATGGAGAATCGATAAGGGAAACCGCTCGTTGGCAGATTATTGGGAATACGTTTTGCTATCTAACACCTGCCGTAAATAATCTATCTTCTGAATTGCTTTTCTATAATTTACTAAGTAGTTACAGTTATACCCAAAATCAGACAAATTTGCGATGACGTTACAAATTTCTAGAGTTTGTGCCAGCAAAGAGAGCAAATTTTACTTGCTGCAGTGAATATCTTGCAAATTTGAAGCCTCTTATAAGTGTGAATATGCTTTAAATGTTGGTCAATTAGCCGGAACAATCATTTGTAAATACATTCATGTTTTTGTTATTGATTCCTCTTTTACAAACTGACATAAAAAAAGTTTGAGAACAATCACGTGACGTTTTAAGCAGACGAATGGTTAACTTTATTATTAAATAATGTGCCTTAAATTTGAAACACCTTATACAGGGTTTAACTAAGACTTTATCAACTATAGCTTCTGAGATAGCAATGCTAATGGGTTCAACAACAATAATAAAATGAATAAAATAAAATAAATTTTTCTGGAAAATATTTTTATTTCAAAAACTTCTGAAAGTTTCCTAACCTAACAAATCCTTTCTAACAAATGCCCTTTACTACAAACTCCTAACCCAAACAACCCTAAACTTTCAAGATGAGAAAATCATTCAACCAGGGTCAGTTTGTAGTGTGTAAACTGCAAGTTTCTTGGTTTGCAGATTGTTTATTATTCTTGAGGGTCTTAAGTTTAAGTCTTAAGGGTTGTTTGAATTAACCATCTTTGATGCAGTTGACTTTTTTCTTTAAACAAAGGAAATTTGTTCCTTAAAGGGAATTAAGTTCACGAACTGAAACTTGGGAATTAGTTTCTAAGACTTATTTTTACGAAACGAAAAAGTGTGTGATCTCAAAGTCTTTTGTGAATTATGTCGTCTAGACAGTTTAAATCTAAGAAAGACATTTGAAACTTCTTTTATACTCTTATATTTGACTTCCTAAGTTTTTTTTAATAAAGTCAACTCAAATTCAGTCCAGTTAGCATCACTTAAGTATATGAATTCAATTCTTGCTAAATAAGTTACATCATTACATCCTTATAATGTTATTAATTACTGATTTGTCACAATATTAGTTTTGATAAGCAGGATTAATGCTTTATTAGTAAATATGTTTTTAAAGTATTTTGTGATAATATTTATTTTTTTAGTCGTATTTTTGTAAATAGAAAAGGCAGTTTAGTGCTCACAAAAATCCCAAAAAAATTATCAATAGAACACACAACTTACAGTCTCTGTTATAACAAATTTGTCTTATAATCAATAGAACCATCATAAAATGCCATAAAGTTACAGGGTGTTGGCACGTTAAAATTTCCAAGAATATCTGTTCAGTGTATTTCAAACATTTTAGATTATTAATCACCCTCTAATGCGGTTAAATAAACATTAATTTCTGGTTCGCAATTAATTTGGTTTATCTAAAGGCGGAACTGTCCTAATCTCTCTTATTGTTTATTTTTTTTTGATAAATGCAGAAGGCAAACGTTGATTTGCAAGGTTAATCACCATTCAAAATTATCGCTAACGTGATTTGTTTTTCTTTTAGAAATAATCGGAATTTTGCCATTTTACAGTTTTTTCCGTCGTTTAAAATTGTAAAAACAAGTTGGGATTATGCAATACTATTGTAAAAAGGTTATCCGAGAATAGTTGTTGTTTGTAACGGCAAAAAATACATATTTTTTTTTTTGTTGAACAATTAGCTATTATTTTAAAGATTCCAACTTTGTCCGTTGAAACATCCGGTACAAAGAGAAAATCATTGGAAATAGATAAATTTTAATACTGTTTTTGCTTTTTAAATGGCAAAAATGCAATTTTCAAACAAATCTAACCCAACAAAGAGCTTTTTACTTTGAGTTTTATATGGACGTAAAGGAACATTTTCAAGGTTCAACGAATATTTTACAAACATTAAAGGATCCTCTGATGCGAAAACTTACTTAAGCCAAAATAATTCCATTATTTTTATTGTGTATAAATTATTTAACGTAAAATTCCTGATAAAAATTCACACTTTGTGGTCCTTGGAGCTAATCGTTATGTACTTTATAATCCTCATTGAAAGTTTAAACAAACTTTTGAATTAGTAATTCGACTTTAAATTTTAATACTTTCTAATGCTATTTTAGTTTTTGCATACAAAAAAGTTATTCTGTTATCACTACCGGCAACATGCAATTTGTTTACTTTAAAGATTTTAAGCTTCAAAACAGTTTATTTGAACACCAAAGCCATTTTTTTTGTTAAAAGATCACACATTAGATGAATTAAGCACAAAAGTACAAAAATAAATAAATTTAGTTACTTATTTTTTTGTAAAAGCACTTATTTAAAAGATGAGGGGGCATGTAAAGTGTTTTTTAAGCACGTTTTGCATTGGAATATCTCAGAAACGAAGAGAGCTAGAGAGGTAAGATTAATTGATTGTAAACTGAAAACCAATAAACTTGTATGACGTCAGTAATTTCAGCCAAAGTAATGCATAAAACTTCAATTACATGAAAATCAAGGTGATTTGAGGGTTTTTGCTATCTAATATCATAAAAAATACTACAAAATCATGTAAAGTCAGGGAGAAAAGTGATGTTTGAAATGTTTGATCTGCCAGAAACAGAGTTCGACAGTCAAGAACGAAACTGCCTGTAAAGCCCACTTAAAGTGAGAAAATTACTATTTTAAGCACATTTTTGGAATCTCCATTAAATTACCTATTTAATTACATAAAAAAACACTACAAAATCATGTAAAGACAGGGAGAAAAGTGGTGTCAAAGTTTGATTTGCCAAAAACACAGTTTGACAGTCAAGAACATTATCGCCTGTAAAGCCCACTTAAAGTGAGAAAATGACTATTTTAAGCACATTTTTGGAATCTTCATTAAATTTTCTATCTAATGACATAAAAAAACAAAACAAAACTATGTAAAGTCAGAGAGAAAAGTGGTGTAAAAATTTCATCTACCAGAAACACAGTTCGACAGTCAAGAACAAAATTGCCTGTAAAGCCGACTTAAAGTGAGAAAATGAATATTTTAAGCACATTTTTGAAATCTTCATTAAATTTTCTATCTAATGACATAAGAAAACAAAACAAAACCATGTAAAGTCAGAGAGAAAAGTGGTGTCAAAGTTTGATCTGCCAAAAACACAGTTTGACAGTCAAGAACATTATCGCCTGTAAAGCCCACTTAAAGTTAGAAAATGACTATTTTAAGCACATTTTTGGAATCTTCATTAAATTTCCTATCTAATGACATAAAAAGACACTACACAATCATGTAAAATTAGAGAGAAAAGTGGTGTCAAAATTTGATTTACCAGGAACACAGTTCGACAGTCAAGAACAAAATTGCCTGTAAAGGCCACTTCAAGTGAGAAAATGACTATTTTAAGCACATTTTTGGAATCTTCATTAAATTTCCTATCTAATGACATAAAAAGACACTACACAATCATGTAAAATTAGAGAGAAAAGTGGTGTCAAAATTTGATTTACCAGGAACACAGTTCGACAGTCAAGAACAAAATTGCCTGTAAAGGCCACTTCAAGTGAGAAAATGACTATTTTAAGCACATTTTTGGAATCTTCATTAAATTTCCTATCTAATGACATAAAAAGACACTACACAATCATGTAAAATTAGAGAGAAAAGTGGTGTCAAAATTTGATTTACCAGGAACACAGTTCGACAGTCAAGAACAAAATCGCCTGTAAAGCCCACTTCAAGTGAGAAAATTCCCTGGAAATCTATACACAAATTGAAGAAAACTAAAGCTTTAACATTACATTGATGTACTTATTTCTAGCTAGATTTCTTGATTTTATAACACTCTGATCTAAAATGTATAATATTTACAGGTTACCTTCTTTATGATGCCCATGGAAATAGCATGGGCCTATACAGTTCAATGGTTAGCAGGCGACATAATGTGCAGATTAATGAGCTTTACTCGGATATTTGGATTGTATCTGTCAGGTTTTGTGCTATGTTGCATCAGCATTGACCGGTAAGCTTATCATTTTATTTTAAAAATTACTATAAGTTTTATATTTTAAATCATTTTGAATAAGTATTTTCAAAAAGTATGGTTTATTGTTACAAAAGGACTTTTTAATTTATTTCTTGTTATATCTTGCCTAACCTAACCTAACCTAACAGGTGTATAGTATTCTTAATTTCGTGTTAACCTTTATAATAGTTAGATTGTTTAAGTTCTTGAACGTCTTACTTCAGCTGTTTGTGAAGAATCATGATATGAAAGGTGACAGAGACTTATTATATAAGTCTTGAATACTTGTGAATCTGCTGGAATCCAGAATCTATCGAAGGGTATCAATTTTAAAACTTCCATTGCAAATATCTCTGAAATAAACAAATAATTTAATTTAATACAAAGTCAAACAAAAAAATCTAATTCAAATAACCTAAACTGTGTTTGTATCAAATGTTATTTTAAATACTTTGCGCTAAAAAAAGATAGTAATATTTATTGCTCTAAATAGTAAAAGTAGTATATCAGGTTTCACTAAATAAAATATAGTGTGATTCAAAATAAAAAAGGGAAACAATTTTCTTTTTCATCCGATTTCATAGCTGACAGAGTATGGTTGAAAGAATTCAGATAGTTAATATTTATGTTTTTGAAAAACTTTTCATCGTCATAAAAAAGTTTTTTATATTCTCTGGCTAGTTACGAAAAGTGTTTTTTGTTTTGACTTTTCAGATACTACGCAGTATTAAAACCGTTGGATTTCATCGATCTCGACAGAAGGGAAAAGTATATGCTGTTATTTGCCTGGATTGGGGCAGCTTTATGCAGTGTCCCACAGGTAAGCTTCCATTAAATATTCACATTTTGAAATTTTACTATGATAGTTTTTGCGAAATCTACAAAATGTTTTTTTTTCTTTAATTTTATTCAGCCTTCAACATGTTTCGGGCCTATAAAAGAACCCATCTTCAGGAGCATACATTAGAGGGTAACTTATAGTTAATTGTCTTTGTCAAAAGGCCAGGTATCACAAAAGCCTAAATATTAGGTAATTAAAAATTATTCTGAAGAAAACATTTTGGAAACATTTTAAAAACTAGATTGACTCAAGATACATACTTATTAAAGTTAAAAATAAGAATTTTTCATACATTTCTATCGCAAAATCAAGTTGGAGGCGATGCAGGAAACAAATTAAAAGTAGAATTCCTGATGCTTTAAACTTTTTAAGAAAGACATTTAACTACAAGTTATCATCTAATGTAAGCTCCTGAAGATGGGTTTTTTATAGGCCCAAAACATGTTGTTGAAAATAAATATGTTCAGTATCGGGAAGTAGCTATTTTGTCAGCCCCTTTGAAAAAACAATTTTTTTTCTTCAAAGTTCTACGATTCACCGTTCAGTCAAAAAACCTAGGGTCACCCTGTATGTTATAAGCAAAACTTTTAGTATACATTTACAATATACCACTAAATAGAAACTGGGTTAATTAATGAAGCTAAAAATACACCTTTTCTCAAAAGATGTGTATTTTTAACCGAGTTTTTTTTAAGGAAAAGAGGACACCAAAACGTAATGGAAGATCCGAAAACTTTGGCGACGCACCTTTTCCATTAAAGCCACGACTTTTAAGACTGAAAAGTATATACGTTACCTCTAAATAGGATCTCCCTTAAGTATACATTAAAACTTATTCGCTTTGAGGAGTTGTGCTCAAAGATGGCACGGTTTACACTGTATTTTTTTGTATCCATTAAAAAACCAAAAGGTTATATTTCATTAAACAAATAGTCCATAGCAAATAATATTAAAAAGTACTCAATCTTCTGATATTAACGATGTTTCATTATTTCTTTCGAAAGGGACAACAAAAAGATCTCTGCAAAATAATACATGGGAGTTTCTTGACAGTTAAAAGTTCGGTTATACTTTTTTTGCTAGGAACTATCTGGAAGTTATGAAAGGAACTTTTATGTCCAAAAATTATTGGAAGAGTTGCCTATACAGTGATGTAGACAGTGACGTAGCAAAGTTTTTACAGATTTCCCAAAATGACTAGAAATATCAAGCTGAAATTTGCAAGACGGTTAGTACCCATCAGCTATAATGTTTTGATACAAATTTACACACCTTAAGAACTCGGTTGTCTTGACCAATAAGTCAAGCTATTTTATGACTGAAATATGAAAGTTATCCGGGCTGGTGGTCCAATGGAATTTCTTCCTGACGTTTCATTCATATCAACAACTGACTACGAACGGAAAATCGAAACCCTTCTGGATCCCATAACCTACAAGAAGTTGTCACGTGACCCAACAGCTCGAATACTTAGGACCAACGACTGAAAGATTCCACGACTGTCGCTGCTGAAGATATCTCGAAACTCAAGAGGTCAGATGCCCTTCCACCCAGGCTTTATGATTTACCTAAAATACCCAAGCCGGATGTACCTCTGTGACCCATAGTTAGTGCCCTAGGAAGCCCTACGTATGAGATAGCAAAGTACCTTACAACACCCCTTCAACCAAACATAGGAAAACGAACAGCTTCATAAAAGACTCAGCACATTTTGTGGACGAATTGCATGCCTTAACTTTATCTTCAGGTGACGTCCTTGTGAGTTTTGATGTTGTTGCTTTATTCACTCATTAAAACGGTTATGGAGCAGATAGAACAAGAATTTCCACTAGACCTCACCAAATGGTTCAGACACTGCCTAACCACCACTTACTTCCAATGGCAGAGTGAATTCTTCGAACAGAATGATGGTATTGCAAGGGGCAGCCCTCTCAGTCCGATAATAGCAAACTATTTTATGGAAACATTCGAAGTAAATGCTCTGGCCACCGCTCCAAAGAAACCAAAGTGCTGGTTTCGATATGTTGACGATACCTTTGTAGTTTAGACCCACGGTGAAGACGAACTGCAGCAATTCTTGGTACATCTAAACTCCATTAATAATCCAAGAATTCAATAGCCTTTCCTGGATGTAATGGTGGCAAGGAAACCTAATGGAACACACGGTGTATCGAAAACCAACACACACGGACTGGCCGTTATTTCAATAGTGAATCTAATCATCACCCTAGCCAAAAAAGAGGAGTGATCAAAACCCTATCGGAGCGGACAAGAATGATTTGCGAACCATCAGAGTTAGAAAAGGAGCTTAAACATCTGGAAAGGGTTGAAGATCGCTCTGATGTTGCTCTGCTGAGATCGTCTGGATGTTGAAGAGAAAGTTGGTTGGACTTGCTTACCATGCATACACAATGTCACGGATAGGATTGGAAGGATTTTAGAGAAGCACAAGGTCAAGACCGTCTTTAAACCAACCTGCACGATTCAACAGAGTCTCAGATCGGCCAAGAACAAACGAGATCCTTCTCATCTTCTTCGTGCAGCTGTGGATCCGTATAAATTGGAACGACTAAACGTAGTGTCAACACGAGAATAGAGAAATTGCAGACTGGGACAGACCGAGAAATCAGCGGTGACAAAACATGCACTTTCCAGAAGTTTTGAAGAGGTGGAGGTTTTGGATCGATCACAACGTTACGATCCTAGATTAACTAGAGAATCCATTGAGATCTTTAAGCACGAGAACATCACCAACAGAAAGGATCACTGTCATCGCCTTTGATAATGTCCACCGCAGTTGTGAATTCCTTCACGTCAGGAAGAAATTCCATTGGACCACGGCTTATAAGCCCGGATAACTTTCATATTTCGGTTTTGACCGGCCGTGAAAGCCTTCATACTTCATAGTCTGATATGGCTATTGATTGGTAGTGCAGAGATCCTTCAGAAACCGAATATGGATGGGATGTAGTCATTAGAGGGCGTCAAACCTGGAATAACATTTTGACGTTTTTTGCCAATATCTCGAAAACGAAAGGTGTAAGTTTTCAATCAAACACAACAAACAAACAGGTTGGAAACGTTTCAGAATTTAGAGTAAAAATGATTTCTTTTTTCGTTAAATTCTATCGTTTATTGTATAAATACATAATACCTTTCGGCTTGAGTCAACATATAATAGATAAGTGCAGGAGTAATAGTTTCCTATAGTATAAGAAAACTCTGTGATGTTAAATTCAAGGCTTGTTTTACAGTTCGCTATTTTTCCTTTTAAGAATACGACAACTTTCGATCTATGAAGCAAATGTCAAGAAAAGCTGAAACACTTTTACAATCTTTACTTTACAAAAACTCAACAGACACTTTGCTTCTATTTGATCGGTATAAAAACTGCAATTTCAGTAAAGTGAATGTGTTTTTCATATAATGTTGTTTATTTCTTTTTTGTTAAATAATATGGCAAAAATAAATGTAGAAATTGCTAAACTGTGTTGCCAAGTGGCTAATCCTACCAAATTACGAGTATATAACAGAGGTTAATTAATTATTAATAGTTAAAGGAATTTTCACCTAAAATAGCTTTGGAAAAACAAATGGTACCTACATAATATTGTTGTGAGAAATTACACAACAACGTTAAAGTAAAAACTGATTAGTTAAGATATTAATTTAGTTTAAATGGTAATAATTCTTCTTAAAATCTCAACACTTTTTACTATTTCACTTTCCAAAAAGAAACAAGGCCTTTACAGTGTTTTTTTGTGAAAAATTGTATAGACTATAGAATTAATAATAATTAATTAGATTTATTGAACTTGGTTTAATTAAAAATTTTTGCTCCGTAGTTTATCCAAAGTTATTTCAAGCAAAAACAACAATAGTTTAAAGAGGATTTATTTAATTGCCCTGTAAAAGAAAACGTAATTTTTCTTTTGTTTTTAGACTGATTAAATCGAAAACAATTTAATGTTTTCGCTACTAATTAATACTATTTTATTTGAATCGTCTGATTTAGATAGTGATCTGGATTTCTGGATGATGTTTGATTTCTGGAACTTTTAAATCCAAATCGAAATGAGAATAAGGCTGAATTTTATGGAGACTTTGATTAAGACAACCTATTTGAAGAAGAATGTAATATTCCATTACCAGTCCAGAAAAAGGGGTTTTCCCGTGCGTGCGTGACATTCATGCGAGAACGGGAAAAACTTTTTCGGAATGAACGATACTTTTCATTATCAGACTCTAAAAAACGTTTACATCGCTTTCAAAGATGTTATTAGGTTAATACCTTTACATTGATAGTGATAATATAGTTATTGTTGTTATAAAATTCATGCAGGTAGTTGTCGTATTATGCGATGAGCCAAAATCTTCTAATGTTGCACAGTGGGCTATTGTGGCAATCTAATTTGGACATAATGTTGGAATTTCTGGTTTTGAAATTAGTCAGTAATATTAATTATAGTTAATATTAGTAATTATTATTCTTCAAGATTTATCTGTGTCAATAAGGCTCATTTATACATAATATTTAACTCACTTTGTTGGAGATACCACAGTTTGCAACAGTAACAAGCTTTTAGACTGTTCTAAAAGCTTTTGGAAGCTTCTAAGCTGTTTCAGGAGCATTTGGAAGGTTTTTAGGACAGTTTAAAGAGAATATTGAAGGTTCTGGAATGCTTTAGGGGCAATTGGAAATCCTAGACCATTCTAGAAGTTATTTAATGCTTTTAAACTGCTCTAATATCATATGGAAGCTTTAGACTCATCCAAAATCTTTTGGTAAGCTCCACTTTCTGTATGCTGCTTCAGTAGCATTTGGAAGCTTCTAGGCACTCTTTTAAAAGCTTTTGGAGTATCTATAATGTTTTAGAAGCTCCTGCAATCATTTTGTACAACTTTAGGAGTATTTGGAAGGTTTTTCGACAGTTTAAAGTACGTATCTCAGACGGTTCGAGAAATTGTTTAAAGCTGTTAACTGCTCTAGAATCATATGGAAGCAGTTGGACTGTTTTGAAAGCTTCTAGACCAGTTGAAGCTTCCATAAGCTTTTGGAAGCTACTTCAGAAGCATTCAGAAGCTTCTAGACACACTAGTTTTAGAAGCATTTAGATTATCTATAGTGTTTTAGAAGCTACGGAAATCTTTTTAAACTACTTTAGGTTCAGTGTTTGGAAAGTTTTTGGACAGGTTTTGGATATTGAAGGTTATGGGTTGCTTTAGAGGCATTTGGAAACTTAGTCAGCTTTAGAAACAATTATTAAAAACCATTAAACTGCTCTAGAACCATATGGTAGGATAGACTGTTCTAGCAATTTTTGAAAACTTCTGTTTTGAAGGGTTTTAGACTACTTTAGAGGCATTTTGAACTTGTTCTTGAGCTTTTTTGGTCCTTATTACCATTTATAATTGCCCAATGAATATTTTTTCTTTTTAGGTTATTGTTTTCCACGAAGAAACTCATCCAAATTTCACCTGGTACAAACAGTGTGTCACCTACCACTCATTTGCTAACGATTTTCAAGAGAAAGTCTACAATGTATCTGGAATGGTGTTTATGTATGCTTTTCCGTTGTCGGTCATCATATTTTCTTACGCTTCGATCCTTTTGGAAATATACCGAAGAACTCGAAATCCTGGTGTTGGTAAGACTTTTCATTGTACAATAGTGTCCCATTGAAAAACTGGAAAAACTTTAAGCAAACGCTAAAAGACATTAGATAAAATCATTTGAAGTAAAATTTATACAGGGTGAAAAAACATCTTTCACCTTAAAACTAGAAGTGTACATACAGGGTTTTTCACTAGGGAGCGACCAACCTTCCTGTACCAAAATATTCCTAACCTTAAAATAAAAGTTGCTATATTTATGAGATACCCTGTATAAAATTGCTACCTAATTTCTTGACTGGTTCGGTGAAATAAATACGGTGGAAATATGATATAAATAAGAGCTTTTTGTAAGAGCTTACAGTGAATATTATACTGCAAATCTAGTCTGGTTTCACTCATTTTGGCTATTTATTGCCTCTTTAATACAAAACAGATACACCAATTATTCCCTCTGATTAATACGCCACAAATTTTCCAAAACTAGTATAAATTAAAAAATATCTCAATTTTTCATATCTATCACACTCTTTTCCACCCCGACCATATTCCAGCTAAAGTGACATGTGTCAGTCCAATCAGGTGTCACGTAATTTGACAGTTACAAGATGTCAACTGACATAACATTCATTTTGACACATGTAATAAATTTTTCTGATTTTTCATTAATAAATTGAAATCTCTATACCTTGTATTTATAACAAACTATAAGATTAGTCTTCGATGTAGATAATCTTAGTAAATGGTACGGGAAACCTGGCCCACCTTGTACGAATGATCTAGTAAAACTGTACTGTAATGGAAATTAAATTTAAAAATTTTCCTACAACATAAACTAACACAATGTGAAATTGTCATCGAAATGTATTTTCCGGGGCAGTCAATCGGGAGAAAATTACATTTTTCCACTCGTCGAATCGTAAATAGAATCACCCCATTTTTCATTCAACAATAAAACGCTTTTCGCTGAGTTATTTTTGACCGCGCCAATGGAAAAAAAACATTATATTTTCTTTGATTGACATGAAGAATTTAAATGGAAATCTATTTTATAAAATGGTTGAAGTTAGTACTGATATATTTCATTAGGAAATGAGGCTCCAAAACTCAGATACTCCCCTATCAGATAACTCACTCTTTTTTAAACAGCTTGATGTCTGAATTATGTATTTTCTTCTTATATTCACATCGGACCTTTTCTATCTTGTCAAATTGAATAGTGTAGAAAATATTAAAATTTATGATACACATGGTGTTCCTTTAGGGCAACAATTTATACGAACTTTTACTTAAATTTTAACGGAACTGTTTTAAATGTTGTTTTTTTCTTTTGACAGCTGACAGTGTCACAAGGTCCAGTTTGGCGTTTCTTGGGAAAGCTAAAGTGAGAACACTCAAGATGACGATTATCATTGTATTTGTATTCTTCGTGTGCTGGACTCCTTATCACGTAATGTGCGTTTGGTGAGTATATTTTTTCTTATTTATACAGGGTGTCACAAATTCTTGTGTAATAAGAAATACCAGAGTTGGTGAACTTGAGATGTCCGAAAATACCGAGATTTAGAAAAATTTCAACAAACAGTATACGACACTTTACTATTGCCATTTTTCCTCCACCACAATGTGGCAATATCATATTTGAAATCCGACTGATGTGATATATGAGAATAATACTTTGAAGGTCTGTATATTTTTATAATTTGGTCTTTTAAATTACTAATATTGGTAATCTAGCAATTTTACACTATTTACATGTCATTTTAGTAGTCTAAATTTACTAGAATGACCTTCTAGAAACATTTTAAAATTAAGCTGAGCTTGACATTTGTAAAATCGGTACAATTCTGAAATTAGACTTTTAAGGCGAAAAACTTCTGAAATATTCCAGTAAAAAAGTGAAAGGTATGTCGGACTTCAAATATGACGTTGTCATGTATTAGAGGGAAAACGATAAAATGTTAAGCTCTAAATAATTATCTTACATCAACAAAAAACATATAACTTTTGTTATTTTTGCAAAATTGCATACCATATGATAGATCACAATAATTAAAATGTTGATCTCGATGTTGATGATATTCAGTGTGATATTGTCACGTTGTGAAGGAGAAAAACTGTCAATATAAAAGTGTCGTTTATTTTCAGATATCTCATCGAATAAATAAAGAAATAATAACCAATTTTTCAAATCTTTCTTTTTTTTTGGATAAAAAATAATTTTTTGAATTTTAAACGGCATATTATTAAACTCCAAACTGCGCAATTTGGGATACTTTAACAAACTCTGAATCTCGTACACACGAATTTGTGGCACCCTGTATGACGTCTTTTTACAAATGTATACTAATATTGATATATCTAATCGTGAGGACATTTTTGATTATTTATTTCTATATTGTACGTATTAAAAAGAAAGAATTATTAACAAGGAGAGTTTATTAAAAATGACTAAAAATTCAGTTTCTAAATTACAAAAAAGTCAACCACTGAACGACTTTTAACAAAGCTTTCCAGACGATTTCGTTCCTTTTCAACAATAACAAGTAAAAAGCAATTTTAAGATGGGTATTTACATTTATTTAGCGGAACACTATAAAAACAACTGTTACATTTTTTTTCCTCCGGGAAATTTTATTTTTTTATGGAGATGAATGTTTTAATTGCAGAATTGTAAATTCCATTTCCAAATTAAAATAATAGCAAAACGACAGGGAAACGTGCCGCAAGGCATAACGTTAAATAATTTGGTTAAAAACTTTTAACAAATCAGTCCTTCAACATTGATTACAGTGACCTAACATCAAGGGTTAAACACTTTAAGACATAAGAGAAAAAGGCAAAAAAACGAACGCAGCATAATAAAGCCTTGGAAAAAAATGAAATTTACAAATCACGAACTTCTGATAATAAACAGAGATAAATATTCTTGGAAATCACGGTCATTCGTTGGTTTCAAACTAACGAGGTGCTGACTGAAAGAAAAAAAAAACATACATCAAGTCAACTAACGAAGCTATTCTTTTGTCAATTCTGTCAACCCCGACCTAGTGCATTTACAAATAAAAAAACAATAATAGCCTTGAAATTTACTATCTGTTATTATTTTAGTAAATCCATAAGACAACGATTTGCAATAATTATACGTAATGTTTACCTTACTTTAAGGTGGCAAAATTGCCTAAAATATAGTGTGTCCAAGAAAGAGCCACTATGGGAATCTTTGGTTAAATCGAACAATAGTTGTGTAATCATGGCTTTAATAATATGACATTTTGAAGACGTCGTATATACTGGGTGATTCCAAAGTTGGGGCTTTCCTTTCACCTGCGAATAGGACTTCAAAAAATAAGGTTCAAGGTTAAATACAATTTTTTCGAAATGTGAACAATAACGAAGATACAGGGTGTCAAAGTTTTACTGAAAAAACAAAAGTAAAAAAATTACTTTAACTTAATTTTAACTAACTGACAGGTTATTTCCTATCAACACACATTAACAAAAATGTTTCTTTTATTTTCTAACTTTTTCAGTTTTTGAGAAATTTCAATTCGAAAATTGTGTCACTTTTTGTGAGTTTGCAGCGTTGTTGCTAAGTTTGAAGCCCTGTGAAGCTGTAATTTGCACTCCAATCTAGATTTTTTAAATATCATTAGAAAGAGGATAAAAAATGTTACAAAATGTCCGTTGAGCGAATTTTCTAACTTTTTCAGTTTTTGAGGAAATTTCAATTCGAAAATTGTCACTTTTTGTGAGTTTGCAGCGTTGTTGCTAAGTTTGAAGCGTTGTGAAGCTGTAATTTGCACTCCAATCTAGATTTTTTATATATCAATAGAAAGAGGATGAAAAATGCTACAAAATGTCGGTTGAGCGAATTTTCTAACTTTTTCAGTTTTTGAGAAATTTCAATTCGAAAATTGTGTCACTTTTTGTGAGTTTGCAGCGTTGTTGCTAAGTTTGAAGCCTTGCGAAGCTGTAACTTGCACTCCAATCTAAATTTTTTAAATATCATTAGAAAGAGGATAAAAAATGTTACAAAATGTCGGTTGAGCGAATTTTCTAACTTTTTCAGTTTTTGAGAAATTTCAATTCGAAAATTGTCACTTTTAGTGAGTTTGCAGCGTTGTTGCTAAGTTTGAAGCCTTGCGAAGCTGTAATTTGCACTCCAATCTAGATTTTTTAAATATCATTAGAAAGAGGATAAAAAATGTTACAAAATGTCCGTTGAGCGAATTTTCTAACTTTTTCAGTTTTTGAGGAAATTTCAATTCGAAAATTGTGTCACTTTTTGTGAGTTTGCAGCGTTGTTGCTAAGTTTGAAGCCTTGCGAAGCTGTAACTTGCACTCCAATCTAAATTTTTTAAATATCATTAGAAAGAGGATAAAAAATGTTACAAAATGTCGGTTGAGCGAATTTTCTAACTTTTTCAGTTTTTGAGAAATTTCAATTCGAAAATTGTCACTTTTAGTGAGTTTGCAGCGTTGTTGCTAAGTTTGAAGCCTTGCGAAGCTGTAATTTGCACTCCAATCTAGATTTTTTAAATATCATTAGAAAGAGGATAAAAAATGTTACAAAATGTCCGTTGAGCGAATTTTCTAACTTTTTCAGTTTTTGAGAAATTTCAATTCGAAAATTGTCACTTTTAGTGAGTTTGCAGCGTTGTTGCTAAGTTTGAAGCGTTGTGAAGCTGTAATTTGCACTCCAATCTAGATTTTTTAAATATCATTAGAAAGAGGATAAAAAATGTTACAAAATGTCCGTTGAGCGAATTTTCTAACTTTTTCAGTTTTTGAGGAAATTTCAATTCGAAAATTGTCACTTTTTGTGAGTTTGCAGCGTTGTTGCTAAGTTTGAAGCGTTGTGAAGCTGTAATTTGCACTCCAATCTAGATTTTTTATATATCAATAGAAAGAGGATGAAAAATGCTACAAAATGTCGGTTGAGCGAATTTTCTAACTTTTTCAGTTTTTGAGAAATTTCAATTCGAAAATTGTGTCACTTTTTGTGAGTTTGCAGCGTTGTTGCTAAGTTTGAAGCCTTGCGAAGCTGTAACTTGCACTCCAATCTAAATTTTTTAAATATCATTAGAAAGAGGATAAAAAATGTTACAAAATGTCGGTTGAGCGAATTTTCTAACTTTTTCAGTTTTTGAGAAATTTCAATTCGAAAATTGTGTCACTTTTTGTGAGTTTGCAGCGTTGTTGCTAAGTTTGAAGCCTTGCGAAGCTGTAACTTGCACTCCAATCTAAATTTTTTAAATATCATTAGAAAGAGGATAAAAAATGTTACAAAATGTCGGTTGAGCGAATTTTCTAACTTTTTCAGTTTTTGAGAAATTTCAATTCGAAAATTGTCACTTTTAGTGAGTTTGCAGCGTTGTTGCTAAGTTTGAAGCCTTGCGAAGCTGTAATTTGCACTCCAATCTAGATTTTTTAAATATCATTAGAAAGAGGATAAAAAATGTTACAAAATGTCCGTTGAGCGAATTTTCTAACTTTTTCAGTTTTTGAGGAAATTTCAATTCGAAAATTGTGTCACTTTTTGTGAGTTTGCAGCGTTGTTGCTAAGTTTGAAGCCTTGCGAAGCTGTAACTTGCACTCCAATCTAAATTTTTTAAATATCATTAGAAAGAGGATAAAAAATGTTACAAAATGTCGGTTGAGCGAATTTTCTAACTTTTTCAGTTTTTGAGAAATTTCAATTCGAAAATTGTCACTTTTAGTGAGTTTGCAGCGTTGTTGCTAAGTTTGAAGCCTTGCGAAGCTGTAATTTGCACTCCAATCTAGATTTTTTAAATATCATTAGAAAGAGGATAAAAAATGTTACAAAATGTCCGTTGAGCGAATTTTCTAACTTTTTCAGTTTTTGAGAAATTTCAATTCGAAAATTGTCACTTTTAGTGAGTTTGCAGCGTTGTTGCTAAGTTTGAAGCGTTGTGAAGCTGTAATTTGCACTCCAATCTAGATTTTTTATATATCAATAGAAAGAGGATGAAAAATGCTACAAAATGTCGGTTGAGCGAATTTTCTAACTTTTTCAGTTTTTGAGAAATTTCAATTCGAAAATTGTGTCACTTTTTGTGAGTTTGCAGCGTTGTTGCTAAGTTTGAAGCCTTGCGAAGCTGTAACTTGCACTCCAATCTAAATTTTTTAAATATCATTAGAAAGAGGATAAAAAATGTTACAAAATGTCGGTTGAGCGAATTTTCTAACTTTTTCAGTTTTTGAGAAATTTCAATTCGAAAATTGTCACTTTTAGTGAGTTTGCAGCGTTGTTGCTAAGTTTGAAGCCTTGCGAAGCTGTAATTTGCACTCCAATCTAGATTTTTTAAATATCATTAGAAAGAGGATAAAAAATGTTACAAAATGTCCGTTGAGCGAATTTTCTAACTTTTTCAGTTTTTGAGAAATTTCAATTCGAAAATTGTGTCACTTTTTGTGAGTTTGCAGCGTTGTTGCTAAGTTTGAAGCCTTGCGAAGCTGTAACTTGCACTCCAATCTAAATTTTTTAAATATCATTAGAAAGAGGATAAAAAATGTTACAAAATGTCGGTTGAGCGAATTTTCTAACTTTTTCAGTTTTTGAGAAATTTCAATTCGAAAATTGTCACTTTTAGTGAGTTTGCAGCGTTGTTGCTAAGTTTGAAGCCTTGCGAAGCTGTAATTTGCTCTCCAATCTAGATTTTTTAAATATCATTAGAAAGAGGATAAAAAATGTTACAAAATGTCCGTTGAGCGAATTTTCTAACTTTTTCAGTTTTTGAGGAAATTTCAATTCGAAAATTGTCACTTTTTGTGAGTTTGCAGCGTTGTTGCTAAGTTTGAAGCGTTGTGAAGCTGTAATTTGCACTCCAATCTAGATTTTTTATATATCAATAGAAAGAGGATGAAAAATGCTACAAAATGTCGGTTGAGCGAATTTTCTAACTTTTTCAGTTTTTGAGAAATTTCAATTCGAAAATTGTCACTTTTAGTGAGTTTGCAGCGTTGTTGCTAAGTTTGAAGCCTTGCGAAGCTGTAATTTGCACTCCAATCTAGATTTTTTAAATATCATTAGAAAGAGGATAAAAAATGTTACAAAATGTCGGTTGAGCGAATTTTCTAACTTTTTCAGTTTTTGAGAAATTTCAATTCGAAAATTGTCACTTTTAGTGAGTTTGCAGCGTTGTTGCTAAGTTTGAAGCCTTGCGAAGCTGTAATTTGCACTCCAATCTAGATTTTTTAAATATCATTAGAAAGAGGATAAAAAATGTTACAAAATGTCGGTTGAGCGAATTTTCTAACTTTTTCAGTTTTTGAGAAATTTCAATTCGAAAATTGTGTCACTTTTTGTGAGTTTGCAGCGTTGTTGCTAAGTTTGAAGCGTTGTGAAGCTGTAATTTGCACTCCAATCTAGATTTTTTATATATCATTAGAAAGAGGATAAAAAATGCTACAAAATGTCAGTTGAGCGAATTTTCTAACTTTTTCAGTTTTTGAGAAATTTCAATTCGAAAATTGTGTCACTTTTTGTGAGTTTGCAGCGTTGTTGCTAAGTTTGAAGCCCTGTGAAGCTGTAATTTGCACTCCAATCTAGATTTTTTAAATATCATTAGAAAGAGGATAAAAAATGTTACAAAATGTCCGTTGAGCGAATTTTCTAACTTTTTCAGTTTTTGAGAAATTTCAATTCGAAAATTGTGTCACTTTTTGTGAGTTTGCAGCGTTGTTGCTAAGTTTGAAGCGTTGTGAAGCTGTAATTTGCACTCCAATCTAGATTTTTTATATATCATTAGAAAGAGGATAAAAAATGCTACAAAATGTCAGTTGAGCGAATTTTCTAACTTTTTCAGTTTTTGAGGAAATTTCAATTCGAAAATTGTCACTTTTTGTGAGTTTGCAGCGTTGTTGCTAAGTTTGAAGCGTTGTGAAGCTGTAATTTGCACTCCAATCTAGATTTTTTATATATCAATAGAAAGAGGATGAAAAATGCTACAAAATGTCGGTTGAGCGAATTTTCTAACTTTTTCAGTTTTTGAGAAATTTCAATTCGAAAATTGTGTCACCTTTTGTGAGTTTGCAGCGTTGTTGCTAAGTTTGAAGCCTTGCGAAGCTGAAACTTGCACTCCAATCTAAATTTTTTAAATATCATTAGAAAGAGGATAAAAAATTTTACAAAATGTCGGTTGAGCGAATTTTCTAACTTTTTCAGTTTTTGAGAAATTTCAATTCGAAAATTGTCACTTTTAGTGAGTTTGCAGCGTTGTTGCTAAGTTTGAAGCGTTGTGAAGCTGTAATTTGCACTCCAATCTAGATTTTTTATATATCAATAGAAAGAGGATGAAAAATGCTACAAAATGTCGGTTGAGCGAATTTTCTAACTTTTTCAGTTTTTGAGAAATTTCAATTCGAAAATTGTGTCACTTTTTGTGAGTTTGCAGCGTTGTTGCTAAGTTTGAAGCCTTGCGAAGCTGTAACTTGCACTCCAATCTAAATTTTTTAAATATCATTAGAAAGAGGATAAAAAATGTTACAAAATGTCGGTTGAGCGAATTTTCTAACTTTTTCAGTTTTTGAGAAATTTCAATTCGAAAATTGTCACTTTTAGTGAGTTTGCAGCGTTGTTGCTAAGTTTGAAGCCTTGCGAAGCTGTAATTTGCACTCCAATCTAGATTTTTTAAATATCATTAGAAAGAGGATAAAAAATGTTACAAAATGTCCGTTGAGCGAATTTTCTAACTTTTTCAGTTTTTGAGAAATTTCAATTCGAAAATTGTGTCACTTTTTGTGAGTTTGCAGCGTTGTTGCTAAGTTTGAAGCGTTGTGAAGCTGTAATTTGCACTCCAATCTAGATTTTTTATATATCATTAGAAAGAGGATAAAAAATGCTACAAAATGTCAGTTGAGCGAATTTTCTAACTTTTTCAGTTTTTGAGAAATTTCAATTCGAAAATTGTGTCACTTTTTGTGAGTTTGCAGCGTTGTTGCTAAGTTTGAAGCCCTGTGAAGCTGTAATTTGCACTCCAATCTAGATTTTTTAAATATCATTAGAAAGAGGATAAAAAATGTTACAAAATGTCCGTTGAGCGAATTTTCTAACTTTTTCAGTTTTTGAGAAATTTCAATTCGAAAATTGTGTCACTTTTTGTGAGTTTGCAGCGTTGTTGCTAAGTTTGAAGCGTTGTGAAGCTGTAATTTGCACTCCAATCTAGATTTTTTATATATCATTAGAAAGAGGATAAAAAATGCTACAAAATGTCAGTTGAGCGAATTTTCTAACTTTTTCAGTTTTTGAGGAAATTTCAATTCGAAAATTGTCACTTTTTGTGAGTTTGCAGCGTTGTTGCTAAGTTTGAAGCGTTGTGAAGCTGTAATTTGCACTCCAATCTAGATTTTTTATATATCAATAGAAAGAGGATGAAAAATGCTACAAAATGTCGGTTGAGCGAATTTTCTAACTTTTTCAGTTTTTGAGAAATTTCAATTCGAAAATTGTGTCACCTTTTGTGAGTTTGCAGCGTTGTTGCTAAGTTTGAAGCCTTGCGAAGCTGAAACTTGCACTCCAATCTAAATTTTTTAAATATCATTAGAAAGAGGATAAAAAATGTTACAAAATGTCGGTTGAGCGAATTTTCTAACTTTTTCAGTTTTTGAGAAATTTCAATTCGAAAATTGTCACTTTTAGTGAGTTTGCAGCGTTGTTGCTAAGTTTGAAGCCTTGCGAAGCTGTAATTTGCACTCCAATCTAGATTTTTTAAATATCATTAGAAAGAGGATAAAAAATGTTACAAAATGTCGGTTGAGCGAATTTTCTAACTTTTTCAGTTTTTGAGAAATTTCAATTCGAAAATTGTGTCACTTTTTGTGAGTTTGCAGCGTTGTTGCTAAGTTTGAAGCGTTGTGAAGCTGTAATTTGCACTCCAATCTAGATTTTTTATATATCATTAGAAAGAGGATAAAAAATGCTACAAAATGTCAGTTGAGCGAATTTTCTAACTTTTTCAGTTTTTGAGAAATTTCAATTCGAAAATTGTGTCACTTTTTGTGAGTTTGCAGCGTTGTTGCTAAGTTTGAAGCCCTGTGAAGCTGTAATTTGCACTCCAATCTAGATTTTTTAAATATCATTAGAAAGAGGATAAAAAATGTTACAAAATGTCCGTTGAGCGAATTTTCTAACTTTTTCAGTTTTTGAGAAATTTCAATTCGAAAATTGTGTCACTTTTTGTGAGTTTGCAGCGTTGTTGCTAAGTTTGAAGCGTTGTGAAGCTGTAATTTGCACTCCAATCTAGATTTTTTATATATCATTAGAAAGAGGATAAAAAATGCTACAAAATGTCAGTTGAGCGAATTTTCTAACTTTTTCAGTTTTTGAGGAAATTTCAATTCGAAAATTGTCACTTTTTGTGAGTTTGCAGCGTTGTTGCTAAGTTTGAAGCGTTGTGAAGCTGTAATTTGCACTCCAATCTAGATTTTTTATATATCAATAGAAAGAGGATGAAAAATGCTACAAAATGTCGGTTGAGCGAATTTTCTAACTTTTTCAGTTTTTGAGAAATTTCAATTCGAAAATTGTGTCACCTTTTGTGAGTTTGCAGCGTTGTTGCTAAGTTTGAAGCCTTGCGAAGCTGAAACTTGCACTCCAATCTAAATTTTTTAAATATCATTAGAAAGAGGATAAAAAATTTTACAAAATGTCGGTTGAGCGAATTTTCTAACTTTTTCAGTTTTTGAGAAATTTCAATTCGAAAATTGTCACTTTTAGTGAGTTTGCAGCGTTGTTGCTAAGTTTGAAGCGTTGTGAAGCTGTAATTTGCACTCCAATCTAGATTTTTTATATATCAATAGAAAGAGGATGAAAAATGCTATAAAATGTCGGTTGAGCGAATTTTCTAACTTTTTCAGTTTTTGAGAAATTTCAATTCGAAAATTGTGTCACTTTTTGTGAGTTTGCAGCGTTGTTGCTAAGTTTGAAGCCTTGCGAAGCTGTAACTTGCACTCCAATCTAAATTTTTTAAATATCATTAGAAAGAGGATAAAAAATGTTACAAAATGTCGGTTGAGCGAATTTTCTAACTTTTTCAGTTTTTGAGAAATTTCAATTCGAAAATTGTCACTTTTAGTGAGTTTGCAGCGTTGTTGCTAAGTTTGAAGCCTTGCGAAGCTGTAATTTGCACTCCAATCTAGATTTTTTAAATATCATTAGAAAGAGGATAAAAAATGTTACAAAATGTCGGTTGAGCGAATTTTCTAACTTTTTCAGTTTTTGAGAAATTTCAATTCGAAAATTGTGTCACTTTTTGTGAGTTTGCAGCGTTGTTGCTAAGTTTGAAGCGTTGTGAAGCTGTAATTTGCACTCCAATCTAGATTTTTTATATATCATTAGAAAGAGGATAAAAAATGCTACAAAATGTCAGTTGAGCGAATTTTCTAACTTTTTCAGTTTTTGAGAAATTTCAATTCGAAAATTGTGTCACTTTTTGTGAGTTTGCAGCGTTGTTGCTAAGTTTGAAGCGTTGTGAAGCTGTAATTTGCACTCCAATCTAGATTTTTTATATATCATTAGAAAGAGGATAAAAAATGCTACAAAATGTCAGTTGAGCGAATTTTCTAACTTTTTCAGTTTTTGAGGAAATTTCAATTCGAAAATTGTCACTTTTTGTGAGTTTGCAGCGTTGTTGCTAAGTTTGAAGCGTTGTGAAGCTGTAATTTGCACTCCAATCTAGATTTTTTATATATCAATAGAAAGAGGATGAAAAATGCTACAAAATGTCGGTTGAGCGAATTTTCTAACTTTTTCAGTTTTTGAGAAATTTCAATTCGAAAATTGTGTCACCTTTTGTGAGTTTGCAGCGTTGTTGCTAAGTTTGAAGCCTTGCGAAGCTGAAACTTGCACTCCAATCTAAATTTTTTAAATATCATTAGAAAGAGGATAAAAAATTTTACAAAATGTCGGTTGAGCGAATTTTCTAACTTTTTCAGTTTTTGAGAAATTTCAATTCGAAAATTGTCACTTTTAGTGAGTTTGCAGCGTTGTTGCTAAGTTTGAAGCGTTGTGAAGCTGTAATTTGCACTCCAATCTAGATTTTTTATATATCATTAGAAAGAGGATAAAAAATGCTACAAAATGTCAGTTGAGCGAATTTTCTAACTTTTTCAGTTTTTGAGGAAATTTCAATTCGAAAATTGTCACTTTTTGTGAGTTTGCAGCGTTGTTGCTAAGTTTGAAGCGTTGTGAAGCTGTAATTTGCACTCCAATCTAGATTTTTTATATATCATTAGAAAGAGGATAAAAAATGCTACAAAATGTCCGTTGAGCGAATTTTCTAACTTTTTCAGTTTTTGAGAAATTTCAATTCGAAAATTGTGTCACTTTTTGTGAGTTTGCAGCGTTGTTGCTAAGTTTGAAGCGTTGTGAAGCTGTAATTTGCACTCCAATCTAGATTTTTTATATATCAATAGAAAGAGGATGAAAAATGCTACAAAATGTCGGTTGAGCGAATTTTCTAACTTTTTCAGTTTTTGAGAAATTTCAATTCGAAAATTGTGTCACCTTTTGTGAGTTTGCAGCGTTGTTGCTAAGTTTGAAGCCTTGCGAAGCTGAAACTTGCACTCCAATCTAAATTTTTTAAATATCATTAGAAAGAGGATAAAAAATTTTACAAAATGTCGGTTGAGCGAATTTTCTAACTTTTTCAGTTTTTGAGAAATTTCAATTCGAAAATTGTCACTTTTTGTGAGTTTGCAGCGTTGTTGCTAAGTTTGAAGCGTTGTGAAGCTGTAATTTGCACTCCAATCTAGATTTTTTAAATATCATTAGAAAGAGGATAAAAAATGTTACAAAATGTCGGTTGAGCGAATTTTCTAACTTTTTCAGTTTTTGAGAAATTTCAATTCGAAAATTGTCACTTTTAGTGAGTTTGCAGCGTTGTTGCTAAGTTTGAAGCCTTGCGAAGCTGTAATTTGCACTCCAATCTAGATTTTTTAAATATCATTAGAAAGAGGATAAAAAATGTTACAAAATGTCGGTTGAGCGAATTTTCTAACTTTTTCAGTTTTTGAGAAATTTCAATTCGAAAATTGTGTCACTTTTTGTGAGTTTGCAGCGTTGTTGCTAAGTTTGAAGCCCTGTGAAGCTGTAATTTGCACTCCAATCTAGATTTTTTAAATATCA
This sequence comes from Ips typographus, assembly GCF_016097725.1. Taxonomy (NCBI): domain Eukaryota; kingdom Metazoa; phylum Arthropoda; class Insecta; order Coleoptera; family Curculionidae; genus Ips; species Ips typographus. The sequence continues at coordinate 299,316 of NC_138426.1, read as the reverse complement.
TTAGAAAGAGGATAAAAAATGTTACAAAATGTCCGTTGAGCGAATTTTCTAACTTTTTCAGTTTTTGAGAAATTTCAATTCGAAAATTGTGTCACTTTTTGTGAGTTTGCAGCGTTGTTGCTAAGTTTGAAGCGTTGTGAAGCTGTAATTTGCACTCCAATCTAGATTTTTTATATATCATTAGAAAGAGGATAAAAAATGCTACAAAATGTCAGTTGAGCGAATTTTCTAACTTTTTCAGTTTTTGAGGAAATTTCAATTCGAAAATTGTCACTTTTTGTGAGTTTGCAGCGTTGTTGCTAAGTTTGAAGCGTTGTGAAGCTGTAATTTGCACTCCAATCTAGATTTTTTATATATCAATAGAAAGAGGATGAAAAATGCTACAAAATGTCGGTTGAGCGAATTTTCTAACTTTTTCAGTTTTTGAGAAATTTCAATTCGAAAATTGTGTCACCTTTTGTGAGTTTGCAGCGTTGTTGCTAAGTTTGAAGCCTTGCGAAGCTGAAACTTGCACTCCAATCTAAATTTTTTAAATATCATTAGAAAGAGGATAAAAAATTTTACAAAATGTCGGTTGAGCGAATTTTCTAACTTTTTCAGTTTTTGAGAAATTTCAATTCGAAAATTGTCACTTTTAGTGAGTTTGCAGCGTTGTTGCTAAGTTTGAAGCGTTGTGAAGCTGTAATTTGCACTCCAATCTAGATTTTTTATATATCATTAGAAAGAGGATAAAAAATGCTACAAAATGTCAGTTGAGCGAATTTTCTAACTTTTTCAGTTTTTGAGGAAATTTCAATTCGAAAATTGTCACTTTTTGTGAGTTTGCAGCGTTGTTGCTAAGTTTGAAGCGTTGTGAAGCTGTAATTTGCACTCCAATCTAGATTTTTTATATATCATTAGAAAGAGGATAAAAAATGCTACAAAATGTCCGTTGAGCGAATTTTCTAACTTTTTCAGTTTTTGAGAAATTTCAATTCGAAAATTGTGTCACTTTTTGTGAGTTTGCAGCGTTGTTGCTAAGTTTGAAGCGTTGTGAAGCTGTAATTTGCACTCCAATCTAGATTTTTTATATATCATTAGAAAGAGGATAAAAAATGCTACAAAATGTCAGTTGAGCGAATTTTCTAACTTTTTCAGTTTTTGAGGAAATTTCAATTCGAAAATTGTCACTTTTTGTGAGTTTGCAGCGTTGTTGCTAAGTTTGAAGCGTTGTGAAGCTGTAATTTGCACTCCAATCTAGATTTTTTATATATCAATAGAAAGAGGATGAAAAATGCTACAAAATGTCGGTTGAGCGAATTTTCTAACTTTTTCAGTTTTTGAGAAATTTCAATTCGAAAATTGTGTCACCTTTTGTGAGTTTGCAGCGTTGTTGCTAAGTTTGAAGCCTTGCGAAGCTGAAACTTGCACTCCAATCTAAATTTTTTAAATATCATTAGAAAGAGGATAAAAAATTTTACAAAATGTCGGTTGAGCGAATTTTCTAACTTTTTCAGTTTTTGAGAAATTTCAATTCGAAAATTGTCACTTTTTGTGAGTTTGCAGCGTTGTTGCTAAGTTTGAAGCGTTGTGAAGCTGTAATTTGCACTCCAATCTAGATTTTTTAAATATCATTAGAAAGAGGATAAAAAATGTTACAAAATGTCGGTTGAGCGAATTTTCTAACTTTTTCAGTTTTTGAGAAATTTCAATTCGAAAATTGTCACTTTTAGTGAGTTTGCAGCGTTGTTGCTAAGTTTGAAGCCTTGCGAAGCTGTAATTTGCACTCCAATCTAGATTTTTTAAATATCATTAGAAAGAGGATAAAAAATGTTACAAAATGTCGGTTGAGCGAATTTTCTAACTTTTTCAGTTTTTGAGAAATTTCAATTCGAAAATTGTGTCACTTTTTGTGAGTTTGCAGCGTTGTTGCTAAGTTTGAAGCCCTGTGAAGCTGTAATTTGCACTCCAATCTAGATTTTTTAAATATCATTAGAAAGAGGATAAAAAATGTTACAAAATGTCCGTTGAGCGAATTTTCTAACTTTTTCAGTTTTTGAGAAATTTCAATTCGAAAATTGTGTCACTTTTTGTGAGTTTGCAGCGTTGTTGCTAAGTTTGAAGCGTTGTGAAGCTGTAATTTGCACTCCAATCTAGATTTTTTATATATCATTAGAAAGAGGATAAAAAATGCTACAAAATGTCAGTTGAGCGAATTTTCTAACTTTTTCAGTTTTTGAGGAAATTTCAATTCGAAAATTGTCACTTTTTGTGAGTTTGCAGCGTTGTTGCTAAGTTTGAAGCGTTGTGAAGCTGTAATTTGCACTCCAATCTAGATTTTTTATATATCAATAGAAAGAGGATGAAAAATGCTACAAAATGTCGGTTGAGCGAATTTTCTAACTTTTTCAGTTTTTGAGAAATTTCAATTCGAAAATTGTGTCACTTTTTGTGAGTTTGCAGCGTTGTTGCTAAGTTTGAAGCCTTGCGAAGCTGAAACTTGCACTCCAATCTAAATTTTTTAAATATCATTAGAAAGAGGATAAAAAATTTTACAAAATGTCGGTTGAGCGAATTTTCTAACTTTTTCAGTTTTTGAGAAATTTCAATTCGAAAATTGTCACTTTTTGTGAGTTTGCAGCGTTGTTGCTAAGTTTGAAGCCTTGTGAAGCTGTAATTTGCACTCCAATCTAGATTTTTTATATATCAATAGAAAGAGGATGAAAAATGCTACAAAATGTCGGTTGAGCGAATTTTCTAACTTTTTCAGTTTTTGAGAAATTTCAATTCGAAAATTGTGTCACTTTTTGTGAGTTTGCAGCGTTGTTGCTAAGTTTGAAGCCTTGCGAAGCTGAAACTTGCACTCCAATCTAAATTTTTTAAATATCATTAGAAAGAGGATAAAAAATGTTACAAAATGTCGGTTGAGCGAATTTTCTAACTTTTTCAGTTTTTGAGAAATTTCAATTCGAAAATTGTCACTTTTAGTGAGTTTGCAGCGTTATTGCTAAGTTTGAAGCCCTGTGAAGCTGTAATTTGCACTCCAATCTAGATTTTTTTAAATATCATTAGAAAGAGGATAAAAAATTTTACAAAATGTCGGTTGAGCGAATTTTCTAACTTTTTCAGTTTTTGAGAAATTTCAATTCGAAAATTGTCACTTTTTGTGAGTTTGCAGCGTTGTTGCTAAGTTTGAAGCCTTGTGAAGCTGTAATTTGCACTCCAATCTAGATTTTTTATATATCAATAGAAAGAGGATGAAAAATGTTACAAAATGTCGGTTGAGCAAATTTTCTAACTTTTTCAGTTTTTGAGAAATTTCAATTCGAAAATTGTGTCACTTTTTGTGAGTTTGCAGCGTTGTTGCTAAGTTTGAAGCCTTGTGAAGCTGTAATTTGCACTCCAATCTAGATTTTTTAAATACTATTAGAAAGAGGATAAAAAATGTTACAAAATGTCGGTTGAGCAAATTTTCTAACTTTTTCAGTTTTTGAGAAATTTCAATTCGAAAATTGTGTCACTTTTTGTGAGTTTGCAGCGTTGTTGCTAGGTTTGAAGCCTTGTGAAGCTGTAATTTTCACTCCAATCTACATTTTCTATATGTCATTGGGAAGAAGATAGAAAATGTAACAATATGGCGTTTGAACAAACTGTCTAACTTTTTCAGTTTTTGAGATATTTTAATTTAAAAATTGTGTCACTTCTTGTGAGTTGAAAGCGGTGTTGCCAGGATTAAACCTTTGTGACGCTGTAATTTGCACTGTGTCACTTTTTGTTTGAGTTTGCAGCGATGTTGCCAGGTTTGAAGCCTTGTGACGTTGTAATTTGTTCTCCAATCTAGATTTTCTATATATCGTTGAAAAGATGATAAAAATGCTATAAAATGTCGATAGTATACACCCTGTATCTTCGTTATTGTTCATATTTCAAAAAAGCGTCAAACGAAAAAAAACCCTATTTTTTGAAGCCCTATTTGCAGGTGAAAGGAAAGCCCCAACTTTGAAATCACCCTGTATATTTTTGGTTTTTGAGATATTTGAATTGAATTGACCCGTATTACTAGAAATCTCGTTTCAGCGTGAAATAAAACACTTGGTCCCTATTACTAACTTCATAACTTACTAAATAATATCTTTGTTCCAATCAACTTGGTTGTGTCTGGAGTAGTTTCTGTTAACAACCGTAGAAACTCCAGATCCGGTGACAGTTCGCTTTTTACCTCGCTTTTTACGGACGTTGGATGGGTTGTCATCCCCAGGTCCCGAGTCCTGTACGCAATGCTGCTCCCACCGGTTTACCGCTTGTTTCCGGCATTTTCTCAGTGCGGATCTCCTAACACTGATGTCGCAATCGCCACCGGCCGGAGCAATTGGGACATCAACCAGCACAGAAGAGGCCATTGCTGTGTCGTCTTTGTGGGGTCAGGCAGTCGCTTCCAGTGGTAGCCTCCTTCCCTGGAAGTCCTTTATCCGAGGCTGATTCTATGACGTTCATTCATATTTGGGTCTTTTCAGGCAAGACCCCAGCTTTGCAGACGATTAATACTCCTAGCGACAGAGCCTCGCTGGGCCACTACTTGATTCATGGCCTATCGCCAGGAGGGGGTTTTACTACAGTCAGTACAGTGGTCCATTGGATGTGCCTTCCGCATCTGTCACTCCGGTCTTCGCTCCACGGGGGTTGGTTACCCGATCTCGCAAAAACAGAAGCGTCCAGGGGCCACCACGTGGAGGTTGCGGATAGAACTTCGGCCCCCAACCTAACCTAACCTAACATTTTTTTTTTATAGAGGTGGACAGAATCTCAGACATGTGAGCTTGGCGTAATGCGTTCTTAGGCGCTTTTTTTCGATCCAAAAGCGTTATGATCTAAAAGTCACATGGCACCACGGTTTCAATATTTTCGTCTTCAGTTTTTTGTTTTAGTATTGAAGTTGACAGCTTTTTAATTTCCATCCAGTTTTCTTTCGACGAAAGTAGGAGGTCAGACAGGTTTTCTTCTTCCAGGTTCTTTCCAAGTGCAGCACAAGCTTGTACTCTGACAGTTAGCCACCGTAGGCATTCGAGAAGGGTGTACATTGCAGTGTTAATTTTTTGCAGTACCGACAATAAGGATCTTCGCGTTTTCCTATTCTACACCGGTATTGTCCAAAGGCCCCGTGGCCTGTCATGAATGATTGGTGTCTGTCCATGGTGTTTGGCACCAGTGATTAACATTTTTCTCCCATTCTTGTTGCCACTGTAAGTTTCTTCTGATTCTAGCCTCCTTTTTAAAGCCGGCTCCTTTTTGGACACTTCCCTGCTTTCTTGGACTGTTAGTTTAATTCGGGCTATTTTGGCGATGACCAGTATCGCTGTTGTTGGGGATGTGCGGTATGCTGTGGTTACTCTTAGTGCTGCTTGTCTGTTAACGTTTTCAAGTAAGTTTTCGTAATGTTTTCCCATATTTGGCATCCGTATGTAATAATTGATGTGGCTGTTGTCATTAGCATTCGCCTACCTCCAAATGTTGGTCCCCCCACGTTTCGAGTTACACCCGCAAGTTTGTCCTTTGCTTTTACTGTTATGTTCTTAATGTGTGTTTTAGACAGTCTTTTTCGATGTGTAGTCCCATGTATTTTATAGCGTTTTTTGAGTTTATTGTGCTATTCATCCTGATTTCGATTTTCTACAGGTTGCGTCTACTGTTTAGGAGCAGGAGCTCTGTTTTTTGGACAGCCACTTCCAGTCCCAAAGCGTGCAGCACATTTGCAAACGTGCAACCTAACTTAACCTAACCTAACACAGAATTTTGGAAAGGGGCTTGTCACTTGGAGCGCGATTGCGTATAGATTTTACTTTGGGAAGTTCGGACTAACTGACTAGGACCTCGTCGTCACAGGTCATCGCATAAAAAATTGGAAAAAACCGTCCTATAGTCCTATCAAAAGGAAGAAGAGGAAGAAGAATGAGTTGATGAAATGATTGAACTGGCAAAACCAGTTTAAAGAGCATTAAACGTGGCTGAAACAGAGTGTCGTTAGTATTTGTCTAGTTTCAATATTAACGTCACAAAAAAAATAGAACACTTTTTTCAAGTTATCTCAAAATCGGAAAAAATAGACCTTTTCTCCCATGTATCCAAAATGTGTATCTCTAACAGTTTTCAAGATACTTATGGTGTGGCCCTCCTCATTCTGGACACACTGTACTGTACTCTTATTGACTAAGTTAGGGTCGGAGGATAATTCTACAATACGTATAGACAGGGTGTTCCAATAAGCCGTGCACGCGGCTTTTTCTCAAAAACCTAGACAGGGCGTTTCATAATATATGCTCGGATCTTCAAAAGTTTTTTTTTCTAATTATGGCATATAAAGTGACACTTTTCAAAACTGATTAGAGTGACAAAACGTTTTACTTTATGTAACTAGTTACATAAAGTATCACTTTATGTAACTAGTTATGAAAAGTTCATTTCATCACTCCCTGTTTTTATGCATTTCCGTAGAAACATATGGGCGACATCCATCATAACATGTCGTTGTCACTGTTTATACAAGGTGCTATGAAAGTGAATATTTGTGTTAAATCACTTTAAAAGATGGTTTTTGCCGCTTTTTGGTCAAAATTAGAAAAAATTATGTATGCAACACGTTTCGAAAATGTCTTATTGTGTAACTCATTCAAATTGTAGGACCTCGCTGCGCTCGCCCTACAAACATTCATTCATTACACAAAATCGATCTTTTCGTAACTGGTTACATAAATAGCTATTTTATTTTTTCTTTAAATCCTTCATTTTGGCTCATACTGTTTTTTTTTCGCCTTTAGGTACTGGTATGACAAAAGTACAGCTTTGGAAGTGGATCAACGAGTACAGAAAATTTTGTTTTTGTTCGCCTGCACCAATTCCTGTGCCAATCCGATCGTCTATGGCATCTTCAACATTCGAGCAAGACGAAGAAATACTCACCAGGTGAGACTTAGAGTGAACGGTTATGTCACCTCACGGTCACGGTGTAGTATACCACCACCAATTACGGCAGAAACTAGATTGTCACCATTAGAAATATCACTTAGAAGTCTTGAGTAGTTTGGTAGTGAGTGAACGCATTTTGGTGTAGGAAAATTCAAGCTAAATCGTCATGACGTCACAACACAAAAAAATGCAATTTTATCAAAAAAATAGTAGTTTTCCTATTCAGTGTGCAAAGATATGTTTTCCCACACGCGAAAGCAGTTAGACTTAGGATAAGCTTCAAGTGCGGGAAAACTACTTTGCACACGTGTTAGGAACAATATTTTTTCTACGAATGAAATATCTATACATTTTGTTTTTAATTTTTATTGATATTAAAAACAACAACTTATAACTATTTATTGTTATTAACAACATTAATGTTAAATGTACAGTTGGTCGCGTTTTTTAAATTGATCGCAGATTGAGCAACTGAAGGTAAAATACTGGTACTTGGAACTGCTTCACTTTCTTTAGGATTGAAGGTCAGAATTTTGTTACTTAATCCTTTTTTATAACTTGTGGATTCATCAATGTATTCTTCAGCTACCGTAGTCGATTTCCAACCCCCCAAGCGTTTTATGTCAGTGATTCCTTCTCCAGAATCGGCCAGGAACGTTGCCGATGATCGACGATAACTGTGCCCTGTCTAGAGTTCTGGATTTGGCAACTTCAAAAAAATAGCTATTTCAGAAGGCATTTTTCCAAAACTGTTTACTCCAACACTTTGCGAAAAACATTTACCCTTTCTGTAAACTAGGAAAAAACGATTGTTTGACTTTTTTGGACGTAGGCCGGTGTATCTTCTGTACAGTTGCAGGTAGGTTCCGTTATGAACTTCTTCTGATATTATAAAGTTTCTTGCTGTATGATTTTTGGAATCCCTAATTTTAACAATTATGAGGTTTCCTTTGTCTTCAATATCTGTAGTGGTTAAATTGGCTAGCTCTACCCGAATATAGTGGCAACTTTAATTAACAGGTAAATTTCATCTGGTGCGGAGTTCATAAAACTGAATATTTCTTCTTTTGTAAAAATTTTCGCCTTTTTAGGTTTAAAACCAACATTCTGCTTTTTCAGAAATGCAGTGAGCTTATAAAATTCACCGATATCGATGTCTCTTTTTATTTTTATTACATTTTTGAGCATTGAATACTTTGACCACATTGTGTTAGGTTTGAATTCTTTGCTTAAAGTAACAAAATACGCTAAAAGTACCTCTTCCTTTAAGGTTTTTATCCCCTTTTGTTCGCACCATTGGGTAAACAACTCGTACTGTTTCTCGTATTTTTCTCGCGATTTGAGAGGCAGCAATTGCAAACTAGCCATGTTGGCGGCTTTTAGAACATCTTCCGGAAGTTCATCTTCAGTGATATCCATTATTAAAATAGTTTTTTTAACTTAAATAAGTAAGAATAAACACTGTTGTAGACTTTAAATTGCATATAAATGCGTTGTTTGACAATGAGCTTTGGTTTCTAAGGAAACAAGCCTCATTTTCAAAGACAGAGACAAGGTGGTTTATTTACCTAAACTGTACGGAAGAATAATGTGAAAAAAGTCGTGTTTTTTATATGAAACCCCTGAATATTATTACATTTTTGAATTCTACGCAAAATTCTAAGCAGATTTTATGTATAATAGTCTATATAAAACCACTGTTGCAAGGTATAATCAGCATTTTAAAAAGTGTGCGGGAAAAAAATTTTCCCGCATAGTGTGCGGGAAAGTGCCACTTTGCACACACTTTTACGTATGCAAAGTAGCTTATTTGCAAACATTCGTAGAAAAAATAATAAAATGCATTGCGTATCAAATTAATCCTGTCAGAATAACGCATTTATGGGCAACTGCAATTTAGCTTGATTTTTCGTACATTTTCCTGCCTTTGTATGAATTGTTTTAGTTTGTTAAGTACCTACTCTGTATGTACAATACTCGTTTTTCTTTTCAGCTTTGCCTAAAATATCCATACACAACTGTCATATCCTTATTATTTTGTAATGTTAGTCAATTTGTGAATGTTATTGTAAATTAGTGTATCTATAGATTATTGTTAGTAATGAAGTATCTTTGCTTGCTACAAATTGTTTGTGTGTGTGTGTGATCTTATAGGAAACTGAATTCACGTCATAGATAAGCAATGTAGCCAAACTTTCCAACCTTTGGAAATGACAGACATTTTGCTAAAATAGGTTATTTGTCAATTTTAGTTGGTTTAACAAGCTTTCATCAGGGATTTTGTTTATTAGCTAGTTAAGGACTACCTTAGTTTTCTTATAACTTTAGAAAAAATATGTCCTTTAATAGCCCGGTAAATAAAAAAAATTACTTCTGTCCGGAATATTAAAAAAAAATAGAAATTTCCAAATTGTCACTTCAAAATGGTGACAAATTTCCCAAAAATCTGAGGATCTGTTTTTTGAGGCACATATTTTAGGGTTTGCTAGCTCTGCTAGAGGGCGCTTTTCGACCATAGTTTATATGACACTTTCGAGTTTATTTTTTATGTACTTTCCACCTTTTAAGTATCCTACAATCAATTTTGGATCACCCTGTAGAAAAACTCAAATCCTAAAATTACATAGATGACGTGAATGCAGTTTTCTTTATATTTTTTTGTACCATGGCCTAGATATGTTTTGTATAAAGCTAAATTGAGTTTGCTAGTGTTTTTTGATAAATATTTTTAGACTGTGATATTTTTTAGGTGTAAATGCTACATGAAATTTAGGCTGGTTTTATAAATCGATACAAACAAAAACATTGTCACTAACCACAATGTTTGTGTCAATTTATAAGCCCAACTTCACTTATTTTCTTACTTATCGAAAAAAGTTGTTAGTTATTTATATTGTTGTTTAATAATAATTATTCCTACTTAAGTGTACAAGTTTTCACAAACTGTAAGAATGGCAAATAATAAATAAATATATTTAAATCTGATATTTACATTATAATATGTGATAATTTACTGTTATTCTTTTCCATCACCTCATCATGATTCACAAAAATTTATAAAATTCTGCAAAAACCCAGAAATCCAGGGAACCAATTGTTCTTTTTTAAATATTACATGGTATTTTTCTTACACTTTTTCTTCTTGTGCGTACCAGATTTTGGGTGAGTATGGAATGCATTCGCTGTCAATAATTTTTTTGCTACGGTTTCAGTGTTCCTGTCGTGAATCAGGCCGATCCAGATGCTCCAGATCAGAAAAGGACGTGGTGTGCCTTTACTCTTGGAAACGCAAATCCACCAAACACCAAGTGTCAGGGCGCCAAGAGACTTATGTTAGCACTGCTGAAGGCCCAACTACAGCTTTTCCAATCAAATGTACAAAGTAACCTCTCTCTCTCTGTAAGGCTGATTTTACCCATGAAGTACTAAATTATTACACTACTTTTACTTTAATTTTAAATAATTTTTTTATAAGTAAATAGTCTGTAAATATATGTGTATAAAAATTTGACAGTGGATTGTACTATTCAAACCAGTTTCATCTCCTATAGTGGTGGTAAAATCAGCATCTATCATACTAATCAAGTAAACCTAATTCACTTTTACAACAAATTATGGATTTTCCAACCTGTGTTTGAAGAAAATTTTGATTTATTTGATCTTCTTAAACAATAAACACGGAGCTTTCCTATTGTATAACCATCTACTCTTCCTATTGCACATAGTAGGTCATTGAGTTGTCCTTTTTTTAATTTTTTTTAAGGAATTTGATAGCCATATTATTGAAATAAACGTACAAACTTTTGACCTCAAATATCTTAGAAGTAAACTACTTTTTCTATTACACATATGGTAGTTTATTTATTGACTAGCCCTGATTTTGTACTATTAAACGACGTAAAAAGAATTTACTGTGTGTCCTATTTAAAAAAAAAACTCTAAGGAAACAGTTTTTTTAAACCTTTGAGTTCAAGCCAAATTCGACTTTGTTCATTCAAATATCTCGAATCTGAAACAGTCTGCTTTGCCTATACAGACTGTCCCTGAATTGATATCAAAAAATCTATACCAAAGGACCTCAAATTAAGGGAAATAAGCACAAAAAAGGAACTATAGAGGCGAGTTTTGGCTCATTTTGTAGTATTTTTTATCCGTTTTCTAATAGCGGTTTCAACCTATCAAAAATACAAAAAATAACAGTTTTGGTAAAAAGTGCATTTTTGGCAAATTTTTATTTTGCTCTATAAGGGTTCCAATGCACAGCAAAAGGAAACATTTTATATTATTTTCACCTAATTTTACAAATTAGGTGAAAAAGTACCAAAAAAGCACACACAAAAAAATTCAAAAAGTGCCTAGGGGTCTAGTATTTTTTATCCTCTTTCTAATGGCGTTTAAGTGAAATCTATAAGAGTTCAAATAAAAAAGTTGCAATCATTCGTTACAATCATTCAAAAATTGAAAAAATGCCGTTTTTGCAAAAAGTGCAATTTTGGCAATTTTCAATTTCGCTCCAAGAGGGATCCAATGCACAACAAAGGGCATATTCATACCAAAGGACCTTAAATTAGGTGAAATAAGTACAAAAAAGCACTTTAAAATTTTTCATTTTTCAGAAAAATTGAAAAAATGGGGGGGTACCAGAGGTCTTTTTTACTACTTGTTGAAATCCGATATCTCGATAACATGAAGAGCTAGAGGGCCAGTTTTGGCTCATTTTTTAGTATTTTTTATCCTCTTTCTAATGGCTGTTTAGCGAAATTGATAGGAGTTGAAATAAAAAAGTTACAACCTATCAAAAATACATAAAATGACAGTTTTGGTAAAAAGTGCATTCGACATCCTGTAACTTTTTTTTTTCTTTCTCCATGGGTCTGTCGGCTGTCAGCTCCAGATAGCACGTAAGCCTAATGGCTTATTGTACTGTCCCCATGTTTGTAGTACTTTAGTTACACCAGTCCATTATCCCTGTTTCCCGTACGAGGTGAAGAAGGTCCTTGCTTGGTGCTCTTTCAGTACTAACTTAGTTTTCCCGAAGATTGTTTGTCGCCTTTGACCAAGTGCTTCACATTCACATATGATGTGTTCAAACGTTTCGATTTCCTCCCCGCATAGTCTGCAGTCCAGGTTATCATCGAATAGTTTCATGGTGGACAGGTGTTGTCTCACAGGTCCATGCCCTGTGAGAAGCGCTGTTAGGTCTTTCAGTTCTTTCCTGCTGTACTTTAGCAGTTCTTGAGCCTTATTTTTATTTGGTCCTGCAATAGCTTGCTTCCCATGCTTATTTCCTGGGTACGTCTTCCAGCGTTCCAGGTGTTTTGTGTTGATCCATTCTCCAGTGACCCGTCTTGTTGAGCATCTAGGTATGCCTACAGATGGTTCTGGTCCAATCATGTTTGCATTTGAGCCTTGCCTGGCAAGTTCATCTGCTTTTTCATTTCCAGGAATGCCTGAGTGACCTGGTACCCATACAAGTTTTACCCTGTTATGCTCTGCCAGTTCCGTAATTCTCTGTAGACACTCATCTACCAGTCTTGACGATGTTTTGCACGTAAGCAGTGCTTTCAAGGCCGCCTGGCTATCAGTTATTATTAGAATTTGCTTATTTTTGTAAGTCCTTCTAATGTTTTCTTCTATGCACCATAACAGAGCATATATTTCCGTTTGAAAAACTGTGGCGTGTTTTCCTAGTGGTATGCTGATGCTTACCTTAGGTCTCTCGCCATAAACTCCTGCACCACTTCCCCTTTCCTGTTTAGATCCATCTGTGAACTTACTGTGTTCCAAATTGATGTTGCACCTGTCGTTGTGATGTCCTGTAACAATCTGTAACTTAAAGAAGAGGCATGTAACGAACTTTTTCCTCATATTTTTGGAAGTACTATCTCTCTTTACAGTTTTAACAAAATACCAATACAAGTACACCCTGTAGAGCACATTCTACGCTGAATTGACCCAATATACCAGAAGACCTGTGTATCCGAGTTATATTTGTTATTTACTTTGAACTACATAACGGTACTTGTTTCACAAATTGTTGAAGAGGCTAAAGCCAAATTTGACCTCAAAAATATCTCAAAAACCATCTAGATTTCCTCATGCTCGTAGCAGATCATGGAACAGCAGTGACGTTGCAGTACGAGACAAAAGTATAATATACAGGATGTCCTATTTGAAATAAGCGTTAAGGTAAATTTGACCATTTAGGTTATTAAAATATACCCAAAGCAAAAAAAAAGTTAATTTTAACAATTGTGGACTATAAGGAATCTTACAATATTAAATTTGACAGATAAACTAAGACAAAATGGCTATTTCTTTCTCATGAATTTTATTGACAACTTTTAGAGTAAAAGTGTACAGCAATTTACCTATAATACCAGCCAAAAATATTGTTCCGCTAATTTATTTTAAAAATGTAGTAATTTCGATCATTTACAGCAAAGAAGCATAATGCTTAAATACAGCCGCAACTCTATCCTCAAAAACTTGTTTATTCTTAATTTTCAAACTGAAAGTGTCCGCTATATCTCCTCTTTCAGCGCATTCAGCAAAGTCAACTACTTCGTCAGCTTCTGAAAGCTCAAGTTTCAAAATGAATGGCGCCAAAACTAGTCCAAATATCCCAAATTCCTTCCAGTGTCGCTTGAGATCTTCTAAAGCAATTTGATATGAATCTACTCCAAGTTTCTTTAAGAAACTCATCAAACTGTGATGGTACGTGGCCAAAAGTGAGTTAAAATGTTGTAGAACTTCCTCGTCAGCCACTGCATACAAATAGTAGGACAAATCATAGATGGGAGAGCCAAGAGATGATAGCTGAAAATCTATAAAGACCATATCCTTTGGTTTCGTGGTAAAAGTGTCCTGAAATTATGATTTGAATAAAAAAACAGCACAAAGTAGTGATTAGAGTACTATACCTGGTACTTAAACATCATATTGTTGTTCCAACAGTCCCCATGCAAAATAACAGACAATCCATCTTTAGGATGTTGGCTTTTATACAGGATGTTTTTCACTGCAGCTTCATCTAGTTCAGGGAGCTTATTAACACTGAACTGATCAAGCAAATTAATAGCGTCATGGTATCCTTCTGTAACGTGTTTGACCATTCCAGCCTGACCCACAAATGTGGCCAGCAAATCCGTCATTTTACAAGTCAATTTTCGATACAAATCAGGCTGTAGAAGCTTCATTCCTAAAGACAGCGCGTGAAACTTTCCATAACAATCAAATACTAACATCACGTGGTCCAAGTTTTGTGGTTTCTTCCTATCATATACTTCATACCCCAAACATTTCAAATTCTGCAAAATTATGGCTTCCTGATGGTTTTCTTTACACATACTGTAGCATTTGGCGAATTTCTGGAAAACATCTTGGACGTTTTGTTCTAATTGGAACGCTTTGAAAGCAGGAAAAATTTGTTGGTACATAAACATTTCCCTTTCAAAAACTTCTTTTAAGGGAGTTTGTTTTCGTATTTGATCACCCTTTTTGGCTGACTTGATCACCAAATTGTATGTTTTTTCGTCTTTTCCAACATTTTTCGTTAGTAGTTTAACAAAAGTCACTTCACCTAAATATCCATCACCTTTAACTGAATTTCCTGTTAATTCTAGCTCATATTTAGAGAAACGTCTTTGTTTAACAAAGTCACTGATCCAAATGTTTAAATTTGATGACCTGGAATCACACATGATTTAAGCGCACATTAAACAAATAAATTGCATGTAAAGCTACTCCTCATCTGTTTTCGAGATATTTATACGAAGCATTACAAAAGATTCGTGTTTACTGTTTGAAATGATTCCGCAAATGGTATAATTTCTTTAAACACAGGTTGGTAAATCCAATTAGTTTGTTACAATGAAAAGTCAATGAAGGTCACTTGACCACATTTGAGATTTTTTAAACTTCACATCATTTGGTACTTCAAATGATTTTAAGTAACAATATTAAACAACAATCATATGTAACAGAATATGTCAGTATAAGGTCAAATTTGTATTTTCCTCATGGAGTTCAATGTAAAATAGTTAAGGCTATTTCAAATCTGCAGACACCCTGTATATTAATACCTTTGTTTTTATAATACAAACTCAGCAATGATTTACAGAGTGCAATGGAAAATCTAGATAGTTTCTAAATATTTCAAGTCAGATTTATTTTTAATCTCTTCAAGAATTTATAAAATTTAAAGTATAATAACTTGATTATTTAAAATGGGACAACAATTAAAACATGTCAAAATGGCGGAAATTACACGTAAATTTGTAAATACCTTGTTCTAAAATGTGCAATTCTAGTCCATATAAATAATTTGTTGAGATTAGTTTGATATGTTGATCCACTAATAAAACATGTGAAAACTCATTAAAAATATTAAATTTATATTATTATCGTAAAATTGATCAGTGTCATATACTCGTAATTGCTTTAAATTTGTAAAATAATTCCTCAACTTGATTGAATTTTGCAAATGCATAGCATTTTTTTGGACATTAGAGTTTTTTGGCTT
The DNA here is from genome assembly GCF_016097725.1 of Ips typographus. Classification (NCBI taxonomy): domain Eukaryota; kingdom Metazoa; phylum Arthropoda; class Insecta; order Coleoptera; family Curculionidae; genus Ips; species Ips typographus. The sequence goes on along the minus strand of NC_138426.1, from coordinate 283,853 downwards.
TACTTCTCAAAAACACTTTTGAAAATTACTCAAGTACGAATATCTTTTTTTTTGTCCTTCCTTTTCTACAATTCATAATTGTTGTTTTAATCGCATGTTTTTACAAAATTTTTAGGTTTTTGAGAAAATGGCTGCTAAAAACTGACATTTTCAAAATGATTGTTTTGTTTTTGTCGAGGTTTTTATTATTTTTTTAATAAGTTGTTAGCGTACATACCATAAATGTGCTTAAAACACTCATTTTTTTCTCTTCAAGTGAGTTTTACAAGCCATTTTGTCTCTTACTGTTCTTTGAACTGTGTTTCTGGCAGTTCAAAATTTGACACCGCCTTTCTCCCTGACTGTACCAAATCTTATAGTGTATTTTGAGGTTTAGGATAGAAAATTTAATGAAGATTCCAAAAATGTGCTTAAAACAGTCATTTTCTCTCTCCAAGTAGGCTTTACAGACGATTTTGTCCCTGACTGTCTTTTCAAACTGTGTTTCTGGCAGTTCAAAATTTGACACAGCTTTTCTCACTAACTGTACCAAATCTTATAGTGTATTTTGAGGTTATAGAATAGAGAATTTAATGCAAATTCCAAAAATGTGCTTAAAACAGTCATTTTCTCTCTCCAAGTGAGTTTTACAAGCCATTTTGTCTCTTACTGTCCTTTCAAACTGTGTTTCTGGCAGTTCAAAATTTGACACCGCCTTTCTCCCTGACTGTACCAAATCTTATAGTGTATTTTGAGATTTAGGATAGAAAATTTAATGAAGATTCCCAAAATGTGCTTAAAACAGTAATTTTCTTAGTCCAAGTGAATTGTACAGGCGATTTTGTTCCTGACTGTCCCTTCAAACTGTATTTTTGGAAGTTCTAACTTTGACACCGCTTTTTTAACTGCATTAAATTTTTTACGTTTTTTTTCAGGTTATTGAATAGGGAATTTAATAAAGATTCCAAAAATTTACTTAGAACAGTCATTTTCTTAGTCCAAGAGAGTTCTGCAGGCGATTTTGTCCTTGACTGTCCTTTCGAACTGTGTTTTTGGCAGTTCAAAATTTGACACAGCTTTTCTCACTGACTGTACTAAATTTTGTAGGGTTTTTTCATGTCATTCGATAGGAAATTTAATGAGGATTCCAAAAATATGCTTAAGACAATCATTTTCTCCCTCCAAGTGATTTTTACAAGCAATTTTGTCCCTGACTGTCCCTTCAAACTGTGTTTCTGACAGTTCAAACTTTGACACCGCTTTTTTCCTTAACTGCACTAAATTTTATAGTGTATTTTGAGGTTATAGGATAGGAAATTTAATAAAGATTCGAAAAATGTGCTTAATACAGTCATTTTCTTAGTCCAAGTGTATTCTACAGGTGATTTTGTCCCAGACTGTCCCTCCAAACTGTGTTTCTGGCAGTTCAAACTTTGACACCGCTTTTTTCCCTAATTGCTCTAAATTTTATACGTTTTTTCAGGTTATTGAATAGGGAATTTAATAAAGATTCCAAAAATTTACTTAGAACAGTCCTTTTCTTAGTCCAAGAGAGTTCTGCAGGCGATTTTGCCCTTGACTGTCCTTTCAAACTGTGTTTTTGGCAGTTCAAAATTTGACACAGTTTTTCTCACTGACTATACCAAATTTTGTAGGGTTTTTTCATGTCATTCGATAGGAAATTTAATGAGGATTCCAAAAATATGCTTAAGACAATCATTTTCTCACTCCAAGTGATTTTTACAAGCAATTTTGTCCCTGACTGTCCCTTCAAACTGTGTTTCTGGCAGTTCAAACTTTGACACCGCTTTTTTCCCTAACTGCACTAAATTTTATAGTGTATTTTGAGGTTATAGGATAGGAAATTTAATAAAGATTCGAGAAATGTGCATAATACAGTCATTTTCTTAGTCTAAGTGTATTCTGCAGGCGATTTTGCCCTTGACTGTCCTTTCAAACTGTGTTTTTGGCAGTTCAAAATTTGACACAGCTTTTCTCACAGACTGTACCAAATTTTGTAGGGTTTTTTGTTATTCGATAGGAAATTTAATGAGGATTCCAAAAATATGCTTAAGAGAATCATTTTTTCACTTCAACTGATTTTTACAAGCAATTGAAGAAAGTCGTTTTCGCTCATTTGTCGACCTTAGCTTCGCTTCGGTCCGACAATTCCGAGCTCAGCACAATAATCGCCTCTTTCTACGCCTAATAAATAATACTATTACTGGTAAAATGGGTAAATTTTCCTGTCACACTGAATTTTACTTTTTTTTCAATTTTACTTTACCTTACTAAAAAAATGCCCTGTCACAAACACTTGTCAAAGTTTGTAGAATTGAAACTGTCTAGTCCTTAATACTAAATCATCATAATTTTTCCATAGTCTAAAGGCAATTCCGTGGAATTGACATCACGGCATCAGGCTATAATACAAAACCAGTTTCACTAAAAAATGCGATGTTGCCACTGATGTGTTGAAGATCCGGCAACACTAAAACAAAAAAAAAATTTTTGGACATATTTTATTACGGAACTAATTACCACTTGGTAAAACTATGATGTCAGACAGAGTTTCTGTTTAACATATGAATGTAATGTTAATCGAAATTCATTAGACTATGAAATCCACTACAAAGAACAATTGGCAATAATTTGGCATTTTATTGAAAAATTCGCTTTTACAACTCAATTCTAATGCCCTTGATTACATTGTACTCAATTTTCAGTATGACGATTGTATAAACTGTTATACACTACCATAAATTCTACTAATCAGTACTAATCTACACACTCTGATATCTCAGCGCATAACATATTTTACCTAATACCCGCATTAGCAGTGTAACAGTGGTGTGGTACCAAAATAGACGGTCCAATGTCATCTGAACTTAATTTATCAATAGAACAGAATAGGTTGGTCGAACAAGCCGCTTCAGTTCATAATTTAAAAAATTATGAAATAATCACAAATGTGGGATCTCTCAAAGGAGACAACTACTTGGGGGTATTACACACCATAACATTAAAATCAGATGGAAAATTAGTGTATTTGATATTGAAAAGTGCTCATACTGATGACAAATGGAGAGCAGTGGGCAAATCACAGCAAGCTTTTGCCCGTGAGGGTTATATTTACAGTACCATCATCCCTAAGTTGTTGAAATTGCAGGAAGAGAAAGGTGTTTCAGATGGATTTAGTGGTTTTGCAAAGTTTTACGGAAGTTGTCTGGAAGAGAAGAAGGAATGTATTTTGATGCAAAATCTGAAAGGGTAAGTTTGCAAATCAATTAAAAAAAATCTAGTGTAGCTAAGTCTGGTGAACGCAGAGGCCGTACAATTTTTCTGAATCATAATGTCCATGTCCAAAATAGTGTTCTGAAATTTGGAGTGTAATGTTGACCATATAGGTGCACTTTCTTGAACTATTTAAAAACATTACCGGTTTTTCAGCTACAGCTTTGACCTTTGGGATAGAAAAAAACCAATGGATGACCAACATATCACTCTAGTTTTCAAGGAATACGCCCGTTTACACGCATCTTCACTAGCATGGAAAAAACTGTACCCTCAAGAATTTCAAGAATACACAAAACACTTGAATTTCAACATTTTTGAGGGTGGCAAAGAGGACAAAACCATATTCTTCCAAAACTACTTCCAGACTGGCTTCAGTGCAGTGGAAAGCAACGACCAAGCCACCAAAGCTTTAACAAGAATTAAGGAAAATATTACTCAATTGTTTAGGAAGAGTTATACGGAAGGACAGGAACGATTTGTTGTCATACATGGAGATTGCTGGTGTAATAATATGCTGTTTAGTTATCAGGTAATTATTTATTCAAATGAATACAGTGGCGTAGCGCTAGTACGAAAAATGTTTTAGTTTGTTCACTTTTTGGGATTTTTTATTGTATGATTTCAAACGTGTTTGTTTGAAAAAAATCATGTCCTTAGAAGAGAACGAACTGGAAAACAGTTTGTTGTCCACGATCTTTAAACATCTTTTAAAGTTCCTAGACAGCATTAGGGGAACTCAAGGGTTAAATTTCAAATAGCTAATTAGCGGTTTCTGAACGAATTCACATAAGAATATCAATTCGGTAAATTGTCTTATTTGACCAATATGGAAATGATATCTCAGCTAAAACGACCAGATATCCGATCCACAAAGAGTGGCTAACCTAAACAGATATGACAGCCGATCACGGATCTTCACTTAACTTTTAAAGTTCTAGTAATTTGTAGTTTTCTGTGTTGTTAATTCGTTATCAACTGGCGAAAATGAGACATCCTGTACTTACAGTATATTTCAGTGGAAGGTTTGGCCAACTTTAACTTTAAATATTTCAGAAACTTACTGTACAGCACATTATAAAGGTGTCCAAATAAGCAAAATATGATCAAACAATGTCAAACATACATATGATGCAATTTGCGCTACGCCACTGATTCCATTCATTCTACAGTACAGTACAATTAAAATGTTTACAGGATGACCAAAAAACCCCTCAGAAAGTGTGCTTTATTGACTGGCAGCTGTCAAAAATATCATCACCAGCCACTGATTTGGCCTATTTCTTCTGCGTGTGCGCTTCAAAGGCAAACTTCCACAACTTAACCAAATATCTCCAAATCTATCACGACCAGTTAGCTAAGAACCTTAAAGAGTTTGGGTGTGATCCCGAGGAAGTCTTCAGTTATTCAGCATTATTGGAAGAATGGAGAAAACGTGCTTGGTATGGAGCTTTCATGGCTATTTCGATTATAAAACTGATGTTGTCGGATCCTGATGATGCCCCCAGTTTAGAAAACGGTGAAAACAATCAACATGTTTTACAAGCTTTGACTAATTTCAGTTCAGGGAAATCGCACGAGCATCAAACTAGACTTTGTGATTTATTAGTTTTTTTGGATGATCATCAATATATCTAAAGTTTACAGAAACTATGAGAAATAATCACAATTAGTGCAAGTGTATCGTTTTCAAATCACTATAATTTTCTTTTAAGTTCAATACTTTTTAGGCTTAAAAAATTCCCGATGTTTGGTCGCCATTTTATCGAAAACGGTGCCGTATAATTCATTCAACCCAACTTTCCTTATACCCGATGAAACTTTCTAAAAATGCAATAATACATAAGGTATTCCATTAGAAAAAATATCATTTTATGCTCACCTCTCAATTTTCTATGACACGCTGTATATAGTATACAGGGTGTTTTTAATGACATACTAATCAAGGGAAAGATTCTTTGGGGATACGATATTATTATACAGGACACTATTTTTAATAAATTTAGAGAAAAACTGAGATCGGATCAATTTATATATCACATCACAATTTAGCTATCACAACTTTGTGCGTAGAATCCAGTAGTGTTAAATACTGTTTTGCTATATTAAAACTCTCATTAAATTTCCTATTCAATTACCTGAAAAAGCTCTACGAGTCAGGTAGAAAAGCAGTGTCAACGAACTGCCAGAAACACAGTTTGAAAAAACAGTCAGAGATAAAATCGCTTGTAGAACTCACCTAGACTAAGAAAATAACTGTTTTAAGCTAATTTATGGAATGTTATCACTAACCTGAAAAAACACTACAAAATTAAACAGGTGGATTTGGCAAAACAGGAGTATATAAAATGTTTCACAACCACAACCCACATAATGGCAATGCAATGTTATCAAAAACGGTAGATTATATACAAAAATAAAAACAGGAGAACTATCTAGAAGAACCACAAAAACGGTAGATATATCTGACAGCATTGATAAAAAATTAAAATAAACACAAAATTAAGAAGAATTACGTTGCTAATATTGTCATTATGGCTATGCCCTTTCTGATAAAAGCGGTCTCTGGCCTGCGAGACCACCAGATTTAGGGTCGTGTCGCTACGTTATCACCTTCATTATTCTTATATTTTCCTGTTAAGTATAATTAAGAATAAAAACTACGCAGAAAATATATTGTTTTATTCAAGTCCAACCCGTCCAACCAAAATCAGATTATTTGATTCGCTTATCACAAAATCTTAAAAAACTGTATTTGTGTACAAGAGCTTAAACCATAACTAGAACAAAAAATTTACAGAATACCATACTCAAAAGCATGTTCAAGTAAATCAGTGGCAACCACTTTGAACCGATTACCGTTCATTATATTTTTGGATTCAACAGCAAAAGCGTCATGCATATTTTCTGCACCTGCCAATGTTTGAACCGTTTCTTTGCTCATAAGTTTGGCAGGCCAAAGTATCACACCCATATTAATCCCCAACAGAGCGTAGTTTTGCCAATCTTCCTTGAAACTAGACCACTGTATAGCGTTATCGCTATTAACGCCAAAATCCTGAAGATGTCTGTTGAAAGCTGTGTAGTAGATATGCAGATAGTCGTCCAACTGTTTGAAATCCTTTTCGGAAGCTGCCGAGTAGAAAAAGTAGGACAAATCGTGTACTGGAGTCGAATTTCTTATCATTTGGTGGTCTAGAAGTTTCAGTTGGTGTACTTTACCATTCTCTTTCTAAAATATCACAAATAATGGTGAGTAATTGGGAAAATTGTAAACGATATTTTTTGATTACTGATTTAGCTGCATAGCAAACTGAAACACTGTTGCAATGCAGAAATCTGTCTAAAATATTAAATGATTATAGGAGGTGGTTAAATAGGCCAAATAAAAAAAATGTTTATACAGTAAGGACAAAAACATGTATCATGGCATAACCCATTCAAAACGCAGCGATTGAAGCAGATTTGAACCACAATGACACTCGTCACGTGATTTACTTCAACAGGTATAATCAGTGTTGCTGTCGCTATCACGTGATGAGTGTCCAGCTAGAAATATCAAAAAATACACTAGTAGATAATGAGAAAGATGAGTGCGACAATTTTCCCTTTTCATTATGACAGTTTTTCCGCAAATTTAATTTTAAGACTATTCTAATTATTTTTTGTTTATTCTCTTCTCTCTTCTTTCCCAACAAAGTTGTAAGAAATAAAACAGCAAAAAAACAACTAAAGTAAGGGGGAAAGAGATGAGAAGATATAAAGAGTAAGAAGTAGTTTCCAACATTGCAAAAATTTAGTACAAAAAAATTATAAAAACTGATTTACCATTTGATGAGTGATGAATGATGAATGGATGTTAAAGATCTAGTTTTTGCTTTTATTTGTTGAATGAAATGGAAGAATATTTGTTATAGTAAAGTAAACACCAGTTCTAACCTCAAAATCAAACAAAATAGTAAATGGTAAACATTACTGATGGAGAATACTTTAAATTTTCTGGAGGCTTGAATTGTAACATTTAGACAAAACAGTACACCTTTTTTCAGTTTTTTTGTCTTTGTCTGTCACATGACATTATCAATGTTTTTCTGTCCGTCACACGGTTTTTCTAGGGTCTTTTACCTCACTTGTATGTGTCTACATGAAAAGTAATATACAAGGTGTTAAAAAAAAACAATTTTTTAGTTTTTTATTAATTGTTCCTACAAAACTTTGGTAGGCAGGTAAATTTTCAGAATGCATTTGCGACTGTCGTACTTATACAGGGTGGTGTATACTTACCTCATCATATTTCAACATAATATTATTACTCCAGCAATCCCCGTGCAACAAAGTGGAGAACTTTCCTCTATAGTTGACAAACTTAGAACAGCAATCTTCAAAGTTATCCACCATAAACTTGATTTTCTCTCTCTTAACTAGGTCGGTTGAATCGAATATTTCGTAGCAAACTTCCCAGGCGTTTTTCAAAGCAGTTACAAACCCTTTTTGCTCAAACATAAGAGGAAACACATCAACATAACCTTCAAAGAACTGATTGTATTGTTCTGGGTGATAGTGTTTGAAAGCCCAGGATATGGCGTGGTATTTTCCATACGTCTCAAATACAGTTTTTAGTGTGTTTTCTGGCATAAACTTTGTCTTGTCGTGTAAGACAAAGCCACGTTCAATTAAATCTTCCAAAACTAGATACTTTTGATCTTCGGTGAATCTGCCACAGTAAAACTTGGGGGTTATATCTTTAAGCAGTTGACTTAGTCCTTTGGCCTCTTCAAATTTCTTCAATTCTGGCAATATTGTTGAGTAATAGTGAAGTTCATTAACAAATACGTGAGGATACAGTCCACTGTGACCATCTAGTGGCAATTTGATGTACAAATGACTTATTTTGCCTGTGTCCAAGTCTTGGATCTTGCCAGTGTGAAATTCGCTTAAAAACCCATCTCCTCTTAACATTTCTTCATTTGGAAATAGTTTAAAGTTAGTTAGTCCTGCTGATTTAGCTGCCCTTCTTAAGATATCTTCAAGAAACTCTAATGGTGACATTGTTGTTCGCCTTACTACAACCTATATTAATAAGTGAAGATTATGTTGAAGAAACTCACTTCGTTCTGAAAAACAAAAAGTGATTTAGTTCTTTTATTACAGACTATTTATATGCTACAGATTTAATGACCAAATCAAATATTTGGTAGACAATACACAGTATATAGTTTCAAAAAATTTTATGACAAACTCATACACGTTTTCCAAATTGGATTATCTTATTTTTCTGTTTTAAAGTCATGTCATTTTAAAGATTGACTTTTAGTTTCTTAACTCAATAAGACTTACCTGCTTAGACAAGCTGCTTACCTATTTCCACAACTCTGGTAAACTCTTAAACTTACAAAAAGTTAATAGTACTGTTACATCAACCACTTTACTCGATAACTGATTAAACCTCTACTACCAAACAATGTTTTAAGAGAAAAATTACTTTAATTCTGATTTGAATGCATAGTCTAATGAAGTACTAATTATCAAAATAATTGTTGATTTAAGATTTTTATTATTAATATGTAATTAGTAGACAACATTTTGCAACCTTGAGTATGATAAGCTTTTATGTACCGGGTGGTCAACTAAGAATGTGATGTATACTGTATTTGTTTTTAAAATACTTTTGCGATTTCAGCGTTGCCACATCTATCAGAAATTATTGGCAACAACGGATTTTTGGTCGACAACCCTAATAACTAAAACCATTTTGGATTTTGCTGCTTGATCTTGACAATTTTTGTTCTAAAAAGTGTCTCTCTTAATTTTGTCGTTTTCTAGATATTTACCATTAAACAAAGAAATTATCGATATTTGGAAGATTGGATATAGCAGGAAAACGGTTGTTAGGACAAAATGGTTTGCATGTTTCTATATTTTTTTTTAAGATCTACAGGGTGTCCAAAAAGTCTGGAATTTTGCAATTATTTCAAAAACTACTGGTTTAATAAGAACTGGTTTTAGAATTCGTCTTTATGAATACTATTAAAATCTGAAGTAATATACAGGGGGTTAGGTTTAAATTAAGGAATTTGATCTACTTTGTAACTGACCCTGTATACTTGCAAACCTTGTTTCACCCTCAATATGCAAGTTTGAGGAAAAAAAATCAGTATTTTTCGAAATATTTACAATATTCCAGACTTTTTGGACACCCTGTATATTGTGACCGCATTTTCACAATTTTTAAGCTTTGAACATGGTATTTTATAATCTATACACACAGGACTTGAATTTGATGGAAAAAAGTTTCTATTATTAACTTACACTCTAAAATGGTGTATTTTAGAGATGCAGGATGTTGAATTGACAAAAAATATTCTTTTTTTACAAATATTGTCGAAACTATCGTACAAAAAATAGCTTTTGCATTAGACTCATAAAAACACTGCAGCATTTTCTACTAATAATAAACTATGTTTTGTGCTTTTTATTTTCTTTAAATCATAATTGGTGAAGGTTTTGAAAGGGTAGTGAGTGTTTTTTCTTAAAAAACTTGAACAAACAAACTTATCGTGAGTAATAGCAGCTATTATTACATGCTCATCGAATAATATACTATTTTTAAAAGTCATAGTTTTCGAACAATATTTGTTTTAGAATACTACTAAACTAAATAGTAAATACTTATTACCGGACATACCGTACTTAGTGAAGACTACAACGTAGATGTGTTGACTCAAATAATAATTTTCTAAATATGTAGTATAAGATAACACCCAATAAAAATATACATTAACCATTCAAAATTTAAGAACTCGTAAGATTAAAGGTTAGATTTTAATTTTAAATTTAGTGAGCATGTTAATAAGTGATCCACTATCGCAAATATGTGATTAATGTTAAGTCAAGATGATAAACGAAAAAGTTACAAGCGTATTCTAGCATAAAATATAACTATTTATTATGTATAAATATAAGTTTATTATAAAGTATATTGTAAAATTATTTTTTTAAGGCATCGTATTCCACAGATGTAGGGTCTTAATTTTAGAAATAGTTGACCAGTATCTTCTCAAACTTGACGAGATCACCAGACTTTTTGGCAAATACCACATTTACCATCAGTTTTAAAGCCACCTGCATTACAACAGTATTGTATAAGGAAATTTTGGAATCTTTATTTAAAAGTTAAGTTGTTAGTTAACCACACCTTTACAAAATCGCGGCAAATCATACATAAAAACTGACATCCGTCAAAAGGTCAAGTTTTGCACTGGCGTTCCGCAAGGACCAATGTGAGATTTCGTGGGGTCTCACTCTTAGTAATCGACTAACCACTACATCAATGAAAGCAAAAGAATTGCAGTTTTTGAAACAGCCACAATCATAGTTAGTAGAGGGTGGTAATGCGTGAGCAGAAGATTGGATGCTAAGATGGATTGGATCTTGCTGAAGGCATCATTACAGGCTTGAAATGAGCGAAAGACACCGTACAACACCTTGTTCATCAGCACCTGATGGCAAGGCGCCTGCTGAAATACTCTTTGGACGCTTGCCACGAACCATCCTTAGCCTTCTTCTACCAACCACAACCATTTGTGTTAGAGACGAAGCAATAGATTCGCAATTTAACCGCCACAATGGTGCTCACAAAGTCTGAACGTTTCAAGTGGGCAACTTAATCTACTGTCGTTGTCTTCGCGATCAACCGTGGACCTGTGGAACTATCGAAGCTGTTAAAGGAGTCCTCTACGATGTCGCGTTTTCACGTCAACCAACTTCGTTTACACTCAGCCAAAGAGCTGGAATTAAAAGAGAAGACTGAAGACAATAATCTAAATGTTCTTTTTGACGCATTTAGGATCCCGTCCTCGTTTCGTCCGCAAGTTCCGGTTCCTGCTCAAACACCTATCCAAAATCCATCTCAAAACATTCCGGACACATTGGTTACAGTAGGAAATCCAGATCAAAATGAACAGCCTATAGAGAGCTTTGCAGAGCTTGAACCCAGACTCAGCCGCTCTCAGCGAGACCGACGCCCTCCAAAGCGTTATCTGTGGTTATGGCTACCAAAAGGGGGAGATGTTGTAAACCGAACGTACCATTGGGTCACATTGGTGAGCATTAATGTAAAAAATAAATATTTCTTCATTTTTCTACATTTTCCTAGAAACTTTTCCTTGTTAAAGGCTCCAACAAATAAATAATCACTAATTATATCAAGAGTTGTTTTAATGGGAATTGGATCCAGATCTAGTAAAAGACTACACTTGCCGACGTTTCGTCAGTTTTATTTAGACTTCCTCAGGCCAACTTTAATTGGACTTTTTATCATTATTCTTGCTGAACAAATACATCTCTCAAAGCAATAAACTAATTATATCATCACAAGTGGTGCTACAGTGTATGGTACTTGGATTATTGTTACATTAATTTTTGTAAAACTAAAGTAAACTAAATGATATTTCTATTAATAGCGTGCATCAAAATATCTGTCACTTTGATCTTAAAATTGTCATTATTCCTCACTTTTTCCATTTTATCTTGTAGCTTTTCAAAAGCTTTTCCCTCACTGGCTTCTGAGATCTCTTCTTTAGATATTAGCTCAGCTTGTCAAACAATAAAACCTAGTCTAATTCCAAAAAAACTGTAATTCTGCCAGTCAAAGCTTCACAAGGTAGAAGTTCTCCTGGATCTTCTCCCAACAGTGTGGCAAAATGGCTGAAACTTTTGTAGTATAAGTCGAGATAGTAATCAAGTTTTTCGAAATCGGTTTTTGAGCCTCCTGAATAAAAAATTAGGATAAATCGTGCAATGGGATTGAATTTCGAAGCAATATTGGTGGTCTACCAGCTTGATGTCTGCTATATCTCCATTTTCTTAAAAAATAGATTATAATATTATATAAATTAGCTAATAAGCCTAGAAAGTGGTACTTTTTTGCACGAAGCTGCAGTTTTCGAACGATGCAAATCGAAATTCGGACAAATTCAGGAAAACAGTCCTAGCATTTTGGTTTGTAAGTTTACAGTTTTCTATTACTTATTCATTTCAACGAATTCTTAGTTTAACAACATATTTCATAGATGGCTCCACTTGTCTCACCGGCTGCAGCGCATTTAATGGTTTGATCTTCTTTATCGTCGTTCTCTCTCATTAATGAGAATCGTGATCACTTGTGACGTTATTTTTCTCCATAGCCTCCATTGACTTCAATCCCAAGCTATACAGGGTGGTCCAAATTGATGTAGGATAATTAATTTTTTTTGTCCTTTCTACACTTTAAGTATCCTACAATCAATTTGGATCACCCTGTATTTACAGAACTGCAGATCAAACTACCGGTGGCCTTTTGGATCTGTTCAGTCCATCTGGTTGGTGAGTGCCCTTTACACCATTTTCAAATGTAGTTCAGAAAAGGCCAAGTGTGATTCAGGAAAGGTCAAGCGTAATTCAGAATAAGGAACTGCAATTCAGAAACCATCAAGTGTAATTCAGAATAGGCAACTGTCATTCAGAGACCAGCAAGTGCAATTCGGAAAAAATCAAATGAAATTCAGAACATTCAAAGGCAATTCCAACAAAATACATTATCTGTGGATAAAATTACCAAAGCTGAATCTTCAAGGCACTTTATTAACAATGAATAATATAACACAATTTAGATTAAAAAGTAAACTAAATCACACTTGATATACTTTCTGAATTGCAATTATTAACAATTTCTGAATTACAGTTGCCTATTCTAAATTACCCTTGACTCTTTCTGAATTCCAAATGACTGTTCTGTATTACAGTTAGAAATGGTGTAGATTTTCGCGCTTCTGTGTTTCTCGAAACTATCAGCCTATCCAGGTTACTTTTTCATCTCTTCGCACGATGTATCCAAAAAATCTCAATATGTTTGTCAGGCAGGTAGACAAAAGTCTTTTGCGGGTGTTCAGTTCTCTAAGAATTGATATCTCGAAGTTATCAATTCTTTTTCGGTCTGCTTCTTTAATTATCCACGTATCAGCTTCACATCGTGAAATGGAAAACTAGTCCTATTCTCTTTCGGATGTCACTTAAACCCAAGTTACTAATATATGAACCCAGGTACATGATATGGTCAACGATTTGAAATCTTTTTAGAGCCTCTGTCAATTGCAGAGTGTTGGAACGATCAACTGTGATTTTTCTTCACGTTTATCATAAAGCCACAGTTATTGCTCTCTGTTTCCACTCGGTTTAGGAGATCCAACCTTTCCTCTTATGACGCAGTTATTAGTGTTGTATCGTCAGCATTTGTAATCTTTTTACTCGCAATTGAGATTCCCCAATGCCAATCATCCAATGCCTTCCTTATTTATATGTATTCTATATGTATAGATGTTAAAGAGAGCTGGAGAGTGGATGCAACCCTGACGAACGCCCCTGCAGGTTCTCTATTCTGACACTGATTGTCGTACCGTTGTCGTAAAGGTTTCTTGTGAGTGCAATTAGATGTTCAAGCATTCCCATCTCTCGAAGAACTCTCCACAGCATCCTCCAGTTAACACAGTCAAAGGCTGTTAGGTAGTCCAAAAAGCAAATAATCATTGGGATATTGATTTCTCTGCATTTCTCTGAGTTTTCGTAGATTAAGCAACCGTTTTCTGATATATTTGCCCTTTCACAAACCCTGCCTGTTCCTGGGAAATCTGTCGACTCCTAAATGTCGTTTTATAATACAAAGTGGAATCTTACTCCGGTGGGATATCAAAGAAATGGTTGGCATCTTTGTGGATGCGTCCTTTTTATGAAGAGTTATTAGTTGATGTAATTAATGACATGTAGTTAACTAATATATTATAGTTTAATAATAGCTATTTATGTAACCAGTTACGAAAAGAGCGATTTTGTGTAACGAATGAATATTTGTAGGGCGAGCGCAGCGAGGTCCTACAATTTGAATGAGTTACACAATAAGACATTTTCGAAACGTGTTGCCTACATAATTTTTTCTAATTTTGACCAAAAAGCGGTAAAAACCATATCTTTTAAAGTGATTTAACACAAATATTCACTTTCATAGCACCTTGTATAAACTGTGACAATGACATGTTATGATGGATGTCGCCCATATGTTTCTACGGAAATGCATAAAAACAGGGAGTGATGAAATGAACTTTTCATAACTAGTTACATAAAGTGATACTTTTCGTAACTAGTTACGAAAAGAAAAACGTTTGTCACTGTCAGTGTCAGTTTTGAAAAGTGTCACTTTATATGCCAAAATTATAAAATAGTATATTCTATATTAAGAGAGGAAAGTAGATATTTGCCGCTTGCACATTAAAATTGCAGCTTGAGGCGAAGCCGAAGCGTTGTTATGAAAACGCCGAAAAAGTTGGTGAGTAGAAAGCGAAAACGCTCTAGGACAGAAAATGATTCACTTTCTGTGCACGTGCGGCGAATAACCACTTTATGCTTTGAAATGGAAGCGTACATGAGGTACTTTCAAAGTCAGTCGTCGAAAAATGTTATTTAAATTTACTTATGCATTGTCTAGAAAAATGATTATGTATTGTTTATTTTCATAATTAACACAATAGCTATTTATGTATCTTAAGTAGGACTAAAATTTCAGTTTTAATTCTTAGCACGTTATTTGTTACAATAACAATAAAGTAAATTAAATGATATTTCTGTTAATAGCGTGCATCAAAATATCTGTGACTTTGTTAATAAAATTTTCACTCTTCCTAACTGTTTCCATTTTTTCCCGTAAACTGTCAAAGGAATTTCCTTTACTGGCGTCTGCAATCTCCTCTTTAGATATTAGCTTGGCTTGCCAAACGAGAAGGCTCATTCTAATTCCAAAAAAGCTGTATTTCTGCCAGTCTTCTTTCAAAGCTTCGAAAGGTAGAAGTTCTTCTGGATCGTCTCCCAACAGTGTGACAAAATGGCTGAAACTTTTGTAGTACAAGTCCAGATAGTAATCCAGTTTTTCGAAATCTGTTTTTGAGCCTCCGGAATAGAAAAAGTAGGATAAATCGTGCACTGGGGTTGAATCTCGAAGCAATTGGTGGTCTACCAGCTTGATGTCTGCTATATCTCCATTTTCCTAAAAAATAGGAATTATACATTACTCCAGTAGAAAAATAATTAAAAATGTTTTTTTTGTTGCATTTACGTTGTTCAGCTTTTCAAAAATTTACTTAAAACTAATAAATGTCATATTAAATAGCTATTTATGTAACCAGTTACGAAAAGATCGATTTTGTGTAACGAATGAATGTTTGTAGGGCGAGCGCAGCGAGGTCCTACAATTTGAATGAGTTACACAATAAGACATTTTCGAAACGTGTTGCATACATAATTTTTTCTAATTTTGACCAAAAAGCGGTAAAAACCATCTTTTAAAGTGATTTAACACAAATATTCACTTTCATAGCACCTTGTATAAACAGTGACAACGACATGTTATGATGGATGTCGCCCATATGTTTCTACGGAAATGCATAAAAACAGGTGAGAGTTATAAAAAGTTCATGAAATGAACTTTTTATAACTAGTTACATAAAGTAAAACGTTTTGTCACTCTAATCAGTTTTGAAAAGTGTCACTTTATATGCCAAAATTAGAAAAAATAAATTCTTATGGTCGCTTTCAAGATGGCTTACAAAGTCATCATCCATATCACGGAAACCAATGACGATAGATTTTTTCTAATTACGTCATCGTGTTCTACGTAAAAAAGTGCCCTAATGATGTCTGAGTTTCAAAACTCTCTTTGGCTTTGTTAAAGAGTGTTTAAAATGCAGCCTCTGACATTTTCCCAATTTTCCGGAAAACGGAGAAAGATAATTTAATTTGGAAACCGGAAATAAGTTTCACATAAAATTCTCTAAAACTTTCCCCATTTAACCGACTCTGTAGCTCTTATCGTTTTGGAGATCCCAATACATGTAGAAGCAATTTGGGACACACTGTATGTATATTATAACATAGGTATATCCTGTTAGTTGTATGTATATGAAATATAAGTACATACCTTATAACTAAACATCATATTATTAGACCAACAGTCACCATGGACCAAAGTGGAGTAATTCCCTGTATAAAAAGTGCCTTTTTGTATAGTATACGGGGGGTCTTCGTAGAACTTTATCAATTTTTCAGCTTTTGCTTCGTCAATAGCTTTAACACCTTCATAACCGACTTTAAACAAAGGTGCTACGATTTCTTTACTATGCTTCATATAGTTTATGAACACATCTGTTATAGTACTCAAAATACTGTCATACTTTTCTTGGTTATGTTTTTTGAACGAAAATGTTAACGCATGGTATTTTCCGTACAATTCAAAAATTGCCTTCAAATGTTTCTCATCCAAATACTTGGTCTTGTCGTGCAATTCATAATTTTCGGTTTTCAAGTTTTCTAAAACAATGCTTTCAACACTTCCACAGTAAAATGCTGGAATATTGTCAAATGGAGTCTCAATTCGTTTTTCTTTTTGGTAATCAACTAAGGATGGGTACACAGTTGAGTAATAAGCAAACTCATTAGCGAAAACCACGTCTTTCATCTGTATATCTGACTGGGGAGGAAACTTAATGTATGCCTCAACAGTGTTTCCTGTGTCTTTGTCTTTTACACGTCCAGTGTAGAATTCACTCAAAAATCCATCGCCTCTAATTACATTCTCGTCAGGTAAAACTTCGAAATTTGTGAAACCATTTTTGGTTGCCACTTGGGTTAACAAGTCGGTCACTGTTTCTTTGATTGGCATTTTACTGAAATATTTACAGGGAATTCTACACTAGTACAATTTAAACTAAAATTAAATATGAGAAAGCAACCACGTTATTCAAAATGACAGAGATAAGATAAGATAGTTTATAAACAGAATGACTCTCTTTTAAGATAATTTTTGATTGTTAATGCTGCGCGTGTCGGATGATTTGACAGAAAAAACTAGTTTTGGAATATCAATGGCACTTCTTTATGCTATTTCAGAAAATAATTTTAGTTTTCAGCTCCAACGTTTCGTTTTTTACCATCATCAACTTTAATTTTTCTTTTGTTTTTTAGTAGCTACAAATCTCCCTAAGCTAATGATATACCACACTTGTCAAAAAATACTTTAAGTTTTTTTTTTAATAAGCAATTGGAATATGTACTTTGCCATAATGAGTAAATAATTCAGTTTGATATGATTTAATCATTACGTTTATGACTCTTTTTAATACTAAAAATTAATAGCAGAAAAGTGTTTATTGGGTATCATGAAGCCAATAATCAGTCATCATGTGGTACATCAGTAGTTTTGGAATGTCTGTAGTTACTAAAAAAAATAAATAGAAAGTCTAGGTGCGCATTTGAAAACTTGAAGTTGATAATGGTAATATTTAAAAAACGAAACGTCATAGCTGAAAACTAAAATTCTGTTATTAAAGCGTGAAAAAGTGTCTCTAAAAGTTGCGTTCAATATAACAAAATAAACTGATTAAAAAATAAATTTGACATTTTTGGTTTTTGTAGGATATCTTCTGATCTAATAGAAATTTTACTCTTTACTATCAACTATAGTTTCTCTCCAAAAAAATTAAATAAAAGTCCATATTTTACAAGGAAATTAACACACAAAATGTTTATAAGAAGAATGAGAACATATATTTTTTTTTAACTTTGATAAATCCTTTAAGATTTATTAAAGTATAAGAAAATTTGATTACAGTCAAGGTGCACTGTTATCGTTATCTGAAAACGTGCTTACGTATATTCAATTAAGATAAGTATCATCATTTAGTAGACATATTGCACAATCTATACTAATCATTACAGTAAATTGTATATCATTGAAGTAAAATTTTTAATAAAAAGAACGTAACAAAATAAACTGAGTTAATAATATATAACTAGTGCTGTAAGAAGCATTTTACGCACGATACGGGAAAAGTTACGTGTAATTCTATGAGTGTATGCTATAAACTTTACCGACGACCAAGTCCTGCTTTCGCATCTTATACAGGGTGATTCCAAAGTTGGTGCTTTCCTTTCACCTGCGAATAGGGCTTTAAAAAATAAGGTTTTTTTTCCTTTAACGCTTTTTCGAAATATGAACAATAACGAAGATACAGGGTGTCAAAGTTTTACTGAAAAAATTAAAATTTAATGATTTTGGCCAAACCACTTGAAGTAACTAAACAAAATTTTGTAGGTGTCAGTAGCTACGTGGAAAGCAAATTTTCCAAGAAACAACAATTTTCTTGCGTTTACCAGTGGCGTGCGTATCATTTTTTTAAAACATTTTCGAAAAAAAATATTACCCTACTGGTTTTTTTTCAACATAAATTTATTATTGAATTCCTTGTTCAATTCTAAAAATAAAACCCCTTTTATTATTTTTTAAGACGCACCGTTTCCCAATAAAAAAAATAAAAACCGTCTTAATGCGTGCCTAAAATTAAATGCTGTTTTAATTTAAAGTGTCAAATTATTAAAACTTAGTTCAAAGGCGGCTGAAATCTCTGTGCGTTTGTTTACAACTGTGCGTAAAGAGGGTCATTACTTAACGGAGAACTATGCGTAATTAACTATTCACCTTGAGGTCGTAGGTAAAATACTTGATAGATATAAGCAACATACAAATATTCCTATGTACTGGGAGTTCTAGTGTTTTATAACCAGTACAAAGTCATTTCATTTCTTAGATGACTCGAGCGGCATTGGATTTATAGTTTTATTAATATTATTTTAATTTATTAAGACATGATCTAGAAATATAAATACATCCTTAACAAAACATATTGAATTATTATAAAATATTTCTTCGTTTCACAATTGACTTAAATTAAATAATATTTCTATTAATACCGTGCATCAAAATATCTGTGACTTTGCTTCTAAAATTCTCACTTTTTCTTACGTTTTCCATTTTTTCCCGTATATTTTCAAAGGCCTTTCCTTCACTAGCTTTGGAAACCTCTTCTTTAGATATTAACTTGACTTGCCAACTAAAAATGCTCTTTCTAATTCCAAAAAAGCTGTATTTTTGCCAGTCTTCTTTCAAAGCTTCGAAAGGTAGAAGTTCTTCCGGATCGTCTCCCAACAGTGTGGCAAAATGGCTGAAACTTTTGTAGTATAAGTCCAGATAGTAATCCAGTTTATCGAAATCAGTTTTTGAGCCTCCGGAATAGAAAAAGTAGGATAAATCGTGCACTGGGGTTGAATCTCGAAGCAATTGGTGGTCTACCAGCTTGACGTCTGCTATATTTCCATTTTTCTGAAAAACGAATATACAAATTACAATTTTTTTTACATTTTTGAATATAAATCACGGTGTTTTACTATGCAAGTCAAATATTTGAGTATCTATACAAAGTTTCGTTAAACAAAGTGGGTGCAAAGGTTTAATCAGTGAATTTTAGGTACAACAAACGAGAAGGGAAATTTACGGATAAACCTGGTTAGTAGGTTATCAAATAATAATTTACAAAATTATTTAATAATAAATGGTTAGTTTGTTCATCACCCTGTATAGTGATCTGGTACAACTGGCGCAAATAACTGACTGTATTATTTAATTCAACCTGTAGAGTTTTTAATATTAAATAACACATTTCTACATTTGAAACGAACAGAGTGATCAAACAGAAATTGTTACATACCTATATTTACAATCACCCTGATCACATTTTTACTATCAAATTTATATTTCTATTTTGATAAATTTATATTATTATGAATTGAAATTTTCACTGTGTAACTCCACAGGATGGTCAAACCAGAATTGGAAAGGTTACAATGGTATAGCAAATCATCCTGTAACCTGCAAGAACCAATAAATAAGGGACTTTCATATTGAAAATGATTAAATTTAGTTCCTTTGTCTCTATTATACAACTATTTTATTTATTGACATTTTAGTGATTGTATAGGGTGGCCAAAAAACTGTAATTTTCCAAGACTTTTTCGTTTTTCCAAAATTGAGAGTCAACTAGTACTGTTTCAGTCAAAAATTATCAAATTTGCTAAAGTTTTATACATACCTCATATTTGAACATCATATTGTTAGACCAACAGTCACCATGAACCAAAGTGGAGTACTTCCCTGTATAAAAGGTGCCTTTTTCTAAAGTATACAGGGGGTTTTCGTAAAATTTAATTAACTTCTGCGCTTTAGCTTCATCAATCTCTCTAACGCCTTCATAACCGACTTTGAATAAAGGTGTCATGATTGCTTTATTATGTTCCGGAAATTTTTTGAATACATCTGTTGTGATACTTAAAATACGTTCATATTTCTCTTGGTTATGTTTTTTGAACGAAAATGTCAACGCATGGTATTTTCCGTACAATTCAAAAATTGCCTTCAAATGCTTTTCATCCAAATATTTGGTTTTGTCGTATAATTCATACTTTTCGGTTTTCAAGTTTTCTAAAACAATACTTTCAACGCTTCCACAGTAAAATGCTGGTATATTGTCGAATGGAATGGCAATTCGTTTTTCCTTTTGGTAGTCAACTAAAGCTGGGTACACAGTTGAGTAATATGCAAATTCATTAACAAAAACCACATCTTTGATTGGTATATGGGATTGTGGAGGAAACTTAATGTATGCCTCAACAGTTTTTCCTGTGTCCTTGTCTTTTACGCGTCCAGTGTAGAATTCACTCAAAAATCCATCACCTCTAATCACATTCTCGTCAGGTAAAACTTTGAAATTTGTAAAACCATTTTTGGTTGCCACTTGGGTTAACAAGTCGGTCACTGTTTCTATGATTGACATTTTGCCTAAATATAGGAAAATATCAAATTTAGACTGAGATTGGAAAGTATTGACTAAAACTGTTAATAATCATTTTAAAAGATAAGATTAGATGATTCATAAACAAAACAAGGACTGTCTTTTGTAATATTATGTAAGTATATAACGATAGATTATCAGATTTTGAATATACAGGGTAGAGACTTTAGGTTTAAAGGTCTTTAGGTTAAGTTTGCCTTTAGGTAGGAGCTCCATAGACGTATTCAAGTATTTTGAGAAAAGAAATAAAACTTCTTACAGTCCTAACAGTTTGGAGTAATGACTGATTACATATTGAACATTTCGTGTCAGATACTTATGTAATAACGATATTGTTGAACGGGTCCTGTATAAGGATCAAATCAATACGTTTATATCGTAGACTGTCATTCGCATCGCATACAGTGAAGTAAGGATTATTGAGTCGATTATTTATTGCGATTTATCAAATAGTTATTTTTCTACAAACATTCAATAATGATGCATTTTTCGCTTCCAAATCTCAACGAAAAGTTACCCTTTACTGAGGAGTTTATTGCGCGCTGCCAAGGGGAGCGAGCAATAATTTTGCCCAATTTTGAGAGTGTTGTGTTTGAACTTAGTTATATTCCTTTTTGTTTCTAATTCCATTTACCTTAATTACCGTTTTGTTAGGTAATAGTATTTTTGGGAGTTAAAAGCTGTCAATGTCTGTTTTGAATGTCAAATGAGTTTTAGAACTTTGTTCTTTGTTATTATCCTTAATAAACAGATTTAATAGAGAGCAACAAAATCTATAACAAAAATAAGTTTGAAGGAATCGTCTTGGTAATAACATAAAACCCACTTACCAGTTTGGCTTACCTAGCTTCAAGGTTTTACAGATTTTATCAGTTTTTGAATTAGTTTGCTGGTTTAGGGTATGGCTTAGAGTTAGTGCTAACACAAGATGATTTATAAAACGGTTAAATATCTCAGGAATCAATAAAAATGTAGATTTTGATTTTAACCACATGGGTTCGACGGATGGAGTATTAAAAGAAATGTGCTTGCTGTACACTGTTATTTTAATGGTAATGTCAAAACATTGAACTGTTAAATGAAATTCAAAATTTAAGTACTTAAGCATCCAGCTCGCAGTAATCATCATCAGGTATCCAATCCTCTACAAGAGTTTTAAAAGTTTCCAAAGGACAAAACTCACTACATCCCGGGATTGTCAACAGTTTTGGATCCACTTCTTTATAATTTTGGTAGAAAAACTGTAAAAATAACTTGATTACGTCACAATTTTTAAATTCCTAATGACTTACTTTAAATCCGTAAATTCCGTCGACTCGGTGAACTTCAATCAAAACGTAACTGCCAAAAGCTGGAATTTGGTCATCGAAAATGTCAAGAGTCACCAAAAGTAGTGCTATATTCGTTTCATGAGCCGAGTAAAGAAACATTTTAGTAGGAGAATCTACGTTAGCTATCTTGTTTTCAGTGTCTTCGATAATTTTTCTAAGGAAGTAACCTAGAAATTGTTAAAATGTATGTTATTTGCATTTACAAAACGTTGCAATAACGTGGGTTAATCAGTTATAATTTATAACCACATAATAGTTGCAGTATTCCCAATTGTTTAAAGTTTCAATTTGAAATATCTTTAAAACACAACGCGAATTTTACCAAGTTTTTTTTTGGACAAAATATTTTAGAAATTTTGCATTTTGATTTGTAAAAATAGCATTTGTTAAGAACACCCTCAATGTCAGACTTCAATTCAACAGTACACTTACATTACTTCCTAATTTGACATTTTTACTATATACAATGTGAGGTGGTTACAAAAAATCAAGGGATACAAATGAACAAATTGAATTACTTTGTAAGTGACAAGAAAACTTAAAAAATATACAGAGTGTCTCTGAATTGGTGTCACAAACTGTAAAGAGTGATAGTACATACACACATATGAGAAAAAGTTTTTATAGACATGCCCCTTCTTCGAAATACATTTTTAAGTTTTAAGGACAAAAATTATGGTCATCAGCCCAAAATCTCCGCCACTGCTTAAGTAAAGTCAATCGATTTACACTAAAAAACTGCGTTTCCTAGGAATCTCTTAAAGCACACGTTGTTCTCAGTGCAACCAATGATTCCGGAGATATTTACAAAAAACTAGGAATTTCGAAAAAAGGACTGAAAAATTTGTGTATTTTTTCACATATTTTGGAATGTACTATCTCTCTTTACAGTTTGTGACACTAATTCAAGGACCTTGTATAGTTTAGAGGATAAAAATTTATTTAAAAAAAAAAAAATTTATTTGTGTAGTCAAGCTGTCAAATAGAAATTTGATAATTTTATTTGATCCACCCGAAAGTATAGAAAAACGAAGATTTAGTTTAAACTTGGTCACTCTGTATATCAAAGCCCGTTGCCGAAACTGAAATATTTATTTGGCTCAAGCATTCTGTTGTACCACCCTTTGTAGGTATAGGATTTCCAACCTGTAGACAGCGTTTTCAGTTTCTTAGTTCCAGCCATTAATCTGTAATTAAGTACAGCGATGTCGAACAACTGTTGTTCGTAAGTGTACACCCATTCTTCTACAGGATATCCATAATACGACTGCAAAAGAGAAAGAAATTCAAAAATCTCTACTTGGAAGGACACCAGACAACTACGCCAAAAGTCAAATTCCAAATTATGAAACTGGACACTATAAAACTCCCATTTTTTGACTGAAATTAAATATAAGCTCAGAATCAACTGTGCCTAAATCTATTGCTTTAAATGTAAAACTGTAATTTTGATAATACTTTCAAAAAGCGTGGTGTCCAGTGGTTTAAAACCCAAATTTGAGACGAAAAAAATTTAACTGAACTATTCAACTTACTTGTACGAGAAGTTCAATATACAAATCAGCTGCTTTCTTTGCTTTTTGGATTTCCAATCCAGTTTTTTCACTCACATAGTCAAACATTTCTTGATAAGGTTCCAGCATTTCCAAAACTTCGGCGGTTTTCACATACTTCTTGTACTTGGTTTTGTAGTTGGTGCACACTTTTCTACCGTAAAGTACCTGAAAAGTTTGCCATAAAAAACCGAATTTGAATAGTGAAACAGCACATACCTTGTCATAGTCAGAAGTATTGAAGGGAATTGGTTGCCAGTCTAAGCCAGCGTTCCACATAAACTCTTCAGTAGGAGGAAAGAGGGAAGCCAAGACCAGTAAAAGAGACATTTTTGTTCTATCCGTAACAGTACTGCGAGCCTCTATAAGGTCGTAATGATAGTTAGGACCGATTAACTGGTCATACCGCTCTCTAAACGCTTCTCCTAATTTGTATTCAGTTCGTCTTCCTTCCTGTCATAGAAAATATTGCTGGAATGTTCTCTAGAAAAGTTATAGGTGAGAATTCTCACCTGGGTGAGCTGCTTATATCCGTATGGTTCCCAGTAGCTTATGTTGCCGTAGGGGTTTGTTGGATACAATTCATCTTCAATGGTTCGATTTCCATGTCTGAATAACTGAAACGCATTGGAGATTTATAAACCAGAAATAACGATATAACTCTTAACGTAGAGAAATACTCAAAACTTTTCTCATGTGGATGTAAAATAGTGTTAACTTTAAGCTTATTAAGTAGTAATTTTTATAGCTTTATGGATTTTAACAAATCATCAACACTTTAATGGCAGATTGAACTTTGTCCAACAGGTACTTTCGCTTTACAAACACTTTAAGTTTTTTTATGGAGGTGTAAAATCTAGTTAATAAGTTTAAATTGATTTGGTTTGGTTGACTTCAGAACAAAATTCCACTCATGGAGATGTTAAACACTGCTCTTGTCTTTCAGATGTGTTTGCTAGGTTTGCAGCTCGATAGAGAGAATTTTGGCAGTTCAATGATAGATTCGACTATATGTCAAATAGATTCATGTTGCAAATATTGACAGCTGAAAGTGTATATTTAAAGGCACTAGAAAAGAATAAATTCTTTACTGGACTTGTAAGTCCTGAGAATATATCAGAGATAGGAAAACGTGATATTTGTCAATTTATTATAACTTTGGTGCTTACAATATGGGCTAGAACCAACTCATCTTTTGACATGGTACACTTTAACGCCACAGGAAATATAAAACCAGCACTAATTACAACCAAACTCCAACCATAGGAAAACATGATTGTTTAAATTCTGTATTGTTTCTAAATATGATGTGATTGAATTGACAAAAATCATAATAATTGTCCAATTAATCCCGTACAGTAAAAGGATCTACTGTAATAGCTTTTTATTGTTGCTGAGATAAGTAGCTTTTATGTGGTATAACTCACTTTTGAAAGGGTGAAATGGGCTATATACGCTCGTTGTGTTCGTGTTCATTCCCAAGCCGGGAAAGGCGGATTATTCTAATCCGAAATCGTTTCGTCCCATCAGCCCCTCGAGCTTTATGTTGAAGACTCATCGCGCCCGGATGCGCCACCCAGGCGGCGTTTGTGGATATAGAGGGAACGTTTGACAACACCTCCTTTGCATCGATATGCCAAGCCCTTGAGCGGCGTGGGGCCCATTCGGTGGTTGCCGGGTGGGTGAAAACCATGTTGTTCAACCGTTTGGTTTTTGCGGAGCTCCACTCAGTCACGTCAGAGGCGTGGGTCGCCAGGGGATGTTCTTTCGTCCACTCTTTGGTGCCTGGTTGTTGATACTCTGCTGTGGAAACTCAACTCCGCAGATGTCTACGCCCAGGACTACGCGGACGATGTCGCCATTCTTTCGAGTGGTCGTGCCGTCGGGGGCCTGGCGAGAATTATCCAGGCCGCCCTTCGATCCACACAAGTTTGGTGTGAGGAGGAGGGTCTCTCTGTGAACCCGGCCAAAGTGGAAGTCGTCATCTTTACGAGGCGACGAAAACTCGGACCATTGCCGGACTTAAATCTGTTCGGCCACATTCTGGGGTACAAATCCCAAGTCAAATACCTAGGGGGTAATTCTAGACTCCAGACTGACCTGGCATGATGATGAAAACTGCCCCAACAAGGGCACTGTTGCGGCTATGTGGGCTCGAGCCGCTGCACCTGTTTATACAAAAAGAAACCGCCAGGGCAGCCCACAGACTGACAGGTCTCAATATGCTGATTACAGACTCAGCTGAATCGCGGGGTCATCTCGGGGGCTGGGGGGAGGCGTTGAGGGAGTGCCCGGAACTGTTGATAAAGCAGGATCGGGTGCCTCTGACGCTTCTGTTAAGCGGACCTCTAAAGTTTGTAGTACCCGAGAGGGAGGACTGGGAATTCTCTCAAAACTCTATCCTACCGTCGCGTCGCATGGAGACGTCTGGTTTACAGATGTATCCAAAACCGTGACGGGGGCAGGGGCAGGTGTGTATGGTGTGACTTCGGGGACGAGGCTTAGCTTCCCTCTAGGCTGCCACTGTACCATCTTCCAAGCCGAGCTCTTCGAGATCATCCGATGCGGGGAGTTCATTTTAAACTCACCGCTACGCCGGAAGGATATATTTATCTGTACGGACAGCAAGGCAGAAATGGCTGCCTTAAAAGCTGATTCAATGACGTCTGGGCTGGTGCAGGAGTGTAAGAAAACACTCTTGTCCTTCACGCGGATGGCCAGGGTACGTCTAACTTGGGTTCCAGGGAACTCCGGTGTTAGGGGAAACGAGTAGGCGGACAGGTTGGCCCTTCGAGGCTCCAAAGAGAGACCCGTAGGGCCCGAAACTATTGTAGGACTAGCCGGCGCGGTCGGATCCGCCATTGTAGACCGTATCTTCTGGCAAAGATCCGATATTGCTTGGGAGGAGGCCGAAGGCATGCGGCAGTTGCAATGTCTCATGGGCTTCTTTCCAAGAAACAAGTCGAAGTCCCTGATGGAATTATTCAGAAAGGATCTCAGATGTGTGACAGGACTTCTCACGGGTCACTGTCAGATTAGAAGACACATGCACATTCTGGCTCTGTCACAGAATCCGGTATGTTGCTTGTGTCTGGAAGACGAGGAAACTCCGATACACGTTCTCACACAGTGCCCGGCACTTGCGACGATCAGAAAAGAGCTTTGGGGTAAGAGTGTGATCAACCCATGAGATATTCAAGGTACCCGGCCAAGGAGGCTTTGCGGCTTTGTCAAGGCCACCGAACTGGAGGGATACTAGCTTGTGATGGATCACAGGGAGCCCATCTAACAATATTCGATCATATTCATGTGCTATTACATTTTAGTAATTTCCAAATTTTAGAAGTATATTTCCTCTATAATAATATTGGTAAAACATCGTAATAAAGGATGCCTCAAGATAATTACTTTTGATTTTTTGGGAACACAATAATTTAGAACTGTTAAATACTTCATTGTGTTCTTCTGTGTCTCTATTTCAATGTTTAGCTCTAAATATGTATTAAACCGACATGTAAATGGAACAAAAAATTACTCTTATTAGTCTTATTCCGTTGTAGGTCGTAGATAAGACACTGTAAAAGTCAGAAATCAAATTTCAGAAAGTATTTTGATTTACCAAAAACTCACTCGTTTTTTAGTATTAATTGCACTTCTATCTTAAATCATAACTATTTAAGAAAATAATTAAGTACCTACTTACAATATGAGTAATAATTAAACCATCGGGCTCATCAGTAGAACAGACAGCTTCACACAACGCCAACAGACATGCCAAACCTGCCAGCAACTGAACTGGACCTGTCATTGTGAATTCCCACTAGAAACATCACCACTTTCTGCCACTTTTATACTGTCAAATCACATGAAAATTATATAATCTTAATCTTGATGAAATCGTAAAAAATTCAGATTTCATTCAACTGTCTGTATAGTTATGAAGTAGTGATTTTTAAATTTGTTTTCGGTCTAAGTATTGGTACTTATGCCTGGTGAACTATTATCTCCAAATTGGAATTAGCAGCTATAAATCAATGCGCATTATGTGTTGGTGACAGACGTAATCAGAATTTTTTTATTACTTTATTGAAATGGGCTAGACGTGATCCTGTTTTTTGCACTGTTTATAGTATTTGAGTATGTATTTGATTAATTATTAGGTAATAATTTTATTTACATTTACCTTTAACTAAGTAACTAATCAAACGAATCAAAAAAAGTTTGAACTATCAAGAAAGCACTTGATAGTTCAAACAATTTGACCACAGTTGTTTCTGCATACAACTACACTCCTCATCGTGAAGTTGATGGGCGTACTCCTCGTCAAAACCCCGTTGGACATTTTTCGACCAATAAAAGCATCCACTGCTGGTCTGACTGCGACCCAAACAAAAATGACGACTCAATTCCACTCACAATACTCGACAACGCAACTTTCAAGTAGGACAAAAGGTAATGATTGCATTGTGGAATGGAAGACGCGTTAATGATACCATACGGAGCATCATCGGTAACTGCTTTGCTGAAGTTGGAGTAGGAGGTGATACTCAGCGTAGACATTTCTATCAGATCTGGAAACGCAGCATGGATACCACTTCTAGATGCAATATGAATTTTGGCTTTCTAATTCCATCTCCATCTGAGTTAATTCCAGTCATTGAGCACAACCAAGGTAACATCAATGATCATCAGATAATTCCGGAGCAGCTTCCAGAAACTATTGACGTCCACCTACAAGATTCTTCAGGCACCACTAACCAGGAACAGTACACCAATCGGAATCAACCAAGACGTTCGTGTAAGAGGCCAGTAGACTACCGAACTCTTGCGGGATGTCGACATCGGTGTCGGGACTCCTAGCTATAGTAGGGAAGGAGTTGTTGGGTTTGCACCTGTACCTTATGAATGCTGGTGCGAGTGATTGTTGATAAGTAGTTGTTAAAGTTGTCTGTTGTAAGTCAGTCGTTCAATAAAGTGAATTCAGTTTACTCTGCCTGTGCTCCCTCTGCCACGATATTGTAACATAAAGATTACACTAGGTGCCGTTACCCTAAGTTGCCCCGTACAGATTACCGAACTCTGGGGTCTCCCCAGAGGGAGGTCACTGACTGATCTCTGGGTTAGTCTGGGTATGCCTATTGTGTAACGTAACGTGGAGCAGTAGGTGACCAAGTGCCACACCCCAGATCAGCCCTAGCAAAGGAAATAGTGTGGGCGAGCAGCTTAAGTTGCCGTTCCTACTTATCTCCCTTTGCTAGGTTCTTCACGTCTTTACCGGCTCGGCCCTCGGACCTAAGTCTAGGGTTCATTCATCCCCGTGAAAGCGTCGCCCCCGTGTTCCTTCTGCACTATAGCTTAATAAAAGTGGGTTACCTGTGGAGTCCTGTGTATTCTTCCCCCTCAACCAACCCTTAACGTGACAATATACTGCAAGTCTGCTAATTTAAACTATGCTGTCAGATCAAAATTAGCAGAGTTAGCTATTGAGTAAAATATAAACAATCACCCTGTACATTAGATAATCAAATTACTCACTTAATTTAATTAAAATGTGTTATTATACCCCTGAAAATTACTGACTTTAACCTAAGTCAAGTTTTTTCTGAACTTGTAGTGTGCGTCAGTTTTAATTTTTACTGCTGCCGGTGTTGTCAGTTTTACCCAGTTGTACAGAGTTTAAGGAGGAATTATTTTCCTAGAGAAAAAATAAGAGAGAATTTTCAGGATTCTATATTATGAACAAAAAGCTATCACAAAAATCCATTATTTCTCAGTGGAGTTGTATGAATACCACACCGGTGGAAACTGGTTCAGCAGACCTTATTTGGTGTCAGTGTAGTGAAGTGTTATTCCTTTGGAATTACAAAATGGTATTTGGTGGTAAATGGTACTAAATATCTAAGAATCAATGGAAATGTTTGTTCAATTTAATAAAAGTGTCAGTGTTTGTTCGTAAAAAATTTTGAAAAGAATGGTAAAAACCTGTCCTGAAATGAAAGTTATAGTTCTTTGTATGTTTACTGGGAAAGGTTTCATTCAGTGGTATTTAAAACGAACCAGAAAATTCTGTAAAGTTTACTCTTTAAATTTCCCAAAGAGTCATAAATAACCAAAGTGTATATTTTGAAATAAACCAATTTATTGTTTGCTTAAGTTGACAAAATACCTGGATTGCCATTGCTCCATAGGTAACTTGATAATATGTAAAAAAAGTTAACTGATTCAAACTTAAAACCACATGATAAACGTTATCAAAAAGTAAATTTGGTTTTATTAGATTACTTAAAAATTGTCTGAAAGGTTGTGTTCACTCAACAACTTTGATTTTAATTTATTATCGACAAATAATATTATAAATAAATTTTTTATTTTTAATTCTACCAAACTATAAACACAACTTTGCGCAACAAATTGCGCTTCTTGGGCTTTTTGACGTTGCCAAAATGACTGAATCAAGAGTTTTGATTTTGGCTACGTTGATTTGAATGCCACTTTCAAGCCTTTTCCACGTGGAAAATGCGTTTTAGAGTCTGAAAAACTGATTATTTTTTTTGTTTGGTCTGAGTTTAAAACGCCTAGACTACTCATCCAATATTCCAAAAAAATTGTTTTTATTTTTGGGATCTACATGAATAATTAAAAATACTATTAATGTAAGAGTAATGAATGACAGGAGTGATTTTTGGGTTGATTCCGCAAAAAAACGTGAGGCAGAAAGGAACAAGGATGGGATAACTGTATATCGACATAGGATATGCTACATGAAAAATCCTCAGAAATTTACTTAGAATCCATAAATGCAATCACAAATTGGGGTTCTTATTTGAAAATGTCAACTGAAAGGTAGTACTGTGGCTCTTTTTCTATCGTTACATACAAAGAAGAGAAACCATTAGTAAAGGCTGAAATATTGTTGAAATTACACTGTCACTTTAGCAATTCGACGATTTCCGGGATTTTCTCATCTTCCCGATTAAATTAACAACAGAGCGTCAACACCTAAACAATCGGCTGCGGAAACGGCCTGACCAAATGTATATTTCATACACGGTGGCCCAATTTAACTTTTCGAATCGAGAACAGGATCATCATTATCGGCAATTTCCTCCACGTATTAAGTATGTGGGCCGTTTTCGCATTATTAGTTTGAGTTGATTTAAAGAGGGACCTGATTCGGTCGTCGAGTTAGTTCGTCGCTGGACGAAAACCAGTGATGGCGGGATGAAAATCGCTATTAACGCAACACAGATTCGCTAAACTGAGAACAGTTTGATTTCGTATTCGGGATCAGGGAGTTTGCCGTGTTTTTGCCTCTTTCATTTTGTAGCGCGTGCGTCGATGCTGAGCACAATATCCGGAGGACCCCTTTTACATAGTTTATTGTGTAATTCCAACTGGTGGTGGTGGCTACTTGTTGAACAGTAAGTGTCCAATTATAATTTCTTTTATTGGTAATACATTTTTTCACTAAAAATTACATCGAAAGATTTTTCGAAAAATCCAACAGCAAGATCATTTTCCAACTCTAGTAAGTAATAACTTATCTGATCCCGAAACTAAGATCATTCAGTTTGTGTTGCTGCATCCAATACCTACTGAAAAATCTTTATGACACACTTCACCATTGTTATTTTTAGTTTTCTAGTTAATTTTGGATAATCAAAAAATTCGGCCGAAAATAACAATCAGTGCCAGCCAGAAAGCGTTTGTTAGATTAGATTTTCAGTCCGTTGGTTTGGCTTAGATTCTCTAGTTTGATACCTGTTGAATATCTCTTACATGTTTTCGACTCGATTTTCTATTTGGAGTCATTCTGGCAAGAGGTAGCAGCTAAATTCCCTTTTCTTCTCTTTCAATTCTATTGGGAATAAATTTGCTACGTCGAATTTTCAACACTGTAGCTCTGTAATTATGAACTTTTGGATTAAGGCAAATATGGCTAAATCGCTTTATTTTAACCCCAGCTAACTGTGGCAGACCTTTCAGTAACACCCTGTATATGAGAATTTCTTTTTCTGCGAACATTCAAATCAGTTCCATTTGTCAATAATTCCATAACGATCATTGTTGCCCTCAAAAATAAATTTGTTTCAAGGCTGTCATCCAATTTAAAAGCTTTTTGTGAATATACCCAGTAGCACACAAATATTGCAAAAGTATTTTTATCAATATTGAAAACGACAGATTTTTTTTATTGTCCAAATATTGCCAATCATAAAAATATGTGTACAATATAACTTAGAGAAATTTTAGTAATATTGTTTGAAATTTGCAATTTTTTAGTTACAATTATTCAAAAATTGGAAAAATGCCATTTTTGCAAAAAGTGCATTTTTAGTAATTTTTTATTTTGCTCCAGGAGGGTTCCAATACACAGCAAAGGTCATATTTATACCAGAGGACCTGAAATTAGGTAAAATAAGTACAAAAAAAGCACTTTAAAATTTTCCATTTTTCATAAAAATCGAAAGAATGGGGGTGTATTAGGGGTCGTTTTTACTACTTTTTGAAATTCAATATCTCGGCAACATGAAGAGCTAGAGAGGCCAGCTTTGGCTCATTTTGTAGTATTTTTTATCCTCTTTCTAAAGAACAAAACCTTCCAGTATGTCAACTGGATGACAGACATGATAGTTGTTTTGCCACATCTGTAATCAACTCTATGAGTTAGAACGTAAGTAGGTACCAACTTGCAAAACTTGCTTATATTTTAAATTGAATATACAGAAATACACAATTGTATATCCCATATCGATCTGCAATGGTTTTCGAGATATTGACGTTTGAAAAATGACATGTTCAGATTTTGTGAGTGTCATAACTCCTAACCAGAATGAGATAAATGCTTGCAATTATCTGCTATCTTAACTTTGTAAGGTCGTCTCTTCACAGGCGTAACTCATTCTGGTTATGAGCCATTACCCTCCAAAATGTGAAAATGTCGTTTTCCGAACGAAAATATGTTGAAAACCATTGCAGATAGAAATTGGTTATGATTATGATACATGAGAAATATTTGAAATCGATAGGAGTATTCATAAATAAAATAATATACAGGGTGTTCCATTTAAAATAAAAAAGTTGGTACCTACTTCCGTTATAACTTGAGTGTCATAACATTGAAAATATTTTAGTTGGATTGAGCATGCTGACTTTACTATACTATGTTACCAAGTTTTGAAAACATTTTTATTTTCAACCAGGTATGTAATAACGTTATTTCTTATGTGTAAACCAGGTGGAAAGATGAAAATTACCTGTACTCACAAAGTACTCACTTTCTACCCGGGTAAATGTCACTTTCCATCTGAGTAAATGTCAATATGCTTCTTGTCATATCTGGGCTTACTTTTTATAGTGAAGAGACTGTGCCGCCACCTCTGCAACAGCTCGCAGCTCAGGTGATGATGAGTAACATCTGCGTCTTCAGAAATCTCCACTTTAAGAAACGTTTCAGCTCAAAATATTAAAGACGGAATAGCACAATAATGACGTTGTCAACATTGTAAACAAATCACCAGTCGTTTATTATGGCTGAAGTCATAACTACTCGTGCACCTATACTACCTTATTGTTAGAGACTATTAGCAATCAATATTTCATCTGAATGATTTATTAAAAGTTCGATGAGATTTTGATAAATGGTTGAAAATAAAATAGTATACAAACCACGGTAGAAAGTTTAATTTCTGTCTCGAGATAAAGTTACTACTTAATCTCTCGAAAGAAATCAAACACTTTCCACCTGAGTATGTAATATACTATTGTTGGTAGTTTTTCTTATATCGGTTTATGTCTTCCGTCTTGGGTCACCATGTATACTTTGTTGTAAAATTCAGCCTGTAACTCAAATTAAAAAACGTTTCAAAGCGAACAATTTTAAGCATGAAGCACGGCAGTAAGCTCAAAATTATCAGATGCATTTCAATAAAAATGCAATAATGGACGAAATCCAAGTTCTAATTTGTCGTACGTGGGTAGACACACTACGCTTTATTTCATTGTTTTTAGGTAAAAAATACGTTTTTGCTTTTTATGCTGATATTAGTAATAGTAATAAGTAATAATAACAAAAAATTCAGTTTTCAGTATTTGATTGATTTCATTTGATATCTGGTTTTTAGAGAATAGTATTAATAGGAAAATAGTTTGTTAGATAATTCCGCAAAAAAAAGTGAAGCAGAAAGGAACAAGGATGATAATCCTGCGACACGAACCAACTGACATAATGAAACATATAAGGTAACGTGGAAAAGAGAGACAAAACCAACACATGCTTATCACAAACGGCCAGCAGCAACAGTTAACACAAAAACTTGTCTCGCCAGGTTCTCATCCTTGTTCTTTCGTGGTTCACTTGTTTGCGGAATTCACTTTTCTTTTATTCATTTCATCCGCGTCCAAAAAATTTCCAGGTTTAACTAAATTCCAAGTAAACACAACTAAAATATTGTATAATGACATATGAACATACATGAAATGAGTAGCAACAACGGATTTTGGTTTGGCAACCTTAATAATGATCTCGACAATTTTTGTTCTGAAACGTTTCTCTCCAAGTATTGTCGTTTTGGAGATATTTATCGTTGAAAAAACTTAAATTGCTATTATTCGGAAGGCTGTAACAATGAAATGGTTAATGTTAGAACAAAACGGTTTGCATGTTCCTTTCAAAATTTTCATAATTAACATCACTCTAACGACAAAGTTGTACATTTCACACACCTTTGCTCAGCTAAAAAAAGGCCAATATCTAAAATACCAAACAAAATCGGAAATCATATAAACTAACACATCAGAAAATTAAATATTTTTAATAAATCTTATTAAAAATCTAAGTTACAAATAGTTCTACCGTCACTTTAATAAGAAAAGTGGCCATTTCGATTTTTTACTATTTTTAAGGTAGAAGTTGAAAAAACTGTTTATAAACGACATGTAATATGTTAATACGAACATAGCCAAATTTTGTTTCAACTGTGGGTATTTTTATACATATTATTCAGCACTTTTTTGTTAAGGAAACGCTTTTTTTCTAATTACCAAGATTAACGTTTACAAACTTATATGTTTTAATACACCGTTGAAATAGTAAAAATCAACAGAATTAAATGACCTAAAAATATATACGGTGTTCCATTTAAAAAAATATAACTTAGTGTCATATATTAGAAACTAAACGGAATAGAAAAAAACTGACTACGCCATTAGATTCTACATGAAAACTTCTACCGGGAACCGTTCTTCCTTTTTTGATAACTTTAAGAGCAACTGAAATACTGAAGAGGTTCAAAAATTACCAATTTTCGAAAACCCCCCCTATCTTTGAAACAAACGAAGTTTGCGCCGTCCACTTTTCGCCATTCATCACAGCTCAGAAAAAAAGGTCAGCACACGTATGCTACTTTTTTTCTATCTAATACCGTTTTCTCTGTACCCCGTAGAACCTTCGAAAATGCAGCACCCTGTACACAGAAGATAAATGGGTAGTGTACAGGGTCATTCATTGAATTTTGACCACCCCTTTAACTTCCTTGATTTTGATTTTAGCAAAAAACGTTAAATACAAAACTAGTAGATATTTAGGTCTACTTTATTCTTAGATAAACAGTTATTACACAGGGTGTCCCAAATTTAAGTAACGAACCAAATATGTTTTTTTTTAAATACATTGACCAACTATTTGTTCGATATTTGAATTCTACGTCAAATTCTAGGCCTAATTGATGTAAAATGTCTGTATCGATATTCAAATGTTTCTGCAGCAGCGTCTTTGATTGATTGAATTTTAACCATCCCCTTAACTTCCGTATTTTTGCTTTTAGTTAAAACACTAGTTATAGCAACTTAGTTATAGATATTTGGGTTTACTTTATTATTATTCAGGGTGTCCCAAATTTTAGTAACTAATTTATCCCTCAATCACATAGTCGAGGAAACATTGTTAAAGTAACAGATGCTGCTGCGGAAACAGTTGAATATCGATACAGACATTTTACATCAATTAGGCCTAAAAGTTGACGTATAATTAAAATATCGAATAAAAAGTTGGTCATTGTGTTTAAAAAAAACCTAAGTTTGGTTCGTTACTCAAATTTGGGACACCCTGTATAATAACTGTTTATCTAAAAATAAAGTAGACCTAAATATCTACTGGTTTTGTATTTAACGTTTTTTGCTAAAATCAAAATTAAGAAAGTTAAGGGGGTGGTCAAAATTCAATCAATCACCCTTTTACGTCACAGATATACAGAGTGTCCAGTAAGCACATGATCAAGAGGGTATTGTGGATTTTAATGAAACTTGCTGTGGACTTGTCTCTAAGTAAGGCTTTTGGTTTGATGAAACAATCACGACCATTTGCCTTTGGCAAGTGCTAAGTTCTTCAGTGACTGGATTAAAAAATTACCAGAACTTTTTATTTCGTCGTTAAAATTAAATTTTTGTATTATTTAATCTGATGTATTGGTCCTTTATCAAGGCTTTACTACTCTTGGTAAAATTTTCTAGCATTCATAGTTCTTCCGCAAAACATGTTTTTTGTGTCCCCCTGCTATTTATCATTTTACACATTTTTATTGCAAATAACCTAGCCATCAGTTAATTTGATAACTACAAACTAACTATCAACGTTTTGACGTTGGTGACAGTTTAAAAAAATTAAAGTCTTAGGGTTTTGCGAAGACAACTTGCGTGATAGTGTTCGCGTCTACGCTGCGCGATATCCAAAATCGACGAGTTCCAGATTACCGGACATTTGCAAGGATTGAAAAAAGTTTACGGGAGACAGGGCAATTTGGTGTTCTGTCGTCCTCAAGTTCGTAATGCTGCTGTTGAAGAGGCCATTTTAAACAGGGTTGCTGAATACCCAAATATTAGTAGTCGCTGTTTAGCACTGGAGTACCAAAAAGTACAGTTAATTGCATCACGAGACTTTATCCTTATCATGCAACGCCTGTTCAGGAGCTTCTACCACCCGATTTTGACAGAGACTTCGGTTTTGCCACTTTATTGAAGATGCACGTGACCCAAATTTTACCAGCAAAATTTTATTCACTGATGAAGCTGGATTTATTAGAAGTGGTGTTTTTAATTCACATAATTTCCATCATTACGCAAAAGAAAACGCTCATGTGAGGCGTATTAACCACTTTCAGCTGGAATTCCGCATAAATGTGTGGGCCGGTATCATCGGAGACATTCTTCTGGGTCCTTATATCCTGCCTCATCGCTTGAATGGTGAAAATTATCTTGAATTTTTAGTGAATACTTTGCCTGTTCTAATGGAGGACGTCCCTCCCTCTCAATGTGCGTGCTCAGATGTGGTTCATGCACGATGGTGCTCCTCCACACATTAATAGAAATGAAACTGCACATTTAAACAACACTTTCCCACACAATTGGATCGGAAGGAGAGGGAGAGATGTTCCTGTCGAATGGCCCCATATGTCCCCCGACTTACCACCATTAGATAGAGTCTACGTCCATTCGAGTCTACGCTACTCCTGTAAAATCCAGGAAGAGTTAATACGTAGGGTGCAGAACGAGGCGAACGTAATTCGGGATGATGAAGAAATGTTGAGGAAGGTTCAATTCAATTTCATTTGAAGGATCCAGCTATGCATCCGAGAAAATGGTGCATATATCTAACATTTGTTGTAATTTCTATTTTTTTGAGAATCTTCTGCTTTTGAGATCTGGCTGGTAGTTTCAATAGAAAATTATGTTTTTCTAATTTTGGCATATAAAGTGACACTTTTCAAAACTGATTAGAGTGACAAAACGTTTTACTTTTCGTAACTAGTTATGAAAAGTTCATTTCATCACTCCCTGTTTTTATGCATTTCCGTAGAAACATATGAGCGACATCCATCATAACATGTCGTTGTCACAGTTTATACAAGGTGCTATGAAAGTGAATATTTGTGTTAAATCACTTTAAAGGATGGTTTTTACAGCTTTTTGGTCAAAATTAGAAAAAATTATGTATGCAACACGTTTCGAAAATGTCTTATTGTGTAACTCCTTCAAATTGTAGGACCTCGCTGCGCTCGCCCTTCAAACATTCATTCGTTACACAAAATCGATCTTTTCGTAACTGGTTACATAAATAGCTAATTTTACCAACGTCAAAACTTTAATAGTTAGTTTGTAGTTATCAAATTAACTGGTGGCTACGTTATTTGGAATAAAAATGTGTAAAATGGTAAACTATGAATGCTAGAAGATTTTACCAAGAGTAGTAAAGCCTTGAAAAGGGACCAAACATCAGATTATTGTATTATATTCAGACTTTTTTCTAGTGACAATTACGTGAAATCGTCACCTTTCGATCTAAAGAATGTCACAGTACCCTTTTGATCATGTGCTTACTGGACACCCTGTATGTTGTACCAAATAAGTGCACTTTTCACTAACGTTTTCTGCGCAGTAAAATCTTTTTGAAAAAGAAAAAATAGGTGTTAAGTATTTTTCTGTGTACCTCAAATTAACGCAAATAAATGTTTTTGGTTTACGACCCAATTATACAATGTCAACGACTTTGAGACTTTGTTCTCCTTGTTTTTGCAAACATCGACCACTTTGAGTTTTTAAACAATTGATTTCTATTCAAAAAGGTATACGTTTTGAATGTGACATATAAAGAAGCAAACGTCAGATTCAAGACAGTTCCTATTACAATGTTACGTCATTTTATTTTGCTATAACACGTACTAAGTACAATAAAGCATACCTATAGTGTCTGATTCTCGAAAGTTCGCTCATTTAATTATAATATCAAATGTTAGTTGTCATAGTAGTATTACTTCTTACTACCATCGATCAATCTCAGAAATATGTATTTGTCTTAATTCATAGGAATTGCTTTCGTTACGTGGTGGTTCATTTTCGAGAATCGGACTGTAGGTTATCTCAACAAGAAAGACACTCATATCATTGTGATCTACGACTCTACGAGGTTTTGAAACCAGGAATAACTTCTACATAACGTTTTCTGAAACTTTCTTCACTTAACCAATTATTTAGCTTCTATAGGTACTAAGATTTTAATATACGTAGAACGAATTTAAAACTATACTGCTTAATTGACGACAATTTGAAAGAATAAGTCAATTATTAGTTAGGTCTCATATTAGTGTTTTTTTACTAGCTTGGAACCGTAAATAGACGATTCGTACGCAAAGGGAATTAGTCCGCTAAAGGAAGTGTTTAATAAAAATAATTTATCAATAAAACGAGAAGCATATCCAGTGATACATACCGTTATAGCATGGGGAAACGTTTTGTAAATGTGTAATTTCATGCTAATATATAGGCCGGAACAGAGTTGGCGGGTTTCTGGAGTAATCTAGAAATCGATATATGAGGGGAAATCGGAATCGGGGGATATACCCAAAGTCAAGCTAAATTAAAATGACGTCACAAAAAATTTCGATTTTTCTGACGTTTACTGAACGAGTAAAAAGTCATTATTTAAAAAAAAATTAGGTTTTATCTGGATTCGGAAACTGGTACTGGTATAGTTGAAATTTTGGAGTCGTTATTGTTTCTGAACAATATTGAGTGGCGCCAAATGTCAGACAACGCAAGCATTCTCTTTGCATGACATGTCAAATGTCAAATTGGTAAATAGTACTAGTATTCTTTTAGTAATAGCGATCAGTATACGTATTAATTCGTAAGATTTGGCTTTGTCACGTGATGACACATTTTTGAGAATTGGACTGTAGCTTATAAAACATGTTAGACTATATTCTGTTCTATGTGGGCTCTTTCATTATTGTAGTTTCCTTTTGGAAATGTATGACATTATACCAATTTTTTTCGAATTTCTGCTTCCGTCCTGTGAGGGGTTGCCCGCAAGGACCGCAGGGTCCCTTGCTCTTTGGAACGTCTAGGTCCAGGATTATGCTGACGATCTAGCCATACTCATTAGGGGGCTCCAGGACGACGACTATTCGTCCACCGTACAGGGGGTCCTCAATGTGACACAAAGATGGTGCGAGAAGAAGTGTCTTAGGATAAATCCGCTCAAAACAGTAATTATACCCTTTACCAGAAGGAGGAAGTTGGAATTTATTAAACCGCCCTCCCTCTCTGGTAAGACAATACCATATGCGGCGCAGGTGAAATATCTGGGAGTCATTCTAGATAAAACACTCACTTGGAACCCGCATGTGGACAGACTAGTCAGTAGAGCTAAAATCCTGCTTTGGAGATGCAAAAGCATCTACCAAAGAAATCCTGGGGTCTAGGGACCCAGCAGCTATACTGGCTTTACACCAGCCCAATTATACCTGTGCTGACCTACGGGGCCTTAGTCTGGTACGGCAAAAGCCGCTAGAGCTCCGTAGCGAAGAAACTGTCTTTCATCCAAAGACAGACATGCCTTTTAATCACGGGTGCGTTCAAGACAGCGCCTACGTCTGCGTTAGAGTGCCTCCTTAACTTATCCCCCCTTCAGCGTCCTACCGGCTCTTTCATATTACCCGTGTGTCTGCTGCAGGACCTTCGTACCATCGAGAGTGGACTGGGCAGAACGGGCTAATGACCTACTCCAAGCAGATATCTGCTGGTTTAAAGTCCTCGAAAGGGACTGGAGTCGGGGCTTTCTGTGCCAAGGTGGTGATCTGTCTGACTGAGGGACTGGTACAAACACCGACGATCCTGCATGCTGAACTCTACGCCATCGAGATCTGCTCTGGTGTGGATCTGGCTGAAAACTACAGGGTTGGCTCACTCCAAGGGGGCCCTCTAAGAACAGGACCAACAATCTCCTGCAATTCAGCAGACCACACCTGAGGGCAGTCACAGCGCTGTACACCGGTTACAATTTTTTTAAAAAGTAGTGGGCGCCACTTTAAGTTCTAAATTATTTTTGGAAAGCGGGCTTTCATACTTTTAAGTTGTAATGCCTGTAATTTAAGAATTTTAGCAAAGCGTTTTTTATCAGTTGCTAACTTAAAACTTTTTTGTAAACTCCAATTTCAATGTTTTATATTATTTGAGGTATCAACTCCAGTATTCCACCGTATACCTACTTGAGCTCTATTAGTGTTAATAAAATTCTTACCAAACCAGCTTTCTATAATATTGATAATGCTTATTGCAAAGTAGATTTCACATGTTTTGATTTTCCTAAACTTGCTATTTTTTAGATTGCTATCCTACTTTTACACATTACACCCTGTATAATGTTGTCGGCAGTAGTCATTATAGTAACAATGTTTATATTTAATAAAAATTGCGACATGTTTTTCGAAACATTAAGTGACTTTAGTGCCAATTTCTGGAATTAACTGTAGCAAATGCGATATTGGACATAATTGGCAAGCTTTCAAGTGTCAAAATGGGTTCAAGGAGAAACAAAAAATTTTCAATAAATACACGGAATTCTCATTACTATTTTTGTAGGATGTAACCTTGTAAATTTCGATATATACCGGGTGTCTAAAAAGTCTGGAGTATTGCAAAAATCTCGAAAACTTCTAAAGTTTGACTTGACGTGAAGGTAAAACGATTTTATAACTTTATTGGAGTGAATGATATAAAAAAAACAATAAATAATGTTCCTATGCACCTAATTACTTACTTAATTATCAAAAGTTATGTTTTTTGAAAAGTATACCCACTTATAACAATAATAGGAGTAACAATGATAGCTATAACGTCAATATGATGTTAAATTGTTATAAATTTTTCGTACTACATAATTAGGTTAGGTTATGTTTGATTTAAGAAAGTTGGTATACTTTGTGACTGTCTGTGCATACTTGCAAACCTCATTTGATGCTCTGTTATTTATACTATGACAATAAGAGAACTTTTAAAAATAAAATAAAATCAGTAGTTTTTGACATATTTGCAATATTCCACTTTTTTGACACCCTGTATACAGTCTGTCCCAAATTCACCTCTGGGATCTCAGTTATTATTGAAGTAACAAGAATGTTTAAATTAGAAAGTTTTAAAGAATTATATGGCTAATTCAAATCTTTTTTGAAAAATATTGTATTATTTTTTCGAAAGAAAGATATTTCGAAAAAACTGAACAGTGATGATTTTTTACATGGCCATTATTTTGCAAACTGTTTATTGGACAGCCGGTAAACTTCGACATTGTTAGGACACTTTGTTCTGAAGAATAATTTGGTTGTCCCAAAAATGTTTTATCGCTATTGGTTTTTGAGGTTAGAACTAACTTTTGTTTTACTTATGGAAGCCATATCTAATTTCATTATCATCTAATAGGCCAAAAAAATCACCATTTTATTGATGTATCGCATGGCATAAAAATATTTATTTTAGTTAAACAGTTGTCCACTAAACGATTTGGATTATGCCAGCAAGGTAGAAAAATGGGTGGTCTGGTGTGGAGTAGTTTTGTCAGTTGTATGTCAGTTTGTAAATAAAAAGTTTTATCGTATTGGACCACCGCCCTCTGTACAAGAAAGCCTAGAATGTCACTTTTAATGGCGGCGTTAGCGGTTTTTGTTTTGTACACAAACCTATGCAGATGCAGTAGAAAATATGTTTTTTTTTATTTTTTCGTGTAGTTGATTAGAAGTTGTGAGTGAAAAATCAAAGAACGCTTCATTCCTGATCCAGATATGTATAGATATGGCTTTTTATACCCAATAAAGTCCAGCCAAAGCAAGTTTGGTTAGAACCCTTTGTCCTGGAAAGTACAACAAACTAATGTGAAAACTGCTCAATCAAAGAAAATTTGGAAATCCTTGAAGCTAGGTAAGCAAAACTGGTAAATGGGTTTTATATTATTACCAAGACCTTTCTTTTAAAATATAAATGTGCCAATGGAACTTCTAAAAGCTGTCCTGTTTCTTCAGAGTAAACGTTTGTTGCTCTCAAAATGCAGGCGGCCTCAAAATGTAACTCACATACCTATGTATGTAAGAGGCAATAAGTTTACTGAATGAGAAAGCATATTGTACTTACCACTGAGTATTGTGTTGGAGTAAAATCACTCCAGTTCAAAGTTTTCAACCACTGTTGGGTTCGAGCAGGGTCTTTTGGACACTTTTGGGCCTTTCACCAAATTGCTTTTACAATTTGGCAAACAACAAGTGGACGGCATATTGTAGAGGCAATAGAATTTAAGTTAAAAAACCAACAACAAATTATAGAACAATGAAGGAACAATAACAATAGTGATAACACAATAAAATGAACACAAACTACACTTTCACTAGAACAATAAACATATAAACAACAATATATAATAGCAAACAAAAATTACTTTGGCAAGTAATCCCAAGTCTTGACTTTAAGCCTTAAAAATTAATTTAATCATCGAAAAATTCAATTTCCGCAATACAAACAAAAAATGCAAACTGTCAACCACTATTTCGGCCATATTGGAATTTTTGGCATGCACCTTCTTGGCTTTCTTGCACAGGTACAGGTGATTGGACCCATTATTGGCGCAGTCGGTAGGGAGGTTGTCTACTTGGATGTCGTTTCCACAGTTGGTTAAAATGGCAAGTAATAGTGGTATCACCAATATCTATCGTTGCATTCCAAACTTCAACCATTACATTTTGTTTGGCCGAACCAATAATATTGCGAATAACCCAATTTACCTGCTCACTCAACGCTGGGCATTAAGACTGATTGGTTATGATTTCGACATTGAATATGTGAAGACCGAAGAATTTGATAAAGCGGATGCCCTATCACGGTTAATTGATAAATCAAAAAGGAACTCAACTGACTCGGAAATGGAAGTGGTTATTGCTGTAGTTCAAGCTGCTGATAAGAACTAAGTGGTGTCGCTCTCGAAGCTAAGCGATCCACAACGATGCGGAAGACTTTGCAACGTTTGACGCTGGAGGATCCTGTATTTCGAAAAATTTCTGATCGAATAAAAAACGGATGGAACAAGGCAGACTCTAATGATACAGATCTTTGACCATATGTGCGTCACGCCGATTGCCTATCCATTGTCAATGATACCGTTATGTTGATGGAACGAGTGGTCATTCCTCCTCCGCTTCGAGAATGTGCACTTAAGCTTTTACACCGAGGCCATCCTGGAATCCGCCGGATGCGTGATCTTGGACGTCATCATTATTTTTGGCAAAGAATTGACAACGAGAGAAGTGCTTCAGATGTGCCGAAACTGCAGCGGCTCAGCCAAGAACTCCAATGGATGTGTTCCGACCACGGACAGCTCTTTCAGCAACTCTAACTGACACACAAGTAATGATGAAGAGACAATTTGATCGTCGCCATGGAGCTCGTCATCGTCACTTTGAACAAGG
This sequence comes from Ips typographus, assembly GCF_016097725.1. NCBI lineage: Eukaryota > Metazoa > Arthropoda > Insecta > Coleoptera > Curculionidae > Ips > Ips typographus. The sequence continues at coordinate 239,652 of NC_138426.1, read as the reverse complement.
GGAAAACATCCAAGTAGACAACCCTCCCTACCGTTTCAGGAAGTGAATGGATTGCCGGAGACTAATCAAGTTTAAGACGACAAGACTCAACCGGATAATCGTCGGTTAGAATGCGTAGTTAATGACAGTGAGGTAGGAGACTTGGGAAATAGTTGTTCTGAAGAAGTATTTTAAGAAGTTCACACATCAACGCTTCATCCTGATGATGGTTTGAAAAATTGTGATTCTGGCAGTACAGCTCCAAATTCTAGGCCACAGCGCACCACCCGCAAAGATTTCGATTATCGGGATTTGTCTGGTGTTAAATCATACCGTCGTAACATTAAGTAAAAGGGGAGGAAATGTTGGGTTATCCCAGCAAGGTAGACCTGTGAGGTAGAAAAATGTGTGAGGTGGTGTTGAATAATTTTGTCAGTTTTATGTCAGTTAGTAAATAAAAAGTTTTATCGTATTGGACTCATTAGCTTCCAATAAAATGTATAATTTAAATCGCTAAATTTATTACCCATATAATTTATTTTTTTATCTATGATAAATGCACACCTAAAAATTACAGCAAACAACTAAATATTAACATATTTGTCAAACTTGTATTATTTTGAGTTTTTAAAGATATTGAATGTTTTTTATTTCTTTCCAGATTTTTTGATCGTCAAGTTTCCAAGAAGACATGTTCTATGGAAACTCAACTATGGCCTCGTCCCATTTATAGGTGTTTAAAATTTCTCTTGGCGGGTCTGCGAGCATAGCTGGCAGGCCAAAGTTGGTAAGTTTATTGCTCTCCAATTACATACCGCACGTTGTTAGCCCATTTATATGCTAATCAACCACTGTTTTCGGCATGAGAAAAATAAATTGCTTAACAAGTAAGCAAATAATAGTCCCACTCCCACATAGCAATTATTATAATATTTACGCACAAATGGCTCTTCAATGTTCATAAGTTCCCATGGTGGCATCCCAAAGTGCCTGAGATACGGTCCTGATTTTAGTTCTCTACAAGAATCAATAATCAATTACAGCATAATTACACAAATAATATACGAAAAAGTTTAAATTGGGCGCAATTTAAAGCTCAACCAAATGCCGTTTTAAAAATTTTGATTTTGATTTTCCGATTTTCCGTCGGCTTATTGAGACACTCTGTACATAACCATTACACTAACCATTCAAATTTCAGACATATTATGGCAGACGACCGCAATAGAGTAGTAAAATGTGTCACCAAAAATCTGCTTACCATTTTGACCGTGGTAGGAGTTTTTGGGGGAACCGCTGTTGGACTACTACTCAGGGTGTCCACTACAAAATGGAGCAGCAGAGAAATCATGTACCTGGCATTTCCGGGTGAACTATTTTTGCGGATGCTCAAAGCTCTCATCATTCCGTTACTTATGTCTTCAGTCATTTCGGCCATCGGTTCTTTGGACTTAAGCTTGTCGAAAAAAATCGCCATTAGGTTTGAACTAGGTATTTAGTATTAATAGTTTTGCAATTTTTTCACATTTTTAGATCAATTCTGTATTATGCTACCACCACCATTTGCGCGGTTGTTTTGGGAATTGTGTTAGTTGTAGTAATTCGACCTGGTGAAGGGACTGTACCTTGGAAACCTACCGATGAAGACGATTCTGGTAGAGTACTTACCAGACACGTGCTTACTCAGGATACTTTGCTGGATCTCGTCAGGTAAGTAGTTATTATTAAATTATTAGTAAATGAATTCAGATCTCTGATACATTCAACTGTTGTTTTTGATGTTATAGAGGCAAAATCATTTATTAGCCCTATGGATTAATATAGACGTGGGGTATCTAATAATGGAGGATTTCTGGGATTCAGATTCACGAAAGTGTTTGTTCAAGTAATTCACTTGTAATTGAAACAAGGCTCCGTCTTCCAAGAAGATTTCAAATTGCAATTACAGAGTGGTCCAAATTGATTGTAGGATAATTCCAGGGTGGAAAATACATAAAAAAACGTCGAAAGTGACATATAAACTATAGTCGAAAAGTTTTTCCTAGCGAAGCTAGCAAACCCTAAAAGTGAACTACAAAAATCTTTTTTTATTTTAATTCCTTAACGAAAAAAGTTACTCAAATGAAATTAGACATGCACGTTGACCATTTGATGTGATTATTTTTTTTTTTTGGATTTCTAAAATTAATCTAGACAAATATTTCACAAGTATAGTTCCTATGACACTTTGGCGTTTATTTTCAATCTTTCAAGTGTACTACTTCAATTTGGACCACCCTGTACGCCGAAGGGGGTACTAACTAACATTGAATAACAGATATTCGCATTTCAGATGATTCACTTTGCTTTACTAGAAAACAATTAGAGCGATTACTAGCGAGTTATTTAAAAAAATAACTGACTTTCTTGTATTTCTATTTTTGTTGACTTTTGGTTTAAGGTAAGTCCCCAGAAATGTATCATTACTTATGGAAAAAATTCTATACTATCTGTTAACACCTAAAATAAAATATTTTATGCGCATTAGACCTGGTGATCAAGCAGGACACCAATTTAGTGTCATGTACAGGGTTTCTGGGTTTTTTGTAGAAGAACTAAAAATATGACAAAAAAATGTTTTCTTCAATACCAGAAAGATTCCCTCAATGCCGACCAATATGCGTACCAAGCGGGCAAATCAACAGAACTAGCCTTGAACAACCTTGTTGGGAAAATAGAAAAGACGCTCGCGAGTAAAGGAACAGCAGTTGGCATCATTCTAGATATAGAAGGTGCCTTTAACAAAGCACTACCCTCATCAATCACGGCGGCGGCCAAGGCGAGGGGAGCAGAACCCAACGTTTGTGGATGGATCGAGGCTCTGTTAACGCAAAGGACTGTGACGTCAGATCTGCAGGGAAAAATGGTCGGCTTCCGTCCTGTGAGGGGTTGACCGCAAGGAGGGATTTTATCTCCCTTGCTGTGGTGTCTCTTGGTGGACGATCTGCTGGCCACCCTTGCTCTTCGAGAACGTCGAGGTCTAGGCTTATGCTGACGATCTAGCCATACTCATTAGAGGACTCCGGGACGACGACTATTCGCCCACCGTACAGAAGGTCCTCAATGTGACATAAAGCTGGTGCGAGAAGGAGTGTCTTAGGATAAATCCGCTCAAAACAGTAATTATACCCTTTACCAGAAGGAGGAAGTTGGAATTTCGTAAACCGCCCTCCCTCTCTGGTGAGACAATACCATATGCGGCGCAGGTGAAATATCTCGGAGTCATTCTAAATAAAACACTCACCTGGAACTAGCATCTGGACAAACTAGTCAGTAAAGCTAAAATCCTGCTTTGGAGATGCAAAAGCATCTACCAAAGAAATCCTGGGGTCTAGGGCCCCAGCAGCTATACTGGCTTTACATCAGCACAATTATACCTGTGTTGACCTACGGGGCCTTAGTCTGGTACGGCAAAAGCCGCCAGAGCTCCGTAGCGAAGAAACTGTCTTCCATTTAAAGACAGGCATGCCTTTTAATCACGGGGACGTTTAAGACAACGCCCACGTCCGCGTTAGAGTGTCTCCTTAACTCACCCTCCCTTCAGCTCCTGCTGAAAAGAGAGGCAAGGATGGCCTCCTACCGGCTCTTTCATATTACCCGTGTCCTGGAGCCTCGAGGGCCACTTGCGGAAATTCTAAATCGCGAGTCCGTTGCTATGCCCTCCGATGTTCCGCCGAGCACGGCTGCCGCCGATTTCTGCTACAGGACCCTCGTACCATCAAGAGTGGACTGGGCAGAACGGGCTGATGACCTACTCCGAGCAGATATCTGCTGGTTTACGGACGGCTCAAAGTCATCAAAAGGGACTGGATCCGGGGCTTTCTGTGCCAAGGCGGGGGTCTGTCTGACTGAGGGACTGGGACAAACACCGACGGTCTTGCAGGCTGAACTTTACGCCATCGAGATCTGCTCTAGGGAGATGATGAATAAAAACTCCCCTAGGCGGAAATCGATAAAAATCTTCACAGGCCGCTGTTCGTGCCCTCTCCTCAGGTCGCTTTGTGTCAAAGGCGGTCCTGGGCTATCATAAAATCCTTAACACTCTTGGAAAATCCAACAGCGTTATCCTGATGTGGATTCCGGGTCACTCCGACTTCACAGGGAATGTCAAAGCCGACGAACTGGCTAAGCTGCGTTCGGAGGCGGCCCAGAACCTATGGCTGAGAACTACAGGGTTGGCTCACTCCAAAGAAATTATTATTGCAACTCAGCAGACCACACATGAGGGCTCTGTACACCGGTCACTGTCAGCTAAGAGCTCACATGCACCGGATAGGCCTGACGGAAGACGCCGAATGCCGCTGGTTTATGGAAGATGACGAGTCGGTCGCGCACCTACTGTGCCGCTGTCCGGCTCTGGCCAACTCCAGGTATTCAATATTTGAACGGGCGGATGTACGCCCAGGAGACCTGGACAACCTCTTATCCAGAGCAGTTATTCGGTTCCTCAGGGAGTCCAGTATTCTGGATGAGCTTTAACTTATATGTGAGCCACAATAGACCTGCGGTCGCGGTAGAGGGCAGAATATGCCCACTCACGGTACCTAACTATCAACTAGTTGGTTAGTAATGATTTCCCCCAATACCAAAAACAAAAAAGAGTAAAAATAAAGTTTCATACATTGAATTCGGAATAGAAATGGCTTTCGGAATGTAATATAAAAACGCCAACTATATCTAAAAAAATGAAGTTGATGATTCTGCAAAGACGAAACGTCGGAACTGAAAACTGACAACCCCACTTAAAAGAGCATTAATGCCTGTTTTCCGGACACATCCAAGTCAATTTTAAATACATCATCAGCTAAGTTGATGTTTAAATGTGACAGATTAGGTGTTAAATAACACAGTCTAAACTAAACTTATCTAAGCTGTCCTTATTGAACTCAACTTAGCCAATACTGGGGAAACGGACATAAAAGTGGCTGTAGAGAAGTGTCATTAGTTTGATCTTAACGTCACAAAAAATTAAAACTGAATAAAAATATATCAAAAAGTCAATAAGACTGAATTGTTGAACTGTTAGTTATTAAATAGTTAAAGTTTTAAAATTATTATTAAATAGTAATTATTAAACTACTTCTTTATTACTAAAATCCACTTTCTTTAAATTACAAAAAAATAGTACAAAAATCCCCGACACCCTGTATAGATATGATTCTATGGGAAATGCGAATCCGATTACCAATTAATTGAACCGAAACCCTTTGAAGCAAGCAGGACATGCCTTGTTGATGCAGGAAATTTTTATATAATTGCTAATAGTGTCATGTCATTGAGTTTCCTGTCTAGGCAGCAACTACCGGTCTACTATATGTGTTATACAGGGTGTAACGATTTATAATTTTAGATTTGATATCCTTCGTTTAAAGATTTTCTATGCCTGTTGTAGAACTATTTAAAATTTCATTCATCCTACATTTAATCATTTGAGCACTTTATTTTAGTAGTTTGTAATTAGTTTAGCAACGCGCGTTTTTGCACGATTAATCAACTACTAGACTGTTTAAAACAGCTTTTGTTGCAAAGTCTATTTTTAGAATCAAAACAGTAATTTTATTTTAATATTCACTTCGCGTTTACTTGAAAAGCTAAATATGAAAAAACTTTGAATGCTTAAAACTAAATAAATTATTATTTCTTTCAGAAACTTTTTTCCACCTAATCTCGTACAGGCTTGCGTCGGACAGGTAAGACTCGATTGTTGATTCATTAATACAGGGTATATTTTTTATAACACGCTTTGCTCAGGTTTTTTAGTTTTATCTAAATTAAATCAAACACGCTATATTTAAGTTTTAATAATGATTTATGAAACTAAATAATAAAAAATGGTTTAAGTCACTTGTTATATAAATAACTATTAATATTAGACGTTAAAATTTAATAAAATGTTGTATAAAACACGTAATTTAAACCTATTTATTTAGTCAAACTACTTAGGCCACTCGCTACGTTAGTGGGCCTAATTTTTTGTTTCGTTAATAAACAATGGTTTAAATCACTTATTGTATAAATAATTAATATCGTCGGGATAAAAAAGTTTTATCCTGAAATAATTTTCAAACCATCAACCTACTTTACTTATACTGGCTTTCAAACGAAAAATTCCTTTTAGCGGCAAGAACCTTCAGACTTGATTACGTTGTCGTCATGGTAAACTCATTTCATCGAAGGGCATTTATTGAAAAGGGCTCTCCACTTCAGCGTCCCTTTGTCGTTTTTTTTATTCACTTATTTCCAGAAGTCGGATAAGTTTTTTTTTGGGTTTCAAAGATGTGCATAAAAAATGCTACCACAATGTTGTTGAAGCTTAAATATGACGATCTAACCCAACTTACGTCAGTCCAAAAAATAGATAATGACGCAGATAAAGTGTCAAAGGTACGCGATTTTTTTAAATCCAAATATCTCAAAAACCTCTGCTCAAATCAACTCTTACCAAGAACTTATACCTTTTTAGGTTTGCTTGCCTTGAATGTTTTGATGTTAGTTAGTTCAGTGTTGTCAAATATAAAGTTCCTTTTTATTGCCTATTCGCCAGCGTATCTTTGGAATAAACCACTAGGACACAACATTGGCGCAGCCCGGTAATGGATCCTGATCAATCTAAGGACCTGCTCAATGCGGTGGCGACCCATGCTCGAATACAATAAGATGCTATGACATCGTTACTTACTCAAATCAAACAGACTACACTAACCGACCCATCAAATAGCAGCGGATCCCCTCGTGCTGTCATGCCTGAGAAATTCTCATCTTACGACGACGAGACCCAGGATCCAACTGTTTTCGAAAACTGGTTAGAGCGTTTCGAGTTTGCAGTTAAGATGAATCACCCTGGCGATAGTGACTCCGATCATCGCATTGTGATGCTTTTGACCCGCCTCTCCGATACATCGTATCGTGAATTAAAAGAAAAATTCTGGCCCCAAGATATTGGCAGTCGAAATTATAAGGACCTAGTGGACATTCTTAAAACTTTATACTCTCAACCGCGTTCGCTAGAACTAGACCGTTTAGCATGCTTTCAAATGGAAATGCTACCAGATGAGATATTGGACAAATACATCTGCCGTTTCAATGCAAAGTTCCGCAGTAGAGGAATTTCGTGTGTTTCTTCTACTGCTGCACATGAAACAATCTAAATTAGTCCCTCTGCGAACTAGAATCCTCGCAAGACTGCAAGCAACTCGAGGAAACGTCGTGTGTGATGATATCATAAGCGACGCCCGTACCTTTCTTCAAACAGCAGCAGATTCTAAAGAATTTGAGCATCCTACTAGTGCCGTAGTCCATGCAGTGAAGGAAACATAAAGAATCAGCCGGACTTCCAGCTCCAAATGTGACATCAAGGCAAGGATCCTCCTAGCAATTTTCTTCGTTTTATAACTGTCCATACAAGAACTACAAGTGTTCAAATTGGTGGCCATCTTGAGCGCTAGTGCAATGTATGGCTCAACCGAAATCACAGAAAAAGCAAATATTCCAGACAAAAAATTGGAAACATTAATACAGCAGTCATCGGCACATTGCAGAACAACCAAATCCAAGTAAATCAGTCCGCATTATTATTTATGGTCGATTCCGGATCAGAACTTACGATTATTGATGAGAAATCTCACAAGTTGATTGGTTCTCCGGAACTAAAACGCAGTTTTCTTCGTGGCCATAGTTTTGATGGATCAGCTCTTTGCCATTTTAAAAGACAATTTGAGGCAACCCTCTCTTTTAATGGTCAACAGTCAAAACAAACAGTGTTTGTCGCAAAAGAAGGATCCAGTAACATTCTTGGTATTTTTGCTTGTGAAGCACTTGGACTCCTAGACATTCCATATGGTCACCACCGATTAACACTGTCAAAACAGAACAAGGTCAATCTGTCCTAACAAAATTGCGGTCTACCTTCCCAGAAGTTTTCTCGCCCGGACTTGGACACTGTACCAAAACCAAAACCAAAGCAGCAAAAAATCCTATTAAACATCAGCTTCAGTCTTTGCGCCTTGGCAACGAGTGCGTATGGACTTCGCCGGCCCAATCAACGGACTTTACTACTTAATTATTGTGGACAGCTATTCCAAATTTCCAGAGATCCAGGCCATGTCACCAATCACGTAAACTGCACTCATTAATGTCCTTCGACCAATAATTGCTCGTTTCGGTCTTCCGGAACTACTGGTCACAGACAACGACATCCAGCTCACCAGTTCCATTTTTAAGAAATTTTGTAAAAAACTTGGAATTGAGCATACATTTTCTCCACCATACCATCCTCGATCCAATGGTCAAGCTGAACGTTTTGGAGAAACTTGAGCGAAAGAATCCAAGAATTTCTATTCAGTTACCTTACAACACCTTGTTCATTTCACCTCTTTGGACGCATGCCACGAACCATCCTTAGCCGTCTTCTACCAACCACAACCAGTAGCGTTAGAGACGAAGCAATGGAATCGCAATTTAACTGCCACAATGGTACCAAAGTCCGAACGTTTCAAGTAGGCGACTTAATCGACTGTGGTCGTTTTCGCGATCAACCGTGGACCTGTGGAACTATCGAAGCTGTTAAAGGAGTCCTCTACTACCTAGTCAGAACATCCACCGGAGTCTCGCGTTTTCACGTCAACCAAGGTGACTGAAGACAATAATCTAAATGTTCTTTTTGACGCATGTAGAATCCCGTCCTCGTTTCGTTCGCAAGTTCCGGTTCCTGCTCAAACACTTATCCAAAATCCATCTCAAAACATTCCGGACACATTGAGGCCTATAGAGAGCTTTGCAGAGCTTGAACCCAGACTCAGGCTCTCTCAGCGAGACCGAAGCCCTCCAAAGCGTTATGGCTAGTAAAAAGGGGAGATGTTGTGAACCGAACATACCCAATGTGAGGTGATACAGCTTTTTTAGTAAGCCTTGAATGTTTTGATGTTAGTTCAGTGGTTATGTCAGTACCCAGGGCATAAAAGTTTTAATTTAAAGTTAAATACAGAGTGTCACAAAAAATTTACGGCGTTTCAGATATGTGAAAGATATACCCCAGGCGACGCCCTCTCTAAATCTGACAATAAAAAATAAATCATATTTTAGTTATTCACCCTGCAAAAACTTCTTTAGTTGAATTTTGAATATTATACTTTTGGACTAAGGAAAGTTGGGTTAGATCGTCATATTTAAGCCGCAAGTAGCATTTTTTCCGCAGATTTTAGGGACATCCTGTATAAATCACACTCAGCGGTTTTTTAATCCCTGGATGTTTAACGTTGTAACTGTGCTTTGTTTCAGTCTCAAACATTCCTCTACGAACCGAGCGTGTACACTTTATTTAAAAGGGGAGACCAAGGCGTTATGAGAAGCATCGTCGGCAATTCCACATTGGATTCGGAATCGAAAAGCGCCATTTTTGATTCCCTAGCCTCTGCTGAACATAGGCGTTTGAACGACACGATTTTAAAAGAACTACAGAAAATCAAATACAATGTCACTCATTGTAAGTATATTTCAACAAAAATTCGTATTTTTTGCAAAGTCAAATATAGCTTTTCATGCTCCAGTTTTAAGTATTAATAATTAATCAATTGCTAGCCCATAAAAAAATAAATTGACACGCGTTTTTTCCCATAACTGTGTTGGAACAATTATTGACTTAGAACGACTGGACCATCCTTTATATGATTGAATAGTATGTATACCTATAAATCAAATATGTCCTGCAGAAAAAGTTACGAGATACTTGAATTTGATACAAAGCCAACTAAGTCAAATTTTCCAAAATTTGAAGCAAAATCCAAAACTAAGCTACACTGGTCTACAGATGTTTAAATAAGAGATTTATTTTTTTTTTGTTAAAACCATGAAAAGCAAGGTTTTAATCAAAAACGTAAAAATATTTAATTAAATTAAAGAAAGCAACATTGTCACATTGTAGTTTCCTATACCGGGTGTCCCCACGGGAACTACGGCGGGCGATATTTCGAAAACTACAAAAGATAACTAATTTCAGCGATTAGTAATTTCGTTGAGACCTACTATTTTAAATTGACCACTGTATATATTATCATATATTTTAACTCTCCTAAAGATTTAAATGTATCATAACCTATATCTATATGCAACTGTTTTCGAGATATTCGACGTTTGAAAAATTACGTTTTTACACTTTGACCCGTCATAAAGCAAAACGGTTTGCATGTTGCTATTTTTACTTTTTGAGATATTTCACCCGGTAACATTTTTAAATTTTGACAGGTGTCAAATATTTATAAGAGTAAAAAAAAATGACTTTGCATGACAAACTTTGCAGTATGACCTTGGCATTGTACTATAACTCCTCCGGCTTAGGAGCTATAACACTCCAAAATCTGAAATTGTCATTTTTTATACATCAATATCTCGAAAACCGTTGCAGATAGATATAGGTTATCATACATGAAACACACTTGAAATCGTTAGCAGAATCTAAAACTATAATAATATACTGGGTGTTCCATTTAAAATAAGCAGGTTGGTACCTACTTTCGGAATAACCGGAAGCGCCACCATTTTGAAAATGTTTTAGATAAACTGCCCCTGTCGACTTTGGTATACCACCAAATTTTCAGAATATGCTCCCTAAGGTTTTCCCATAATGGATCGTGGCAGTTCCTGGTGGACCACCCTGTATGTGTTCCTCTAAACATAAAAAAAGCACGACTTGACAACGTTGCTCGACAAGTCGAAACCTAAACCAATTATGTTCATGTATTTCGAAAACTCAGTTTAAATTAGTATTAACCTCATCAAGTTAGTTGGCTGGAGAAATGATATTACTGTTAGTGATTAGCGTTAACTTTTTGAAAGGATTGCTTAAGAGGCAATGTTGTCAGGTCTGAACCACATTTGGATCTTATTTCATTCTGTCATAAACTTGGAAACTGTCAAACACAATACAAATTAAACTGCAAAACTTGTTGACTTAAAAGCATATTATCATGTATTTTATAGTTTTGTAAGGTTTTTAGCAGTTTTGTGATGGGTAACTGTCTATTGCGGATATATTTTGATCTGTCACAATGGTCAAATAGGTACAACTCCGTAAAGTTATCAAACTTTCAAACATTTCTTAAAGGCAGTACAAATTATAATTATTAATGCTTCTGTATCTGTATCTGTAGAAGTGGGGAGGGTGAGTCTAGACCTACAGCACTTCCTCCCGAGTTGTCCTCCTAGGTTACCGTCCATCCTGCCTTTCCCAAGAAGGTGAACAGGTCATTAGGGGATATCTCTTTTATGTCGGCAGGTGTAGGCCAAGACTCACCGAACACACACTCTCTTATTGACGATAACTCCGGACACTCGCATATAAGGCATGCCCGACAGTTTCATCTTCCTGTTCACACATCCTGCATAGAGGTGTGTCCACTAGCCCCATAGTATGGAGGTGTTTCCTTAGTTGATAGTGGCCAATCAGAAATCCTACTGTTAAACGTAGGTTTTTCCTGGTCATCGCCAAATATTTCTTCGGCGCCAGCTTCCCAGCGTCACCCAGGGTGATCCTGGCAAGACTGCATCCTTTGATTCCATCCCATCCCTTTAGGGATTGAGCGTGGGTGTAGCCTTTGGCTAGTTCCGCAATTGTCGAAGTCATCAGGCCGTAGGTGTCACTGGGCTAATGTCCAGCCGCTTCTAAAGAGTCGGCAATGCGATCACCTTTGCTCCTATCGTGCCCTTTAACCCATCTCAGGATAATATTGTTATCTACCGAGGCGTTAGCTAAATCTTGGAGGTACTCTAGTACTAGCCCTGCGGTAACACGTTGTCTGTTCAGGGTTAATAGGGCTTGTCTATTGTCAGTGCAGATTATTATGTTTTTGCCAGAAATACTTTTCTGGTTAGTTCTTTCGTGGCGCTTGAGATACCACCCAGTTCCGTTTGAACCACGCTGGTATTTTTTCCCATTCCCCACTTAATCCTTAGGCTTAGTGCAGCATCTGACTCTGAGTTCTGTTTTATTAGTATTTTGTAGGGTTTGTTAAACACAAATCTGGGTTCAATTGCATCACTGGCACCGCAGTGAGTGCTTCTCGCCATAGGCTTAGCCTCAATTGACCTCTTCCTACATATAATAATTAATGCTTGTTTATAGGTCTATGAATACAGTTTTGACAGTTCTGTCATACAAATATATGTTTCGGACTCAATTTAATCAGTTACAAAAGTGTGAACTGGCAAAATCGAATCTATAAAGCTCTAGAAAATTAGTGTGAAACTAGATTAAATATACCACTTTATAGCTGCATAAGTTAAATTTTGATAGGTAACACGTCTATTTTGAACTTATCTAATCAGTCACAATGGTGGTAACTGTCAAACACCACTCTATAAAGCTATAAAACTACAAAACCAGCTTGAAAGCACCGTTATAGTTAATACTGTTGTAAATCATATTAAATGCTTGTTTAGCGGTTACAGGCCTATGAGTAGAAAATAGGACAGTCGTGACCTCTGTATCTGACTCAAAAATTGATCTAAACTTTGTATGGTTTACTTTTCGGTAAATGACTTTTAAAATAACCAATTTTTTTACGTTTTTACACAAAATAATTTTTTGACACCCTGTACAATATCAGCTTTATTCCGAATTGGAAGGACTAACAAGCACTGAAATATGGAAAAAGCACACAAATTGCTCGTAATACATTCAAATTCTGCTCCAAACACATTTAAGCCTCTTACATCGTTACATCAAAGTGAGCGAATGTTCATTTCATTCAAAATTAGAGCCCTAAAAAGGGATTGCAAAATTTAGTTCAATACGCGTTTCAAATTAATAGGGAAATCTACATTTTACCGTTTCAGTTAAACATTGGCAATAAACTGGCCAATCTAATTAAAGGGGACTTTGTGTTTGAACAGTTTCAGATAGAGCTTTATAATAGGGAACCTTTTGTCTCTATTTCAAAGTAGTTAGAGTTTGATAATTAAGGCTCTTATTGGATTTTTAATTCACTCTAAAATGGTCAATCATGCTTTTGTAAGAGGACTAACCATTGCTATTTTTTCAATTTTTTATTAAAGTTAACTAATAATTACCATAGTTGAACATTGACTACCTACTATAAATTACTTGCTCACTAATTGTTTTTCAGATGGAAACGTTGAACTAGAAGACATTTACCCAGCTGAAAAATGGAAATTTGAAGAACGATACGAAAGTACAACCAACGTTTTAGGTTTAGTTACTTTTTCCATCGTTTTTGGAATCGCCATGGGTCAATTGGGAGAAAAGGGTAAAGTTCTGCTTGATTTTTTTCTGGCTTTAGCTGAAGCGATGATGATCCTAACCAGTTGGGTCATTTGGTGAGTTTTTCAGCAATATTTCCTGAAAAAATTACGTTTTAGTAATATGCATAAAGAATCATTTGTAACAAATACTTTCGGAATCAGACATCCACTGAGATATTTAAACTATCTGGAAATCAAATATTTTCTGTATAATGTTTAAAACTTTCATTCGTAAAATATCATAAATCTCCACATATATGTCAAACAAAAAATTATAACTCTTCAATTTTGACCAAAGAGCCCACGTAACGAAATCATACCTAAATAAATAATTAAAGTTATTGTTGAAAAGTATTTATCATGTGGTACATCTAAAACAATATTATGTTTTTTTTAGGTTATCGCCATTGGGTGTTTTCTTTTTGGTCGTGGCCAAAGTGTTAGAAATCGCCAGTTTTGCAGATTTAGTAGGCCGTTTAGGACTCTATTTTATGACCGTCCTCCTAGGATTATTTATTCACGGCTTCATCACCCTCTCAATAATTTACTTCATCGTGCTCCGACGATTACCGTTTAAAATCATCGGTCAGTTAAGTCAAGTTTTGGTTACTGCTTTTGGAACAGCGTCCAGGTTAGTTTTTTTTTACCTGCACATACATTAAAAACATTTAGCAATTGATATTTAAAGTAATTCAATCAAGCTTGGAGTGGAAAGAAGAAAATGGTGAATTACTGCTCTAGAATTTTCTCTTCAACACTAACAAGCTGCTTATTATTGTCTTTGGCGTTTCCATTAAAACGATTAACAAAATTTAAATAAACTTTCTCTATTAAAATGATTTATCTTAGCCAAGCTACTGTCTACAGGGTGCCAAAAATTCGTCTCTAAGTATGGGGATTTCGAAAACGGTAAGAGATACATCAGAGTTAACGGTGAAATCATCAATAATATCCGCTGTGCTGATGACACCGTCTTGTTATCAGACAGTATAAAGGGGCTACAAGAGTTGTTAGACAGGGTCAACCAAACTAGTAAGGAGCACGGGTTGAACTTGAATGTCAATAAGACCAAATATTTGGTGATTAGTTACCCTGATTTGTACAAATCCAGTCCAACCAGGTAGCGTGTATATAAACAATAAGCCAGTTGAGAGGAAGGCAAAGTTTACTTATCTCGGCTGCACGTTGAACGAGGGACTGGGATCACCCACAGGAGATTAATCATAGAATTGAAATAGCGAGAAGTACGTTTATGCAGATGAGACCGCTCCTGTCAGACCGAGATCTGAAATGGCTCTAAAGAAGAGAATAGTCATGTGTTATATACCTATACTCCACTCTTCTGTACGGTGTGGAGGCTTGGACGCTCAGAGGGTATGGAAAAAAAGCTGCAAGCTTTTGAAATGTGGATTTTCAGAAGAATTCTTAGCAATCTCTTGGATAGATAGAATTACAAACGAAGAAGTACTCCGAAGAATGGGATGTGAGACTGAAATCATGCTTACTGTGAAGCGTAGAAAATTAGAGTATTTTGACCATATGATGAGAAATAACAAATAGAGAACTCTCCAAAACATAGTCCAAGGCAAAGTTGATGGCCGACGTGGGCCTGGAAGAAGGAGAATTTCATGGCTGGCTAACCTGCGAAAATGGTTTGGAGCAACATCTACTGATTGAATCTAAGATTGAACTCCAAATTGTGCAACTTTGCCTACATTTAACCAACTCTGTATGTCTTACCGTTTTTGAGATCCCCATACTTAGACACGAATTTGTGGCACCCTGTATAGTCTGTTCACGATCCAGCCCTAGGGACGTTATTTTTCATAATGGCCTCAGGTGAGGGCAATATTTTTTATAATGCCCTCTGGCCATTTATTAAATACATATCTACAGAATGAAAGTCGGACATTAAACATTGAAGACACCACAGGCATTAGAAGAAATAATGCCCACGGTCGAGGTAGACCCCTCGGGCCAGAGGCCAGAGGCCATCGTGTTCTACCCTATCGACCTCATGCATTATTGTCCTTATAATGCCCTTGGTATCTTAATTACTATTTAATTTACACCACCAAGTATTTGTATTGTAGGAAGCAATGGTTCAAAATGTGTGTTTTGTTCTCCTTGTTTTAGTTGTAGATTCGTCGGAAAAGTAGTTTCCGCTCTTAACATAGAATACACACTATTACAGCTCAGCAACAATGCCAATTACTATCCAGACCATGGATAAAATGGGTCTGGACCCACGGGTTACCAGATTTGTAATCCCGATTGGCGCTACAATCAACATGGATGGAACGGCTCTTTACGAAGCTGTGGCTGCTATTTTTATAGCTCAATTGAATAATATCTCGTTGGGTTTTGGCAAAACAATAGCAGTTTGGTAAGACCTATTTATTTAAAAGTTTGAGTATTTCTTAAAATTATTTCTAAATAAAGTTTGACAGCTACCGCAGCTAGTATTGGAGCTGCAGGAATACCCCAAGCTGGTTTGGTGACGATGGTAATGGTATTGGATACTGTAGGTCTTCCTGCTGATGCCGTTATTAATATTATTGCGGTGGATTGGTTGTTGTAAGTATTGTTGTATTTTGAAAAAAGCTGTAATAAAACACCTTTTTCTTCTGAGCTATTAAAAATTATAATTTTCAACTTCAGACGATATTGAGTACGCACGCTGGCAACATTGCCAAAAATCGCCTGGTTTGACAATAGAAAAATTTCAAAATCTGTCATTGCATCTGCAAAACGTGTCATTCTGACGCATTAATTGTCGAAATGGTTGAGAACGTCAAAACTTATCAAAAATTGACGTTTTGACTAAAAGCTCAACTGGTGAATTTAACATTGAAACTGTCAAAGACTGACTAAAATTCAAAAGATAACTCAAAAGTTGTCATATTGGCGGAAAATGACAAAACGATTATTTTTGTTCTTTCTGTTCTGAGTTTTTATGAAAAGCATTAAAGAGGAAATTAAGGAAAAAAATAAAACCGAATATTTTTTTAAAAAACAACGTAACCTTAATTTTTTCTTGAGCAAATAAACTACAGGACGTTCTAATTAAAATAATTAAACTTTTGCTAATTAAACAATGCTGTCAAATCAATAATAACAGAGTTAGCTTTTGAGTAAAATACAATCAAATATTTATTGTAGAACTTTGAAATTTTGGAAGTCTGAAATAGAACACCCTGTATATTATTGTATTTTTGAATTGTCCTGTATCTGTATCTGTAGAGTGGGGAGGGTGAGTGTAGACCCACAGCACTTAGGCCACATGTAACCCATTGTACATCCTCCCGAGTTGTCCACCTAAGTCACCGTCCATCCTGCCTTTCCCAGGAAGATGGACAGGTCGCTGGGGGACATCTCTTTTATGTTGGCAGGTGTAGGCCAAGACTCACCGAACACATAGGCCTCATTCGTTTTCATGCTCCATGCTTTTATTTAACCAACTGTCAAATTACGTCATCCCATCTCTTTAGGGATTGAGCATGAGTGTAGCGTTTGGCTAGTTCCGCAATTGTCGAAGTCATCAGGCCGTAGGTGTCACTGGGTCCTAAAATGTTTAGTCCAGCCGCTTCCCTAGCTAAAGAGTCGGCAATCCGATTACCTTTGCTCCTATCGTGCCCTTTAACCCATCTCAGGATAATATTGTTATCTACCGAGGCGTTAGCTAAATCTTGGTGGCACTCTAGTACTAGCCCTGCGGTAACACGTTGTCTGTTCAGGGTTAATAGGGCTTGTCTACTGTCAGTGCAGATTATTATGTTTTTGCCAGAAATACCTTTTCTGGTTATGTGGTGTGACGATTGAGATACCAGCCAGTTCCGTTTGAACCAAGCTGGTATTTTTTCCCATTCCCCACTTAATCCTTAGGCTTATAGTGACCTAGAGTAAACCCCACATCCTGAGCCTTCTTTCACTGTTCACCTCTGTTCACAAATTTTCCGGTCTGCAAGATAACTATGTCATCTGCTTATGCAATTGTGTAGAATCCATTATTGTTGAGGTGATTAATTAGGGTATCCAGAACTATGTTCCAAAGAAGGGGTGATAAGACCCCCTTTTGTGCACATCTCTTCATGACCAGTCCTCTCATTGTGATGTTTTCTACATTGATATTTATTGCTCTACTGGGGAGCACCTTAAGTGTCCATTCTCCTACTACCAGTGGTACATTCCTGGAGTTAAGTTGCTGGGTAATTGTCGGAAAGGTTGTTTTATCAAACGCTCCCTCGATATCTATGAATATACCCAGGGTGGATTCTTTATTGTCCAATGATCTTTCGATTTTTTACTGATTTTGACAACTGTCAAATATAAAAATATTACCAAATGATAGATCCCAAAAAGTTAAGATAAAAACATGCAATCCATTTTGCTCTATCTCATTCTGGTTATTTTATTATGACACTTGAAAATCTGAAAGTGACTATTTACAAACGTCAATGTCTCGAAAACCATTGTAGATAGATATAGGTTATGATACATGAAAAATATTTGAAATCGATAGGACAATTCAAAAATACATTAATATACAGGGTGTTCTAATTAAAATAAGCAAGTTGACATCAACTTCCGGTTAAACCAAATGTGTCAGAAAGATGAAAATATTTGTAAAACATAGCGCGCACTCATCAAATTTTCTTTAATTCCAAAATTTCAAATTTCTATTAATATTGGATCAGAATAAACTTTTAATGAACAGTTTGGGTGGCTTACCCTGTATAAGCCTAAGCCTAACCTAACCTAACCTAAGAATAATATATTTTCTTGTTTTCTCATTTGGATTTGGTACTTTAAATTATGATTTCAGGGATCGTTTCCGAACAACAATAAACGTAATGTGCGACTGTTTGGGAGCTCGTTTAGTCGACCTGCTCAGTGTAGGTGAACTAGCGGGGGGAGTTGGTGTAGTAACAAACAAAGACATAGCAAATGCTGAACTACACGAACTCACAGAAATTACTAAAGCAGATCAGCACTCGTAAATTAGTTGTTTTAAGTATATTATAAGTTTTATTTATACATCATCGTATTTAACGGTAATGGTTTATTAAGTAATATTTGTCTCTATCTGATAGAATGTTTTTGGTCCACTGTTGGCTAAGTTTCAATAAAAAGAACCGTTCCATACCCTTTGTAGTAAGTAATAATAATAATCAACAGTGTTGTAGTTAATATTTTTGTCGCTTTTTGTTATTTTAGTTTGCCTTTCCTTTACCGCTTCACTGAAATGCTTTATTGTAGTAATGCATGCTGTTTTTTATATGCGTTATAAACAACGTAGTATCTCAATTATTATTAAATAAAATTAAGGACATTTTAACACAGAAAAATGATCCAAACAACAGGGTTTTTAAATAATTATTATGCTCCGAGATTTTGCTCTTAATTTGGTTCATTTTTTTAGTAAAATCTCCTTAATTTTGCCTTTAAAGTCATCTTTGCTCTCAGAGAATACGAAAATGTGCAAGTATGGTCAGTCATTATAAAATTCATATGGGCCAAATGATCAATATATTTATGTTTTGCCATTATACAAGGTGTTCCGTATTGTTGTAACAACGTCACTTTAGATATGAAGCTTTCAATGAAATTTTTTTCAATTTGAGGTTTCCCTGCTCAAATGATTATAAGAGTTGTTAACTAATAATACTTTAACATAATTACGGAACACTCTGTGAATTTAATACTGTATAACTATTATATTACACGTATAAACATATATCTATACTTATGACGTTCTTGTAGTCACATGTTTTAATTTTAGTTGTGCACGTTGTAGGAGATTATTCTAGTCTTATATATGTAATACAAAGTTTTGTAAAATAGGTAACTTGGTATTGAACATTATTTATTCTGCTAACTTAATCTTAAGTACTCTATATATAACTACAAGTATTTAATGGAAATCATATTATATACGTATAGGTGATGGATACTCGTTATTATTCAACATAGATACAATATTATTACTCTAATATGTTAGCATTTAGTAGGTAATTATTATAATCCGCTTTAAACGGCATATACGTCTAGAATAATACTAATTATTATACTATATCAAGTAGTTTATTAATACACACCTAAAATTATACTGGGTTGATTAATTACGTAAGAATTTTGAAAATGTAGCTGTATACCACAGTTTATCAGAACCAAATCCATATAAATTATTTTCAAGATTTTGAATAAAATTGTTCACTTTTGGAATCCAATGTCAAATTCATTACAAAGAAATTTATTATTTTTACCTTGAAAATCGACTTATAAAATCCAAATTTGATTATTCCAATTTGAACTGTGTCTACCACCAATTTGTTCCGGTTAACTATGATATATTTTGCTACAATTTTCAATTCATCGTGGTGTTCAGTTTGTATTGTTTAATATGTTAATTGTAATTTATTACATATACTTTAAAATTAATTATTGTATAATCTTTGTATGTTAAGAACCATATTTACTTTATTATTTGACACTATACAGTGTGGAACAGCCAAATGGAATAAATTCGATAACGAATAAATGAGAGTGTGTTGCAAATAACGCTTGGACACGTCGATTTGTATTTTTAGATGCGCATTTAAAAAAAAAATAAAATTATGTAGAGGATGTGTCCTGTGACAGTGGCCGATACCAACTTTCTTATTTTAAATACAACCCCCTGTATATTATTAGTTTTTTGGATTCTTCAGAAAATTCTAGACATAATTCATGTACAATGTCCCATACCTATCTTCAACTGTTTCGGAAATATTAAGTGTATTCAGATGTATTACAAAAATTAACATTAAAAAAAGAAAATTATTTTATTTCACAAATAATGTAAAAAAAAACAAAAAAACATTAATTTCAATGTAAGAGATGGTCAAAATGTTTGCGAAAATAAGTATTGAGTGTAATGTAGCGAATTTGTGAAATAAAATAATTTTCTTTTTTTAATGTTAATTTTTGTAATACATCTGAAAACACTTAATATTTCCGAAACAGTTGAAGATAGGTATGGGACATTGTACATGAATTATGTCTAGAATTTTCTGAAGAATCCAAAAAACTAATAATATACAGGGGGTTGTATTTAAAATAAGAAAGTTGGTATCGGCCACTGTCACAGGAGTCACCCTCTACATAATTTTATTTTTTTTTAAATGCGCATCTAAAAATACAAATCGACGTGTCCAAGCGTTTTTCGCAACACGCTCTCATTTATTCGTTATCGAATTTATTCCATTTGGCTGTTCCACACTGTATAGATTAAACTTATGTTCTTATAAGCATATACTAGTTCGATTTAAATGCTTATTGTAGATCAGTACGGCAAAAAGGAAAGGCATACATATATAACCATTAAATACACAAAAGTTACTGGCATTTAGTAATATTCTATTGATACTTAGTTACAAAAAACTACAAGACTATGTAATATTTATCCATTAAACATATTATATTTTCACCATCTAAAAATAAGAAAAAACTCCAGCTTAATAGTACATTTTTCTAATTTTGCGATGCTGGGACCAAAAGCCTGTAATTTTAATTTTTATGATATAAATAATTATGCTTTTAAGGTTCTCGTCGAGGTGCGTCCTGATCTGGACATTATTTTACAATAAAGTCAACGCTGTTCAGATTAGAACGCACCTTAATAATACGATAATATGTTATAGTTTAGATTGACTGCCATAAATCAGAATAAAGTCATTTTTTTCCTATAAAATATTTAGTTTAGCTCTTGTGTAAAAATGCTTCTATATGATAATAAAAAAAATATTTAAGATGTATAACCTTTCCTAATTTTTGGTTTTAGGATTTGATATTTACTTCATAATAAAAAATAAATTAATATATTATGATAATTATTCAGATATACTTATTGTTTTATTTAAGTTCACTTTGAACATGATTGATTGAACAGCAGTTTGTGGGTCATCAGAACGGAAACCACAAACGACGAGTGACAAATGTTAAGCCGAAGTGTCACTAAATAGTGACGTCAAATTGAAGTTCACTCATGTCTGGATTAGTTCCAAAGGTTTTCATTGATACTTCGCGGTTGCCAGCTTGAGCGTTCCAGATTTCCGTTTTTGTTTTCGTTAAGCCAGACATATTGTAAAGTTCGGGTATAGAGCATTTTTAAAAAACAATTTTTGTTTTTTGCTACTGACAGATGAAGCAATCGCCGCCAGTATTGCTCCGTGTCAGTGCAAGAAAGTTGTTTGGTCTCAAGGACGGTAAACAGTAAAGAATAGCTCGATTGGCCGGTTTTGTTTCCCGGCGGCGACTGGATCCTGACGTCACAGTAGGACGTCACAAGTTTCGGACTCGTAGTGATGGGTAAATTACCGGTAAAGTAAATATTTTACATTACCAAGAAAATTTTACCGGTAAATTACAAACAATGTGTTTCTGGCAGGTCAAACTTTGACACCGCTTTTCTCCCTGACGGTACCAAATTTGTAGTATTTTTTTATGTTATTGAATAGGAAATTTAATGAGGATTCCAAAAAAGTCCTTGAAACAGTCATTTTCTCACTCTAAGTGGGTTTTGCAAGCGATTTTGTCCGTGACTGTTTATTCAAACGGTGTTACTAGCAGTTCAAACTTTGATTCCCATTTTTCCCCTGACTCTATTAAATTTTGTAGTGTTGTTTTATGTTATCAGATAGGAAATTTAGTGAGGATTCCAAAAATGTCCGTGAAAAAGTCATTTTCTCACTCTAAGTGGGTTTTACAAGCGATTTTGTCCGTGACTGTTTATTCAAACGGTGTTACTAGCAGTTATCATATAGGAAGTTTAATGAGGATTTCAAAAATTTGCATAAAACAGTCATTTTTTAACTCCAAGTGGGTTTTACAGGCGATTTTGTCCCTGACTTATCTTTCAAATTGTGTCTTTATATTTTGACACCACTTTTCTTCCTGGCTTTACTTGATTTTGTAATGATTTTTTATGTCATTAGATAGAAAATTTAATGAGAATTAGAAAAATGTGCTTAAAAATATGATTCGGTCACTCCAAGTGGATTTTACAGGCAATTTAGTCCTTTAAACCGTGTTCAAAATTTAAATCACAATTACTATACTACTTTAACAAACTAGAATTACTCGAAAACTCGGTGACTGTTAAAAAAAATTGCAGGAGACCAAAAATGTTCCTAATCAACTCCTTAACTTAGCACCGTAAGGTTGCAGAACCGTTTTAGCTTCCAGTATAGAGAGTGTGCATGAAACGTATGGTGGTTGAATGTTTTCGGTCGCCCTGTACACATTTTTTGAGATAGAATTTTTTGCTCAACACTACTGGAAAGAGGAGCTCAAGACGGCTAATTTGAGCGATTCAACATCCCTGAACTCCCATAAAATAACCGAATTACAGGCTGTTGAAATTTTAAACCAGAATTTCAACTGATTTGAAAATTTGTTGCACCAAACCTGTTTTTTCATTAAAACACGAACTTTACATAAATTTTGTTTTTATTTACTTCTTATACAGGGTGTCCCACGACGAAAGACATCGATTGATATTGGAAAAAGTATAAATAGGAAAGTTTTGAAAATTTGGCAGGATACTGATGTGGGCATGCCCAATCCAACTAAAATATTTTCAAGATGGTTGCACTTCCGTTTATACCGGAAGTCGATCACAACTTTCTTATTTTAAATAGAACACCTTATATATTATTACATATTTGGATTCCTCACAAAATTCTGACCAACTTTTGTATAGAATGCCCTATGCCTATCTCTAGCCGTTTTCGAATATTTAATGTTTTTCCAAAAAAGTGACAGTTGCAACGCTCAACATATTTTTGTATTATGTTAAAACCGTATTTCATTTTACAATGAAACTTTGGGTTATGGTAAATAAAGGATCGTTTTATTAAACTGAGGGTGCGTGATGACTCATTTGTATACAGGGTCGTCAAAAAAAAATCATAAACTTGCCACTAAAAAAAATGAAAAATCTCAAGTTTTTTAAATAAAAACCCACATTTTTTATGACGGAATCATTTTGAGCATTAAAAATTACTATAAGTTTCAATTTACTTGCCTATACCTAAATCCAACCCATTTCGTTTTATTTGAGAATAAACATTTTTTATTATTAAAACTCCAGATTTCTTGAAAATTTCTCTCTCTAATTACCTGTGGATTTATGTCACACCAGTAGTGTGAATTATGTCTATTGAACATTCCATTTTTAGTGAATTTGGCCTCGTCGATCCAAATAATATTATTCAAAAACAATTCATCTCCATAGTGACTAGTCAGCAAAAACTCACTAAAAACAACTCTCTTCGGAAAGTCAACCTCTTTTAAGTGTTGCACTAATTTAAATGAAAAAGGGTGAAATTTATGTTTCTTCAGGATCTTCTGAATTGAGCTTTTGGATATGCCTGATTCTACGGGAACTTGTCTTATTGACAAAGTTAAATTTGCAACAAAATAGCCCAAAATTGCAATTTCTACATTGGTATTATTAAGGATTGGTTTTGTTTTAATAGCTTTTATCTTCACATATCCCGTATTCTTACAATTTTCAATTATTTGCTTGACAGCTTTTGGTGATGGCTTTGGTTTTTCTGGATAACGAGTGGCAAATACCTCACATGTTCTACTCACAACTTTATCACATTCTCCGTAAATAATAAACAGATTTAAGTAATCTTGGTTTGAATAACGTAACCGCGACGGCATATTTGCAGTTGTCAAAACACTCAAGTCACTAGTGTTATTAACATGCTTTTGCAGGTCTCCGATATCACCGTGTGTCAAAAGCATGGCCAACTAGAGTACCAGCTAATCCCAACCATGCGGCCAAATAAAAAAATGTTTATTCTCAAATAAAACGAAATGGGTTGGATTTAGGTATAGGCAAGTAAATTGAAACTTATAGTAATTTTTAATGCTCAAAATGATTCCGTCATAAAAAATGTGGGTTTCTATTTAAAAAACTTGAGATTTTTCATTTTTTTTAGTGGCAAGTTTATGATTTTTTTTTTGACGACCCTGTATACAAATGAGTCGTTACGCACCCTCAGTTTAATAAAACGATCCTTTATTTACAATAACCCAAAGTTTCATTGCAAAATGAAATACGGTTTTAACATAGTACAAAAATATGTTGAGCGTTGCAACTGTCACTTTTTTGGAAAAACATCAAATATTTCGAAAACGGCTAGAGATAGGCATAGGGCATTCTATACAAAAGTTGGTCAGAATTTTGTGAGGAATCCAAATATGTAATAATATATAGGGTGTTCTATTTAAAATAAGAAAGTTTTGATCGACTTCCGGTATAAACGGAAGTGCAACCATCTTGAAAATATTTTAGTTGGATTGGGCATGCCCACAGTATCAGTATCCTGCCAAATTTTCAAAACTCTCCTATTTATACTTTTGCCAATATCAATTGATGTCTTTCGTCGTGGGACACCCTGTATAGAAGTAAATAAAAACAAGTTTTTTAACAGAGAATTTTGAATAACTATATTAGTCAATATTGAGTTTTTTTTTGTCTCTCTCTGTAAGCTGTTTTAGTCAAGTCATCAACAACAAAAACAAAAACAGGAAACGGTCAACTAGATATCGTGAAGGTCACGTTTGTGTCAGAATTGCGTTCAGTTAATAAGCGCGTGTTAGAAAGAGAGCGCTACAGGTCGCAACTAATCGCTAAGCAATGTGGTTCTATTTAACAAGTTTTTTTTGTTTCAGGAAGAAGTCTGAAGTAGATGCTCTGGCAGATGAGCCTGATGAATTGAATTAATTTTTTTTTGCAAACTTGGAAAATATAATAACGTCATTTGAAATTGATTTTTACTATGATACGCACCGATGCTGCTTTTGAAGGCATTAAGATACCTAACTGCAGTCTGTAACAAACGTTTTCAAACTCATTTTTATTAAAACTAATTTAATTAGCTGAAGACAAAAAAAATAATTAATTAAAACATCACAAAAGCACTATAAATTTTTCAATAAATCAAACAATAGGAAAGCCTAATTGAAACTATTTGAAATAAGTTATTAGATACTGTTCCAATTTAGGCTAATAAATTCCAATAGCAATAATGACAAACTAAAACCCATTGAAACTAATAAAGTATAATTCAGAAAACACTATATCCCCAGTATAGCTTACTAGAGATTTATTGTAGAAACCAATAGCACTTCTAATAGACACTTGTTAAATCTTATTAGGTTTGTTGTGACCTACCAGTTTCAATGCATACTAAAGCTACTAGAAACTAATACGTATTTCCTGATAGAAACAAACGATTTAATGATCCAATCCTTATAGAAACTTTATCAAACTCAGGTCTCCAATACACACATTCATTCTTATTAAACCTTATAGGCAATTTTTTTATTGGGTTTAATTAGGCATTTTCAACAGGGTAGCAGTTCAAACTTTGATACCAATTTTTTCCCTGACTGTATTAAATTTTGTAGTGTTGTTTTACGTTATCCGATAGGAAGTTTAATGAGGATTTCAAAAATTTGCATAAAACAGTCATTTTTTAACTCCAAGTGGGTTTTACAGGGGATTTTGTCCCTGACTTTTCTTTCAAATCAGTCTCAAGTGGTGTCAAACACTTTTCTTCCTGACTTTACTTGATTTTGTAATGATTTTTTATGTCATTAGATAGAAAATTTAATGAGAATTAGAAAAATGTGCTTAAAAATATGATTCGGTCACTCCAAGTGGGTTTTACATGCAATTTAGTCCTTTAAACCGTGTTCAAAATTTAAATCACAATTTTACTACTTTAACAAACCAGAATTACTCGAAAACTCGGTGACTGTTAAAAAAAATTGCAGGAGACCAAAAATGTTCCTAATCAACTCCTTAACTTAGCACCGTAAGGTTGCAGAACCGTTTTAGCTTCCAGTATAGAGGGTGTGCATGAAACGTATGGTGATTGAATGTTTTTGGTCGCCCTGTACACATTTTTTGAGATAGACTCTATATAAGAGACTTCTTATATAGAAGTAAATAAAAACAAGTTTTTTAACAGAGAATTTTGAATAACTATATTAGTCAATATTGAGTTTTTTTGTCTCTCTCTGTAAGCAGTTTTTGTCAAGTCATCAAAGAAAAACAAAAACAGGAGACGGTCAACTAACTAGAGATCGTGAAGGTCACGTTTGTGTCAGAATTGCGTTCAGTTAATAAGCGCGTGTTAGAAAGAGAGCGCTACAGGTCGCAACTAATCGCTAAGCAATACGAATGCATTTTCAAAACGTCAAACTCACTGATGACGTGCATCGCTCCTATTAGTGCCTTGGACCATACTTGTTACATGCACAGGTATGTGAGTTACATTTTAAAACATCCTTCATTGTGAGAGCAAAAACTATAACAAAAATAATTTTGAATAAATGCTCTTGGGTAATAACATAAGGACCATTTACCAGTTTTGCTTACCTAGTTTCATGGATTCACAGATTTTCTTATATTGCACAGTGTTTAAACTAGTTTGCTGTGTGTTGTACTTTCCACGACAAATGTTCTAAGCAACTTGTTTAGACTGGACTTGATTGTGTAGAAAAAGCTCTATCTAATCACTTTCTTTGATTTTTTCACTCACAACTTGCAATCAACTACACAAAATAATAAAAAAACATGCTTCTCATTGCATGTGATTGTGTATAAAACGAAAACCGCTAACGCCGCCATTAAAAGTGACATTTTAGGCTTTCTACTTTCTAGTATAGAGAGCGGTGACCTCTGTTCTAAATGACTGATTTGTAATACGTAACCCCACATTTTTGTATTTTTAGAACAACTGAACATGTAATTTAACTTGTTTACAGTATTTACATTTCTTTAAGTTTAGATAAGAGCCGTATTCTTTCGGTTTGTGATTTTGGATTCAAACGCGACATTTTCCAATGGCCTCCATATGGTTTTGTAATAATGATGCCATGTGACTTTTAGATCAATTCGCGGATCTGAAGTCATGGGTCGAAAAAAAGCGCCTAAGGAACCGACTTTCTTTGCAATACTGAAAACATTTTCAACAAAGTTAATAGAGAGAGAAGAAACAGTTTAAGCAAGTAATTTTTTTTAGTGCTTGGCAACCCCGCATCAGGTTGTCGTTATGTCGTTTATCCGTTGGCAACGCTGCCAAAGCGAGCAGAGAAAGAAAATTGAGGTTAGGTTATGTTTTGTTTGGCTTTGGTTTTGCTTTTAGGTAGCTCAAAAAATTAATTTAACACAATAATTAACACTGGAGATATGACGACCATTAAGCAGGAAGTGAACAAAGGCGACGATGATGGTGTTGAAATAATTCGATTGGATATAGAGAACGACAACCAAATTGAGGAGACAAAAATCAAAACTGAAGCCCCCAAAACAGCTAAAGATCTATTTTCCGACTTTAAACCTGACTCGGCCAGTGAAGCGGAGCCTGAGGATGAGGAATCTGAAGACGATGAAGACGACGACGAGCCATTGGCCAAAAGAGCCAAAAAGGATAATTCAAAACCAGGTCGAAAAAAAAAAGGAAGGAACCAACTTGACACCAAATAACAAAAAGGTGGTTTGTGTACACTAAAGCGACTGTCATAACTAACAGTAATACATTTCAGTACCTGCAAAAGTATAAAAAGGAGTGGGAAGACATTCCAACAGTCAAACCCTGGCTATCGGAAAGTGTACATGGAGAAACTTATTTCTACTGCAAGTTCTGTAAAAAGGACTACAAGTGTGGCAAATCAGAAGTTTTCAAGCACATGTCCTCTAATAAACACAAAAAGAACACCACACACCCACCTTCTGAGAAGATTATCAAAAAGGTATATACAATATAATTTACTTAAATAGTTTATACCAGTAACTATAAATGTTTTTGCAGCAAATGATGAAATTCCGAGGCCTATTATGTCCAGTTGTTACACCGTTTGTTAAATCTAGGAACAAAGAAGTTTGTTATGATTTAATTAAGCCTTATGTGAAGTTTTTGAAAGCTTGTGGTGTTAAGGGTATCCTTGGTAAGTAAATCCACATTTTTATTCTACTTATCAATGTTGATTTGGTTGTTTCATGGATAAATGGACAAAACTTATTATTCATTATTAAGTATTATTCCAGGAGTAAACTGCTGAGTAAAATTTTGTACACTGATTCCTAATATGCAAGTAATGCCCACTAATTTCTTGTAAGTTTAGTTTAGTATGCTTTATTTCATAATTACATTGAGTTACACAAAGATGTATAAAACAAAAATAAAATGAAATGACGTCACAAAAACATTACCCACACAAAAAAGAACTACCCCAATCTTATGTACCTAACTAAAATAATCCTGAAGACTATATGGTTCGAGATCTATAAGAAACATTTTTAATTTTCTTTTAAACATTTTTTCTACAGTAATCTTCTTAATATCAACATTTACTTTATTATAACATTTGATGCCCATATAATATACACCTTTTTCAAACAATGCTATCCTATGTTTCGGATAAGGAATGTCACTTGTGCGAGTAGGATAATTGTGATTGACATTTGATACAAATTCAGCTTGGTTTTTAAAAATGAACATAACTATTTCATATATGTATAAAGCGTAAACAGTAAGCAGTCTTTTCGACTTAAATACTCCTCGGCAAGATTGTAATGGTGACATTTTATAAATTATTCTTAATATTCGCTTTTGAGTAACGAAAATGTTTTGAGCTTTAAAGTTTATTCCCCAAAAATACCAAACCATATTTCATTGTAATGCCCAGTAATTCCTTTGTATTCTACGTCAAATTCTAGACATTTTCATGCATTAATGTCATATACCTATCTGTTTCTGAGATATTTACCATTTTATGGAAAATTTGATATGTTTGGTTTCCAAAACATTTTTAATTTATATGTATCAAGAAAGGGTTTTTTTCTTGGTTTTTGTGTTTTGTCATGTTAGACAAAGTTTGTTCTAGGAAAGGGTGCAGAAATACGTCAAAATATAGGAGAACAACATGGGGAAAACGGTTTTGATTTTTTTGCGCCTGTACGGTTGATTTGATTGAAAAATCGTATTTTTTTCCGATCTGTAACTTGAGCCCTTTTGTGGTAAAACACGAACAAAAATGCGAAAATTTGAACTTTTTACCTGCACTCTATAAGCAAGGTCAAAACTGTGCTCAAAAATTGCAAGAATCAGGGTTTAGAATTTTTTTTTTGCAGTTTTTGATATAAAACGTGTTTCTGAGGTTTATGACAGTTACTCTGACAGTTGTCACGTGGCTAGCTAAATTATAGTCAAAATTTTACCCTTTGAGATTGACGTCAAGCAGATGAAAAAACACGCATGTCTGGAATTAGATCACAAATTTTAACCAACAAATGCTTTGAAAAATTAATGCGTTTGTAAGTGAGTGATGATCAAGTGCCTTGAAAATCACATGATCATGAGAGTTTCAATTTAATCATCATTCATTTAGTGAATAGTTGTGCTTGCACTCATTTAAAGATCTCTTCTACTCCTAATAACATAATATATTATTAATGTTTATTGATTTTGTGCTGTGTTATTGTGCTTTGCACAATACAGCGAAAATAATAATTTGACATACCAACTTCTTTGTTTTTCATAAAAGCGGTTATTTTGGTTTTACTGACCGACATTTTCTTAGAAATGTTGATGAAATAGGAGTCATCAGATGGAATTCCAGCCTTTTTCATTCGGCATAGGGTAGCAGTACTCACTTTTAAAGCCTGTGATGCTCTATCAAACACATTAGAATAATCAATTGGGATGACATCTAGAAACTGTTTCTTTTCGTAATCCAAAAAAAAGCAGCACATTTAGAATTAGCATTTGGACTTGCTCATTGTAGCGCACCATTTTTATGCCTTTGATATTTGTTTATATCAAAGGGACAGTAATTGTCAACGTTTTTAATTTGACAGGATGACAAAATTAATAACGTGCTTTTTCTGCTAAAATTGTTTATTTCTTATGTTTGATATGCGAGAAACAAAGATGTAAAAGATGACGTCATTCTCAAAAGGTAAAAATCCAACTATATCCGCTAAAACCACGTAATATCTGTCACCAATGTCAAAACTTAGAAAACGCCAAGGATAATAATGTATAATTAAATTTGTTTTGATCTACCGTTTTTTGACCGATTATTCTACCGCCATTAAATATTTTATTACACGGCACGTAATTTTTATTATTTCCAAGCATTGAAAAAATATCGCGTTTAGATCAAATCATGCCAATTTGTGTAGTTATTGTTGGTCCCTAAACTTCGGAAAATCGATAAGTGTTGTTTAGAACTTGTTTCGAATAACCTTTATTAATTTGAGTACTTAGGCGTTCTGTAGCGGCAAAATCAAGCAACTTTAGATATAGGTGAGTTCGCCTAGATCGCGTTGTTTCTATCCAAGTTGGTTAAACGTTGAACAGTCATTTCAGGGACACTCTGTATATTCAGTAATAGATATTTATTCTATTTAAAAACTAGGAGGAGTGATCGTGAATTAGGATGGCAATGGGCCTATCCCACATATCATAAATTTTTGTTTTAATGACTGGAATCGAAAGAATAGGATCAAAAAACTAATTTTTCATATTCTTGAAGAAAAAATTATGGTCGTAAATGTTCCTACATTAGTTTGAATTTGTCCATTAAATTTAAAAGATCTGTTTTGGCGCGCATGTGACGTACGTAATTCTGGGCGATTTTATTGGCTGTTGCTCGCCAACTGTTTCACTTCTTGTCGCTGATTGGTTGATAGTGTAGTACGTCACCGGCGACGGGCGTTTAAAACATGAGATTAATGTAGTTTTTATCATCATTTTTTTTCTATTTAGACTTAATATTTTTGAAAACAAAAAAATACGGGTATAATATTTTCAATCCGTCTTTGTAGTTATGAAATAAAAAAAAATTGTGGGACAGGCCCATTGTGGTCAAATGTGATTGGCCTGTTGGCGGTATGATTTACACAGCAGAAATCTTAAATAAACAAGTTATGCCAAAAAACACCGGCTCGGCTACCATTTGAATTTTCAGGTTAATCACTGTCAATTTGTTTCTTTCGAATCCTACAGATCCTTGTTGTATCAGAGTAGTTTCAGGTTGTTTTTGAGTCTGTTTAAACTCGTCTGGAAGACAAAAAAGTTGTTTTTAAAACTACACCACTTAAATATCCATTCTGCATAATGTATTCAACTTCGCCAAGAACCAGTGGGCCGATGTGAATACTTTCCCATTAAAAATGCCAAGGCAATTGGAGTTAGGCCATTTGTTTCCTAAAGAAAAGCAATTTATAGTGAATATGTACAAACAGATATTAAATATAAAAGACCGGGATGCAAAAACCATATTTATTGTATCAAAAATAATTGAAGTGAAGCAGGTAATTGAAGGCAGGAATCGAAATTCAAGTTTAGCATTCAATTTTTATGTTCATTTATATAATCTAAACATCAATAAACATGCCAATGTCATCCAAACAAAATAGGTATAAATCTGGGGAATTTTTTTGGTAACTTTTGCTTGTGTAACATATACTCCGAATGATATACAATATTTTATTTTAAAATGGTTTCTGCGAGTATTTTTCTAAAAAAAACATCATTTAAGTTTAACAACAGCTCCCTAATTTTGCTTTGCATTTAGGTTAATTGACAAAAAACCTGCCAAACATTGACACTAGGAATGTCATTAAATTAATGTTTTTGATTGAGCAGAGTATAATTTTATTTGCCGCCGGAGAATAATAGTAGGTCATTTCGTAGAAACAATCTCCAACAGAGGAATATGTCCAGCCAGTAGCCATAAAATGTCAATGTCACATGACAATTCAACCAATAAAAGCCAACATTTTGAAACAGTTTGAACAGAACTTATTAGGTTTATTTCTGGAGCAATCCGTGATTAAGTTCCGACCGTGGACGCATGCTCTAATCGAAACTTAATCACGGATTGCTGCGGAAACAAACCTATTATTCGCAGGCGGCAAAAAGTGACTAGAAACAGCTCGCCACGTCAACCGGGACAGTGATTTTTTTGGGTCATATTTAAAACCTCGTCATTTCGAATCGAATCAACATATTTTAATGAGGTTTGGACTGTCATTGGACTTGGTTTATTACACTTTAACTGCTCTTTTGCTTTAATGCACTTTAACTGCTTTATACAGGGTGTGAAAGAAGTGCAGACAAAAAAGTGAAATTTTCAAGTAGTCTTCAATTGATCAATATTTTTTTTTGGTTTTGTTTTAAAATAAAAAAGTGTTTTTTAGGTCAATATCTCGGGACGTTTTTGGGCGTTTCCCAATTAACGTCCCATATCTCAAGAAATATCGATTTATCCGAAAAACACGACATTACAGTGCTTAAGCTCGAATTAAGTTACGGCAGCAGCTTTTATGTGTCATTTTAGTTCAGTGTAGATCCAATATTATCTGTTACATAATTTTTAAAGCAACCCCATTACCAATTAGACCATACAAAGGGTGGCTAGAGACAATCAAAGTGAGACAAGAACGTGTGCAAAAAACTATTAAATTACAGTCACTTTACTAATAAATATTTTTAACTTTTTTCTTACGTAGTGACTTGTTGTCTAGGGTATTACCTCGTTTCTTAATTAATGTCATGTGTCCGAAGAAATAGCGATTTTTCCGGAAAATGGATATAACACTGTTCAATTTTGAGTTAAGCCACATTAGCAAGTTTGTATCTATCATTTAAATGCCGTTGTATGTTCAACATTTTCTGTTACATAATCTGAATACTTTTCAGGACGAACCCCATATTTGGTGAGACGTTACGGGGTGTCCAGCGACAGTGAGTGAAACTTGAAATTGTTTGCATAAGCAGTTCATCCACTTTAACTCTCTCTAAACACCCTGTATGGTTCTATCGGTCAATGAAGTTGAAGACTTAAAATTATGCAACACATTATATGGCACCTACACGTGACTTAAAATGACAGTTCAAAGCTATTGCCTTAATTCGAGATTGAGCACTGCTATGTCGCATTTTTTGGATAAATCGTTATTTCTTGAGTCATAGGATGTTAATTGGGGAACGGCCAAAATCGTCCGGAGATATTGACCTAAGCATCACTTGTTAAAATGTTAAAACAAACCTAAAAAAATATTGATTAATTGGGGACTACTTGAAAATTTTATTTTTTTTCACCCTGTATAGTACAGTGGCGGTGCATTTAAATCAGAGTTTTTTTCCATCAGCAGAAAGCCAATAAATTGATTTGAATGATAATCCAAACCCGATCAAAATCTGTCATTTCGTTTAGAAGTGACCCGAGAAAATCACTGTCCCGGTTGAGATGGCGCGCAGTTTATTATAATTCACAAATTCTGTCACTAAATTTGAGGTTTTAACACGTTTGAAAATAACATATTTTTTTAATGTCCAGGTGAGGGCATTATTTTTTATAATAAAAAAAAATAAATAAATAAAATCGTTTAAATTTCGAATTTTTATTTTCAAATAAAATAAAAATTATGTTTATGCTGTCGACAAGATTGAGACTTTGACTTGGCGACAGCATAAACTTCATAATCGTTTACACCAAGGCCGCATTCGTTTTCAAGCTCCATGGAGCGAGCAGAGCTTTTTTGACGTCACAATGACGTAATTTGACAGTTGCTCAAATTATAGTTTTGCTAAATTACGTCATTGTGACGTCAAAAACGCTCTGCTCGCTCCATGGAGCTTGAAAACGAATGCGGCCCAAGTCTCTTTGAGAAAAATGGACTATTTCTACGAGTTTATCTACTTATTTATTTATTCGTAGTTATTACTTTACGTGCTTTTTACTGTGAACAGCATTACTTTATTTGTCCATTTATTCTCGAAACTGTGTATTAAATAATCTTCAACTAAATCGGTGAGTGGAAAAACCGTACAACGCCCGGTTGGGTTGTGGAAGTGTGATCTGTTGTTGAATAGTTGTAGTTTGTCAGTTAGCAAATAAAAGTAATGTTGTTAATGTTTAAACGATTTTGATACAGCAATTATTAATTTCGTATTTATATTCTTATACATGCATAACATTATCCTTTGTACTTCCATAGGCCTCGGCACTATATCGGCCGATGCACCATGTCATCAGTGAGTTTGACGTTTTCAAAATGTTGTATTCGTATGGCTTAGCGATTAGTTGCGGGCTATCGCGCTCTCTTTCTCACCACCGCTTATTGAACGGATCCAGATTTAATACAAACGTTACCTTTTCGATGTCGAGTTTTGTGCGCTGTTGCCAGATTGCCACTTGACAGTTTGCGGTTTTTGTTTTTGTTGTGATAGGAAACTGAAAATTGCTTACCGATAAAGAGACAACTGCTTTTAAGAACTTATGAATCTTCTATCTTCATAGGTATTATTTATTGGAGTAGTTAATAGTTAATTAGTGTGTTAGTGTGAGTCATCACATAATAATATTAAATACTTATTATTGTGGTGGTTTCAAACCTAAACTTAGCTTAAGTTGTATTTAAAATTGGCTTGGAAGTGTTGATGAAACAGATACAGTGTTTTCTACAGTAAGTGTTCACCAAGGAAAAGTTGCAATCATTGCCAACATTGCCAATCTTGACGTCTCAACTATTTGCAACTCTATACCTAATGAGATGTATGAATGAACAAGTAGTTTTATTTATTTTATGATCAGTGTATTAATGGTTTAGTAAAACTTTTTTGTAGAACACATAATCATGGAGTAGTAGTATTTATCAAAAGTTAAGGAGTAAAAAAGTTTTTGTTGGTGGATTAAAATCCTTGTCTAAAGTGCTTCACAAAATGGTCAAAATATGTATGTAATTATTATTAATTATAGTTATTTGCAATCATGCAGATTTTTAAATTTAAACTAATTATAAATAGCATTATGATTGTTAGTTTTCTAGGGCCCTAACTTTTTAATAAAATATGCAATTGAAATAAATTCTTTGATTGTGCTTTTAGAGGCACAACATATAGTTAATTAGGGAATAAACCCCAATATTGACTGATATTGTTATTAAAATCTCTTTGTTAAAAAAAACTGTGTCGACTTCTATATAAGAAATGAGTAAATACAAAAGTTTGGGTTTTAATGATAAAAAAACATCTGGCAACGTCAATGTCGTGCATCGGCTGATATAGTGCCGATGACTTTATTATTTTGGTTTATTGTTTTTCTCATAAGTATGATTTTGGAATTATACTGTTTTTTCCACTCACCGATTTAACTGTATGTACTTTAACGTTGATTTAAAATGTGTAGTAAATGATGTGATTGGAGAAGGAATGTCTCTAACAATAAGTGAACGCAAAAGACTTTTAGAGTATTGGTGTACTCTGTGTAAGGAATTTGGCATTTTTGTTATGGTTCAAATTGGTGGCGCTCCACTGCAAAGTGTGATTGAATTGGTAATAAATCGTTTGATATGAAAGTTTTGGAGGATGTTCTAAGAACTAGTATTGCAGGCATTGCATGCCGAAAAAACTGGAGTGGGAGCGGTCGTTTTAATGGCAGACTTATACCACCGGCCTGAAGACCATTTAGACTTGGTTAAATACGTTAAAATGGTATCAAATAATACCGGATCGATGCCGATATTATACCATCACTACCCTAAATATACGAAACTTGACAGTACGTTTTTTTGAATTGAAGTTGTGCTAATTAACCGATTGTCAAAATGTTTATAGTTGATATGAAACGGTTTTTATTGGACATAACTGGAGAGGTTGACACGTTTGTAGGACTAATTTATACTACAGGGGACTTACAGGAAACCGTATCAGTTATGGAACTGAATCCAGAAAAATTTATTGTGTTTATGGGTACAGATGAGGTGATGATAAAAGTCAAAATATATTCAGTCAGAATTGGAAGTTTTATTAAGCTTATTTTAGGGTATGTTGGGTGCTGTTGCAAGTGGTTTTACTTGCATAATGGGTAGTAGTCTCAACATTCTGCCTAAACTGGCCGAATCAATATGTTCGTGCATGAAAAATGGCGAAATAAAAAGTGCACAAGCATCACAAACTTTACTGACCAAAGCACTGACAAATATAATAATCACGGTGCGTAAAAGTGTCAATTAGTTAACTAAACCGCGCTCTACGTCAACCGAGACAATGATTTTTTTTTAAACCTCGCCATTTTGACGCGAAAAAACAAATTTTGATGCGGTTTGGACTATCATTAAACTTGATTTTTGTATTTTAACTGATATAACTGTACTACACAGAGTACAATTTTTAACTAGTCCTCAATTAACCAAGGAAAGGGAAGTGTCGTTTAAGTCTATATTTTGGGTCGTTTTTGCTCGTTTCCCAATTAAAGTTCTGGATCTCAACCGAATATCGATTTATATCAACCGCAAAATGTCCCTCTCAGATTTTCACAGAAAATTCAATTTCCTGAATTTTGCCGAGTTAACGGAGAATTAGTTCGATAAGAAGACATTCAAACACTTTACACTATTAAAAATCTGATGCCTCGATTTGTGTTCTCTCCCATTTTACGGGACGTTAATTGGGAAACGCCCCGATATGTTGAACTAAGCAACACCATCTTATGTCTTATGTTAAAACAAGTTCAAAAAATATTGGTCAACTGGGGACTACTTACAAATGTTCACATTTTTGCACGAGTTTCTTAGCCACACTGTATAGTGCATTGTGTGTTTTAAAGTAAACGTTGTTCACATTAGCAAAAAGCCAATATATCAAGCCCAATGGCAGTCCAAACCGCATTAAAATCCGTTGATTTGTTTGAAAAGTTAAAAAAACTGTAGCCTCGGTTGAGGGCGCGCCACCCTTTATTTAAAAACAAAATCTAACACAAATCGCTTTTAGGTGAATTAGTGCCTGCCTTAAAAGCTGCAATGGCAATTATTACTAAACTACCGATGGATACAGTACGGGAACCTCTTCAAACACTTTGGGAGGGTACCGTGTTGAAAATGCGTGAAAAATTGCGGGAGATTGGAATTATTTAATTTATCAAGACAATATTCTGTAAATTTTTTTTTAAGAAAGTGTACTATCCACTATAAGTATGTACGGCATTATGTAAAATTATTAATAACGAGGGTGAACGTAGCAGCGATATTTTTATTTCAATCTGTAATATG
The DNA here is from genome assembly GCF_016097725.1 of Ips typographus. Taxonomy (NCBI): domain Eukaryota; kingdom Metazoa; phylum Arthropoda; class Insecta; order Coleoptera; family Curculionidae; genus Ips; species Ips typographus. The sequence continues at coordinate 202,250 of NC_138426.1, read as the reverse complement.
TATGATTCTTTTTACATAATAAATTTAGTTCTAAGTTATTAAAGTATCATAGAAATGAATGGGTTGCATGATCGTGTATGTGGTTTAAAATATACACAGTGTGGCGCAATAGTGTAGCAATGTCATGTGCAGTGGCATTAAGCCTACAACATAATACTTTTTATACGGGGTGTTGCCTAAGTGGGGGCAGAATGTTTTTGTTTGTTTTTTAATGAACCCCAGCATTTTTTGCCTATTAATTTCTTATAAATTTTGCTTTGAATCAGTTTTTCATAAAATGTCAGCGTTGCCAACCGATTAAAGGCAAATCTTTATTATCGGCGATAATAGCCTAATTATTTTTAAAAAAGTAACCAAATCGGCCTAATTGGAGACAAAGCTGTAAGTAAAAGCTCAATTAGGCTTAGAAAACATTGCATCATACAGTCTTGTACACAATTTCCAAATTGGAATTGAAACTTCCCAAAAAAATCGGTTAAATAGAACACCCTGTATCTGTATTTGTAGAGTGGGGGGGGGGGGTGAGTGTAGACCCACAGCACTTAGGCCACATGTGACCCATTGTACATCCTCCCGAGTTGTCACCGTCCATCCTGCCTTTCCCAGGAAGGTGGACAGTTTACTAGGGGGCATCTCTTTTATGTCAGCAGGGGTAGGCCAAGACTCACCGAACACACACTCTCTTATTGACGGTAACTCCAGACACTCGCATAAGACATGCCCTACAGTTTCATCTTCCTGTTCACACATCCTGCATAGAGGTGTGTCCACTAGCCCCATAGTATGGAGTCACCAGCCAAATATTTCTTCGGCGCCAGCTTCCCACTGGCAAGACTGCATCCTTTGATTCCATCCCATCTCTTTAGGGATTGAGCATGGGTGTAGCGTTTGGCTAGTTCCGCAATTGTCGAAGTCATCAGGCCGTAGGTGTCACTGGATCCTAAAATGTTTAGTCCAGCCGCTTCCCTGGCTAAAGAGTCGGCAATCCGATTACCTTTGCTCCTATCGTGCCCTTTAACCCATCTCAGCGTTAGCTAAATCTTGGTGGCACTCTAGTACTAACCCTGAGGTAAACACGTTGTCGGTTCAGGGCTAATAAGGCTTGTCTACTGTCCGTGTAGATTATTATGTTTTTGCCAGAAATACCTTTTCTGGTTAGTTCTTTCGTGGCGATTGAAATACCAGCCAGTTCCGTTTAAACCACGCTGGTATTTTTTTCCCATTCAACACTTAATCGTTAGGCTTAGTGACCTAGAGTCAACTCCACATCCTGAGCCTTCTTTGGTTTTGAGCCGTCTATGTAAATACGTATTGCATTTGCAACATCTGACTCTGTATTAAGCATTACATCTTATTCCTCTATTCAATTCTCTTCAACTTTTATTAAGATATTTTTAGACCTATCTTGGCTTGTTTTGGCGCTATTTTAATTTTTCTGCATTATTACCTAAAGAAAATAGATTAATTCAATTATTGTAGAAGTTGGCGGTGGCGATACAGTTTAATTTTTTTTATTTTATCACTAATCACACTCACTAGATAGTTAATTATTGGGCGTTTAATAATAAGCAAAATTAGTTAATTAAGTTTAAAAATGAAAATAGGCGTAATTTTACTCTTAATACTTAATTAACTATTAAATTGCACGTTTAACTACAACTTTTACTTAAATATTTTTCATATTTATGGAAAATGGTAAACATGTACTACTTTGGCCCTTTTTTGAGTGTTGTTCGCCAGTTGTCACCAACGTGTGATCATGGACAACTTCGAAAATAATATTCAAATTAATTTAATTTATTTACTTGTTGGTTGCGTTTTTATGAAGCATTTCAAAAAAATGAAAATAGCGCCTAATCAAGCGAATATATGCATAGAAAAATCTGAGTGATATTTGAAGAGAATTGACAGGACAATAGAATGCATTGCTTAGATATAGGGTGTTCTATTTAAAAAATTCATTAAACAACTTTGAAAATTGCTAAGTTGGGCGTTCTGTACAAGATACTCTTTGTCCTTAATTTTGACTATTTTGTTTAGATAAGCTGGCAACATCGCCGTTTTATGAACAAAACTGAAAATAGTAATTTTTTTCAAAAATCATTAAATAACATCAATATGGGACTTTGTCAGACTATTGCGCCACTCTGTAGGTACGAGATATGTAGGTACTATTAAATTTTATTTAATAAAATGATTTTTTTTATATTTTGTATTTTCATTAGTTTTTTAAATAGATGTTTCCTCTTTTTGATGTGGTGGCTGTTGTGGGCCAAAAATAGTCGGAACGTCAACTTGTTTTTCAAGTACCTATAGTTCGATTTCGTAATAAGTAGTTGACTAACTTTGAGTAGTTCAACTACTTTACAGAAGTAATTACTTTTTTTTGAGTAATTACGACAGCTCTGCATGTGTATCAAGATGAACCCACAACTTTTATAACTAATTTACTTTGTACGGAAATTTGTAGTTTGGTTACTTTTTACTAAATATCTCGAGAACGGTTTATGATGAAACTTTATCTATGCTTGCAGTTTCAATGTTTGTTGGGAATTAGAAGAATGATAAGTTATTGTTTGTTTGCTAAACGGTCCTTTAATGCCATCAGGAGCGTTAACAGCAACAACGTGCGTCTATTTCTAATCAGATCGCGTAAAGGTTGCGATATCGAAATGGCGATTTTTTTTTCTCGCAATAGGAAGTGATTATTCCGAATGTGTTCGAAGAAGAAAAAAGGCGATTTGTGTGACAAATAAGGAGCAGATCGGATTCCGACGAAGCCCACATATTAATACACCGTCGTCCCAGTAAAGTACGCGACAGACCAGCCGTTAGTGTCCAGTCGTGAAGCCGCTAAGCAGCATCGTAAACCAGTTGTTGGAGTGAGAACGTAAACGGACGATTCCGTGAGATAGAACAAGATGGGTGGCGGGCCCTTTAGTGTCGTCTTTGTCCTATTGCTGGGGGCGGCCCTTGCTAGTGGACGCTGTCTCATTTGACCATCGGTAAGTTCAAGCTGCTTTTTACTTCCATTCATGTTTTAATTACCTTTTTTTAGCATTTAGTACAAACTAATTTCGTATACAGAATTCGTATTACAAATATGAAGAACGATGCAAAATTTGTTAGATGGGGTATCAAAGTCTGGGAGAACAAAAAATCGTACCTACTTTTATGAAATAGAAAATTGACTTCAATTGCAGATTAAAAGCAAAACATGTGTTAATATCTCGGTTAATACCCAATTGAACGAAATTGATAATGATCAATAGCCAACTTTCTGTTTTGTTTTTTTGAAAAAGAGTAATGTAGGGACGTTTTAAAATGTGAAAATGTAGTTATGTTTAAAATTGACATATTCAAAGCTTTGATATAATTTTGAAAATAAACAATTTTAAACAGCAAAATATCGGGTGGCAAACTAAGAATACGGCTATATTTGGAAAAGTACAAGCTTGCGACAAAAAATATAACTAAAAGGGTCAAGAATATCCAAAATATTTTTGTGTGTCGATTTAACCATTGAAATTTTAAATATTTTTGTAAAGCTGTAACATGTTAGGATAAAACGGCTTGTATGCTCCTATCTTACTTTTCTGAGATCTATAGTATGAGCGCATTTTTAAAGTTTTTTTATTTTCAATATTTTGAAAAAATGTACCTAGATTTTGGTTTTTTAAACATTTTCAATGTGCACTCATAAAAAAATATATCTCGAAAAAGTAAGATAGGAGAACATGCCGTACTAATACTAAATATCTCGAAAGCGTCAAAATTTAGAGAGAAACTTTTCAGACCAAAAATTGTTGAGATCATTTAGCAGAATCGAAAAATAGTATCAGTTACGGTTGCCGAACAAAAATCCGTTTTTGCCACTGATTTTATGTGACTAGTGGCTACGCTGGAATTACAAAAATATTTTAAAAGTGTTTCTATTGGTCCTTTTAATTATACCTCCGCAAGTCGCTTTGTTGTATAGTTTTCTAAACTATACAACAAAGTACCTCGCATTTCTAGTTTGCCACCCTATACAAACGGGTTGTGACCATCGCATGGTTACTATACAGGGTCTTTCGGAAACTTTATCAATCGAATTATTTTTATAGGGCCCAACAATATGTTGGGTTAATTTTTTTCTAAGATATCATTTGCTTCTAGGAACTGGTTTACGTTTATTATTGAATCACTTCTTAACCACAATTTTACGCACACACATAGTTATAAATATACTAAACGTATAATATATGTGACACATAATCATAATTACAGTACAAGGTGACAAAGTTGCCTTGTTTACTAACACATCTTGCAAAAAAAAAACAGTTTTGAGCTATTTTTATTTAGGTTTCTGAGTGCCGAAAAGTATGCTCTTGGTGAATAATTAATAGGCTCTTAAATTAGTAAAAGTATTAGAGGTTAGCGCGAGGATACCAGAAATAACTTATTTAAGAGAAATTTGTAGAAATACAAGAGAGGTTTTTTCTTCCAAATTGAATAGAGAATTCAAAACTTAATTTATTTTTTTAGTGACTTTTCGTCTTTCTTTAAAATTGTCCAGACACAGGAACGCCTACAAAGTGTTGTCAAAATTTTTAGAGCCATCTTGAATTTGATGATAGGGAATAGTACATACATACTAAACAAGATTAGGAAAATGAAATACCTATAATCTAAATTGATTTTATTCTATACATTAAAAATAAGAAGTGATTAAGATAGTTTATATGCTGTGTGCTGTTATTAATCTTGTGGTATTTATTACTATATTTTATTACATCCTGTACAAATTTGAATTGTCATTTCTATTATTTTTTATTTTTTTGGTTTTGTCTAAGTAATAACGTGATTCTCCACAGTTTTATTCAAGCTTTATCGTATGGTCCAAGATCAAGCATATATGTGGTTAGTAACAACAATAACAAGTGACCAGTTCTTATAATTTTCTCTTGCTTTACTATATTTGGCGAGTTCCCATTATACATATACATGATATATGGAAGAGTCTATCTGCACGTATTATACTGTCTCGTCTACCGACCCTGATTACCTCATAACGCCGGTCCTGAGTATTACATTAAAAAATAATGCGTTATTGTCACTATATTGTACAGGGTGTCCAAATAACAGTGGTTTTCGTTGTTTTTTTTTTTTGACTAAATGGTTTATAATCGTAGAGCTTCAAGAAAATAAAACATGTTATAAAAGGGGTTCAAAGAATTGCCAGAAAATATTTTCAGTTTTGGCAAATGTCCACAAGAGGGCGTACTAACAACTTTAATTCAAAAAAGTGCCTAATTTCAAAATTTTAAATACTATGGCCCTATACTATTAGTAAGAACTTTAAGTTAGAGCATTCAGTTTGGCAAAGTTAATTTTGCGCTAGTGTTAGTTTTTGCTGTATAATGTTGTATTTACCATAGTTCTCTTTATTTTGACATTAACGCTTAATTAACGCTATGTGCTACATTTGATTTTTTTTTGAGTTAGGCGGTAATAATAGACTGTGGTAGTGCTTGTAAAAAGCTCCACCTGTGGACAAAACTAAAAAATACTAGAAGAAAAGACTGAAATAGTCTAACCAACTATTTTACATCTAAAACATTCCAAATACTCAAAACTTCCATCACCAAATAAGTTAGGGTCACCTAACAAAACCGGATGTTATCAATGATTTCAGTGCCCTTCTGAATCACGAAAATAGTTTAGATGTGTTGTATCACCCTGTACCTTGTAATAATGCAGTTTAAAAGGAGAAGTCTGTTTGCGAAAAGCCGCCCATTGATTAGAACAAGGTCTTATGCTAATGAATGTGTAGGCTTCATATTGTCGTCGGATTTTTCTAAAAATGCTCGCATAATAGGTTTGGTTACATCAATTGCCTTTGTATAATACAACAGGCTGTTTTTGAAAGGAATGTAAGTGCTTTTTTTTTGACATATTTTTTTATTGATGTGGTAATTGACTCCAGATCACTTAAATGGTAGGAAATGTTAGGGTATGACAAATGCCAGCCAGTAAATGTACATTTGCGTTTACAGTTTATAAGATACTGTTTTAAATTCCGATGCAGCTTAAGAAAATCTGCATTAAAATGTCGTTTACAAGATAAGTCAGAAAATCTTCTTCTCATAGTAATAGAAAGATGGTAGAAAATAAGAGAAAATTCGATTTTAAAATTTAGACTATAGGTACTTTAAAGGTTTTTAGAAACAATAAGGAGTCATGTTTGGGTTAAGAATCATACATCAACCATAGAAATTGACTTGAAATTTGATATTTTGACTATTAAATTGGTTCTCATATTTTTTATCCTTAGATTTAACTTACTAAAAACTTGATACTAAAATAACTGAAATAGATGGATGATTAAGGGTGGGGCTGATTTTTTTCAAGAACTTTGACCGTCAATCGCAGTGGGACCAGACACTTTTCCTAATTTGTCAACTTGATTTAGAGAATGCCCCAGTACTCTTTTGATCATGCGGGATACTTATTCGCTTAAGTTACGAGTCCACTGGATCAATGTTGTACAAGACGCGTATACTGCTACTGTACTACACGGCAATAAAACATTTTTGCAACAGGAAAGTGAGTTTCCAGCGTCTTGTTGCAACATTGTTGCGATACAAATGTATCCAGTAGACCCCGTACCTTTTTATAGCAATAAATAGGGTAAACATGTCTAGGTGACACTCTTAAGAAAAAAATTTAAACATTTAACCGCAATTATCAACATTTTTTTGGAAAATTTTGAAAATGTAAGGACTGTACTAATTAATTAATATCTTATATCACAATATTAATTATATGCGTGTTTAAAAATAGTAAGTCGGTTTTACGAAAACTAGCCAATTCGATGAAACATTAATAGAATGATGTCGTTGACTGCTCAAGTTTGTTTCCTATATTAATAATTTTCCAGGAGTAATAAAGTTTATCCACTCATGTGAAATATTTTAGTGGAAGTTTTATTATATTTATTACACCAGGTGTCCAAATGATATACCATTTTTAGCCCAATTTGAGAATTGAAGTATCCCAATTATATTACATAATAACATGCAATTTGATATTTATAGTTTAAATTATTATTACATTTTTTTCTTATTTCATATTTGGCGGATACGAAGTAGGTTAATCTAAGAAATAGTTGCGCAATCAGTGCAAATGCAATACAGTGTATCAAATATGGTTCTTTATACAGTATGATTAGTGCCGCAATTTTGTACCGTCATTTTTATTAGTAAGGCGCCTACTAGAATGGCACTTGTCAGTTCCAACATCTGTCAATAGCTATTTTTTACTGATATACACGAACAAGTTACTTTGAAGCTTTTAAGTTTGAACAGTAATACCCTATGTTTATGTAAACCTTTATATTCCATTATACAGGGTGTCCCGCGAGGTAAGGGACAAAATTTCACCACATGTTCTTTAGGTGAATTCGAGTCGAAAATTCCTATAAACATGGGTCCGCAATGCTTCCTTGCCAAGATATGATTTTTAAATTTAATAGTGTTAATTTGCTGGAAACTACAATAATTTCGAAATTCTAATTTTATTTAACAAAAAATTACTACTACTGTGAAAAAAAACTGTTTACAATAATAGTTCAAAGTGCACCTTCACATTATAAGCATAGTTTAGTCCTTTTAATGATGTGGCTGATACCTGTCCCCAACACGGTGGCTTATTTTAGGTCGTCAGCGATATTATTAATTTCACGAAGCAGTTCAGCCCTGGTATGTCATTTCTCTACATACCCTAAACTCTTCATATGGGCTTTTTTTTTTTTTCTTTTTCTTTCTCAGGTGTCTGTCGGCTGTCAGCTCCAGATAGCACGTAAGCCTAATGGCTATTGTACTGTCCCCACTGTTTGTAGGTACTTTAGTTACACCAGTCCATTATCCCTGTTTCCCGTACGAGGTGAAGAAGGTCCTTGCTTGCGTGCTCTTGTCTCTCTTTCAGTACTAACTAGTTTTCCCGAAGATTGTTTGTCGCCTTTGACCAAGTGCTTCACATTCACATATGATGTGTTTCAAACGGTTTCGATTTCCTCCCCGCATACTCTGCAGGTCCAGGTTATCATCGAATAGTTTCATGGTGGACAGATGTTGTCTCACAGGTCCAGTTGCCCCTGTGAGAAGCGCTGTTAGGTCTTTCCAGTTCTTTTCCTGCTGTACTTTAGCAGTTCTTGAGCCTTATTTTTATTTGGTCCTGCAATAGCTTGCTTCCCATGCTTATTTCCTGGGTACGTCTTCCACGTTCCAGGTGTTTTGTGTTGATCCATTCTCCAGTGACCCGTCTTGTTGAGCATCTAGGTATGCCTACAGATGGTTCTGGTCCAATCATGTTTGCATTTGAGCCTTTCCTGGCAAGTTCATCTGCTTTTTCATTTCCCAGGAATGCCTGAGTGACCTGGTACCCATACAAGTTTTACCCTGTTATGTTCTGCCAGTTCCGTAATTCTCTGTAGACACTCATCTACCAGTCTTGACGATGTTTTGCACGTAAGCAGTGCTTTCAAGGCCGCCTGGCTATCAGTTATTATTAGAATTTGCTTATTTTTGTAAGTCCTTCTAATGTTTTCTTCTATGCACCATAACAGAGCATATATTTCCGTTTGAAAAACTGTGGCGTGTTTTCCTAGTGGTATGCTGATGCTTACCTTAGGTCTCTCGCCATAAACTCCTGCACCACTTCCCCTTCCTGTTTAGATCCATCTGTGAACCATATTAGACAGTCCTGGGTCAGTTTTTTCGCATTATTTACCCAGAATTTTTGATCCAGTATTACCTCAAATTTCCTCTGAATGTGATATTTAGGACACATGTAATCCGATCTCATTTCAAGAATTGGATCCCTTACTGTGTTCCAAATTGATGTTGTACCTGTCGTTGTTATGTTCCCCGGCAGGTCAATCAAGTCCCGGAGCCTTTGGTAAGCACATCTTGCCTCCCCTAAATTATTAGGTCCAGTGGAGGCAGGGGACTAATATAGCTTCCATGCTCGCAGTAGGAGTGGTTCTACTGCGAGCGTAGACCAGTTGCGGTTCACCAGTTATGCCTAGACAGGCAATTCGTTGAATCCTCTCTAGTTTGTGTATCGCAGTGTTTGCATGACTTTTGGCACCAGCTTACAGCTGCGTAAGTTATTGCTGGTCTGATCACCCTGGTGTACACACAGTGCACCATACCAGGTCTGAGACCCCATGTTTTTCCATACATTCGTCTAAACCATTGCAAATGTGGTTACCGATTTGTTTATGACCTTTTCCAGATGCTGGTTCCAGGTTAGTTTTGAGTCTAGGATGACTCCTAAATACTTAACCTCTCCCTTGAATGTTAACTCTTCACCATGAAGATAAATTGGTCCAATTCCATCCAATTTTTTCCTTCTGGTAAATGAGACGATGGTGGCTTTTGTGGGGCTTATATTCAGCCCTTCACTTGCAGTTCATATGGGCTTAATATACTTGTTAATATACTAGAGATAATTATTATTACAGCATTGTACTTTTGGCACAAACACTATTAAATTTAAAAAAAATCATATCTTGGTAAAGAAGCATTTGCGGACCTATGTTTATAGGACATTTTTGACACAATTTACCTAAAGAACACATAGTGAAATTTTGTCCCTTACCTCGCGGGACACCCTGTATATATTAATGGGTCCAATTCGATAAAACTTTTTATTTTTCAACTGACAAAACTACTCCACACCACACATTTTCCTACCTCACAGGTATACCTTACTGGCATAACCCAACCTAGGTATATTATATTGTATATTACTTATTTATACAATAATAATTTAAACTTCGATTAGTGTAACTTCTATCTAATCGTTTCTTTATGTGGTTCGAGAATTTTGCTAACGGCGTAAAATAGCACAAACTGCCAGCTGCTCAATATACTAAAGACTATGTACATACATACAAAATACACTAGCATAAGTCGTAGCTCTTCTCTTGAAATGCTTATTGAAATAAATTATTGGGTTGATCTCATATTTTCTAGGTTTGGTTCGGTATTATCGTCATAAACTTGACTTTACTTGATTTTTAGTACATAAGTACTTAAGTGGTTTTGGTTTCTTACGTCATATCCACTCAAAGTGACCCGTATAAACTAGCGCATATCTATTTTTTCTTAGGCTATAATTTGTCTTGCCAGACATTTTAATTGTATCCATATGTTAAGTTTAAGAATCTGTGGTATTATTATTCTTAAAAAAATCTATTTAGGTAAAGCTATGCCGCTTGGTTTGTAATTTAATTCGATAGACCAAGGTTTCGACGACATAATACGGCTTGTCAACGGCTAGCAATCTTTCTTGGGAAAAAAGACTATGACAATGCCCAAAAAGGAAACAGTAAATTATTATATGTGGGTTTATTTTACAACATTTAGTAAAAAGTGTGGTATAAAAATTCCACAGTTTATTAATTTGTAGGTTTTTATGACTAGTAAATGTAGCAGTTTCTCCCACAGCTTAATAGTACCTAACAAAATCAGGTGAATAAACAGGAAACAGTTGTATCTACTCGAAATTTATTAGCGACAGGCAAAGTCGGAAATATATAGGTTAAAAAATAGGTTTGGATCACTGCCATGTTTTTAATTCACACTTTTGGAAAGGTTTTCTGAAAATTAACTTATTTGTTTTCGAGTTGTAAAAATAACATTTCAAACATTGTTTCGTCCAGTGGCGAATCACTATTAGAAGAAAGACCGTGCAGCAAAAATTCTATTTAAATTTCATGTAGAAACATGGTGTAGAAAAATAATAATTGTGGGTTGCAGGACATGGGCAGCTTGGAAATGGAAATGGTGTGATCGAAATAGATAAGATTATTTGTTTATGTGTCATATACTGCAATTAATAGTCTGCGATTTATTTATATTTTTTAATTTTTTACCTTCGTTATTTGTTATTTTAACTAAACTAAGTTTATAACTCCAAACCCACCAACCAAACCAAATATGCATGTGTTGTCAAACTTATTTTTTTATTAAAAAAAAAAGTGTTATTTTTGTGCGTTATTTACAATTAACAATTTATAATATCTGAGATACCCCAAAAGTGATGATTTTCAATAATTTGCTTCTTAAAAACACAAAGCGTTAATGGCAATTTGGCAGAGGGTATGTTTAATTTCACGATACATATAATAGCACACTGTCGCAAAAACCGTATCCCTGTATCTTTCAAAATAAGCGAATAATTCGAAAATTTTAATTTGGAAGGTCATTTTTAACAAATAACGCGTATTTGTCAAGTAAAGTGTTACTTTCACAACTAAATATCTTAATACTAATTTAATTTTTGCGTAAATGCTCCAGTAGTTTTTGGTTCTAGACATATCGAGAAAAAGTGGCAGATGACGATATTAAAATACACGTACAGATGAGTGAAGACAAACTTGCCCACTTTTATCTTGGGTAATCACCCGTAATAGTTTTCTTTATAACCATACCGAATTAAATACAGTACTGTCTAATTGACCTAAAACAATTTTCATGGTGCAGTTACTTAAACGACTGTTAAACCTATTGATGATTAATCGTTGAATTGGGAGCGGACGACCTAATTTAGTCACATATCATTTTGATTTCAGATATAACCAAAGACTTAGAGAATGTTATCAAACAGGATACGTTTATTCTGTCCATCAAACACATCAAACCGAAGAAAAGGTCCAGAGGTGCGGTGGAGACTCTTTTTTCCGTCGATTTTCCTGGGGCTGAAAACAAATTTTCGTTGCTGTTAGATCGGAAAACTAAAAGAGGTGAGTCGAGTGTGTGTGTGTGTGTGTTATTATTAGCACTTTAAGATCATTATGCAATATTGTTTTAACGAGATCTAAAATAGATTGTCACCTGTGACGAATCCTTAAAAATGTTTACTAAAATGTCATTTGATTTAGTTTTTTAAGGGTTCAGTGAAATATTTGGATCCGTTGAAATCAACAAATCAACCGTTTTAAGCCAGTATTGAACTTAAACTGGAGTAAACAAAAAAATAGTACCGGATCGGCGTGACTGGAGTATACCTATACTTTTATCAGTCATTCTGTAAAAGAATTTCCACATTTTTATACTTTTAATCATTACATTTTAGTATTGATAACAACGGCAAAATTTAATCAGCGCAAACGTAAAGTGCAAGTAATTCAATTGGAAATATTCCTAATGTAAAATTATACACTTTATGTAGAAGGTCTGGCAACCTTGGTTTTATTCGAAAAGGCAGTTTATCCCAAAGATACGCTGGCGAATAGGCAGTAAAAAGGAACTTTATATTTGACAACACTTAAAAATTACTGACATAACAACTGAACTAACATAAAACATTCAAGGCTTACTAAAAAAGCTGTATCACCTCACATTGGGTATGTTCGGTTCACAACATCTCCCCCTTTTTAGTAGCCATAACACTTTGGAGGGTGTCGATCTCGTTGAGAGCGCCTGAGTCTGGGTTCAAGCTCTGCAAAGTTCTCTATAGGCTGTTTATTTTGATCTTGATTTCCGACTGTAACCAATGTGTCCGGAATGTTTTGAGATGGATTTTGGATAGGTGTTTGAGCAGGAACCGGAACTTGCGGACGAAACAAGGACGGGATCCTAAATGTGTCAAAAAGAACATTTAGATTATTGTCTTCAGTCATCTCTTCTAATTCCCGCTCTTTAGCTGAGAGTAAACGAAGTTGGTTGACGTGAAAACGCGAGACTCCGGTGGGTGTTCTGACATCGTAGAGGACTACTTTAACAGCTTCAGTAGTTCTACAGGTTCACGGTTGATCGCGAAGACGACGACAGTAGATTAAGTCGCCCACTTGAAACGTTTCGGACATTGCGAATCTATTGCTTCGTCTCTAACACAACTAGTTGTGGTTGGTAGAAGAAGGCTAAGGATGGTTCGTGGCATGCGTCCAAAGAATATTTCAGCAGGCGCCTTGCCATCAGGTGCTGATGAACAAGGTGTTGTACGGTAGCTGAATAGAAATTCTTGGATTCTTTCGCTCATTTCTCCTCCCTCCTTGAAGTTAATCAAACTGCGCTTAAAAGTTTCTACAAAACGTTCAGCTTGACCATTGGATTGAGAATGGTATGGTGGAGAAAATGTATGCTCAATTCCAAGTTTTTTACAAAATCTCTTAAACTGGGTGCCGTTGTCTGTGACCAGTAGTTCCGGAAGACCGAAACGAGCAATTATTGGTCGAAGGACATTAATGAGTGCAGTGTACGTGATTGGTGACATGGCCTGGATCTCTGGAAATTTGGAATAGCTGGCCACAATAATTATGTAGTAAAGTACGTTGATTGGGCCGGCGAAGTCCATATGCACTCGTTGCCAAAGCGCGGTAGGCTTAGGCCAAGACTGAAGCTTAATGATGTTTAATAGGATTTTTTGCTGCTTGAGCATAAGATGAACATTGTTTCACCAACTGCTCTATTTGAGAACCAAGGTTTGGCCAATAAACATAAGCTCTAGCCTTCTGCTTCATCCGGTGAATTGCTGGATGTCCATCATGAAGTGACTTTAGAATTCGCTTCTGGAGACGCTCTGGCACGACAACGCGGGACTTGCACATGATGCAATCCTTCAGAATCGTTAGGATTTCCATTTGAAGGCACGCTAAACGGTCTAGTTATAGCGAACGCGGTTGAGCGTATAAAGTTCTAAGAAGGTCCACTAGGTCCTTATAATTTCGACTGCCAATATCTTGGGGCTAGCATTTTTCTTTTAATTCACGATACGATGTGTCGGAGAGGGGTGTCAAAAACATCACAACGCGATCGGAGTCACTAACGCCAGGGTGATTCATCTTAACTGCAAACTCGAAACGCTCTAACCAGTTTTCGAAAACAGTTGAATCCTGGGTCTCGTCGTCGTAAGATGAGAATTTCTCAGGCATGACAGCACGAGGGGATCCGCTGCTACTTGATGGGTCGGTTAGTGTAGTCTGTTTCATTTGAGTAAGTAACGATGTCATTGCATCTTGTTGTACTCGAGCCTGGGTTGCTAACGCATTGAGCAGGTCAATACCACCCTGTATTTACGCACTACACGTATTTTTTTTTTAATTCCACGAATTGGAAAAATATCCCGTTTAGGTCAAAACTTGTCAATATATGTAGTAATTGTTAGTCCCCAATCTCGTGAAAAACGATAAGCGGGTTGATAAACGATATTAATTTGAGAACTTTAGCCCGTTATAGCGTCAAATGAAGGAACTTTGCATATAGGTGATTTGGCCTAGCCCTAGATCGTCTTATTTTTGGCCAAGAAATTTGTGCTTAAGGGTTGTACAGTCATTTACACCCTGGAAATATGAAAACTTTCCATGTTGCCTATCACCACAAATGCGATGTTACCAAGTTGTGCAATTTTTTCCTAAATTTCAAGAAATTCTTAAATAGTCACACCTTGCGATAATATATTTGACACTTAAAGTAGCACACATAGAAAATAAACTCATTTCTGCTTTATAGAAAGTTAATTAATTAATTTGCAACTTGTTTGTAGGGGCTACAGTGGTAGAAGAATTCTTGGTACATACTAATAAACGAATCGTTGCCAGAAAATTGAATTTTAGATCATCATTGACAATTTACTTACCTCGAAACTTTTTTATAAACAGTTATTGTACAAACACTGGAGGAGAGCAGAACCAGACAGCAACATTTCACTGTAGACGTCCTCCATGAGGATAGCATTATCAAGTCCTTAATATTGGCCGTAAATCAGTCTCAACCAACTGCCCATGCCAGTTTATATATCGATTGTGTCGCTTATGGTATGGTGGCCACTCCAAAATCTTTAAGAGACATGTATACCAGTATGAAAAGACCATTTTTAGAAGTGGTAAGTTATCATGTAAAAGATTCAGGAACTGAGTTAATTTAGTAAAGTAATAGTTCCATGAAAGGAAGTACTCCATGGATATAGATGGGCATAGAGATCTGCGTGGTGTGTTAAGCAGAAACGAATGCCCGTTGCCCATAGAGAAATCTTTAGATTTCGATTTGGCTGTAAGCAATTCCCTTAGAGATGATCCAAACATCCAAGCTCAAGAGCCTTACGGTGCTCCCGCTTATCCTCCTGATTACAGGGGAGACATTCCCTTGGTAACTACAATCACAGATGGTAAGATTTTTTTAAAAATGTCGCGAGAGTAGTGTAAACTGATTTACTTTCAGTTGGGATGATTGATGCTTTGAACAAATTGATTAAGGTGGTTAACCTGGAAGTGCAAAAATGCCAGCAGCAAGCTGAAGCTTTCGACAAGTTGCGACGAATCATCGAAGAGTGCGAATTGTGCAAAGAACGGCCTGAAATCAGACTGCCAACTTGTGCAACTCACAATCCTGGCTGTGCTCGTGAAGCTCGATGCTATGACACTCCCGAAGGACCACGTTGCGGACCTTGTCCTAAAGGCTATCTAGGTGATGGTAAGTAACGAGTAAGATAAGGATATGGATGGATAAGGATAAGGATTTTTTTTATTCATTATAAAAATCTCACCATTTAGAAACGAAACGACAGATTTTGATCCGGGTCATTTTTATACATTTGTGCGTAAATAAGAAAATTTGCTTCTGTCCGAAAAATTTATAAATTTCCAAATTGCCATCTCAATATGGTCAGAAATTTGCCAATTTGGAAAAAACTGTTTTTGGGGCACATATTTTAGGGTTTGATAGCTCCGCTAAAGGGCACTTTTCGACTAGAGTTTATATGACAGTTTGGAGTTTATTTTATATGTACTTTCCACCTTTCAATCAAGTATCCTCCTACAATCAATTTGGATCACCTTGTATGTATAGATCAGGAGTCATAACATGAGAAGGCAAGAAATGATAGTTGTTGTGCAACATCTGGTGACATCTGTACTCAACTCTATGAGGTAGAAAGTACAGATGGCGTTCCCAAATCTAGGAATAGCCCCATTAATGCCGCATCATTCGATACAACACCGATCTGATTGGTTGAAAATGGTAAAAATATAAATATAAAATAATATAAACAAAAAACAAAACCTCACCATTTTTAACCAATCAGATCGGTGTTTACCGAATGATGCGGAATTAATGGGGCTGTTCCTAGATTTGGGAACGCCATCTGTACTTTCTACCTCATAGAGTTGAGTACAGATGTCACCAGATGTTGCACAACAACTATCATTTCTGGCATCCAGTTGACTATACTGGAATGAAGACGGCTAGCGGGCTATCAATCGTATGCTTTGATTAATCTTCTATAGCCCCGTCGTTTTGCTAATGATGACTGACAGTAAAACTGATGTAACCAACAACCAACTTAATAAATATGATCATCATGAAAAATATAATAAAAACTGTATAAACATTATTTATTTGTTTGTTTTTAAAGGTTACACGTGTACTCCTGGTCAAACTTGCGAGGACCGTCCTTGCTTTCCTGGAGTAGAATGTAGAGACACTGCCAGGGGATACCAATGCGGGTCATGTCCTGGTGGTTACGAAGGAGATGGAGTGAACTGTAGACGTCGCAATCCATGCGAGTTCAATCCTTGTGCTCCAGGTACGCATGAACCTTATAGTCGCTATTAGTTTCTTCTTAGTGGGAGGAGTTTTTATTCTCAGGTAGATTTTTTAAGTAGAATTAACCATTTTTTGCACTTTATTTGTTTATGTGTAGATATTTTGATATGTATTTAAAATTTTTGTGAGCAAAAATGTGGGAGGTTTGGGTTCCTCAGTGGCTTAGCGCTAATACCACAGAGGTGCACGAGTTTAGACTGTTTTACATTTAAAGCCATGAATTTTGTCACTGTTATCTAGTAAACTATTTTATTAAAGTTTTCCGATTTAGTCTTGATGAAAGAGAGTAAATTGAGCAAGCAATAGTTACAGGTTGACAATAAAAAAATTACCTCTTGCAAAAACTCCATAAAATGTTTAATTTGCAACAAAACTCAAATTTATCGGCAAAGAATAATTAACAAATATTTTGACTATAACATACTCATAAGTCGGTTTCGAAGTGGCCTCCTTGCGCGTCTCGACAGAGTACCAAACGCTTCCGAAAATTCTTTGCCGCGCCACGCAACTCATCCGGCGACAATCGGTTCCATTCCCTACTCAGCGACTCCAAAGTTTTGTGACGTGTAGCACAGGTCCTGGTCTCCAAAATAGACCACGCACTGTAGTCCATCGGATTTAGATCTGGCGAGTAGGGTGGTCATTCCTTCGACGAAACGAAATCCGGAAAATGGATCCGGCACCATTCCTGAGTCGCTTTTGCTTTGTGGGCTGGAGCGGAGTCATGTTGGAACGTCCAATCTGCATCGCCAAAGTGCTGCTGAGCCCACGGAAGTACGACGGCATCAAGAATGTCACGGCGTTTCTGTTCCACGAAAACGAAGAGGGTCTTGCCGCTGGCGCAAATTCCGGCCCAAACCATAACTGCCGCGAGATTTTGGCAATGTTCAACGATGGGCGAAGTGTCCGGGGCCTTCACACACCAGCTGCTATCGTTCTCGTTATTGTGGGCTTGTTCAACGGTGAACAGCTTCTCATCTGAGAAGAGGATTTGGTTCCACAAGGAGTCGTTTGCATCTTTTAAGCCGTACGCGGTTGTTATATGTTATATATCGTCGGTGAGAAGTTGAACTTTTTGGAGCTTGTAAGACTTGAGATGTAGATCTTCTTTGGCTATTTGGCGGATTGATTCCCGCTTAATACCAGTCTCATGAGCGATTTTTTGCATGGAAACTTTCGGATTTCTCCTGACTCGTTCTCGGTCAACGGTGCGCTTTCTGCCACTTCCTGGACGGCGACCAGTATGGCCGAACTCTTCCAACCGCTTGATGGTTCGTCGGATGTTAGATTTGTCGATGCCGATAACGACAAAATTTTTTCTCTCTTGTTTGACATCTTAATAAAGTAGCTTAAAAATACTGTATAAAATTAAAACATAACTTATATGTAGTATTTTTAACGAAGAATCGAATAAAAATATCAAACACTTTCAAACTTAATAGACCTTCATGTCACATGTTCGTTACAATTTGGTTGTCATTTTTTTATTGTCACCCGGTATATACAAACTGTTTTCTAAATTCTAGGATTGCTACGCCACTGTGGTTGTTGTTTACTTTACATTTTTCTAACCTGCTAACAAACCCCAATATCCCGCATTTTTCTCTTTTTAATGCATGTAATCCGTGATCCGCTTCGCATCATGACTATTTCTGTATTCTAGGGTATTTTTTATCTGTAGTGAAATGTAGCCAGAAGCACTTCTGTACTTTTTAATCTAAATATAACAAATTTAAACTGAATAATCTTGTTTTATTTCCAAACAGGATGCGCGCCCGTGTGGAGAAGCCGGAATTCTCGAAGGGCTCGCAGATCGTTAGCCCGATTTTCGATAACCGGATAATATGGATACCTTAGGATGCAGATCATATGAGCTAACCGAGCGGTTATTAATTGCCATTTCTTAGTTTTCGCTTAATAACTGCTCATTAAAGTACAAAGTTAACACAAATGTTTGTATATACTAATCACAACATACTGATGTGGATATTTTGAAACTGGTTTATTGCCTTTACTGATATGGAGAGAGAAATACTGTAACTTAATTGACACAGAAATTTACCTTCAAAAATAGTTTTTGGCTATTAAATAGATACTTTTCTGTTTTTTTCCAATTTTAGGTTTATTTTTCTCCTAAGAGCCGGTACTTATTGAGAATAATTTTATTCCAAAGATAATAACTATAGACACTTTCATAGAAATTATCCTAAGAATAAATTTATCTGGAGGTGAAAGTACCGATCTTAAGATAATTAATTTAAGGCATTTCTTTATTCATATACAATGGGCAGTTTTGAAATTTCTACACCAGTGTAACCCATACACAATAACATTTTAATGTCAATCACTGCACGTTAGGATTCTGGCGTTTATTGATTTTTTATTGGCCGCATTCGTTTTCACGCTTCATGGAGCGAGCAGAGCGTTTTTGACGTCACGATGACGTAATTTGCGAAAACCATAATTTGACCAATTGTCAAATTACGTCATTGTGACGTCAAAAACGCTCTGCTTGCTCCATGGAGCTTGAAACGAATGCGGCTATTATCTTTTCATTAATCGGTCAGTAAATGCCAGATATAGAAATTAAGCTGGCACTACACTCAGAGTGTTAGTTTTATAAGTTACTTAATTTTTAAAGTTTAAATAAATGATTTTTTTTGTGTGTTCACTCGGATTCTTGATGCTTTACATACTTCTTAACATACATAGTTTCTAACCTTCAAAAGTTTTGAGGTTGCATCATAACATGCTCCAGTTGAGTTGATTATTTGTTATCTAATCCGGCTTGCTACTAGAGACAATGAAATTGAAACATACCTATATGTTTGTGAGCCCTGTTGTGTTGTGATTTCAATGATGTACGACAGTAACTAAACAACTCAGTGCCTTTTACTATCTACGTAAGCCGCATTAACAGAAGCATTCTCGGGATAATAAAATGAATCTGGAAAACTCAAACGTGATCAATTTCTCTCAACAGGAAAGCGGCGACACACGATATACAATCATCTTTAGTTTGTCAAGGTATAGGTAGCCAACTCATAAACCGTTAACGGTAAACCACACTGACCTCTCTTATGGTTATCGATTCATCTTTTAAAGATAATGAAAACTATAAGGGAACCGTTATTGACGATCATAACAATTATTGCTTCTCTGTAAATTGTATCAAACAAAATGAAATATGTAACGGTTTTGGATCCATTTCAATAAGTTGACGCAGAAAGCAAACATTCTATACTTACAGGAATATCTTGTATACCAACTAACGAAGACCCATATTACCGTTGCGCTGGCTGTCCAGCAGGATTTACAGGAGATGGTCAAAACTGTCATGATTTAGATGAGGTAAGTACTTTTTCACTTTACTAATCTTAGTGAAACATTTCAGGAAAAAGTAGTTTGTGGATTAATCAAATGAAACATACAAAATCAACAATAACATACAAAATTACCCATATATTTATCCGGGAATGATAATAATTAAAAATATAAGCCTAAAACAGTAATATATGCATTTGTCACATTAAACAGTTGTTATGGCTCGTATGTCGCCGGTTTATTAACAGGTATTATTTACTTTTTTAATCCACAAACCACATTATTTGCATCCGCGCTAAACTTATTTGGTTTTTAAACATTCTAGTGCGATTTGGTACATCCCTGTGACCCCAACGTGGAATGCACCAATCTTTCACCAGGCTACAGATGCGGACCGTGTCCGCCGGGATACAGCGGACGCGGCAGTCATGGTGTCGGTTTAGAAGAAGCGGCACGAAACAGGCAGAGATGCGATGATATAGATGAATGCGCTGATGCTCGAGTGTGTGGTCCAGACTCTCAATGCTTAAACACTCCTGTAGGTTTCCGGTTAAAGTTCTATTGTTGTGAAAACAATTTTTATCTGATAGGGCTCATACGAATGCCGGAGAATTGAAGGAATTTGTGGCGAAAATTTGCGTTGTCACCAAAACGCTAGATGCGAAAGTTTAGGTAAGCTATTTATCATTTTGATAAGCATTTTTAGTGATTTTAGTGATTTTTAGGCTGGGGTCAATACATATGCAAGTGCGTTACTGGTTATGCGGGTAATGGGGAGGAATGTGGACCGGATACTGACTTGGACAGCTGGCCTGATCAGCAACTTCGCTGCAGAGATCCACATTGCCGGCAAGACAACTGTCCGTACATTCCTAATTCTGGACAGGAAGACGCTGATGGTGATGGCATAGGAAACGTTTGCGATCCTGATCCAGATAATGACGGAGTGTACACTGATGTAAAATAGCCCTAACACATATTTGAATAAAGTGAGATAAGATGGTTTGTAGGATAACTGTCCTTTACATAAAAACGCTGACCAGTTGGACTCTGAGAGTGATCCTGATAAAGTTGGAGACGTTTGCGATAACTGTCCTTACGTGCCTAATAGAGATCAGGCGGATATTGACGGAGATGGTATGGGAGATGCATGTGATCCAGATATAGATAATGATGGTACGTTTTGGTTCGTTTATTTTTTAGGAACTTATTTAATGACTGACAGGGTCATTCATCTACCTACCATCAAACTATACCTAACAAATTTCGACAAGATATGGACACAATTTATGTTGTCTTAGAACTTCTTCTTGTGCCTTGTGCTTCGCCGCACGTTGGCGATTGTCTGTACTCTTCATACAATGTGCAGAGCGCCGCTTTCGGCTCTTCGAAATATGGTAGCTGCGTCGCTAATGTTACACCAGTCCCGTATGTTTCTCAGCCAGGAGTGTTGCTTTCTTCCCGGGCCTCGACGTCCCTCTATTTTTCCTTCTAGAATCAATTTAGGAATGTAATATTTGCCTCCTCTAAGGATATGGCCGAGGTAGGAATCTTTTCTTTCTTTATCGATGTTAAGCAGTTCTCGTTCGCAGCCTGCAGTTCTTAGAATTTTTTTCATTCGTGGCATGTGCTGTCCATGTCACGCGCAAGAGTCTTAGGAGAGTCCACATTTCGAACGCCTCGATGCGGTTTAGGGTTCTAACTTTGAGAGACCACGTGCCGTGTAGTAAGATGGGCCATATGTAGCACTTTATTACCCGTTGTCTAAGTGCTAGAGGGAGACTGCGAGCTAATAAGAAGTTTTTAAGTTTGAAAAATGGTGTTTTTGCATAATTCGTTCTTAGTTTAACTTCTTCATCGCAGTCCCATCGTTTGTTGATCGTGGCACCCAGATATTTAAGCCGTGATAGCCACTCTATATTTTTTCCATCGACGATCATGGGCTGGCGGCCTATTACCATGAGTTTGGTCTTGGTAGCATTGATTTTAAGACCAAAACGTTTGCCCATTAAATCCTCTATTCTATTCATCATTTCATGGAGATCCTTTAAAGTTGGTGCATATCGTATATTGTTTATTGGATATCCGTTACTCTTAATTTCTCTACTTTGTCCTTCCAGGGCCATTTGAAAGACCTTTTCCACGTATATATTAAAAAGTATAAAGTATTGGTGACAATATACAGCCCTGGCGGACTCCTTTGCGTACATTGAAGGTATCTGTTGTCACGTTTTTGTTAACTCTTATCTCCGCGATTTGGTTTCAATATAGTTCCTGTATGATTCTGATGTCCTTGGCGTTCATTCCTATCTCGAGCAGTCTATTTAGGATGATATCGTGTTTAACGTTGTCGAAGGCTTTCTGATAATCTATGAAGCATATACAAAGACGCCTTGGCGTTGGTCATAACCCTTCTGGATCAATAGTTTGATTGAAAACAAAGCCTCTCTCGTACCCAACTCCCTGATGAAGCCAAACTGTGTTTCTTCGCTCTTTTCTTCACACCTCGTGTATATTCGACCGTGTATGACTCGAAGAAAAACTTTCAGAACATGGCTCATTATAAGTCTGTAATCATTACAATCCTTTGGAGATGTTTTTTTGGGAATTGTTACAAAAGTTGCCAGTCGGTTGGAATTTTACCTGAATCGTATATTCGATTGTACAAACATGTGAGATGTTTTGAGTCAAATATTTTAAGAACTTGCATGCATGCACGTTGTCATGACCAGGACTTTTTTGGTCTTTCATTGCTTTCAGAGCATGCGGAACTTCAGACTCAAGAATTTCCGGGCCCGATCATTCTTCCCAATTGATAGGTTGTCTGGCTTTTCCTTGTCTTAGGACTACGTAATCGATATTGAGTTGCTTCGGAGAAGAGGTAATTGCAAGGATCTGGGAGACATGCAGCAACACTTAAACTTTAATAATCATTATATCAGCATGTTGTGAACAAGGTTTATAGTTATTTAGGCTTTTGGATTCGAAGCTTTAAAAACTTTGATAGAGTTTTTAAAACTTAGAGACAATTTTAATGTTATGCAATGTAAGAGTGCACTGATTCAGTTATATGGTGTCATGCCCAGGCATAATATTTTATTTTTTAAGAACTGCCTAAGTTGGTAGTCTTTCAGTATATCATACACTTTATACAGCAAGCTTCTGTGATTGACGGTGTCGTACGCAAAACTTAGATCGACGAGTGCCAAGCCTGTTATCTGTTTTTTTCTCGAATCCATCTTCGATGTGTTCCGTCAGTGCTAGTATTTGGCTGGTGCAAGACTTCCCAGGTCTAAAGCCGGCTTGCTGTGGAATGATTTTTGAGTCAACAATCCTCTCTAATCGTTGGAGGATTAGCCTTTCATATAGCTTGTATGGGTGATAAAGAAGCGATATGGGGTGGTAGCTTTTTGGAGACTCAGGGTCTTTTTCGGGTTTTAGTAATGCTACGACTTTCGATTTCCTCCATACTTTTGGGATCTGGAATGTAGCTCGGCAGGTATTAAAAAGTTTTAGAATCCAGTTCTTTACTATTGCTCCGAAGTTTTTGATTTGCTCTACACACATGTCGTCTTCTCCTGCTGCTTTGCTATTTTTCAGTGGGTTTATCTAGCTCTTTTTGGGAAAGGGCGTGTTAAAGTGGTTTTTCTCGGTTGTTGGAGACCGATTGATGCATTTTTTTGGCATTTTTTGTCCGATTTACCGTTGAGAAGCAGTTAGTGAGCTACTTGGTTAGCGGTTACTTTTGGCGGCGCTTTGTTTTGCTTTGGATCTCCATTTAGCTTTTTGATTAAGTTCCAAGCCATCTTGCTACTGTACGACATATCCATTCGCTCAAGTGTCTATCCACTTTTTATCTCGAGCCTCGCTCAGTGCTATCATGAGCGCATTACCGCAGGCTATATAGTTTCCTGGCTAAACGGGTCTTTGTTAAAAAGTTCTTCGTATTTGTTTAAAGACCCTTTAGAGGCCTCTGACAGCCCCGGTATAAAATGTTGTCTGCAGCCTCTTGGTATGTGCCGCTTTGATACATTTTGCAAGATTTGCAAAAAGGTTTGGTAGTGAAATAAAATCAACATACGGGATGACTAAAGTGATACTTGCACCTTAAAAGTTAAAAATATAATTACTTAATTATTCCCGGCGTACAAAAAATTTTGTTTGCGCCCGCATGTAAAAGTTGTGTTTTACGCCCTTGGTACAAAAATAACTATTGTGTCTTTGAGAACATGTTTATGTTCGATACGCGGCAAAGGTAATACGCCCCTAATCGTTTCACTAATATAGGTATGATACCAATCTTTATTTGTATCTTATAATTACTATTACGTACAGGTTTAAACAATGAGAATGATAACTGCCCTAGACACGTCAACTCTAACCAAAGAGACACGGATGGTGACGGAATAGGAGATGTTTGCGACAATTGTCCTAACATTTATAATCCGGGGCAAGAAGATGTAAACGCTAACAACTTGGGAGATGCTTGTGAAAGCCCTTATGATATTGACCGGTTTGTTGTATGTTTTTTCTTAGAGAGCATAGTCTGTTAAATGTTAATTAAAGTGATGGTGTTCCCGACGACATTGATAACTGCAAACACATAGCAAATCCGGATCAAGCAGACACAGACCGCGACAGAATAGGTGATTTGTGTGATCCTGATATAGATGAAGATGGAATTCCGAATGAACGAGACAATTGCGTGTACAGATACAATCCTGATCAGGCAGATCTTGATCGTTAGTCACGAGACACAAAAACAAGCAGAATCTTTAAAATGTTTTTCTAGGAGATGGAGTTGGTGATGCTTGCAGAAACGGTTCAGACGAGGACCCAGTCGGGGACCTCTACGACAACTGTCCCAATAACTCGCTTATCTACCGAACTGACTTCAGTAAATATCAAACGGTTGCTTTAGATCCAGTGGGCGAATCCCAGATAGATCCAAATTGGGAAATATACAATCACGGTGCAGAAATTGTTCAAACAATAAACAGCGACCCTGGTTTGGCAGTCGGGCATCACAAACTTTATGGAGTAGACTTTGAAGGGACTTTTTTTGTGGACACGGATATTGATGATGATTATGTAGGGTTTATTTTCAGGTTTGTACTTTCGTACTGTCTGTTAACACTGTTGAAGCAATAATTTTGTTTGCAGTTATCAAGACAACAAACGTTTTTACACGGTGATGTGGAAGAAAAACGCTCAAACTTACTGGCAACCGACGCCGTTCCGTGCAGTCGCAGAACCGGGCATACAAATTAAACTAGTTCATTCTGAAACAGGTCCAGGAACTTATTTGAGAAATGCTCTTTGGCACACTGGCGATACCAAAGGGCAAGTGAAACTGCTTTGGGTTGATCCTAGAAATGTCGGGTGGAAGGAAAGGACCTCGTATAGATGGTTTCTCATTCACCGACCTCATATCGGCCTTATCCGATTGAAAATATTTGAAGGAGAGAGTTTGGTCGCTGACTCTGGCAATATATTTGACAACAGTCTACAGGGTGGTCAACTTGGTGTGTTGTGCTTCTCGCAAGAACAAATCATTTGGTCTGATTTGGCTTATAGGTGTAACGGTAAGAATTCTATTTAATTGTTCCATTTAATTGTAAACTTGTCTGGTTTGTTCCAGAGAATCTTAGAGAAGAGGTGTATCAGGAGCTTCCGCATAGACTGAAGTCCAAAATCCACGTAGATAACACCATCTATCAAAACATTCAGGATCCTGATTTTAATTACTAGTAAAAGTAGGTAATTTTTTTACAAAAAACTGGTATTACTGCAATGAATGTCTTTTGTAGAAAAGCCTTTTACTAATCAAACGATTGTTAATTACCTCATAATTGTATACTCATAATAATATTTAAGAGAGCTTTTATCAATCCACTTAAGTTTGAGTTAACTTAAGGAACATGCATGTAGGTTATAAGAAAATGTTTACTATCATTTATGTACAATAAAATGTCATTATATTCTTGGAGTATTTAGTTGTGTTGGCCTTTTTAATGTATTACATCAGTGCAGTGGAAATACGAGAGCCTGGGTCTAGATATTACATATTGTTACGATTTTCCCGTGGGTTCACACAAAGTCAATTTAACTCAACAATTAATAAATTTATTTACACTTTAAAACACTCCGTACAATAATTAACACAGCTACTAAAAACACTACTACAATTCCACAATTATTCCACTATTTAAGCTTAACCGCGTTCCCAAATTCACTACTACACTACACTACTACTCTCTCTCGTCGACGCCGCTTCTTTTATATTCACAAACCACGTTCTAGAATGACCGCGAAACGCTTCGCGATTTGCTTCGAATCTTCCAGGTGGCGCCTCCTAACTGTGGCCTACTTTAATACGCGCCCGGCCAGATATTACGGCGCATCGGTTTCATCCTGACTCGAGTATAGTAGGCCCAAACCGTAACAATATCAAATCAAATCAAATCATTTATAGCTATATGTACGTACACACGTCAAAAAAATTACACTTACAAAAGCTATTCCACACAACAAATAGACATTCAGACTATTTACCGTCACATAAGATAAATCTTCATTAAAACAATCAGCTGTGCTGTGAGGCGCAAGCTGTAAAAGCAGTTTTTTTATATTCATCTTAAATTTAATAAAATTTAGGCTCCTGACGGAAAGTGGGAGTCTATTATACATTTTAACAGCCATAAACTCTGGTCTGTTTTGACACTTTCTCAAACGGCTAAAGATTGGCCTGATATTATCGCGACCTCTTGTTTCATATCCCTGCATACCTGTCTGAAGAGTAAACCTCTCTTCATTTCTTTTAACAAACTCTCCAAAATAAAAGCAGCTGGAAAAGTCAGAATATCCAGCTGCTCCACAAAGGCACACCTGCAATCCTCCCGGTAAGACAGAGCCGCTAGCAGCCTAACAGCCCTCCTCTGGAGTCCAAATATTTTTCCCGCACAAGCCGCTCCGCATAGTCGTCCAGCAGTAGCCTCCACATCAACATCCCAATGAAGACGAGGATCAAGGCTTATTCCTAAAAAATGTACCCTCCTCCGGTCTCCGCCATCCAAGTCCCTAAAGCCAAAAACCATTCCCTGCGATTTACCATCATGTTGGCCCGGAACCGCTGTTCAGCCCTCAGCTGCGCCTCCAACACACCCCGCTTCAGACCAAGAAGCTGAGTGCCCTGCAGTGAGATAGTGTCATCAGCAAAGAGGGTATACGAGTATGTTAATAAACATGGCTTTAAATAAACAAAGCCAGCAGCTTGTCGCTGCTTTATTATCATTTTTTGAACGTGAACGAGATCACGAAGGTCCTTTTATCCCTTTGGCTGCTGTGAGAGAAGTAAAACTAAAATTATTGCAATAGAGTATTTTTGTTTACTAACAGTATTTTTAGCGTGTAGCTGAAGCGCTTGGGCTTGGTGTTTCTACAATAAGTGCTATATCACGGAAAGTCAAGCAAGGCATTCCGTTAAGTTCACCAAAGAAAAGTCCAGGTAGGCCAAAGTCTATTAGGGACATTGCCAATATTGATGTCCCAGCTATTTGCAACTCCATATATGAGATGTATGAACAAAGTAAGTTGTTTTATTTATTTTGTCCACGACCAACCAATAATGTACTAATATTCAGCGTGTTGACAGAAGCTAAATGAAGGTCATATAGCGTCAGAGTGATTAATGAAGAGGAATAATGATCATTATTCCCTCTCGACCTAAAGGTGTTTGCACACCAAGCATAAAACATGGGATATGCGGTATTTCTTGCATGTAGACATCCACTTATGTCTTTGCAATTACTGCTAATTCAGAATACCATTTTCTTAACAAATACACCGCAATAACACAGTACAGGAGTTTGCCAAATCTTTAGGTAAATTCCATAATTTATATTTGAAATATTTTTCGTGTTTGACCGTCCTTAGTTCTGTGGTTTTTTAAGATGACATTGACAACGTCAGTGCCCTTGTGGTCGTAGGCGGCCAAGGACGGTAAACAGTAAAGGAGTGCTTAATCCCATAAGCCACCGCCCTCTGTACAAGAAAGTCAAGAAGGTGCATGCCAAAAATTCCAATATGGCCGAAATATGGGATTGACAGTTTGCATTTGTTTGTATTGTGGAAATTGAGTTTTTGGATGATTAAATTAATTTTTAAGGTTTAAAGTCAAGACTTGGGATTACTTGCCAAAGTAATTGTTGTTTATATGTTTATTGTTCTAGTGAAAGTGTAGTTTGTGTTCATTTTATTGTGTTATCACTATTGTTATTGTTCCTTCATTGTTCTATAATTTGTGGTTGGTTTTTTCACTTAAATTCTATTGCCTCTACAATATGCCGTCCACTGGTTGTTTGCCAAATTTCTAAAAGCAATTTGGTGAAAGGCCCAAAAGTGTCAGTTTTTTACTTTCCAAAAGACCCTGCTCGAACCCAACAGTGGTTGAAAGCTTTGAAGTGGAATGATTTTACTCCAACACAATACTCAGTGGTAAGTACAATATGCTTTCTCATTCAGTAAACTTATTGCCTCTTACATACATTGGTATGTGACTTATGTGAGTTACATTTTGAGGCCGCCTGCATTTTGAGAGCAACAAAGGTTTACTCTGAAGAAACAGGACAGCTTTTAGAAGTTCTATTGGCACATTTACATTTTAAAAGAAAGGTCTTGGTAATAATATAAAACCCATTTACCAGTTTTGCTTACCTAGATTCAAGGATTTCCAAATTTTCTTTGATTGAGCAGTTTTTACATTAGTTTGTTGTACTTTCCGAGACAAAGGGTTCTAACCAAACTTGCTTTGGCTGGACTTTATTGGATATAAAAAGCCATATCTATACATATTTGGATCAAGAATGAAGCGTTCTTTGATTTTTCACTCACAACTTCTAATCAACTACACGAAAAAATAAAAAAAAACATATTTTCTACTGCATCTCCATAGGTTTGTGTACAAAAAAAAATGCGATAACGCCGCCATTAAAAGTCACATTCTAGGCTTTCTTGTAAAGAAGGCGGTGCATAAGCGCAATCTTGCCGGTATCGGCTCGGGCCGGTGACGATTTTTACGTCACCATGGGTCTCTCGCGTTCGCGCGATTGTTTTGCGCGATGCGCGATTGCAGTCGATCATTCACGAGAAATATCCCTAAACCATATATGTACCTAGTACTTCTGCTGATGCACCCAATATTTCTGCTGACGCTAGTATTAAGTTTTATAAAGGCGATTGTAACGCTGCAACCGTAATCATTAAGACCGTGTCAAAGCTTCAGGCTGTTCGGCTTAATTGTTCACCATAATTTTAAGTTTTTAGTTTAGTAAACGTCCTATTTCAACAAATAAAGTCTTTTTTAAAAGTTACTTCGTCTGACTTCTCATTTAATTCACGAATATGATCTCGTACATAGCAGCTCGGGCGAATATTTAGCGTATTGTGCACCCGAAGGCCCACTGTGACGTCAGAATTCATTCGCCGCCGGGAAACAAAATCGGCCGATCGAGCAATCCTTGACTGTTTAATATCCTTGGTAGGCGGCAACCCTGGGGGTGCGTTCAGAAATAGGGCTGGTGTGCGCACCGTGGCCTTTGTCACATGCCACCATATAGTTATGTAAATAAATTGTTCACGTGATCCATTTTTTCCCAAATTCTGTCACGACTTGTACACCGACGGCCATTCTAAACGCGATCCTAAGGATTTCAATTTTAATTTGGTAATTTTATAAGAAATATTTGCTTTTTTCGCAGTAATTCTTGTTAAAAATGAGTTCGGATAGTGATACGGAACCAGGTTGCACTCCACCAGAAATTATACAGGCTGCCAAAACGACAAGTACAAATTTGCTACCAGAAAAATCGAAATCATCAAGTTTCATGGATTGGAGAAGTACTAAGCAGATTAATTCATTTTCTGAGAGAGTTTTATTGGTTTTTTTTTATAGTATCTGCAGTTTTATGTAATGCTTTCTTAGTTTATTAACATTAAGACCGAAACCCACTAGCAACACGCCACGCCACGTTACCCCTCTTTCTCATGTCTAGTGTCAAAAATGTGTGCGTATCTTTTCCATTTTATTTACCCATAAGTTGCTACTGTTGCTAGTTGCTAGTGGGTTTAAATATCGGAATTTGTGGTTGGTTTTCTACTTTAGCTATGGCCGCATTCGTTTTCAAGCTCCATGGAGCGAGCATACGCTTGCTGTCCAGACTAACGGCCACAATGCATGCATTATTGGAAATGTCAGTGTCACTAGTTTGATGTCAGTATTTAATTATGTATAGTTTTGATCTACGTAGTAAGTTTAGTGGTATAATTATTTAGACAGCAAGTGACTTACACCAATTTTTAATCACGAAAACAACAATTTTAATTACTAAAAGAAGAAAATCGCACAATAAAATCAAAGAACGCTTAGATGCTGTGTACGGTAATTCTTCTCCTTTTCAGTTTCAACGAGGTCGAACGTGCTCCGAAGAAGGTGAAGACTGTTGTCTCATGAGCTTGAACTGTGATGGCCACCATTTTCTGGGATTCACAAGGAGTGATCCACGTCGACTACCTGGAGGAGGGCAAAACGATCACAGAACTCTACTATGTCGAATTATTACACCGATTCGACGCCGAATTGCATATAAAACGGCGGCATTTGACGAAGAAAAAAGTGCTTTTCCACCATGACATCGCACCGGCTCACACAACCGCCGTCGTCATGACCAAATTGTTGGAATTAGCCTACGAACTGCTCCCCCATCCATTCTATTCTCCAGATTTGACCCTGTGCGACTACTTTTTGTTTCCAAACTTGAAAAAGTCAGTGGCAGGGCTGAAATTTGAGTCGAATGAGAGGTTTATCTCCGCCACGGAGTACTTCTTTTGCAGACCTCCCAAAAACGTTTTTTTCAAACGAGTTAAAGAAGTTGGAGAATCGCTGAGTTGTGTATCGAGCTAAAGTGTTGGAAGAGCCGACCAGCGGCCACAGAGTTTCAGAAGGTCAGAGTTAAACCACCACAATTCCTCACTTGATTTAGTTTTATTTAATTTTATTTTATTTTTATTTTTTAGTTAATATTAGTTTGCTCTAAACAACTTCAACACTTGTCATCACCTCTGGTCACCTTTTTGGTTGCCGGAACAAGTGTTGAAGCTGTTTGTTCGTTTTCCCTGGTGTTCTGCTGTTTTCTGCCTTAGGTACCTGTCACCAGTCTCTGGACTCCATTTCCTACCTGGAAATCAGCGGTGGCCACTACTGACTACTGGGAAGAGGATACTGGAGGTTCCAGGACCCAAACATCGCCTTTGACAACTGGTAAGGGCAGTCAGTTACGGTTTGGTACTGGGAAAACTTTTCCTGTTTTTTTTTTTAATTTCAAATTTAACTTTTTTTTTTCATTTGTTTTAAATTCAACTTCCATTTTGTTTTCTTTTATTTTAATTTAAATTCCTTCAATAATTTGTTTCGCGGCAACTTTTTGTAAATTTCGTAAAATTGTAAATATTGTAGTTTGTTTTTTTTATTTGTAATATACACGTGTACATATACAACTAACGGTTTGTTTGATTTCCTGCAAAATATCCAAGTGTGTTCATTTATAGCCAATTATGAACTCATGCAATTAATCCACGACCTTGAGCAATCTGATTTAAAAATGTTGAAATCTCATTAACGTGAGGTTTCAAAATTTTTGTAAAAGTTCTAGGTGCACAGCTTAACCCAAAAGGAAGACATGTGAATTCATAGGTAGTACCTTGAAATTTGAATCTAAGATATTTCCTATGATTTTTACGTATGGATACTAAAAAGTAAGCGTCTTTTAGATCGAGTGAAGCTAAATAACAGTCCCGATTTATCAATTTCGAGACTGTTTTATAATTTTCTAGTTTGAAGTGGCTGGTAAAAACAAATTCATTTAGTTGTTTTAGGTTTAATATCAACCTTTTGGATCCATCCGGTTTGTCACGGAGAAAAATGTTAGAAATAAACTGACTCTTACAAGGTAAAACCTTATTAATAGCACCCATTTTTAACAATTTTCCAAGCACTTGCCTGATATTGCAAATTTCCAGTTCTGACCATTTCGCCTCTTTAGGTACGGCTAATTGGTAAGGAACTGAAGAAAAAGGTATTTTAAGACCTTTGATGTATGATAAAATACTCTTATCAGAGGTGATTTTTTTCCACTCGGGTAAAAACTTACTCAGCCTGCCGGCAGTTTTACTGACCTCTAAGGTCTGGTTACGTTGAGCTTCATATGTTCCCGGGAGAACCGTCTCCTCGGCTGTGGAGCGGCTCGGTCCTGAGTCCTGCAATAATAAAACGCTCGGTTGTTTTGAGACCCTCGCGAATTTTGTCTGCTCTGAGGTAATCCGCTGCTGACTCAAAGAAGCAGCCTTGTTCGAAGTTTTAGAACTTGAAGGTTTAAAGTCATCACCCGACTTTAACAGGTTTTTGGATGATTTTATCCTCTCTTCCAGGTTATCTCCAAACAGCCACGCTGAGATTGACGACTGTTCTAGAGTTTCCTTTAGATATTTATTGATTGACGTCAAAATAAGTGAGTTGCTTAATACAAGTTCGATTTCCATCAGTTGGTTCACGCAATAATGCGGAGATGGATGCTCCGATGGTTGCTATTGCACCGCCCAATTGAGATTGAGAGGAAACCAATTTTGCTTCCCTCTTTACTTGGAATTCATTCAAAGCTATATCGTTGACCCTCAAGAACATAGGGCCAACTAGAAGGGTTATTTACAAGGACACAACAGTGGCACGGCTAGAAGAGCCCAGTGATTTGACCACAACAGCGCTCTTGACAACACAGAGAACAGACGAAGAAGTTGTAACGTTAGAAGACCACAAGTTGGACCACATTAGGGACAAGCGGTTCAAAAGGGAACTAGAGAGGCTACTAGTTGAGTATGAGGATGTGTTTTGCAAGTCACCAAAATATATGGGCAAAACACAACTTATAGAGCACAAAATAGAAGTGACAGAAGATAAACCAGTAAAATGCCGCCCTTATAGAGTCTCACAATCCGAGCGAGAAATCATTGACACACAAATACGAGAAATGCTCGATTGCGGGGTAATAAGACCGTGCCACTCGCCATGGGCGAGCCCCGTGGTACTGGTGAAAAAGAAAGATGGCACCACTAGGTTCTGCGTGGACTACAAAAGAACTATAAACCCGGTCACCAAAAAATCATGTTACCCAATACCACAAATCGAGGACATTCTCACATACATGGGAAATGCCAAGTACTTTACAACTCTGGACATGTTCTCGGGATACTGGCAGATACCTATAGAAGAGTCATCCAAGCAATACACGGCTTTCACAGCACAGGGACATGGATCATACGAATTCAACGTATTGTACCGTCGTACTCCTTAATAACACACTTCTTGTACAACAGTGTATATTGTTTACAAACAATAAACTGACACTGACTTTAACCTCGTTATCTGACAACTTCGACTTCACTACAACCATCAACTCAACAACTAACTAACCAGGCCTGGTTCAGCTGCTTATATAGGCTTCCATGGTTTCTAGAAAGTTCCCAAATATTCATGAAACTGACTTTCTCTCTCACACTCATTAAGCTATAACATAAATCTCTCTCTATATAAGCAACGGAGCCAGGATTTTCTAGAACACAGACAAAAGAATGTAGAACGTAAACAAAGCAACGTAACATACAGGGGTAACAACAAATAACTAAAGAAACCCTAACTAATAATCAAAAGTTCGCTTCGCAAACAGTATTAAGCTTTGGTCTATGCAATGCACCAGCAACCTTCCAACAACTTGCAGATAGAATATTTAGGGACTTAAAGTGGAAGGACATACTAATATATCTAGATGATATTATTATTTATTCAGAGAACTTAGAGGACCACTTAGCAAAATTACAAAAAGTATTCCAAAGGATGAGAGAAGCCAATCTGACCTTAAAACCGAGTAAATGCGAATATTTACAGGAAAAAATAAGGATTTTGGGTTACACAGTAAGCAAAGAGGGAATAAGCCCAGAAGAAGAAAAACTTGCAGGGATTAAGAAATTTCCCACACCTAAGAAAACAAAGGACCTACAAAGCTTTTTAGGACTATGCAATTTTTACAGGAAATTTATCAAGGATTACGCAGTATTGGCACGGCCCTTACATGAGGCTACAAAAAAGAACAAATTCTGCTGGGGTGAAAATAAAGAAAAACTCACGTCATCCCCAGTATTAAAACATTACAATCCGAATGTAGGGTGTACAATGCCCACGGACGCCTGTATGGATGGGATAGGGGCAATTCTGCTCCAAGAAGGCAGTGACGGTCAAGACCACCCTATAGCATATATAAGCCGGGCCTTGTCAAAAGCTGAGAAGAACTATTCGATCAGCGAGCTGGAGCTATTAGCAGCAGTCTGGGGAATGACCTACCTAAGGCATCTCAATTATGGACACCCTGTGAAAATCGTAACAGATCACCACGCATTATGCTGGATACACAATGTGAAAGATCACTCGAGAAGATTAGCACGTTGGGCTCTCAAGTTGGCAGAATTTGACTACACGGTAGTCTACAAAAAAGGCAGTAAGCACCAAGACGCGGATTGTCTATCACGGAACCCGGTGGCAGGATGGAGCGAAGTTGAATTGGACGAATTAGATGTTATACCCACATTCACGGTATCAACTTTAGACATAGGAGAATTGCAGAATAAGGATTTAAGTCCAGACAATTTCCCGGAGTAGCTGCTTGTAACAGAAGGTGCTTCCTTTCCTCTAAACCCAGTCCATTATCCTTCTGCAACTCCGGTCCCCCTATTTCTGCTTTGGATAGATCTGATCCCAGCAACTCTAACAGATCGGCATCAATATCCTGCGATCCCCCCTCTTCATTTGATGGCGTCATCTGTTGGTGCCTTGTTTGCTCGGTCATCGAAGCTATGGAAGAGAAAAGAACCGTAAACAAAAGGGAAATTAATTTTCCCCTGGTTCAGCGTCTTCCAACCCAAGGTAGCATTTGCTACCCTCATCTCGAGTATGCACTCAAGATGGAATTTACAGTAATATTGCCCTCTACTTTCTGAAGTAGGTGTCCCCTCCCCTTTTCTTCACTCTTTAATGCGAGATAAAGCAAAGATGGGGGTGATGTGCTATATCGCAGGCGAACCAAACGTAGAACACCTAAGCATAGGGTAGGCAAGAAATATAGCTTTTTACAGAGTGTATTACTTCTCCACTAATTTAGTGGGATAATATAAGTGGAACCAACAGAAGGAGATTAAACTGCGGTATGCCTCAAGACGAATGTAAAGAAGAAAGTAGAAACACTTACTAGTGGGGTGCTCCTCGAACTACTACTGGAACTCGAACGTGATGTCATCACACGTGATCCCCGATTCGAGCACTGGTTGGAATAACCAGAGCCGGAACCATCCGAATCCGAGGAAAACGACACCCTACGCCTCGAATTTGTAGACCTTGAAGCATATTTCTCTTCAATTTCCATTAATTCCCGGCGTAACCTTTTTAATTTTGAGTCCATATCACGACACCTTTCCCGTTTCCGCGTTGGCATGACGGATAGACCAAGTTAAGGTACAGCAACCGCACAAAAACAGAAACAATGATGATAAGCACGTACACGAAGTGATCGGGTCGACACACATCGAAAGAATGTATTATTGTATTATTGCGAATGTTTCTCAAGCTATTATAGGAGCTGACTTCATAGAACATTTTGGACTGTTGATAGACCTTAGGAATAGAAGACTCATTGACAGTTCCACCAAACTTGGATGTCCAGCTGGCACCTCTCGTTCTCGGTATGTAACCTCCAAATTGGTGACCCCGAAAGAAGAATCACGCAATCTTCCATCGGCTGCAGTTTCTTGGAGCACTTCTGGCCGCATTCGCCATTCCGTCCTGCAACCTACTCAATTTCGTCCCTTAATTTCTATCCGCTCGGTATTTCCGCAACACTTCCATCATATAACCATAGCGTTAGCACTGGAAGGGGAGTACTGTGGGCGACATGCCTTGCAAAATACTGTCTCTCACAAATATGCAACCAGCAATACAGTTGTAATTCTCCAATATCACGTCGGGGTCACCAATTTGTGGGTATTAATGTCCACAAATAAAAGGAGGCAATTATGCAACAATACTTTTAATAAAATAAACGTATAAACGGAAACGAAGCGTAATTAGAGTTTTTTGGCTAATTGCTAAACGGTCAAGTCTCTAAGTGACAGTCAACAATAACAATTGCCAAACGGTTGCTGAATACGTCACTGAATTAAAGTCTGTGATGCCGTGGAACTACCGCCGCCACATCACCATAAAATCGCACATTTTTAGACACCCGCTGCTTTGACATTAATTTACTCCCTTACTTGACAAGATACGTCAAAATGTCATAGAAAACAAAAGATAGAGCAGATTACAAGCTTTCCAAAAATATCCTCACATGAGTTGATTGGTCATATCGTTTGGCCGCTAGAGGGCGTCAAAGTTGCTTCACCATAAAATCACTAATTTTTAGTCACCCGCTGATTTCACCCTAATTTACTCGCTTACTTGACAAGATACGTCAAAATGTCATAGAAAACAAAAGATAGAGCAGATTACAAGCTTTCCAAAAATATCCCCACTTGAGTTGATTGGTCATACCGTTCGGCCACTAGAGGGCGTCAAATTTCCTTTACCATAAAATCACAAATTTTTAGACATCCGCTGCTTTCGCCCTAATTTACTCCCTTATTTGACAAGATACGTCAAAATGTCATAGAAAACAAAAGATAGAGCAGATTACAAGCTTTCCAAAAAATATCCCCATGTGAGTTCATTGGTCATACCGTTTGGCCGCTAGAGGGCGTCATAGTTGCTTCACCATAAAATTGCACATTTTTAGACACCCGCTGTTTTGACATTAATTTACTCCCTTACTTGACAAGATACGTCAAAATGTCATAGAAAACAAAAGATAGTGCAGAATTCAAGCTTTCCAAAAATATCCCCACATGAGTTGATTGGTCATACCGTTTGGCCGCTAGAGGGCGTCAAATTTCCTTTACCATAATATCACATATTACGAGCATATTATAAATATTTTTTAGTCAGATTTCATGTATCTCTTATTCCGGCCGAGTTTCTGGCAAAGAAATGGTTAAAATGTTAAATTTCAGATTTAACTCTGTTAGTTTTTGAGATATCAAAAAACCGACTGCACCAGCGTCTTTTCCGAGAAATTCTAACATAAAATGACACCGAGACGTCAACTCTAACTTGACAAATAAAAAAGTTAAATTTTTTGACAGTTCCAGGCCGCCATTTTGAATTTCCTGTCAAAATATTGAGTTGCACCTCATTTTAAAGGAAATTTCGCCTAGTTTCAAGAAATGACTGACAAAATGACGTTCTAGACCGCCATTTTGAATTTTCTGTCAAAATATTGACTTGTCCGCTAGAGGGCGTCAAAGTTGCTTCACCATAAAATCGCATATTTTTAGACACCCGCTGCTTTCGCCCTAATTTACTCCCTTATTTGACAAGATACGTCAAAATGTCATAGAAAACAAAAGATAGAGCAGATTTCAAGCTTTCCAAAAATATCCCCACATAACTTGATTGATAATACCGTTTGGCCGCTAGAGGGCGTCAAAATTTCTTCACTAAAAAATCACTAATTTTGTGACACTCGCTGCTTTGAATCTAAATTTCTCCCTTACTTGACAAGATACGTCAAAATGTCATAGAAAACAAAAGATAGAGCAGATTTCAAGCTTTCCAAAAATATCCCCACATGAGTTGATTAATAATACCGTTTGGCCGCTAGAGGGCGTCAAAGTTGCTTCACCATAAAATCGCATATTTTTAGACACCCGCTGCTTTCGCCCTTATTTACTCCCTTATTTGACAAGATACGTCAAAATGTCATAGAAAACAAAAGATAGAGTAGATTTCAAGATTTCCAAAAATATCCCCATGTGAGTTGATTGGTCATACCGTTTGGCCGCTAGAGGGCGTCAAATTTGCTTCACCATAAAATCGCACATTTTTAGACACCCGCTGTTTTGACATTAATTTACTCCCTTACTTGACAAGATACGTCAAAATGTCATAGAAAACAAAAGATAGTGCAGAATTCAAGCTTTCCAAAAATATCCCCACATGAGTTGATTGGTCATACCGTTCGGCCACTAGAGGGCGTCAAATTTTCTTTACCATAATATCACATATTACGAGCATATTATAAATATTTTTTAGTCAGATTTCATGTATCTCTTAATCCTGCCGAGTTTCTGGCAAAGAAATGGTTAAAATGTTAAATTTCAGATTTAACTCTGTTAGTTTTTGAGATATCAAAAAACTGACTGCACCAGCGTCTTTTCCGAGAAATTCTAACATAAAATGACACCGAGACGTCAACTCTAACTTGACAAATAAAAAAGTTAAATTTTTTGACAGTTCCAGGCCGCCATTTTGAATTTTCTGTCAAAATATTGACTCGCACCTCATTTTAAAGGAAATTTCGCCTAGTTTCAAGAAATGACTGACAAAATGACGTTCCAGGCCGCCATATTGAATTTTCTGTCAAAATATTGACTTGCACCTCATATTAAAGGAAATTTCACGTAGTTTCAGGAAATGACAGACAAAATAATGTTCCAGGTCGCCATTTTGAATTTTCTGTCAAAATATTGACTCGCACCTCATTTTAAAGGAAATTTCACGTAGTTTCAAGAAATGACTGACAAAATGACGTTCAAGGCCGCCATTTTGAATTTCCTGCGCCCTGGGACGCCATTTTGAATTTCCTGTCAAAATATTGAGTTGCACCTCGTTTTAAAAGAAATTTCACGTAGTTTCAAGAAATGACAGACAAAATGGCGTTCTAGGCCGCATTCTAGGCCGCCATTTTGAATTTTCTGTCAAAATATTGACTTGCCCCTCATTTTAAAGGAAATTTTGCGTAGTTTCAAGAAATGACTGACAAAATGACGTTCTAGACCGCCATTTTGAATTTTCTGTCAAAATATTGACTTGTCCGCTAGAGGGCGTCAAAGTTGCTTCACCATAAAATCGCATATTTTTAGACACCCGCTGCTTTCGCCCTAATTTACTCCCTTATTTGACAAGATACGTCAAAATGTCGTAGAAAACAAAAGATAGAGCAGATTACAAGCTTTCCAAAAAATATCCCCATGTGAGTTGATTGGTCATACCGTTTGGCCGCTAGAGGGCGTCAAAGTTGCCTCACCATAAAATCACTAATTTTGTGACACCCGCTGCTTTCGCCCTAATTTACTCCCTTATTTGACAAGATACGTCAAAATGTCATAGAAAAGAAAAGATAGAGCAGATTTCAAGCTTTCCAAAAATGTCGCCACATGAGTTGATTGATAATACCGTTTGGCCGCTAGAAGGCGTCAAAGTTTCTTCACTAAAAAATCACTAATTTTGTGACACTCGCTGCTTTCACCCTAATTTACTCCCTTACTTGACAAGATACGTCAAAATGTCATAGAAAACAAAAGATAGTGCAGAATTCAAGCTTTCCAAAAATATCCCCACATGAGTTGATTGATAATACCGTTTGGCCGCTAGAGGGCGTCAAAGTTGCTTCACCATATAATCGCATATTTTTAGACACCCGCTGCTTTCGCCCTAATTTACTCCCTTATTTGACAAGATACGTCAAAATGTCATAGAAAACAAAAGATAGAGCAGATTACAAGCTTTCCAAAAATATCCCCACATGAGTTGATTGATAATACCGTTTGGCCGCTAGAGGGCGTCAAAGTTGCCTCACCATAAAATCACTAATTTTGTGACACCCGCTGCTTTCGCCCTAATTTACTCCCTTATTTGACAAGATACGTCAAAATGTCATAGAAAAGAAAAGATAGAGCAGATTTCAAGCTTTCCAAAAATATCCCCACATGAGTTGATTGGTCATACCGTTTGGCCGCTAGAGGGCGTCAAATTTCCTTTACCATAATATCACATATTACGAGCATATTATAAATATTTTTTAGTCAGATTTCATGCAGCTCTTAATCCTGCCGAGTTTCTGGCAAAGAAATGGTTAAAATGTTAAATTTCAGATTTAACTCTGTTAGTTTTTGAGATATCAAAAAACTGACTGCACCAGCGTCTTTTCCGAGAAATTCTAACATAAAATGACACCGAGACGTCAACTCTAACTTGACAAATAAAAAAGTTAAATTTTTTGACAGTTCCAGGCCGCCATTTTGAATTTTCTGTCAAAATATTGACTCGCACCTCATTTTAAAGGAAATTTCGCCTAGTTTCAAGAAATGACTGACAAAATGACGTTCAAGGCCGCCATTTTGAATTTCCTGCGCCCTGGGACGCCATTTTGAATTTCCTGTCAAAATATTGACTTGTCCGCTAGAGGGCGTCAAAGTTGCTTCACCATAAAATCGCACATTTTTAGACACCCGCTGCTTTGACATTAATTTACTCCTTTACTTGACAAGATACGTCAAAATGTCATAGAAAACTAAAGATAGAGCAGATTTCAAGCTTTCCAAAAATATCCCCACATGAGTTGATTGATCATACCGTTCGGCCACTAGAGGGCGTCAAAGTTTCTTCACTAAAAAATCACAAATTTTGTGACACTCGCTGCTTTGAATCTAAATTAGTCCCTTACTTGACAAAATACGTCAAAATGTCATAGAAAACAAAATATAGAGCAGATTTTAAGCTTTCCAAAAATATCCCCACATGAGTTGATTAATAATACCGTTTGGCCGCTAGAGGGCGTCAAAGTTGCCTCACCATAAAATCACTAATTTTGTGACACCCGCTGCTTTCGCCCTAATTTACTCCCTTATTTGACAAGATACGTCAAAATGTCATAGAAAACAAAAGATAGAGCAGATTACAAGCTTTCCAAAAATTTCCCCATGTGAGTTGATTGGTCATACCGTTTGGCCGCTAGAGGGCGTCAAATTTGCTTCACCATAAAATCGCACATTTTTAGACACCCGCTGTTTTGACATTAATTTACTCCCTTACTTGACAAGATACGTCAAAATGTCATAGAAAACAAAAGATAGTGCAGAATTCAAGCTTTCCAAAAATATCCCCACATGAGTTGATTGGTCATACCGTTCGGCCACTAGAGGGCGTCAAATTTTCTTTACCATAATATCACATATTACGAGCATATTATAAATATTTTTTAGTCAGATTTCATGTATCTCTTAATCCTGCCGAGTTTCTGGCAAAGAAATGGTTAAAATGTTAAATTTCAGATTTAACTCTGTTAGTTTTTGAGATATCAAAAAACCGACTGCACCAGCGTCTTTTCCGAGAAATTCTAACATAAAATGACACCGAGACGTCAACTCTAACTTGACAAATAAAAAAGTTAAATTTTTTGACAGTTCCAGGACGCCATTTTGAATTTTCTGTCAAAATATTGACTCGCACCTCATTTTAAAGGAAATTTCACGTAGTTTCAAGAAATGACAGACAAAATGGCGTTCTAGGCCGCCATTTTGAATTTTCTGTCAAAATATTGACTTGCACCTCATTTTAAAGAAAATTTCGCGAAGTTTCAAGAAATGACAGACAAAATAATGTTCCAGGTCGCCATTTTGAATTTTCTGTCAAAATATTGACTCGCACCTCATTTTAAAGGAAATTTCACGTAGTTTCAAGAAATGACTGACAAAATGACGTTCAAGGCCGCCATTTTGAATTTCCTGCGCCCTGGGACGCCATTTTGATTTTCCTGTCAAAATATTGAGTTGCACCTCATTTTAAAAGAAATTTCACGTAGTTTCAAGAAATGACAGACAAAATGGCGTTCTAGGCCGCCATATTGAATTTTCTGTCAAAATATTGACTTGCCCCTCATTTTAAAGGAAATTTCGCGTAGTTTCAAGAAATGACAGAAAATATGGCGTTCCAGGCCGCCATTTTGAATTTTCTGTCAAAATATTGACTTGCACCTCATTTTAAAGGAAATTTCACGTAGTTTCAAGAAATAACTGACAAAATGACGTTCAAAGCCGCCATATTGAATTTTCTGTCAAAATATTGACTTGCCCCTCATTTTAAAGGAAATTTTGCGTAGTTTCAAGAAATGACTGACAAAATGACGTTCTAGACCGCCATTTTGAATTTTCTGTCAAAATATTGACTTGTCCGCTAGAGGGCGTCAAAGTTTGCTTCACCATAAAATCGCATAGACACCCGCTGCTTTCGCCCTAATTTACTCCCTTATTTGACAAGATACGTCAAAATGTCATAGAAAACAAAAGATAGAGCAGATTACAAGCTTTCCAAAAATATCCCCACATGAGTTGATTGGTCATACCGTTCGGCCACTAGAGGGCGTCAAACTTTCTTCACTAAAAAATCACAAATTTTGTGACACTCGCTGCTTT
Organism: Ips typographus; assembly: GCF_016097725.1. Classification (NCBI taxonomy): domain Eukaryota; kingdom Metazoa; phylum Arthropoda; class Insecta; order Coleoptera; family Curculionidae; genus Ips; species Ips typographus. The sequence continues at coordinate 159,894 of NC_138426.1, read as the reverse complement.
GAATCTAAATTAGTCCCTTACTTGACAAAATACGTCAAAATGTCATAGAAAACAAAAGATAGAGCAGATTTCAAGCTTTCCAAAAATATCCCCCCATGAGTTGATTAATAATACCGTTTGGCCGCTAGAGGGCGTCAAAGTTGCTTCACCATAAAATCGCATATTTTTAGACACCCGCTGCTTTCGCCCTAATTTACTCCCTTACTTGACAAGATATGTCAAAATGTCATAGAAAACAAAAGATAGAGCAGATTTCAAGCTTTCCAAAAATATACCCACATGGGTTGATTAATAATACCGTTTGGCCGCTAGAGGGCGTCAAAGTTGCTTCACCATAAAATCGCATATTTTTAGACACCCGCTGCTTTCGCCCTAATTTACTCCCTTACTTGACAAGATATGTCAAAATGTCATAGAAAACAAAAGATAGAGTAGATTTCAAGCTTTCCAAAAATATCCCCACATGAGTTGATTGGTCATACCGTTCGGCCACTAGAGGGCGTCAAATTTTCTTTACCATAATATCACATATTACGAGCATATTATAAATATTTTTTAGTCAGATTTCATGTATCTCTTATTCCGGCCGAGTTTCTGGCAAAGAAATGGTTAAAATGTTAAATTTCAGATTTAACTCTGTTAGTTTTTGAGATATCAAAAAACCGACTGCACCAGCGTCTTTTCCGAGAAATTCTAACATAAAATGACACCGAGACGTAAACTCTAACTTGACAAATAAAAAAGTTAAATTTTTTGACAGTTCCAGGCCGCCATTTTGAATTTTCTGTCAAAATATTGACTCGCACCTCATTTTAAAGGAAATTTTACGTAGTTTCAAGAAATGACTGACAAAATGACGTTCCAGGCCGCCATATTGAATTTTCTGTCAAAATATTGACTTGCACCTCATATTAAAGGAAATTTCACGTAGTTTCAGGAAATGACAGACAAAATAATGTTCCAGGTCGCCATTTTGAATTTTCTGTCAAAATATTGACTCGCACCTCATTTTAAAGGAAATTTCACGTAGTTTCAAGAAATGACTGACAAAATGACGTTCAAGGCCGCCATTTTGAATTTCCTGCGCCCTGGGACGCCATTTTGAATTTCCTGTCAAAATATTGAGTTGCACCTCGTTTTAAAAGAAATTTCACGTAGTTTCAAGAAATGACAGACAAAATGGCGTTCTAGGCCGCATTCTAGGCCGCCATTTTGAATTTTCTGTCAAAATATTGACTTGCCCCTCATTTTAAAGGAAATTTTGCGTAGTTTCAAGAAATGACTGACAAAATGACGTTCTAGACCGCCATTTTGAATTTTCTGTCAAAATATTGACTTGTCCGCTAGAGGGCGTCAAAGTTGCTTCACCATAAAATCGCATATTTTTAGACACCCGCTGCTTTCGCCCTAATTTACTCCCTTATTTGACAAGATACGTCAAAATGTCGTAGAAAACAAAAGATAGAGCAGATTACAAGCTTTCCAAAAAATATCCCCATGTGAGTTGATTGGTCATACCGTTTGGCCGCTAGAGGGCGTCAAAGTTGCCTCACCATAAAATCACTAATTTTGTGACACCCGCTGCTTTCGCCCTAATTTACTCCCTTATTTGACAAGATACGTCAAAATGTCATAGAAAAGAAAAGATAGAGCAGATTTCAAGCTTTCCAAAAATGTCGCCACATGAGTTGATTGATAATACCGTTTGGCCGCTAGAAGGCGTCAAAGTTTCTTCACTAAAAAATCACTAATTTTGTGACACCCGCTGCTTTCGCCCTAATTTACTCCCTTATTTGACAAGATACGTCAAAATGTCATAGAAAACAAAAGATAGAGCAGATTACAAGCTTTCCAAAAATTTCCCCACATGAGTTGATCGGGCATACCGTTCGGCCACCAGAGGGCGTCAAAATTTCTTCACTAAAAAATCACAAATTTTGTGACACTCGCTGCTTTGAATCTAAATTACTCCCTTACTTGACAAGATACGTCAAAAGGACATAGAAAACAAAAGATAGAGCAGATTACAAGCTTTCCAAAAATATCCTCACATGAGTTGATTGGTCATATCGTTTGGCCGCTAGAGGGCGTCAAAGTTGCTTCACCATAAAATCACTAATTTTGTGACACTCGCTGCTTTGAATCTAAATTTCTCCCTTACTTGACAAGATACGTCAAAATGTCATAGAAAACAAAAGATAGAGCAGATTTCAAGCTTTCCAAAAATATCCCCACATGAGTTGATTAATAATACCGTTTGGCCGCTAGAGGGCGTCAAATTTGCTTCACCATAAAATCGCACATTTTTAGACACCCGCTGTTTTGACATTAATTTACTCCCTTACTTGACAAGATACGTCAAAATGTCATAGAAAACAAAAGATAGAGCAGATTACAAGCTTTCCAAAAATATTCCCCCATGAGTTGATTGGTCATACCGTTTGGCCACTAGAGGGCGTCAAATTTTCTTTACCATAATATCACATATTACGAGCATATTATAAATATTTTTTAGTCAGATTTCATGTATCTCTTAATCCTGCCGAGTTTCTGGCAAAGAAATGGTTAAAATGTTAAATTTCAGATTTAACTCTGTTAGTTTTTGAGATATCAAAAAACTGACTGCACCAGCGTCTTTTCCGAGAAATTCTAACATAAAATGACACCGAGACGTCAACTCTAACTTGACAAATAAAAAAGTTAAATTTTTTGACAGTTCCAGGCCGCCATTTTGAATTTTCTGTCAAAATATTGACTCGCACCTCATTTTAAAGGAAATTTTACGTAGTTTCAAGAAATCACTGACAAAATGACGTTCCAGGCCGCCATATTGAATTTTCTGTCAAAATATTGACTTGCACCTCATATTAAAGGAAATTTCACGTAGTTTCAAGAAATGACAGACAAAATGGCGTTCTAGGCCGCCATTTTGAATTTTCTGTCAAAATATTGACTTGCACCTCATTTTAAAGAAAATTTCGCGAAGTTTCAAGAAATGACAGACAAAATAATGTTCCAGGTCGCCATTTTGAATTTTCTGTCAAAATATTGACTCGCACCTCATTTTAAAGGAAATTTCACGTAGTTTCAAGAAATGACTGACAAAATGACGTTCAAGGCCGCCATTTTGAATTTCCTGCGCCCTGGGACGCCATTTTGAATTTCCTGTCAAAATATTGAGTTGCACCTCATTTTAAAAGAAATTTCACGTAGTTTCAAGAAATGACAGACAAAATGGCGTTCTAGGCCGCCATTTTGAATTTTCTGTCAAAATATTGACTTGCCCCTCATTTTAAAGGAAATTTCGCGTAGTTTCAAGAAATGACAGAAAATATGGCGTTCCAGGCCGCCATTTTGAATTTTCTGTCAAAATATTGACTTGCACCTCATTTTAAAGGAAATTTCACGTAGTTTCAAGAAATATCTGACAAAATGACGTTCAAAGCCGCCATATTGAATTTTCTGTCAAAATATTGACTTGCCCCTCATTTTAAAGGAAATTTTGCGTAGTTTCAAGAAATGACTGACAAAATGACGTTCTAGACCGCCATTTTGAATTTTCTGTCAAAATATTGACTTGTCCGCTAGAGGGCGTCAAAGTTTGCTTCACCATAAAATCGCATAGACACCCGCTGCTTTCGCCCTAATTTACTCCCTTATTTGACAAGATACGTCAAAATGTCATAGAAAACAAAAGATAGAGCAGATTACAAGCTTTCCAAAAATATCCCCACATGAGTTGATTGGTCATACCGTTCGGCCACTAGAGGGCGTCAAACTTTCTTCACTAAAAAATCACAAATTTTGTGACACTCGCTGCTTTGAATCTAAATTAGTCCCTTACTTGACAAAATACGTCAAAATGTCATAGAAAACAAAAGATAGAGCAGATTTCAAGCTTTCCAAAAATATACCCACATGGGTTGATTAATAATACCGTTTGGCCGCTAGAGGGCGTCAAAGTTGCTTCACCATAAAATCGCATATTTTTAGACACCCGCTGCTTTCGCCCTAATTTACTCCCTTACTTGACAAGATATGTCAAAATGTCATAGAAAACAAAAGATAGAGCAGATTTCAAGCTTTCCAAAAATATACCCACATGGGATGATTAATAATACCGTTTGGCCGCTAGAGGGCGTCAAAGTTGCTTCACCATAAAATCGCATATTTTTAGACACCCGCTGCTTTCGCCCTAATTTACTCCCTTACTTGACAAGATATGTCAAAATGTCATAGAAAACAAAAGATAGAGTAGATTTCAAGCTTTCCAAAAATATCCCCACATGAGTTGATTGGTCATACCGTTCGGCCACTAGAGGGCGTCAAATTTTCTTTACCATAATATCACATATTACGAGCATATTATAAATATTTTTTAGTCAGATTTCATGTATCTCTTATTCCGGCCGAGTTTCTGGCAAAGAAATGGTTAAAATGTTAAATTTCAGATTTAACTCTGTTCGTTTTTGAGATATCAAAAAACCGACTGCACCAGCGTCTTTTCCGAGAAATTCTAACATAAAATGACACCGAGACGTAAACTCTAACTTGACAAATAAAAAAGTTAAATTTTTTGACAGTTCCAGGCCGCCATTTTGAATTTTCTGTCAAAATATTGACTCGCACCTCATTTTAAAGGAAATTTCGCGTAGTTTCAAGAAATGACAGAAAATATGGCGTTCCAGGCCGCCATTTTGAATTTTCTGTCAAAATATTGACTTGCACCTCATATTAAAGGAAATTACACGTAGTTTCAAGAAATGACAGACAAATGGCGTTCTAGGCCGCCATTTTGAATTTTCTGTCAAAATATTGACTTGCACCTCATTTTAAAGGAAATTTCACGTAGCTTCAAGAAATAACTGACAAAATGACGTTCCAGGCCGCCATATTGAATTTTCTGTCAAAATTTTGACTTGCACCTCATTTTAAAGAAAATTTCGCGTAGTTTCAAGAAATGACAGACAAAATGGCGTTCTAGGCCGCCATTTAGAATTTTCTGTCAAAATATTGACTTGCACCTCATTTTAAAGAAAATTTCGCGTAGTTTCAAGAAATGACAGACAAAATGGCGTTCTAGGCCGCCATTTAGAATTTTCTGTCAAAATATTGACTTGCACCTCATTTTAAAGAAAATTTCACGTAGTTTCAAGAAATGACAGAAAATATGGCGTTCCAGGCCGCCATTTTGAATTTTCTGTCAAAATATTGACTTGCACCTCATTTTAAAGGAAATTTCACGTAGTTTCAAGAAATGACAGACAAATGGCGTTCTAGGCCGCCATTTTGAATTTTCTGTCAAAATATTGACTCGCACCTCATTTTAAAGGAAATTTCGCGTAGTTTCAAGAAATGACAGAAAATATGGCGTTCCATGCCGCCATTTTGAATTTTCTGTCAAAATATTGACTTGCACCTCATTTTAATGGAAATTTCACGTAGTTTCAAGAAATAACTGACAAAATGACGTTCCAGGCCGCCATATTGAATTTTCTGTCAAAATTTTGACTTGCACCTCATTTTAAAGAAAATTTCGCGTAGTTTCAAGAAATGACAGACAAAATGACGTTCCAGGCCGCCATATTGAATTTTCTGTCAAAATTTTGACTTGCACCTCATTTTAAAGAAAATTTCGCGTAGTTTCAAGAAATGACAGACAAAATGGCGTTCTAGGCCGCCATTTAGAATTTTCTGTCAAAATATTGACTTGCACCTCATTTTAAAGAAAATTTCGCGTAGTTTCAAGAAATGACAGACAAAATGGCGTTCTAGGCCGCCATTTAGAATTTTCTGTCAAAATATTGACTTGCACCTCATTTTAAAGGAAATTCCACGTAGTTTCAAGAAATGATTGACAAAATGACGTTCCAGGCCGCCATATTGAATTTTCTGTCAAAATATTGACTTGCACCTCATTTTAAAGGAAATTTCACGTAGTTTCAAGAAATGACTGACAAAATGACGTTCCAGGCCGCCATTTTGAATTTCCTGCGCCCTGGGACGCCATTTTGAATTTCCTGTCAAAATATTGACTTGCCCCTCATTTTAAAGGAAATTTTGCGTAGTTTCAAGAAATGACAGAAAATATGGCGTTCCATGCCGCCATTTTGAATTTTCTGTCAAAATATTGACTTGCACCTCATATTAAAGGAAATTTCGCCTAGTTTCAAGAAATGATTGACAAAATGACGTTCTAGACCGCCATTTTGAATTTTCTGTCAAAATATTGACTTGTCCGCTAGAGGGCGTCAAAGTTGCTTCACCATAAAATCTCATATTTTTAGACACCCGCTGCTTTCACCCTAATTTACTCCCTTATTTGACAAGATACGTCAAAATGTCATAGAAAACAAAAGATAGAGCAGATTTCAAGCTTTCCAAAAATATCCCCACATGAGTTGATTGGTCATACCGTTCGGCCACTAGAGGGCGTCAAATTTCCTTTACCATAATATCACATATTACGAGCATATTATAAATATTTTTTAGTCAGATTTCATGTATCTCTTATTCCGGCCGAGTTTCTGGCAAAGAAATGGTTAAAATGTTAAATTTCAGATTTAACTCTGTTAGTTTTTGAGATATCAAAAAACCGACTGCACCAGCGTCTTTTCCGAGAAATTCTAACATAAAATGACACCGAGACGTCAACTCTAACTTGACAAATAAAAAAGTTAAATTTTTTGACAGTTCCAGGACGCCATTTTGAATTTTCTGTCAAAATATTGACTCGCACCTCATTTTAAAGGAAATTTCACGTAGTTTCAAGAAATGACAGAAAATATGGCGTTCTAGACCGCCATTTTGAATTTTCTGTCAAAATATTGACTTGCACCTCATTTTAAAGGAAATTTCGCGTAGTTTCAAGAAATGACAGAAAATATGGCGTCCAGGCCGCCATTTTGAATTTTCTGTCAAAATATTGACTCGCACCTCATTTTAAAGGAAATTTCACGTAGTTTCAAGAAATGACAGAAAATATGGCGTTCTAGGCCGCCATTTTGAATTTTCTGTCAAAATATTGACTTGCACCTCATTTTAAAGGAAATTTCACGTAGTTTCAAGAAATGACAGACATAATGGCGTTCTAGGCCGCCATTTTGAATTTTCTGTCAAAATATTGACTTGCACCTCATATTAAAGGAAATTTCGCGTAGTTTCAAGAAATGACAGACAAAATGGCGTTCTAGGCCGCCATTTTGAATTTTCTGTCAAAATATTGACTTGCACCTCATATTAAAGGAAATTTCGCGTAGTTTCAAGAAATGACAGACAAAATGGCGTTCTAGGCCGCCATTTTGAATTTTCTGTCAAAATATTGACTTGCACCTCATTTTAAAGGAAATTACACGTAGTTTCAAGAAATGACTGACAAAATGACGTTCAAAGCCGCCATTTTGAATTTCCTGCGCCCTGGGACGCCATTTTGAATTTCCTGTCAAAATTTTGAGTTGCACCTCACATTAAAGGAAATTTCGCCTAGTTTCAAGAAATGACAGACATAATGGCGTTCTAGGCCGCCATTTTGAATTTTCTGTCAAAATATTGACTTGCACCTCATTTTAAAAGAAATTTTACGTAGTTTCAAGAAATGACAGACAATATGGCGTTCTAGGCCGCCATATTGAATTTTCTGTCAAAATATTGAGTTGCACCTCATTTTAAAGAAAATTTCGCGTAGTTTTAAGAAATGGCAGACAAAATAATGTTCCAGGTCGTCATTTTGAATTTTCTGTCAAAATATTGACTTGACGCTAGAGGACGTCAAAGTTGCTTCACCATAAAATCGCATATTTTTAGACACTCGCTGCTTTCACCCTAATTTACTCCCTTACTTGACAAGATACGTCAAAATGTCATAGAAAACAAAAGATAGAGCAGATTACAAGCTTTCCAAAAATATCCCCACATGAGTTGATTATTTTTATTTATTCGTGTCAGAAGCATCATTATATAACAATAAATACTAGTTAATTAACACATTATATCAAATGTCTATAATCACAGACGTGAGCTAAACACTTTGTGCCCAGAAGCGGGCGACGTCAATTGCGTTCGGCTTTGCTGCCATAAAGTCCTCTGTGGTACATCTAGCGGGCCCCAGCGGGCAGGGGCACATATGTTGCGTGGTTTGCAGTTCTCCACAATCACAGAGATCGGAGTCCACGGGGTAGCCCCACTTATTTAAGGTGTCTTTCGATCTCGCCGTGTCCGTCCGCAGTCTGTTCAGCGCCTTCCAGATTTTCCAGTTTTCAGCGCCTCCCGGTGCCAGCTCTTCATTCGGCTTCATCCAGTGTTGATTTGAGGTCTTCCTCCAGAGGTCCACTCTGGTTTTAGGTTCTTCGTAATCTTCTGTCGATCTCAGGAAGCTTCGCCTTGATTTTAGTCGCTGGTGGGCCGGTTGAAGGCCGTAGAGGGGGTGGCGTTCAGATGTTGCTGCTTTGGATCGCTCTTTGAGTGCAGCTGCTTCCCTACGGATGGCAGGAGGAGCGATGCCAGCTAGGTGGTGGATTTTGTTCAGGGGAGTCGGCTTCAAGCATCCGGTGATGATTCTGCTTGTCTCGTTGAGGGCGACATCGACTTGTTTTGCATGCGCTGAGCCATACCAAACCGGGCATGCATACTCGCCGGCTGAGTGGCAGAGGGCGAGTGCTGAGGCCTTGAGAACCCCAGGTTTGGCTCCCCAGTTAGAGCTTGTCAGCTTGCGGACTATGTTGTTTCTTCCGCTGACTTTCAGTTTGGTGTTTAGGCAGTGACGCTTGAACGTTAAGGTCCTGTCCAGTGTCACGCCCAAGTTTCTAGGGTTAGGGCAGTGCTCCAAAGGTATTCCCTTCCATTCGACTTGTAATTTTCTGCGGGCCTGCTTGTTCTTAAGATGGAAGGCGCATACCTGCGTTTTTGCCGGGTTTGGCTTCAGCTGGTTATTTCTGTAATGTACGAGTCCAACGTTACTAGGGCCCCGCTCAGACGTTGTTCCACCTCTTCGAAAGTTTTCCCTTGTGCTGTGATTGCCCTATCGTCTGCATATATATATAGCTCTTGGTTCCTTCAGGGAGGGGTTGGTCGTTGGTATACAGGGTAATTCAAATTCGACCCTCACCATTGGGATCTCAGAAACCATAAGAGATACGAGAAAGCTTAAATTGGGGCAAAGTTGCGCAATTTAAAGCTCAACCAAATGCTGTTTTAACAATTTTGATTTTCCGAGTACTTCCGAAGATATCCGAAAAAAACTGAAAATTTGATTTTTTGTTTTTATTTATTTCTAACCTTATTTGAAGAGATATCCCAAAACTAAAAGCATCTTTTCATTGCCACTTTTTCCTAGCTATTCGATGATGGATTCAAATTTGCCACACGACGTTTCGTTTTCTGTCAGTCATCATCAACTTTCTTTTTTTTTATGGGCGCCATATTGGATTTTTAGCCCACCAAATAGTACGTTTTATTCTGATTTTAGTGATGTATCATAACTTATGATTTGCTTCATAAATAACAAAATAATTCAATAAAAACTATTTTTACTTTAGATATTGGCTTTGAGTTAATGGGCCGTTTTAAAAAATGTCATTATTTGACAGTACTTGTCAAACACGATAATTCGGACGATCATTAGATCGTCAATCATAGTTAAAAATGTATCTAGAAAAGAAACCCCTGCAGAAAATGTTATTATTATACAAGCATTGCTGAACTATTTAGGTTAATCAGAAAAGAGATTTGTTAGCATTATCTCTAACTTAAAAGGCTTATTTATGTTTCCAAGAGAAAGATCATCATTTTAGGAACTTAATTTTTTGCCAAGTTTCAATTTTTTATAATGTTAAGTGCAAGTTTATAGTTATTTATTTTGGAAGTGACAAACCATTTTTTATTCATTCATATTTATTCGAGTGAATAAACCGGTTTAAGTCACGTGTCTTATACAGTATTTTATTAAATTTCGACTTCTTATATTTAAAAAAAAAACTAAAATTACAGTTCTATTAAATTTGCACCGCGCCCCGTAGATGATGTTTGTTTGTTTACATCTGTAAATAGGCGAATGTCATTCAGAGTAATTTAATAGTTATTTATACAGCAAGTGACTTAAACCATTTTTTATTCACGAAAAGAACGACTAGGTCCACAACCGGTTTAAGTCACGTGTACACCTTTGTGACTAAGTATGTTCAGGCCAATTGCGTGTGACAAGTACTACCAAGTAATTTTCATAAAACGGCTCATTCACTGAAAGGTAACAAAGATAAAATCTCTAAAAGCTCTAATGATCGTCCGAATTATCGTGTTTGACAAGTACTGTCAAATAATGACATTTTTTAAAACGGCCCATTAACTCAAAGCCAATATCTAAAGTAAAAATAGTTTTTATTGAATTATTTTGTTATTTATGAAGCAAATCATAAGTTATTATACATCACTAAAATCAGAATAAAACGTACTATTTGATGGGCTAAAAATCCAATATGGCGCCCATAAGAAAAAAGAAAGTTGATGATGGCTGCCAAAAAACGAAACGTCGTGTGGCAAATTTGAATCCATCATCGAATAGCTGAGAAAAAGTGGCAATGAAAAGGTACTTTTAGTTTTGGAATATCTCTTCAAATAAGATTAGAAATAAATAAAAACAAAAAATCAAATTTTCAGTTTTTTTCGGATATCTTCGGAAGTACTCGGAAAATCGAAATTTTTAAAACTGCATTTGGTTGAGCTTTACATTGCGCAACTTTGCCCCAATTTAAACTTTCTCGTATCTCTTATAGTTTCCGAGATCCCAATGGTGAGGGTCGAATTTGAATTACCCTGTATATGTTAAAGAGTAGTGGTGCCAGCACGCTTCCCTGTGGCAGGCCGTTTCTCTGGTTCCTCCACCTGCTTCGTTTTCCCTGGAATTCCACCAGGAACCTCCGATTTTGAAGCAGGTTCCTAATAATGTTCGTGAGATTGATATCTTTGGTTGTATGATATATCTTCTGCATCAGGAGTCGGAGGTTGATGGTGTCGTATGCCGCCGTGAGGTCGATGAAGATGGCACCGAGACGTCAACTCTAACTTGACAAATAAAAAAGTTAAATTTTTTGACAGTTCCAGGCCGCCATTTTGAATTTTCTGTCAAAATATTGACTTGCACCTCATTTTAAAGGAAATTTCACGTAGTTTCAAGAAATAACTGACAAAATGACGTTCAAGGCCGCCATATTGAATTTTCTGTCAAAATATTGACTTGCCCCTCATTTTAAAGGAAATTTTGCGTAGTTTCAAGAAATGACTGACAAAATGACGTTCTAGACCGCCATTTTGAATTTTCTGTCAAAATATTGACTTGTCCGCTAGAGGGCGTCAAAGTTGCTTCACCATAAAATCGCATATTTTTAGACACCCGCTGCTTTCGCCCTAATTTACTCCCTTAGTTGACAAGATACGTCAAAATGTCATAGAAAACAAAAGATAGAGCAGATTTCAAGCTTTCCAAAAATATCCCCCCATGAGTTGATTAATAATACCGTTTGGCCGCTAGAGGGCGTCAAAGTTGCTTCACCATAAAATCGCATATTTTTAGACACCCCCTGCTTTGACATTAATTTACTCCCTTACTTGACAAGATACGTCAAAATGTCATAGAAAACAAAAGATAGAGTAGATTTCAAGCTTTCCAAAAATATGCCCACATGAGTTGATTGGTCATACCGTTCGGCCACTAGAGGGCGTCAAAGTTTCTTCACTAAAAAATCACAAATTTTGTGACACTCGCTGCTTTGAATCTAAATTACTCCCTTACTTTACAAGATACGTCAAAATGTCATAGAAAACAAAAGATAGAGCAGATTTCAAGCTTCCCAAAAATATCCCCACATGAGTTAATTGGTCATACCGTTCGGCCGCTAGAGGGCGTCAAATTTCCTTTACCATAATATCACATATTACGAGCATATTATAAATATTTTTTAGTCAGATTTCATGTATCTCTTATTCCGGCCGAGTTTCTGGCAAAGAAATGGTTAAAATGTTAAATTTCAGATTTAACTCTGTTAGTTTTTGAGATATCAAAAAACCGAGTGCACCAGCATCTTTTCCGAGAAATTCTAACATAAAATGACACCGAGACGTAAACTCTAACTTGACAAATAAAAAAGTTAAATTTTTTGACAGTTCCAGGCCGCCATTTTGAATTTTCTGTCAAAATATTGACTCGCACCTCATTTTAAAGGAAATTTCGCGTAGTTTCAAGAAATGACAGAAAATATGGCGTTCCAGGCCGCCATTTTGAATTTTCTGTCAAAATATTGACTTGCACCTCATTTTAAAGGAAATTTCACGTAGTTTCAAGAAATAACTGACAAAATGACGTTCAAGGCCGCCATATTGAATTTTCTGTCAAAATATTGACTTGCCCCTCATTTTAAAGGAAATTTTGCGTAGTTTCAAGAAATGACTGACAAAATGACGTTCTAGACCGCCATTTTGAATTTTCTGTCAAAATATTGACTTGTCCGCTAGAGGGCGTCAAAGTTGCTTCACCATAAAATCGCATATTTTTAGACACCCGCTGCTTTCGCCCTAATTTACTCCCTTAGTTGACAAGATACGTCAAAATGTCATAGAAAACAAAAGATAGAGCAAATTTCAAGCTTTCCAAAAATATCCCCCCATGAGTTAATTGGTCATACCGTTCGGCCGCTAGAGGGCGTCAAAATTTCTTCACTAAAAAATCACAAATTTTGTGACACTCGCTGCTTTGAATCTAAATTACTCCCTTACTTGACAAGATACGTCAAAATGTCATAGAAAACTAAAGATAGAGCAGATTTCAAGCTTTCCAAAAATATCCCCACATGAGTTGATTGGTCATACCGTTTGGCCGCTAGAGGGCGTCAAATTTCCTTTACCATAATATCACATATTACGAGCATATTATAAATATTTTTTAGTCAGATTTCATGTATCTCTTATTCCGGCCGAGTTTCTGGCAAAGAAATGGTTAAAATGTTAAATTTCAGATTTAACTCTGTTAGTTTTTGAGATATCAAAAAACTGACTGCACCAGCGTCTTTTCCGAGAAATTCTAACATAAAATGACACCGAGACGTCAACTCTAACTTGACAAATAAAAAAGTTAAATTTTTTGACAGTTCCAGGCAGCCATTTTGAATTTTCTGTCAAAATATTGACTTGCACCTCATATTAAAGGAAATTTCGCCTAGTTTCAAGAAATGATTGACAAAATGACGTTCCAGGCCGCCATTTTGAATTTTCTGTCAAAATATTGACTTGCACCTCATATTAAAGGAAATTTCGCCTAGTTTCAAGAAATGATTGACAAAATGACGTTCCAGGCCGCCATTTTGAATTTTCTGTCAAAATATTGACTTGCACCTCATATTAAAGGAAATTTCGCCTAGTTTCAAGAAATGATTGACAAAATGACGTTCCAGGCCGCCATATTGAATTTTCTGTCAAAATATTGACTTGCACCTCATTTTAAAGGAAATTTCACGTAGTTTCAAGAAATGACTGACAAAATGACGTTCCAGGCCGCCATTTTGAATTTCCTGCGCCCTGGGACGCCATTTTGAATTTCCTGTCAAAATATTGACTTGCCCCTCATTTTAAAGGAAATTTTGCGTAGTTTCAAGAAATGACAGAAAATATGGCGTTCCATGCCGCCATTTTGAATTTTCTGTCAAAATATTGACTTGTCCGCTAGAGGGCGTCAAAGTTGCTTCATCATAAAATCGCATATTTTTAGACACCCGCTGCTTTCACCCTAATTTACTCCCTTATTTGACAAAATACGTCAAAATGTCATAGAAAACAAAAGATAGAGCAGATTACAAGCTTTCCAAAAATATCCCCACATGAGTTGATTAATAATACCGTTTGGCCGCTAGAGGGCGTCAAAGTTGCTTGACCATAAAATCGCATATTTTTAGACACCCGCTGCTTTCACCCTAATTTACTCCCTTACTTGACAAGATACGTCAAAATGTCATAGAAAACAAAAGATAGAGCAGATTTCAAGCTTTCCAAAAATATCCCCACTTGAGTTGATTGATAATACCGTTTGGCCGCTAGAGGGCGTCAAAGTTTCTTCACTAAAAAATCACGAATTTTGTGACACTCGCTGCTTTGAATCTAAATTACTCCCTTACTTGACAAGATACGTCAAAATGTCATAGAAAACAAAAGATAGAGCAGATTTCAAGCTTTCCAAAAATATCCCCCCATGAGTTGATTGGTCATACCGTTTGGCCACTAGAGGGCGTCAAATTTGCTTTACCATAATATCACATATTACGAGCATATTATAAATATTTTTTAGTCAGATTTCATGTATCTCTTAATCCGGCCGAGTTTCTGGCAAAGAAATGGTTAAAATGTTAAATTTCAGATTTAACTCTGTTCGTTTTTGAGATATCAAAAAACCGACTGCACCAGCGTCTTTTCCGAGAAATTCTAACATAAAATGACACCGAGACGTCAACTCTAACTTGACAAATAAAAAAGTTAAATTTTTTGACAGTTCCAGGCCGCCATTTTGAATTTTCTGTCAAAATATTGACTTGCACCTCATTTTAAAGGAGATTTCACGTAGTTTTAAGAAATGACTGACAAAATGACGTTCAAGGCCGCCATTTTGAATTTCCTGCGCCCTGGGACGCCATTTTGAATTTTCTGTCAAAATATTGACTTGCACCTCATTTTAAAGGAAATTTCACGTAGTTTCAAGAAATGACTGACAAAATGGCGTTCTAGGCCGCCATTTTGAATTTTCTGTCAAAATATTGACTTGCACCTCATTTTAAAGGAAATTTCACGTAGTTTCAAGAAATAACTGACAAAATGACGTTCAAAGCCGCCATATTGAATTTTCTGTCAAAATATTGACTTGCCCCTCATTTTAAAGGAAATTTTGCGTAGTTTCAAGAAATGACTGACAAAATGACGTTCCAGGCGGCCATTTTGAATTTTCTGTCAAAATATTGACTTGCACCTCATTTTAAAGGAAATTTCACGTAGTTTCAAGAAATAACTGACAAAATGACGTTCAAAGCCGCCATATTGAATTTTCTGTCAAAATATTGACTTGCCCCTCATTTTAAAGGAAATTTTGCGTAGTTTCAAGAAATGACTGACAAAATGACGTTCTAGACCGCCATTTTGAATTTTCTGTCAAAATATTGACTTGTCCGCTAGAGGGCGTCAAAGTTGCTTCACCATAAAATCGCATATTTTTAGACACCCGCTGCTTTCGCCCTAATTTACACCCTTATTTGACAAGATACGTCAAAATGTCATAGAAAACAAAAGATAGAACAGATTACAAGCTTTCCAAAAATATCCCCACATGAGTTGATTGGTCATACCGTTCGGCCACTAGAGGGCGTCAAACTTTCTTCACTAAAAAATCACAAATTTTGTGACACTCGCTGCTTTGAATCTAAATTAGTCCCTTACTTGACAAAATACGTCAAAATGTCATAGAAAACAAAAGATAGAGCAGATTTCAAGCTTTCCAAAAATATCCCCACATGGGTTGATTAATAATACCGTTTGGCCGCTAGAGGGCGTCAAAGTTGCTTCACCATAAAATCGCATATTTTTAGACACCCGCTGCTTTCGCCCTAATTTACTCCCTTACTTGACAAGATATGTCAAAATGTCATAGAAAACAAAAGATAGAGCAGATTTCAAGCTTTCCAAAAATATCCCCACATGAGTTGATTGGTCATACCGTTCGGCCACTAGAGGGCGTCAAATTTTCTTTACCATAATATCACATATTACGAGCATATTATAAATATTTTTTAGTCAGATTTCATGTATCTCTTATTCCGGCCGAGTTTCTGGCAAAGAAATGGTTAAAATGTTAAATTTCAGATTTAACTCTGTTAGTTTTTGAGATATCAAAAAACCGACTGCACCAGCGTCTTTTCCGAGAAATTCTAACATAAAATGACACCGAGACGTCAACTCTAACTTGACAAATAAAAAAGTTAAATTTTTTGACAGTTCCAGGCCGCCATTTTGAATTTTCTGTCAAAATATTGACTTGCACCTCATATTAAAGGAAATTTCACGTAGTTTCAAGAAATGACAGACAAAATGGCGTTCTAGGCCGCCATTTTGAATTTTCTGTCAAAATATTGACTTGCACCTCATATTAAAGGAAATTTCACGTAGTTTCAAGAAATGACAGACAAAATGGCGTTCTAGGCCGCCATTTTGAATTTTCTGTCAAAATATTGACTTGCACCTCATTTTAAAGAAAATTTCGCGAAGTTTCAAGAAATGACAGACAAAATAATGTTCCAGGTCGCCATTTTGAATTTTCTGTCAAAATATTGACTCGCACCTCATTTTAAAGGAAATTTCACGTAGTTTCAAGAAATGACTGACAAAATGACGTTCAAGGCCGCCATTTTGAATTTCCTGCGCCCTGGGACGCCATTTTGAATTTTCTGTCAAAATATTGACTTGCACCTCATTTTAAAGGAAATTTCGCGTAGTTTCAAGAAATGACAGAAAATATGGCGTTCCAGGCCGCCATTTTGAATTTTCTGTCAAAATATTGACTTGCCCCTCATTTTAAAGGAAATTTTGCGTAGTTTCAAGAAATGACTGACAAAATGACGTTCTAGACCGCCATTTTGAATTTTCTGTCAAAATATTGACTTGTCCGCTAGAAGGCGTCAAAGTTTGCTTCACCATAAAATCGCATAGACACCCGCTGCTTTCGCCCTAATTTACTCCCTTATTTGACAAGATACGTCAAAATGTCATAGAAAACAAAAGATAGAGCAGATTACAAGCTTTCCAAAAATATCCCCACATGAGTTGATTGGTCATACCGTTCGGCCACTAGAGGGCGTCAAATTTTCTTTACCATAATATCACATATTACGAGCATATTATAAATATTTTTTAGTCAGATTTCATGCAGCTCTTATTCCGGCCGAGTTTCTGGCAAAGAAATGGTTAAAATGTTAAATTTCAGATTTAACTCTGTTAGTTTTTGAGATATCAAAAAACCGACTGCACCAGCGTCTTTTCCGAGAAATTCTAACATAAAATGACACCGAGACGTAAACTCTAACTTGACAAATAAAAAAGTTAAATTTTTTGACAGTTCCAGGCCGCCATTTTGAATTTTCTGTCAAAATATTGACTCGCACCTCATTTTAAAGGAAATTTTACGTAGTTTCAAGAAATGACTGACAAAATGACGTTCCAGGCCGCCATATTGAATTTTCTGTCAAAATATTGACTTGCACCTCATATTAAAGGAAATTTCACGTAGTTTCAGGAAATGACAGACAAAATAATGTTCCAGGTCGCCATTTTGAATTTTCTGTCAAAATATTGACTCGCACCTCATTTTAAAGGAAATTTCACGTAGTTTCAAGAAATGACTGACAAAATGACGTTCAAGGCCGCCATTTTGAATTTCCTGCGCCCTGGGACGACATTTTGAATTTCCTGTCAAAATATTGAGTTGCACCTCGTTTTAAAAGAAATTTCACGTAGTTTCAAGAAATGACAGACAAAATGGCGTTCTAGGCCGCCATTTTGAATTTTCTGTCAAAATATTGACTCGCACCTCATTTTAAAGGAAATTTCGCGTAGTTTCAAGAAATGACAGAAAATATGGCGTTCCAGGCCGCCATTTTGAATTTTCTGTCAAAATATTGAGTTGCACCTCATTTTAAAGGAAATTTCACGTAGTTTCAAGAAATAACTGACAAAATGACGTTCAAGGCCGCCATATTGAATTTTCTGTCAAAATATTGACTTGCCCTTCATTTTAAAGGAAATTTTGCGTAGTTTCAAGAAATGACTGACAAAATGACGTTCTAGACCGCCATTTTGAATTTTCTGTCAAAATATTGACTTGTCCGCTAGAGGGCGTCAAAGTTGCTTCACCATAAAATCGCATATTTTTAGACACCCGCTGCTTTCGCCCTAATTTACTCCCTTATTTGACAAGATACGTCAAAATGTCATAGAAAACAAAAGATAGAGCAGATTACAAGCTTTTCAAAAATATCCCCACATGAGTTGATTGGTCATACCGTTCGGCCACTAGAGGGCGTCAAACTTTCTTCACTAAAAAATCACAAATTTTGTGACACTCGCTGCTTTGAATCTAAATTAGTCCCTTACTTGACAAAATACGTCAAAATGTCATAGAAAACAAAAGATAGAGCAGATTTCAAGCTTTCCAAAAATATCCCCACATGAGTTGATTAATAATACCGTTTGGCCGCTAGAGGGCGTCAAAGTTGCTTCACCATAAAATCGCATATTTTTAGACACCCGCTGCTTTCACCCTAATTTACTCCCTTACTTGACAAGATACGTCAAAATGTCATAGAAAACAAAAGATAGAGCAGATTTCAAGCTTTCCAAAAATATCCCCACATGAGTTGTTTGATAATACCGTTTAGCCGCTAGAGGGCGTCAAATTTGCTTCACCATAAAATCGCATATTTTTAGACACCCGATGCTTTTGCCCTAATTTACTTCCTTACTTGACAAGATACGTCAAAATGTCATAGAAAACAAAAGATAGAGCAGATTCCAAGCTTTCCAAAAATATCTCCACATGAGTTGATTGATAATACCGGTTGGCCGCTAGAGGGCGTCAAACTTTCTTCACTAAAAAATCACAAATTTTGTGACACTCGCTGCTTTGAATCTAAATTAGTCCCTTACTTGACAAAATACGTCAAAATGTCATAGAAAACAAAAGATAGAGCAGATTTCAAGCTTTCCAAAAATATACCCACATGAGTTGATTAATAATACCGTTTGGCCGCTAGAGGGCGTCAAAGTTGCTTCACCATAAAATCGCATATTTTTAGACACCCGCTGCTTTCGCCCTAATTTACTCCCTTACTTGACAAGATATGTCAAAATATCATAGAAAACAAAAGATAGAGCAGATTTCAAGCTTTCCAAAAATATCCCCACTTGAGTTGATTGATAATACCGTTTGGCCGCTAGAGGGCGTCAAAGTTTCTTCACTAAAAAATCACAAATTTTGTGACACTCGCTGCTTTGAATCTAAATTACTCTATTATTTGACAAGATACGTCAAAATGTCATAGAAAACAAAAGATAGAGTAGATTTCAAGCTTTCCAAAAATATCCCCACATGAGTTGATTGGTCATACCGTTCGGCCACTAGAGGGCGTCAAATTTTCTTTACCATAATATCACATATTACGAGCATATTATAAATATTTTTTAGTCAGATTTCATGTATCTCTTATTCCGGCCGAGTTTCTGGCAAAGAAATGGTTAAAATGTTAAATTTCAGATTTAACTCTGTTCGTTTTTGAGATATCAAAAAACCGACTGCACCAGCGTCTTTTCCGAGAAATTCTAACATAAAATGACACCGAGACGTAAACTCTAACTTGACAAATAAAAAAGTTAAATTTTTTGACAGTTCCAGGCCGCCATTTTGAATTTTCTGTCAAAATATTGACTCGCACCTCATTTTAAAGGAAATTTTACGTAGTTTCAAGAAATGACTGACAAAATGACGTTCCAGGCCGCCATATTGAATTTTCTGTCAAAATATTGACTTGCACCTCATTTTAAAGGAAATTTCACGTTGTTTCAAGAAATAACTGACAAAATGACGTTCAAGGCCGCCATATTGAATTTTCTGTCAAAATATTGACTTGCACCTCATATTAAAGGAAATTTCGCGTAGTTTCAAGAAATGACAGAAAATATGGCGTTCCAGGCCGCCATTTTGAATTTTCTGTCAAAATATTGACTTGCACCTCATTTTAAAGAAAATTTCACGTAGTTTCAAGAAATGACTGACAAAATGACGTTCAAGGCCGCCATTTTGAATTTCCTGCGCCCTGGGACGCCATTTTGAATTTCCTGTCAAAATATTGAGTTGCACCTCATTTTAAAAGAAACTTCACGTAGTTTCAAGAAATGACAGACAAAATGGCGTTCTAGGCCGCCATTTTGAATTTTCTGTCAAAATATTGACTTGCACCTCATTTTAAAGGAAATTTCGCGTAGTTTCAAGAAATGACAGAAAATATGGCGTTCCAGGCCGCCATTTTGAATTTTCTGCCAAAATACTTGACGCCCTCTAGCGGACTTGTCCGCTAGAGGGCGTCAAAGTTGCTTCACCATAAAATCGCATATTTTTAGACACCCGCTGCTTTCGCCCTAATTTACTCCCTTACTTGACAAGATATGTCAAAATGTCATAGAAAACAAAAGATAGAGCAGATTTCAAGCTTTCCAAAAATATCCCCACTTGAGTTGATTGATAATACCGTTTGGCCGCTAGAGGGCGTCAAATTTTCTTTACCATAATATCACATATTACGAGCATATTGTTACGGTTTTCCCGTGGGCTCACACAAAGTCAATTTAACTGAACAATTAATAAATTTATTTACACTTCAAAACACTCCGTACAATAATTAACACAGCTACTAAAAACACTACTACAATTCCACAACTATTCCACTATTTAAACTTTACCGCGTTTCCAAATTCACTACTACTGCGGTCGAGACCGCGTCTTTTATATTCGCAAACCACGTTCTAGAATGACCGCGAAACGCTTCGCGGGTTGCCTTGATCATTCAAGAATATTCCAGGTAGCGCTTCCTAACTGTGGCCTACTTTAATACGCGCCCGGCCAGATATTGCGGCGCATCGGTTTCATCCCGAGGCGAGCGCTCGTTAAGAAGTATCGAGCATAGTAGGCCCAGACCGTAACACTGCCCCCCTCTTAAAGCTGATCGTCCCGATCCGCTTCATCTAATCCCTGGTATTTCTTGAGTCTGTCCAGATGGACAATTTTCATCTTGGCTTTGGGGCTGCGTTGGACTCTGTACACGACATCGTTTAACCTTTTTACCACATTGTAAGGTCCCTCCCAAACAGGTGTTAATTTTGGTGATTTGCCTTTCTTCCTCTGAGGGTTAAACAACCAAACTTTATCATCCTTCTGGAACCCTCCCGAATTGGCCCTCAGATCATAACGAGCTTTCATCTTGTCGCTAGTTAGATTCAAACTTTCCCTGACCAGATCATGGACGTTCAGTAATCTGTCTTGCAACTCGTCAACGTAGTTCTCAATGTTCGTGCTTTGACCTGTTGGAGATCCGAACACCACATCACATGGAAGTCGAAGTTCTCGACCAAACAGAACTTTAGATGGTGACTGTCCCGTTGAGTTGTGGACTGCTGCTCTATAAGCCATCAAGAAGAGCGGAATATGCTGGTCCCAATCTTTCTGATGCTGATCAACAACCTTTGAGAGATGTTGCTCTATGGTCTTATTAAATCTCTCAACCATTCCATCCGACTGAGGATGAAGCGGCGTTGTTCGGGTCTTCCTAATGCCTAGCAGGTCACAGAGCCTCTGAAAGAGCTTGGACTCAAAGTTTCGTCCCTGATCAGAGTGTAACTCCAACGGCACACCAAATCTACTGAAGACATTTTCGACGAGAATATCAGCGACTGTGCTGGCTTCTTGATTTGGAATCGCAAACACCTCAGGCCATTTGCTAAAGTAATCCATGGCAACAAGAATGTACTTGTTGCCTCTGTTGGTCTCCGGAAAAGGCCCAGCGACGTCTATGGCTAAACGTTCGAAAGGCAATCCGACGTTGTACTGCTTCATAGGTCCCCGGGATCTCGTCTGTGGTCCGTGGCTAGCTGCACAAATGGAACATTGTCGACACCATGATTTCACGTCTTGGCAGTAGTTCACCCAGTAAAAGCGTTGCCGGATTTTGTCCAAAGTCTTATTTACTCCCAAATGAGCACCAGTCTTTCCATTGTGCATTTCCTCCAGTACGTAGTCGACCCTTCCTCTGGGAACTACCAGCTGCTTCCTTATCTCTTTTCCATCGGCACTCTCCCAAGCTCTTTTTAGCAAGCCGCCTTCAACCACAAGCGAGTCCCACTGAGCCCAAAGTGCTTTGAACGTCAGGCCTTTGCTAGAGATTTCTTGCCATGTTGGTCTTGGCTCGCTTTGTTCCTTTCTCAACAACAATGGGCCTATGTCGCTGTCTTCTAGTTGATCCTTCCTAATCTCATCGGGACTCCATTCATCATCGGTCTTCAGCTGAACCATTCTAATGGATACAACTCCTTCACGTTGTTCCGCTTTCTGGCAATGTTTGCATTCTTCGGCGCAAGGTCTTCTTGATAGAGCATCTGCGTTATTATGCAGCTTTCCGGGTCGATGCTTGATGTTGAAATTATACTGCTGGATTTTTTCAAGCCATCTTGCTACTTGTCCTTCCGGTTGTTTCATTCCAAGGAGCCACTTGAGTGCCGCATGGTCAGTCCTTATCAAAAATTCCTGTCCGTACAAGTACTTGTGAAAGTGATCGACTGATTTTACTATTGCCAGTAGCTCTTTTCTCGTTACACAGTAGTTCCGTTCTGCTTTGGTAAGTTTCCTACTGAAGTATTCTATAACATGTTCTTCTCCGTTTTGGATTTGAGACAATACAGCTCCAATACCAGAATTACTGGCATCTGTGTCTAAAATGAACTTTCCTTTTGGTTGTGGATAACTGAGGATGGGACTGGAGCAAAGTGATGCCTTTAACCTTCTGAACGCCTGATCACATTGGGTATTCCAACAGTAGGGTGTTTTGTCCTCAGTAAGTTGATGTAGCGGAGCTGCGATGTTGGCAAATCCTTCCACAAACCGTCTGTAGTAGGTGGCAAGTCCTAGAAAGCTTCTGAGTTCGTGTTTATCCTTTGGTACTGGCCATTCTCTAATTGCTTGGATCTTCTTGTCGTCCGTCTGGATTCCGTCGACCGTCACCACATGCCCAAGGAATTCGACTTGCTTTTGGAAGAACCAACACTTTTTGGCGTTCAATCGAAGATGGGCACCACCTATTCTAGCAAATACTTCTTGCAAGTTGTCCAGATGTTCTTCAAAAGTTTTTCCCATCACCATGATATCGTCCAGATAAACCAAGCAAGTCTTCCAGTTAAGGCCACGAAGCACAATTTCCATTAGTCTTTCAAACGTAGCAGGAGCATTACAAAGTCCGAAGGGCATCACATTGAATTGGTACAGCCCATTTCCAGCAGAAAAAGCAGTCTTCTCCTTATCTTGCTCCTCAATGCCAACTTGCCAGTACCCACTCTTCAAATCTAAAGTAGAAAACCAACTGGATCCTGCCAAAGTCGTCAGTGTGTCGTCGATACGGGGAAGTGGATAGCTGTCCTTTTTGGTCACGTCATTCAGTTTTCGGTAATCTACACAAAATCTGCTTGATCCATCTTTCTTAGTGACCAGAACAACAGGTGATGACCAAGGGCTGCAGGATTCTTCTATAACTCCGTCGTCAAGCATCCTGTCCACTAATTCCTGCACTTCCTGTTGTTTGGCTATTGGTAGTCTCCTAGGTGGTTGTCGAATCGGTTGTGCATTGCCGGTGTTAATTCGGTGTTTTACAATGGTAGTTTTTCCCATATTGTTCGGTGTTCCAAATATGCTACCATGGTCCAAAATCAGTTTCCGAGCCTTCTTCAGTTGTGGTGTTGACAGATGTTTCCAGGTCTTTTCAAGTTCATTTAAGAGCTTGTTTTCCCCCAACTGCTCCTCCTGTTCTGGTAACCCATCGCAATTGGTTATTTTGACTACAGGCTCGAATACCGCAATAATTTCGCCTTTGTTGATTTTTACGTCGTCTGAAAAAATGTTTGCAACTCTAATTGGGACTTCACTTCCTCCATTTACAAGTGATTTCCCAATGAGGCATCTTCCTGGTCGGTCCGGGTTTCGTACAAGTCCAACACAGCTCCCAGAATTCTGCTCCAAATGTCCAATGATTATTTGCTCGGAATTGCCGCTTATTTTTACTGTCTGAGATGCCAAAACATTAATGGGTGACTCACAGCGGTGACTGGTTGACAGGATGAACTCTTCACTTCCAAACCTTAGGATATTTTGCTCGGGATTAAAAGAAAATCCATGTTGACGAATCAGGTCCATTCCAAGAATAAATTCATCTTCAATATCTGCTACTAACACGGTGTGGTAAAACGTAATCCTTCCAAGGCAAATCTTGACTGTTATTTCTCCTAAAACTTTAGCCGATTCTCCAGTCACAGTGCGCAGGAGAATACTTCTTCGTAAAGGCTTAACTTGACTTTTATCCACAAGGTTTGACCGGATCAAAGATACTGCCGCACCGGTATCCAAAGTAAAAGTAACGTTCATCGCATCCACCTTTCCATCTACGTTCAGGCTTCCCATTGGTCTACCCAGGCTTCTGATGGAGATAATTCTGGGGGCTTTGTCTTCGCTAGTCAACATTCGCCCCGTAATGTTGACTAGTGGGAGTTTTCCTGGTCCCTCCTGGATGGTTGTACGTCCCTCGTTGGAGAGCGGGACGGTATCCTTACTCGACAATCTCGTTTCATGTGTCCCGTACGTCCGCATCGATAACACTCCACTCTAGTGATCGGGCGTGACCGTTCTAGCTGTGTGGACTGGCCATTTGTTGCACTATTTGGCCGAACATTGATTCAATTTTATTCATTGGTGTAGCAGCATGATCGGCTGGCGGTTCTCTCTCCTCTTGAATAGTCACGGCCCTGATCCTTGGTTTTAAGTCATTGCACGCAGCTTCAACTTCCAGCGCTCGAACTAGTAATTCGCTGCTGTTGCTTCCTTTGAACATCTTCAGCATTTTCTTTACTTCCAGATCTCGAATCCCATCTACAAAACACTGTGCCACAAGTTCTTCTTGGATTTCATCCGGGACGGCTGGGTAAGCCAGATGCACAAGGCGACGAATTTCGGCCTCAAACTCTTGCAAATTTTCACCAGTTTTCTGCAGTCTTGCCTTTAATTGTGTTTGGTACACTCCTTTCCTATGCTGATCCCCATAACGTCGTTCTAATGCAGCTACTAATGCGTCATAGTTGCTTTGTTGGGCGATAGGCAGAGTCTGTAACAGCTCCAATGCAGGTCCTCGTAATGCCACCACCAGTGCTACAGCTTTTTCCTCGTTACTCCATCTATTTGCATTTGCAGCGGCCTCAAATTGGAGTTGGTACGTTGCCCATGAAGTTTGACCATCGTATGTGGGAGGCTTGATCTTGTTGAGCCCGTTTCCGGTGAACACTGTAGAGCTGACTCCTCTGCTGTCAATTTTCTGCTCTAAGTCGCGTAGCTTTATCTCAACATCATTCTGATTTTTATGAATGTCCCGAACATCAACCTGAATTTTATTAATGTCCTCCCGAACATCATCTAATTTTACCTGAACATCACACTCCATCTTTTTGAGACTATGGGTTACATACTCTTGGATTTCTGTTTTGGTCCCCGCTAGAGCGTTCAATATTTCTACGTTACGCTCTCTATCTTCTTGACGCATTTCCATATCTTGTTGTCGAATCTTTTCTTGTTCTTCCTTCTCTTGTTGTCGAATCCTTTTTTGTTCTTCCTTCTCTTGTTGTCGAATCCTTTCTTGTTCTTCCTTGTCTTGTTGTCGAATCCTTTCTTGTTTCTCTTCTTGTTTTTCAAGCATTGCCATAATAGCTGCAAATTGGGCCTCCATGTTTGCACTTTGACGTCTTGTTATTGGCATAAAATAAATTTAACACACCACTGTTCCGAAAATCTCTAGTCCGGTTCTGAACACAAGTCTTTAACCCGAAGTTTAGTTCCAATTCACGTCGCACTAACGTCTGATCGCACTTCTGACACCAATTGTTACGGTTTTCCCGTGGGCTCACACAAAGTCAATTTAACTGAACAATTAATAAATTTATTTACACTTCAAAACACTCCGTACAATAATTAACACAGCTACTAAAAACACTACTACAGTTACACAACTATTCCACTATTTAAAGTTTACCACGTTCCCAAATTCGCTACTACTCTACACTACTTCTTACACTCTCCTAACTAACCGTCGTCAACGCCGCTTCTTTTATATTCGCAAACCACGTTCTAGAATGACCGCGAAACGCTTCGCGGGTTGCCTTGATCATTCGAGAATCGTCCAGGTAGCGCTTCCTAACTGTGGCCTACTTTAATACGCGCCCGGCCAGATATTGCGGCGCATCGGTTTCATCCCGAGGCGAGCGCTCGTTAAGAAGTATCGAGCATAGTAGGCCCAGACCGTAACAATATTATAAATATTTTTTAGTCAGATTTCATGTATCTCTTATTCCGGCCGAGTTTCTGGCAAAGAAATGGTTAAAATGTTAAATTTCAGATTTAACTCTGTTCGTTTTTGAGATATCAAAAAACCGACTGCACCAGCGTCTTTTCCGAGAAATTCTAACATAAAATGACACCGAGACGTAAACTCTAACTTGACAAATAAAAAAGTTAAATTTTTTGACAGTTCCAGGCCGCCATTTTGAATTTTCTGTCAAAATATTGACTCGCACCTCATTTTAAAGGAAATTTTACGTAGTTTCAAGAAATGACTGACAAAATGACGTTCCAGGCCGCCATATTGAATTTTCTGTCAAAATATTGACTTGCACCTCATATTAAAGGAAATTTCACGTAGTTTCAGGAAATGACAGACAAAATAATGTTCCAGGTCGCCATTTTGAATTTTCTGTCAAAATATTGACTCGCACCTCATTTTAAAGGAAATTTCACGTAGTTTCAAGAAATGACTGACAAAATGACGTTCAAGGCCGCCATTTTGAATTTCCTGCGCCCTGGGACGCCATTTTGAATTTCCTGTCAAAATATTGAGTTGCACCTCGTTTTAAAAGAAATTTCACGTAGTTTCAAGAAATGACAGACAAAATGGCGTTCTAGGCCGCCATTTTGAATTTTCTGTCAAAATCTTGACTTGCACCTCATTTTAAAGGAAATTTCACGTAGTTTCAAGAAATAACTGACAAAATGACGTTCAAGGCCGCCATATTGAATTTTCTGTCAAAATATTGACTTGCCCCTCATTTTAAAGGAAATTTTGCGTAGTTTCAAGAAATGACAGAAAATATGGCGTTCCAGGCCGCCATTTTGAATTTTCTGTCAAAATATTGACTTGCACCTCATTTTAAAGGAAATTTCACGTAGTTTCAAGAAATAACTGACAAAATGACGTTCAAAGCCGCCATATTGAATTTTCTGTCAAAATATTGACTTGTCCGCTAGAGGGCGTCAAAGTTTGCTTCACCATAAAATCGCATAGACACCCGCTGCTTTCGCCCTAATTTACTTCCTTATTTGACAAGATACGTCAAAATGTCATAGAAAACAAAAGATAGAGCAGATTACAACCTTTCCAAAAATATCCCCACATGAGTTGATTGATCATACCGTTCGGCCACTAGAGGGCGTCAAACTTTCTTCACTAAAAAATCACAAATTTTGTGACACTCGCTGCTTTGAATCTAAATTAGTCCCTTACTTGACAAAATACGTCAAAATGTCGTAGAAAACAAAAGATAGAGCAGATTTCAAGCTTTCCAAAAATATCCCCACATGAGTTGATTAATAATACCGTTTGGCCGCTAGAGGGCGTCAAAGTTGCTTCACCATAAAATCGCATATTTTTAGACACCCGCTGCTTTCACCCTAATTTACTCCCTTACTTGACAAGATATGTCAAAATGTCATAGAAAACAAAAGATAGAGCAGATTTCAAGCTTTCCAAAAATATCCCCACATGAGTTAATTGGTCATACCGTTCGGCCGCTAGAGGGCGTCAAAGTTTCTTCACTAAAAAATCACAAATTTTGTGACACTCGCTGCTTTGAATCTAAATTACTCCCTTACTTGACAAGATACGTCAAAATGTCATAGAAAACAAAAGATAGTGCAGAATTCAAGCTTTCGAAAAATATCCCCACATGAGTTGATTGGTCATACCGTTCGGCCACTAGAGGGCGTCAAATTTTCTTTACCATAATATCACATATTACGAGCATATTATAAATATTTTTTAGTCAGATTTCATGCAGCTCTTATTCCGGCCGAGTTTCTGGCAAAGAAATGGTTAAAATATTAAATTTCAGATTTAACTCTGTTAGTTTTTGAGATATCAAAAAACCGAGTGCACCAGCGTCTTTTCCGAGAAATTCTAACATAAAATGACACCGAGACGTCAACTCTAACTTGACAAATAAAAAAGTTAAATTTTTTGACAGTTCCAGGCCGCCATTTTGAATTTTCTGTCAAAATATTGACTCGCACCTCATTTTAAAGGAAATTTTACGTAGTTTCAAGAAATGACTGACAAAATGACGTTCCAGGCCGCCATATTGAATTTTCTGTCAAAATATTGACTTGCACCTCATATTAAAGGAAATTTCACGTAGTTTCAAGAAATGACAGACAAAATGGCGTTCTAGGCCGCCATTTAGAATTTTCTGTCAAAATATTGACTTGCACCTCATTTTAAAGAAAATTTCGCGAAGTTTCAAGAAATGACAGACAAAATAATGTTCCAGGTCGCCATTTTGAATTTTCTGTCAAAATATTGACTCGCACCTCATTTTAAAGGAAATTTCACGTAGTTTCAAGAAATGACTGACAAAATGACGTTCAAGGCCGCGATTTTGAATTTCCTGCGCCCTGGGACGCCATTTTGAATTTCCTGTCAAAATATTGAGTTGCACCCCATTTTAAAAGAAACTTCACGTAGTTTCAAGAAATGACAGACAAAATGGCGTTCTAGGCCGCCATTTTGAATTTTCTGTCAAAATATTGACTTGCACCTCATTTTAAAGGAAATTTCGCGTAGTTTCAAGAAATGACAGAAAATATGGCGTTCCAGGCCGCCATTTTGAATTTTCTGTCAAAATATTGACTTGCACCTCATTTTATAGGAAATTCCACGTAGTTTCAAGAAATAACTGACAAAATGACGTTCAAAGCCGCCATATTGAATTTTCTGTCAAAATATTGACTTGCCCCTCATTTTAAAGGAAATTTTGCGTAGTTTCAAGAAATGACTGACAAAATGACGTTCTAGACCGCCATTTTGAATTTTCTGTCAAAATATTGACTTGTCCGCTAGAGGGCGTCAAAGTTGCTTCACCATAAAATCGCATATTTTTAGACACCCGCTGCTTTCGCCCTAATTTACTCCCTTATTTGACAAGATACGTCAAAATGTCATAGAAAACAAAAGATAGAGCAGATTACAAGCTTTTCAAAAATATCCCCACATGAGTTGATTGGTCATACCGTTCGGCCACTAGAGGGCGTCAAACTTTCTTCACTAAAAAATCACAAATTTTGTGACACTCGCTGCTTTGAATCTAAATTAGTCCCTTACTTGACAAAATACGTCAAAATGTCATAGAAAACAAAAGATAGAGCAGATTTCAAGCTTTCCAAAAATATCCCCACATGAGTTGATTAATAATACCGTTTGGCCGCTAGAGGGCGTCAAAGTTGCTTCACCATAAAATCGCATATTTTTAGACACCCGCTGCTTTCGCCCTAATTTACTCCCTTACTTGACAAGATATGTCAAAATGTCATAGAAAACAAAAGATAGAGCAGATTTCAAGCTTTCCAAAAATATCCCCACTTGAGTTGATTGATAATACCGTTTGGCCGCTAGAGGGCGTCAAAGTTTCTTCACTAAAAAATCACAAATTTTGTGACACTCGCTGCTTTGAATCTAAATTACTCCCTTATTTGACAAGATACGTCAAAATGTCATAGAAAACAAAAGATAGTGCAGAATTCAAGCTTTCCAAAAATATCCCCACATGAGTTGATTGGTGATACCGTTCGGCCACTAGAGGGCGTCAAATTTTCTTTACCATAATATCACATATTACGAGCATATTATAAATATTTTTTAGTCAGATTTCATGCAGCTCTTATTCCGGCCGAGTTTCTGGCAAAGAAATGGTTAAAATGTTAAATTTCAGATTTAACTCTGTTAGTTTTTGAGATATCAAAAAACCGACTGCACCAGCGTCTTTTCCGAGAAATTCTAACATAAAATGACACCGAGACGTCAACTCTAACTTGACAAATAAAAAAGTTAAATTTTTTGACAGTTCCAGGCCGCCATTTTGAATTTTCTGTCAAAATATTGACTCGCACCTCATTTTAAAGGAAATTTTACGTAGTTTCAAGAAATGACAGACAAAATGGCGTTCTAGGCCGCCATTTAGAATTTTCTGTCAAAATATTGACTCGCACCTCATTTTAAAGGAAATTTCACGTAGTTTCAAGAAATGACTGACAAAATGACGTTCAAGGCCGCCATTTTGAATTTCCTGTCAAAATATTGAGTTGCACCTCGTTTTAAAAGAAATTTCACGTAGTTTCAAGAAATGACAGACAAAATGGCGTTCTAGGCCGCCATTTTGAATTTTCTGTCAAAATATTGACTTGCACCTCATTTTAAAGGAAATTTCACGTAGTTTCAAGAAATAACTGACAAAATGACGTTCAAGGCCGCCATATTGAATTTTCTGTCAAAATATTGACTTGCCCCTCATTTTAAAGGAAATTTTGCGTAGTTTCAAGAAATGACTGACAAAATGACGTTCTAGACCGCCATTTTGAATTTTCTGTCAAAATATTGACTTGTCCGCTAGAGGGCGTCAAAGTTGCTTCACCATAAAATCGCATATTTTTAGACACCCGCTGCTTTCGCCCTAATTTACTCCCTTACTTGACAAGATATGTCAAAATGTCATAGAAAACAAAAGATAGAGCAGATTTCAAGCTTTCCAAAAATATCCCCACTTGAGTTGATTGATAATACCGTTTGGCCGCTAGAGGGCGTCAAAGTTTCTTCACTAAAAAATCACAAATTTTGTGACACTCGCTGCTTTGAATCTAAATTACTCCCTTATTTGACAAGATACGTCAAAATGTCATAGAAAACAAAAGATAGAGTAGATTTCAAGCTTTCCAAAAATATCCCCACATGAGTTGATTGGTCATACCGTTCGGCCACTAGAGGGCATCAAATTTTCTTTACCATAATATCACATATTACGAGCATATTATAAATATTTTTTAGTCAGATTTCATGTATCTCTTATTCCGGCCGAGTTTCTGGCAAAGAAATGGTTAAAATGTTAAATTTCAGATTTAACTCTGTTCGTTTTTGAGATATCAAAAAACCGACTGCACCAGCGTCTTTTCCGAGAAATTCTAACATAAAGTGACACCGAGACGTAAACTCTAACTTGACAAATAAAAAAGTTAAATTTTTTGACAGTTCCAGGCCGCCATTTTGAATTTTCTGTCAAAATATTGACTCGCACCTCATTTTAAAGGAAATTTTACGTAGTTTCAAGAAATGACTGACAAAATGACGTTCCAGGCCGCCATATTGAATTTTCTGTCAAAATATTGACTTGCACCTCATATTAAAGGAAATTTCACGTAGTTTCAGGAAATGACAGACAAAATAATGTTCCAGGTCGCCATTTTGAATTTTCTGTCAAAATATTGACTCGCACCTCATTTTAAAGGAAATTTCACGTAGTTTCAAGAAATGACTGACAAAATGACGTTCAAGGCCGCCATTTTGAATTTCCTGCGCCCTGGGACGCCATTTTGAATTTCCTGTCAAAATATTGAGTTGCACCTCGTTTTAAAAGAAATTTCACGTAGTTTCAAGAAATGACAGACAAAATGGCGTTCTAGGCCGCCATTTTGAATTTTCTGTCAAAATATTGACTTGCACCTCATTTTAAAGGAAATTTCACGTAGTTTCAAGAAATAACTGACAAAATGACGTTCAAGGCCGCCATATTGAATTTTCTGTCAAAATATTGACTTGCCCCTCATTTTAAAGGAAATTTTGCGTAGTTTCAAGAAATGACTGACAAAATGACGTTCTAGACCGCCATTTTGAATTTTCTGTCAAAATATTGACTTGTCCGCTAGAGGGCGTCAAAGTTGCTTCACCATAAAATCGCATATTTTTAGACACCCGCTGCTTTCGCCCTAATTTACTCCCTTATTTGACAAGATACGTCAAAATGTCATAGAAAACAAAAGATAGAGCAGATTTCAAGCTTTCCAAAAATATCCCCACATGAGTTGATTAATAATACCGTTTGGCCGCTAGAGGGCGTCAAAGTTGCTTCACCATAAAATCGCATATTTTTAGACACCCGCTGCTTTCACCCTAATTTACTCCCTTACTTGACAAGATACGTCAAAATGTCATAGAAAACAAAAGATAGAGCAGATTTCAAGCTTTCCAAAAATATCCCCACATGAGTTGTTTGATAATACCGTTTAGCCGCTAGAGGGCATCAAATTTGCTTCACCATAAAATCGCATATTTTTAGACACCCGATGCTTTTGCCCTAATTTACTCCCTTACTTGACAAAATGTCATAGAAAACAAAAGATAGAGCAGATTTCAAGCTTCCCAAAAATATCCCCACATGAGTTAATTGGTCATACCGTTCGGCCGCTAGAGGGCGTCAAAGTTTCTTCACTAAAAAATCACAAATTTTGTGACACTCGCTGCTTTGAATCTAAATTACTCCCTTATTTGACAAGATACGTCAAAATGTCATAGAAAACAAAAGATAGTGCAGAATTCAAGCTTTCCAAAAATATCCCCGCATGAGTTGATTGGTGATACCGTTCGGCCACTAGAGGGCGTCAAATTTTCTTTACCATAATATCACATATTACGAGCATATTATAAATATTTTTTAGTCAGATTTCATGTATCTCTTACGGCAGCGGGCATAAAATGTGTAAAAAAGACGACAAACGGAAACCTTCTCCTACAGCTTCGAGGAGAAGCAAAGGCCGAACAACTTAAAGAAAAAGTAGAAGAGGCGCTCGGGACCGAGAACATCAGAATGGCAGACGGGCTTTCAAGAAAAACGGTCTTTATTAGAGGTATAGACGGTATGGCGGAAGTGGTAGAAATCCGAGAAGCACTGCTCGCGGCTTGCACCCCGGAGCATGCAGACCAAGTAAAACTCATCGCTAACAAAAACACGCGTGGGGAGCAGTCAGCTGTAGTAACGTTGGTTGCAAAAGACGCTGAAAAACTACTGGGCATGCGAACAATCAGAATTGGATTCTCAGATTGCTATATACACGAAAGGATCAAGGTGGACAGGTGCTACAAATGTTGGCAGTTTGGACACAGCGCTCGTACTTGTGCTACCACTGGCATTGATATGTCGGATTGCTGTTTTAAATGCGGACAGACAGGCCACCACAAGGCCAGATGCGCAAGCGAGAAAGAGTTTTGCCCTTCCTGTCGACTAGAAGGACACCAGTCGGGCACGGGGAAGTGTAAATCATTCAGAATGGCACTGGGAAATGAAAGGAAAAGAAGAAATGCGAACGTGGCATCAATGTTTTCTGGAACGACTGCTAACCATGAATAAAATCAAAATACTTCAAGTAAATGTGAATCGCAGCGTGGCAGCCCTAGATCTCGCAAGAGCACAGAGCGAAAAACTAAGTTGTCATTTTTTGTGTGTTCAGGAACCAAATAAGAAAGCAGCCGCGGTCAAAACTGCAAATATCTTTTCCTCCGACGGATCGGATAAAAATGGCGCCATATAGGTATAGATGTAAAAATTCAGTAACACCGGTGCTCGAGTTTTACGCTCAGGATTTTCACGTATTTGTCCGGTGTCCGTCGTTCTGCCTGTACAATGTATATATTTCGCCCAATTGTGATCTAAGGACCTTCGAATCTAAAATAGAGCAACTATTCAACCACGTTCGGAAGACTGCGGCGTCGGCCAAGCTGCCAATAATCATATGTGGGGACTTCAATGCGAAGAACCGTGTCCGATGCAAGAGGCAAGTTTCTACATAGCGCCGCCTCGGCAGTGGGTTTGACTGCCCTAAACGACGGCATTCATCCGACTCTCATAAGACATAACGGACAATCGTTTATTGACTTGAGCTTTGCATCTCAGGAGCTGGTCGGGGCTCATTGGCAGGTTCTGTTTGATGAGGAAACGCTCAGCGACCACCGCTTCATAACCATCGAACTGGACCTGGGAGAGCGGCAATCACGGCCCTTTCAATCAACAAAGCGTGCTGATCCAAAGAGGTTTGCTGAAAACCTTAAAAAAGTGGCGGAGCATGAATGGAATTCCGACGTTGACGACCTGATCGGCCAAATAGTCATGGCGTACAAGCGATCCCTAAGATCGTTGAGAACCGATTCTTCCTCAGCGTTGCCGTACTGGTGGGGAGACGAAGTGGAGGACGCAATTAGACAGACGAGGACGTATCGAAGAAGATTCGAGAGAGAACGAGACCAAAACACCAGAGAGTCACTGCGTGAAGAATATTTAGAATCTCGGCGTAATCTTACTAACATGATTCGCAAGAAGAAAAAAGAGAGATGGAACATGCTCTGCCAGGCCTTAGACGAAAATGTCTTTGGAGACGCCTATAACATCGTCCGAGCCCAAATGAGATGCCGGGGACGCAAAGTTGAACTGAGTCTGACCGACAGACGCCTAATATTCCAGGAGCTGTTTGTTACCGAAATACAGGATGCACTCACTATTACAAGTGTGAGCGAAACAAGCGTCGAAGTGACGGATCGTGAACTCGCAGATGCAGTAGGCCGCATTAAAATCGGCACGGCACCCGGCCCTGATGGAATGAGCCCGGAACACGTTCGAGATGCCATTAAAACAAGAAGGTGATCTTTTCCGGCGTATATACTCGGCTTGCCTGCGCGATGGCCATTTTCCACTTGAATGGAAACTGTCTCGTCTCGTCCTGCTTGAAAAACCATCTAATAGCAACCAAAAGAAGTATCGGCCAATATGCCTACTCAATGTTATGGGTAAGGTATATGAGTCAATCATAAACACCAGATTAAAATCTGAGATCGGAGACGCGGGGGACTTAAGCAATAATCAGATTGGCTTCAGGTCCGGCAGGTCTACACTCGACGCAATAGAGAAGATAACTGAGATGGTGAGGCGCTCAGAAAGAAAGATAGTCGCAGCAGTGTTTGTGGACGTTAAAAATGCATTCAACACTGCCAATTGGAAATTGATTATGCAGAAAATCCAACGGCGCAACATCAGCAGCGGTCTAGTGAGGATTATCGCATCGTACCTGAGCGATAGAAAAGTTATTGTGGGGCCTGAATGTATTGAGGAGGTCGGAGCTGGAGTTCCACAGGGATCAGTCTTGGGACCAACCCTGTGATGATCTGGCTGTAATCATTAAAGCAGACAAAGCCGAGGAGCTGGTCGACTTGGGCAACAGGGCACTATACGCTGTTAAGAGCTGGATGGACACGAACAGGCTGGAAATGGCACCGGAGAAGACTTCGTCTGTAGTATTCTCCTGGAGTGTGAAACACAGGAGGGAAATTACGTTTACAATAGGAGAACACGTGGTCCGGCCGGCAAAGCATGTTAAGTATCTTGGTGTCACTCTGGACTTCAGCCTTACTTTCTCCAGACATGTCGAATCGATCGCCGAGAAAGCAAAAAAGATCGTAAAAGTCCTAACTATCTTGCTGGGAAACACTACTGGACCCTCAATGGCAAGGCGCAGGGTCCTCGCTGGCGCCCTGCAGAATGCCATTACCTACGCTGCTCCAATATGGGTGGATGCCCTCCAGAGTAAGAGAAACGTTTACAAGCTCAGAGCACATCAAAGAGCAATGACATTGAGATGCTGTTCAGGTTACTGCACGGTGTCTGCTGAGGCGGCGGCTGTGCTGGCAGGTATGATCCCAATTGACCTGCTAATAGCGGAAAGAGCCGAGATTAGAGCAAAAATGAAAGAGAACAACGAAGCAAATCCCAAAGCAATCAAACGCGAAGCAAGAGAAGCCACTATGAGGCTATGGCAAGCAGAATGGTCACAGGAACGCGAGAACAAGGCCGCATGGACTCGACGCTTAATAAAAGATCTTGACAAATGGGTGAACAGAAAACATGGTGAAATGAATTATCATCTCACCCAAGCGTTTACGGGCCATGGCTGTTTCAGCAATATTTGTGGAGGATCAAAAAAGCCGAAACTACCGAGTGTACGTGTGGGGGAGACAGAGACGACGCGGAGCATACGCTCTTTGTATGCTCCAGGTTCCTGAGACACAGAATTCAACTTGAAGCACAGACAGGGGAAAGGCTGGAGGTGCGAAACATGGTGGAAGTGATGCTGAAGAGCAAAATGAACTGGAAGTACGTGCAAACATACGTAGAAACCATTATGTTGCAAAAGGAGGGGGAGGAGAGGCAGAGGGAACAGCTTGCACAGCGACAAGCGTAGCTTTTTTCTCTTGCTTCTCTTTCTTGTATGCACACATACACACACGTTTTTGTGCAAGCTTGAATTTTGAGTGGGATGCTTTGTCATTCATTCTGTGCAGTTTGGATAGGATCAGTAGGTCAGTTCCGTGCAATTGTCTCACATATAAGAGCCTGAAATTGAAAAAAAAAAAAAGGTTAGGTTAGGTTAGGTTAGGTTAGGTTAGGTTAGGTTAGGTTAGGTTAGGTTAGGTCGGAGTTCCGCCAGGCACGCCGTGCGAACCGGACGTGTTTTAGTGGTGCTCCGCGAAAATACGCTGTGTAAGTGGGAAACCAGTGAAAAATAGCAACAACAATACAGGCATAATATAGACAATTAGACAATTGGACCGCGGGAGAGACTGAAAAAGGATCCGAGGCAACTCGGGCCTTTTACTTCTTCCCTGTTGGGGTGCAAAAATTTCTAATCAGCCAGCATTTGCCGAACCGAGTTTGGTGATTTTCCTGCTGACGCCGCGTCTGGTACCTGGTTGCCTGGTGACCTACTGACGGTGCGTTAGTGGCAATAACCTGGGCAGGGACAAACTGCACGGACATAAATTGGAAATCCATCCGGGCAGAGAAGAACAGTATGGATTCTGGGAAAAGCCAACAAACTTCTGGCGCAAATCGCTCTTTGACGTCTGACTCTGAGGAGCTGCCCCCGTGGAGACCAATGCCCAAAAAAACACCGAGCACAACAACATCCCCTTTATATTTATTATCATTCCAAACTACAAAAAAGATGAACTTTTCTGCAAATACGTCAGAAATAATACCGCCTCATAAGCGCAAAAACTCACTACCAGACAATCTGGCACTAAACAAAAACAACGCCGTTTTCGACCTCACACAGGACGATCTACGTACGCATACAGATGGAGACAGGATAAGAAAACTAGCAGACACATCAATAAGCGGACAAGGAAGTGAAACAAGAGCAGCCAAAAGAAAACAAAACTCCGTAGTGTTGGAAATCAAGGAAACTATAGACAGTCTAGTGAAATACGTAAAGGACTTAGACAAAGTAATCTCAGAAAATAATAATACTAAAAAAGAAATAAAAGAAATAGGAACCAGACTGAAAAGAGTAGCGGAAAACTTCAACCGTGAGAGCATAAAGAACTGGATTAGAAATAACGAATATGAAGTCGAGGAAAAGCTCACCCACGACGTAGATATACAAACAATTGAAACAAACTCCTGTGAAAAATGCTTACACAAGCTAGAACAAAATGTGCTTACATTACCAGAATGCAAAAATATTCAAGACTTCGAACAAATAGAAACTAAAACCTGGACACAAACATTATACAAGAATACGGAAATAACAACGGGAAACCCACTAGAAACAGAATCAGCCACTGTTAAAGTTGTCATCATAAATCCGGAAGACCCTGACATGGAAACAAGAATACAAAAACTGTTCAAAGCAAGATACCCAGAACTAAAAGAGTGCCAGGGCCCTTTTGAAGTAATAGAACACTCAATTAGCATTAAATCAAACGCAGAAATACCAACATCCAACCAAAAAATAGTTAAAATAACAGCCAACACTAAAGAAGACCTTTGGACCAACCTCAAAAAATTAAGAGTAGAAACTGCGACTGAAAAACGGATTGCAGTTCACCACATAGAAGAATACAACATTCACCTCTTCAGGAAGATGCTCGAAGCAATCTTTTACAACTGCGACACAAAAATCAATATTTTCACAACAAACAAATACATGGAAAAAATAACTGACTCAAAAAAGAATATAAACAAACCAAAAACTAAAAACCTACCAATAAGCTACGCATTAATCGTAGACAAAAACAAAGATGATCATAGAAGAATTGTAAACGAAATGAAAACCGCAGTTAAAAACACAGATGAAGCAGATATAATAAAGTCCGTAAAAACCGCCAAGGATGGGAAACTAATCATAACCACAATTAATAACGACAACGAAGCCATGACCGCTCTAAAGAAACACATAAGTAAAATAATAAACGACGACACAAAAGTTAGAATAAGTACCAGAAACGCAAACAAGGTGTCAATACACATCAGGGGAATGGACATTGACACAAACAGCGAGGACGTTATTGAAGCAATCGAAAACGAAACAGGAAGACTAAGCGAAGGCAGCTACAAGCTGAGCGCATTAAGACCAAATGCCAATGGTACCCAAGCCGCAACCTTCACAGCTGAAGAGAAAATTGCATACAAACTACTGGCTCAAAATTGGATGAGAATTGGACTTGTAAGATGTTCCCTGGAGAGACAAATAATTTTAGACAGATGTAACAAATGCTGGAGTTACGACCACGAAACAGGAAGATGCTCAGGAAAAGACCACTCAAAAAATTGCTTCAAATGTGGAAAAACGGATCACACCGCCAAAGATTGCAAAAACGCAGAATTCTGTTTATGCTGTAACGAAGCAGGCCACGCGGCAGGGTCAGGAAAGTGCGCTGAATTCAAGAAAGCGCTAGCCAAGGCACGAAAAAACTATAGAGCGTCAGTAATTACGCTCCAACCTCTTCTCTAATAAAAACAAAATGGCGGCATTTACAGTTTTCCAAAAAAAAAAAAACGTACTGAAAAGATAAGACAACCACAACAATGCAAAAAACATATAGACACCCAAGAACTACAAGAAAGCACAACAAACGATAAGCAACTACAAGAAACTACAAACAAAACACAGACATTCCACCCCCCACTGATGCAATGTCTCACGACGGTCCCAGGAGGGAACAAGGGTGAAGAGAGGGAAGGAGTTTAGTTGGTCGGCCTAGTAGCCGGAGTCCAACAGTACCTAGGGCGCCAGAACATCAGAACATCAATGCCCTAGGTCTGCATAGATAAGCATTCTCTAATCCTCTATAGAGAAAAAAAAAAAAAAAAAAAAAAAAAAAAAAAAGGTTAGGTTAGGTTAGGTTAAATTTTTCACTTTTCAAAACATTTGAAAGAATGGGGGGGTATTAGAGAGGTTTTTTAGGTACTTTTTGAAATTCAATATCTCGGTAACGGGAGGAGCTACAGAGGCCATTTTTAACTCATTTTGTAGTATTTTCTATGCTTTTTCGAATGGCACTGGAACGAATTTCCTGCGAATTTAAATAACAGAGCTACGATTTTTCAAAAAATCTGAAAATTAAATTTTTGTCAAAAGTGCAATTTTAGCACATTTTTATTTTGCTCTATAAGGGTTCCAATGCACAGCAAAGGGCATATTTAT
Source organism: Ips typographus (assembly GCF_016097725.1). Taxonomy (NCBI): domain Eukaryota; kingdom Metazoa; phylum Arthropoda; class Insecta; order Coleoptera; family Curculionidae; genus Ips; species Ips typographus. The sequence continues at coordinate 120,407 of NC_138426.1, read as the reverse complement.
ACAAAAGAACCTTAAATTAGGTAAAATAAGCACAAAAAAAACACTTTAAAATTTTTCAGTTTTCAAAACATTTGAAAGAATGGGGGTATATTAGAGAGGTTTTTTAGGTACTTTTTGAAATTCAATATCTCGATAACGGGAGGAGCTACAGAGGCCATTTTTAACCCATTTTGTAGTATTTTTTATGCTTTTTCGAATGGCGTTGGAACGAATTTTCTGCGAATTTAAATAAAAGAGCTACGATTTTTCAAAAAGTCTGAAAATTCAATTTTTGTCAAAAGTGCAATTTTGGCAAATTTTTATTTTGCTCCATAAGGGTTCTAATGCACAGCAAAGGGCATATTTATACCAAAGGACCTCAAATTAAGGGAAATAACCACTTTGAACCTTTCAGAAATTCGAAAAATGCCATTTTTTGTCAAAATTTTCAATATTTACAATATAATATGTGATTTTATGGTGAAAGAACTTCGAAGCCCTCTAGCGGCCAAACGGTGCAATCAATCGAATCATGGGGGGATATTTTTGGGAAGCTTGAAATCTGCTCTATCTTTTGTTTTCTATGACATTTTGACGTAACTTGTCAAATAAGGGAGTAATTTAGGGTCAAAGCGACGAGGGTCAACGAGTTTATGGTGAAGGAACTTTGAAGCCCTCTAGCGGCCAAACGGTGCAATCAATCGAATCATGGGGTGATATTTTTGGGAAGCTTGAAATCTGCTCTATCTTTTGTTTTCTATGACATTTTGACGTAACTTGTCAAATAAGGGAGTAATTTAGGGTCAAAGCGACGAGGGTCAACTAGTTTATGGTGAAAGAACTTTGAAGCCCTCTAGCGGCCAAACGGTGCAATCAATCGAATCATGGGGGGATATTTTTGGGAAGCTTGAAATCTGCTCTATCTTTTGTTTTCTATGACATTTTGACGTAACTTGTCAAATAAGGGAGTAATTTAGGGTCAAAGCGACGAGGGTCAACGAGTTTATGGTGAAGGAACTTTGAAGCCCTCTAGTGGCCAAACGGTGCAATCAATCGAATCATGGGGGGATATTTTTGGGAAGCTTGAAATCTGCTCTATCTTTTGTTTTCTATGACATTTTGACGTAACTTGTCAAATAAGGGAGTAATTCAGTGTCAAAGCGACGTGTGTCAAAAAATATGTGATTTTATGGTGAAGGAAATTTGAAGCCCTCTAGCGGCCAAACGGTGCAATCAATCGAATCATGGGGGGATATTTTTGGGAAGCTTGAAATCTGCTCTATCTTTTGTTTTCTATGACATTTTGACGTAACTTGTCAAATAAGGGAGTAATTTAGGGTCAAAGCGACGAGGGTCAACGAGTTTATGGTGAAGGAACTTTGAAGCCCTCTAGCGGCCAAACGGTGCAATCAATCGAATCATGGGGTGATATTTTTGGGAAGCTTGAAATCTGCTCTATCTTTTGTTTTCTATGACATTTTGACGTAACTTGTCAAATAAGGGAGTAATTTAGGGTCAAAGCGACGAGGGTCAACTAGTTTATGGTGAAAGAACTTTGAAGCCCTCTAGCGGCCAAACGGTGCAATCAATCGAATCATGGGGGGATATTTTTGGGAAGCTTGAAATCTGCTCTATCTTTTGTTTTCTATGACATTTTGACGTAACTTGTCAAATAAGGGAGTAATTTAGGGTCAAAGCGACGAGGGTCAACGAGTTTATGGTGAAGGAACTTTGAAGCCCTCTAGTGGCCAAACGGTGCAATCAATCGAATCATGGGGGGATATTTTTGGGAAGCTTGAAATCTGCTCTATCTTTTGTTTTCTATGACATTTTGACGTAACTTGTCAAATAAGGGAGTAATTCAGTGTCAAAGCGACGTGTGTCAAAAAATATGTGATTTTATGGTGAAGGAAATTTGAAGCCCTCTAGCGGCCAAACGGTGCAATCAATCGAATCATGGGGGGATATTTTTGGGAAGCTTGAAATCTGCTCTATCTTTTGTTTTCTATGACATTTTGACGTAACTTGTCAAATAAGGGAGTAATTTAGGGTCAAAGCGACGAGGGTCAACGAGTTTATGGTGAAGGAACTTTGAAGCCCTCTAGTGGCCAAACGGTGCAATCAATCGAATCATGGGGGGATATTTTTGGAAAGCTTGAAATCTGCTCTATCTTTTGTTTTCTATGACATATTGACGTAACTTGTCAAATAAGGGAGTAATTCAGGGTCAAAGCGACGAGGGTCAACGAGTTTATGGTGAAGGAACTTTGAAGCCCTCTAGCGGCCAAACGGTGCAATCAATCGAATCATGGGGTGATATTTTTGGGAAGCTTGAAATCTGCTCTATCTTTTGTTTTCTATGACATTTTGACGTAACTTGTCAAATAAGGGAGTAATTTAGGGTCAAAGCGACGAGGGTCAACTAGTTTATGGTGAAAGAACTTTGACGCCCTCTAGCGGCCAAACGGTGCAATCAATCGAATCATGGGGGGATATTTTTGGGAAGCTTGAAATCTGCTCTATCTTTTGTTTTCTATGACATTTTGACGTAACTTGTCAAATAAGGGAGTAATTTAGGGTCAAAGCGACGAGGGTCAACGAGTTTATGGTGAAGGAACTTTGAAGCCCTCTAGTGGCCAAACGGTGCAATCAATCGAATCATGGGGGGATATTTTTGGGAAGCTTGAAATCTGCTCTATCTTTTGTTTTCTATGACATTTTGACGTAACTTGTCAAATAAGGGAGTAATTCAGTGTCAAAGCGACGTGTGTCAAAAAATATGTGATTTTATGGTGAAGGAAATTTGAAGCCCTCTAGCGGCCAAACGGTGCAATCAATCGAATCATGGGGGGATATTTTTGGGAAGCTTGAAATCTGCTCTATCTTTTGTTTTCTATGACATTTTGACGTAACTTGTCAAATAAGGGAGTAATTTAGGGTCAAAGCGACGAGGGTCAACGAGTTTATGGTGAAGGAACTTTGAAGCCCTCTAGTGGCCAAACGGTGCAATCAATCGAATCATGGGGGGATATTTTTGGAAAGCTTGAAATCTGCTCTATCTTTTGTTTTCTATGACATATTGACGTAACTTGTCAAATAAGGGAGTAATTCAGGGTCAAAGCGACGTGTGTCAAAAAATATGTGATTTTATGGTGAAGGAACTTTGACGCCCTCTAGCGGCCAAACGGTGCAATCAATCGAATCATGGGGGGATATTTTTGGGAAGCTTGAAATCTGCTCTATCTTTTGTTTTCTATGACATTTTGACGTAACTTGTCAAATAAGGGAGTAATTCAGTGTCAAAGCGACGTGTGTCAAAAAATATGTGATTTTATGGTGAAGGAACTTTGACGCCCTCTAGCGGCCAAACGGTGCAATCAATCGAATCATGGGGGGATATTTTTGGGAAGCTTGAAATCTGCTCTATCTTTTGTTTTCTATGACATTTTGACGTAACTTGTCAAATAAGGGAGTAATTTAGGGTCAAAGCGACGAGGGTCAACGAGTTTATGGTGAAGGAACTTTGAAGCCCTCTAGTGGCCAAACGGTGCAATCAATCGAATCATGGGGGGATATTTTTGGAAAGCTTGAAATCTGCTCTATCTTTTGTTTTCTATGACATATTGACGTAACTTGTCAAATAAGGGAGTAATTCAGGGTCAAAGCGACGTGTGTCAAAAAATATGTGATTTTATGGTGAAGGAACTTTGACGCCCTCTAGCGGCCAAACGGTGCAATCAATCGAATCATGGGGGGATATTTTTGGGAAGCTTGAAATCTGCTCTATCTTTTGTTTTCTATGACATTTTGACGTAACTTGTCAAATAAGGGAGTAATTCAGGGTCAAAGCGACGTGTGTCAAAAAATATGTGATTTTATGGTGAAGGAACTTTGAAGCCCTCTAGCGGCCAAACGGTGCAATCAATCGAATCATGGGGGGATATTTTTGGGAAGCTTGAAATCTGCTCTATCTTTTGTTTTCTATGACATTTTGACGTAACTTGTCAAATAAGGGAGTAATTCAGGGTCAAAGCGACGTGTGTCAAAAAATATGTGATTTTATGGTGAAGGAACTTTGACGCCCTCTAGCGGCCAAACGGTGCAATCAATCGAATCATGGGGGGATATTTTGGGGAAGCTTGAAATCTGCTCTATCTTTTGTTTTCTATGACATTTTGACGTAACTTGTCAAATAAGGGAGTAATTTAGGGTCAAAGCGACGAGGGTCAACGAGTTTATGGTGAAGGAACTTTGAAGCCCTCTAGTGGCCAAACGGTGCAATCAATCGAATCATGGGGGGATATTTTTGGGAAGCTTGAAATCTGCTCTATCTTTTGTTTTCTATGACATTTTGACGTAACTTGTCAAATAAGGGAGTAATTCAGTGTCAAAGCGACGTGTGTCAAAAAATATGTGATTTTATGGTGAAGGAAATTTGAAGCCCTCTAGCGGCCAAACGGTGCAATCAATCGAATCATGGGGGGATATTTTTGGGAAGCTTGAAATCTGCTCTATCTTTTGTTTTCTATGACATTTTGACGTAACTTGTCAAATAAGGGAGTAATTCAGGGTCAAAGCGACGTGTGTCAATAAATATGTGATTTTATGGTGAAGGAACTTTGACGCCCTCTAGCGGCCAAACGGTGCAATCAATCGAATCATGGGGGGATATTTTTGGGAAGCTTGAAATCTGCACTATCTTTTGTTTTCTATGACATTTTGACGTAACTTGTCAAATAAGGGAGTAATTTAGGGTCAAAGCGACGAGGGTCAACGAGTTTATGGTGAAGGAACTTTGAAGCCCTCTAGTGGCCAAACGGTGCAATCAATCGAATCATGGGGGGATATTTTTGGAAAGCTTGAAATCTGCTCTATCTTTTGTTTTCTATGACATTTTGACGTAACTTGTCAAATAAGGGAGTAATTCAGGGTCAAAGCGACGAGTGTCACAAAATATGTTATTTTATGGTGAAGGAACTTTGAAGCCCTCTAGCGACCAAACGGTGCAATCAATCGAATCATGGGGGGATATTTTTGGAAAGCTTGAAATCTGCTCTATCTTTTGTTTTCTATGACATTTTGACGTAACTTGTCAAATAAGGGAGTAATTCAGGGTCAAAGCGACGAGTGTCACAAAATATGTTATTTTATGGTGAAGGAACTTTGAAGCCCTCTAGCGGCCAAACGGTGCAATCAATCGAATCATGGGGCGATATTTTTGGGAAGCTTGAAATCTGCTCTATCTTTTGTTTTCTATGACATTTTGACGTAACTTGTCAAATAAGGGAGTAATTCAGGGTCAAAGCGACGAGTGTCACAAAATATGTTATTTTATGGTGAAGGAACTTTGAAGCCCTCTAGCGGCCAAACGGTGCAATCAATCGAACCATGGGGCGATATTTTTGGGAAGCTTGAAATCTGCTCTATATTTTGTTTTCTATGACATTTTGACATAACTTGTCAAATAAGGGAGTAATTTAGGGTCAAAGCGACGCACAGAGGGGCAAGATTCAAAATTTGTGGCAGAAATGTTTATTACCAGAATTCTAATAAATTAAAGGTTTGGCATTAAAAATAATATTTAATTTATTAAATTTGACATAATTATAACATAAAACTGGGTAAAATTCTATGATTATTATAATTTTTTCTGCATCATTAAAATATTCAGAAAAAAAACAAATGTGAGTTTGTTTCCTGGGCTTGATTTTAAAGAAAATACCTATATTTTTGATTCAGAGAGTTTTTTTTCTTAAATTCGGCATTAGTTAGAATTTCTTTTATTGGTCAACTAAATTTCTACTCAAAAAATATATTTATTCTTTCTTATGGTAGTTTTTGCAGCATAATCGATTTTGAGAAATAGTATAATAATAGTTTATTTTGCTTGTTTTAGAGGTACACATACATAACAATACATGATCACATTCTTAAATTGTGAAATTACCTCTGCTGCTGAAATAACCTCGGCCTCGGCCTCGCCTCGTCTCGTTTCTTCAAGTAAAATGATTAACACAGGAAAATAGGAAAATTTTTAGGTAACTAAATTATATAAAAACAAAATAATTTAATTAACAAAAGCCGAACAGCAAAAAGTAGAGAAATAATGTGAACATTTCATAAACAATATGTTGACATTTTTATGTATCACAAAGTCCTATTCAAAACAAAACTTAACACAGTTCCACATCAGAAGCACTGTCCTCATCACTAGAGTTCATTTGATCAGTCCAGAACTTCCTTCTCAAATGACTTGCTTTTCTTCTTGGGTAATTTTCGTATACTAGAAATTGCCGGATCCTATGTTACCAAAAGTCTTTTAAACACATCTTCAAGTGTTGGCTGTCTAGAGCATTTACGAGCATAACCTTCCCTGTATTGTTTGATGCTTTTATTTAGCGCCTCTTAGGCTTCCTCGGATAAATGTCCGATAGGGAGGCAAAACGACTTAATAATATCTGGTCCATGTACAAGAATTTTGTGGAGAGTTGTGGGCATGTTGTACCATGGGTATCTTTCGACTAATAATCTAGCTGTTTGCAGGCTAAATGTTTTAAACCTATCTATATTTATTTTAAAGCCAGATGAAATGGTCTGCAGAATAATTTTTAGTCTTGTGATAATATCTGCATCAATACCAGTAATTTCAGAGGATATAAATACATTTTCAAAAAATCGCCTGGCAGTATTTCCATCGTTTGAGCTACCGAATCCAGGTTTTGGACGATCAACAATCAAACCCATTCGCGTTTTAAACTGCTCCTGAATTTTTCTTTTGGTTTCAGCAACTACCTTCTTATGGTCCACACCTCTTGCTTGCCATTTTTAGCGAGTACGGTTCTCGCACTCGCTGCAAGTTCAGGTGATGAAAATTAGCCGCGACAGACTATAATTAATAATCACGATTTTTTTAATGGCGGATGTTTGCGGAAAATGTTTTAATGCCATCTTGTAGCTAAGACTCAGGGGTATAATGTTTGAAGAACTATTCCAACGGGAAGAGACCGGAAATCAACTAAATTCATTAATGTTTTATACCTAAATTTGTGTTTAGCAGCGAAACAAGAAAGTGACAAAGTGGTTTAATATTATTCAAATCTCAATACATTTTTCCTATATTTATATATTTAAAGGTATAATTTAACATTTTTTTTAGATTTCATATTGATAAAAGTAACAAAAAAGTTGTAGTTGAGACTAGAAATTGACCCGTTAAATTAAAGTCGTATCATGTGGTTCTACAACATAAAAGTATTTACCATGTCAACAGCGGAATAGTTGCATTACAACTCCCTCTGTAGGTCATTTCTAGTACTATGATAAATGTATTATTATAATATATAGTTAGAAAAAGAATTACTGAAAGTTCTTAAACTCGACTTTCTGCCACCTTATTAATAAATGGCCCCTCTGTGCGACGTGTCAAAAAATATGTGATTTTATGGTGAATGAATTTTGACGCCCTTCAGCGGCCAAGCGGTATGACCAATCAACTCTAGGGGGGATATTTTTGGAAAGCTATGACATTTGTCAAACAAAGTCAAAGACTTGTCAAATAAAGGAGTAATTTAGGGTCAGAGCGACGTGTATCAAGAAATATGCTATTTTTACAAAAAGCGCATTTTTGGCAAATGTTTAATTTGCTCCAGTGCACAGCAAAGGGCATATTTATGCCAAAGGACCTTAAATTAGGTGAAATAAGTACAAAAATAGTATATTATTAACCAATGTTTTGACAGACAGAAGCTTTTATTGTAAGAGAGAAGATAAGGTCAATAAATGCTGTCTAAACCATGGATAATATAGCATTTTTTCCACTATTATATTATTTATACTAAATAGCCAGGATTGTTTGTATTGTCACCTAAAAATGCATGCACTTACTTATAATACATTGAATCATAAAAATTACAGGCTGTGCTGGTTATTGGTGTGGCTGATGGAGTATGCTAAAACAAAAAGGGTTGATATTAGAGATGACATAATAATAATTGTTAATATTCCAACTAGAGTGGAGAAAATTTGTTATTATAGAACCTACCTGTATTAAACGTATACGGACCAACACCAGATCTCCCCAGGTCGTTTATTAGTTTTCGGAATAACAAACCAATAGGACATATTTAATACAGTTAACAAAATGCCCAGTCGAATTGCCAAATTTACCCAATGCAATGTGATTATACTGGCTACTATTCTTGCTGAAAATGGTGGTGATTTACTGACACTGAAGCCCTGAATGGGGGGGTCGAAAAGGATTGCGACTATGGTACAAGGACAACATACATCAATAGGAGTCAGAAGCTACCTACCAGCTTTTCTGGACAAAGTACTTCAACTTTTATCCCAACGATCCATTGACCGGTTTCTGCAAACTTGCTGTTGAACCAAGATCACTTCTACTCCAATACGTATCTTACTATTTTCCTATTTATTTACCTAATAAAATATACTATTTTTACATTATAATCACCCAAATACTAAGCTAATTTTATTATTTACCTTTTGGTTGGGCCCACAACACTTTTTATAGATCCTGTTTCTGAAGCAGTGTTCAGAACAGACTCTGACAAATGTTTCTCAAGCTTGCTAAAAATGTTTAAAGTTAATTCCACCTTATAAATAGACATTTTTAGCAGCAGTAGTACCTAAATGAATCCTAGTTTATAGGGTGGTTCAACATTTGTGGCTCTGATGTTGAAACTCTAGTCAAATTAAAGTTGACTACCTATAACTTCAATCCTAAAAATTTAAATAATATTAGACAAAACTACCTAATTTTATCACCTAAGTAATAACATAACATATGAAAAACAGGCCATTAAAGTTTACAATTTTATTGAAAAATAGTATAGGTACCTATAATAAATATGTGAATATCAAAAAAAAAAAGCTGGGGGTCGCTTAGGCGTGCGGAATCGTTCGTAGAGGGTTACTCACTTAGAAAAGCTCAAAAACTAAGGGCTGAACATAAAGTAACATTTATTGTAGCCATAAAATTATCACAAGTCATCTAGTCTCTGAACTATTCTAAAATTATTCAACCTAACCTAAGTCTTCTCTCTTCTCTTGGTTTTCTTGGCGGTCGGCCTCTTCTACCGGCAACCAAAATAATAGAGATATGGGAATTATTTTCGTTACAACAAAACGTAAACAAGAAATTACTAATTACCGCGGCGTTGCCATACCCGCTCCTACCATTTTAAATCAACATATTCCTTTTATAGCTGCACACTTCTATATTAGATTATTCGATGATATTGGTGAAAACTACTTATTTTTATTAATCACATTTCAAAACATAACATAGACTGCTTCAAAACATGGGTGATATGATGAGACTTGGCAACGTCGCAAATTGTCGTTCGCACCTCCGTTTTCCAAGACGCTCGCTTATTTTTAATTTTGTATCCTGGCGCGAGTTCACACACGTTTTGTTCCGGTCACTTTGACAGCTAATAACGTCAAAACCAGTCCGATTTCACTAGGCTTGATGGTACTCATTTTCGACTAATTTGGGGACGGCGAATCCATTCCAGCTGTCAAAATGACAGTAACTGTCACTCAATTCGAGACACTGGCGATTTGTGGAGATATCAAAAAAGTGATTTCACCCCCATGATTGGGCGCCCCAAAATTAGCCAAAAACCACCCTTCACTCGTTTTGTTTTGATAAAAAACGCGCTTGAGATGCATTATTGTTAATCTGTCACTTTGACAGCTAATAACGTCAAAACCAGTCCGATTTCACTAATTTGGGGACGGGGAATCCATTCCAGCTGTCAAAATGTCAGTAGCTGTCACTCAATTCGAGACACTGGCGATTTGTGGAGATATCAAAAAAGTGATTTCACCAATGGATTGGGCGCCCCAAAATTAGCCAAAAACCACCCTTCACTCGATTTGTTCTGATAAAAAACGCACTTGAGATGCATTATTGTTATTCTGTCACTTTGACAGCTAATAACGTCAAAACCAGTCCGATTTCACTAGGGTTGATGGTACTCATTTTCGACTAATTTGGGGACGAGGAATCCATTCCAGCTGTCAAAATGACAGTAGCTGTCACTTAGTTCGAGATCGGCCAAACGGTGTTATCAATCAACTCATGTGGGGATATTTTTTGTTTTCTATGATATGGTCCATTTTTTTCCCGTCGCGGTTACGTCATCATTTGCCTTTCTTGTCTATTACGTGCGTTCCGAGCGCGATAGAATTTTGACGTCATCGGCCGCCATTGTTGGCAAATTAATAGGTAGTAAACAAAGCGAAATGTTTTATTTTTGATGTAAATTTTACAATATTTCGATGTAACTACTGCGATACTAGATAGGTACCTAGATAATGTGTGTGTGTGTGTTGTGTGTGTATGTTTCGGGAAGAGAGTTTTGAAAATGCCACCCACCTACACTTTGCAACTATCAAGGGGCCCAGTGAAACATTCTGAAGGAAAACAGAAAAGAATGCCTTTTCTAATAAAAAACACACAATCACAATGAAACAGCCCATGCATATAGGTACCTATTTACCTACTTAGTCCCAAGAACCAAGTTTATTCTAGCCAGTGGTTGTTTCTCAATCAAAGAAACATGGATGCTGACAAGGTGATTTACCTAATATTATCAAAAAGGAAGGCCCCTACCTTTTAATGAGCTGCTAATACTAAATAGCTTATGTTTCAGGTAGGTACCTTTCTGGAGTTTGCTTATCATGCTTTGAAAGGGTCCCATTATCAACGGCTGCTGTAAAAGACTCCTGGTGACTGAACAACGAAAGGTGTTTGAAGCAATGGTTATAATGGTGCGTTGTCAAAATCCATATGCAGAGTGTTGAAATAGGTATGTCAGGTAACATTAGAAAGATATAGGACATAGGTACCTAACTATGTTACTTAATATGTAAATTTGATCAAATGCCATTATTTTACAGAATTAGCCCCCCTTGCCTACCTATACTTATCTGACTACCTATAAGGCTAGAAACAGATGGTGCTACTGTTAAATACAGTATTTTACATCAGATAGGTAGTAGGTTAAATTACTATTTTAATTGTATTCATTATGAAATACCTATACAAATAAAATTTTTAAGAAGAGTTTATTTTTTATCAAAAGTCTAGTTTTCTTCATAAAATTTGATAATTTACCTACCTGCTCTTTGGTATACCTAATAAATCACACAACAAAACAAAATTGATATGTATTTAATGCTGCTGAGTAAATTTACAAAAGAAAATAGTACCTAAATAAGCAATTTAAATCACAAAAGCAAGTTGTTAAAACAGCAACAATTCTGTTGTAAGTTAAAACACTGCTACATCATCACCAAACTGCAACAACTTCCTAATAGTCTCCAGGATTGGACACACATTGCCTGCCTTTCGTTTCTTGCAAATTTTATGGATTGGGCTGTTAATGAGGACTCGTTTGAATGCACCTCCAGTGCTCTTTCCAGATAATTAAAATTGAATGTGGTTGTTCCCAAGCCAAAGTTTGATTGGTTTGTTTACTACCAAGTGTTGCAACACTAATTAATACACTTAAACAATCCTAAATTAAGTTTTTATCTCTTCTGTTTGTAGTTTTTGCTGTTTTTAAATTTTTTAAAATTCCTAACATCAAAATGTTTAGCCGCCGACTGTCAGTTGAGACTGTGCCCTATGTTGCCACATCTTCCACGAGCAGATGTGAACCTAGTGTATTGTTTGTTGCAGTAATACCTAAACGGACCGATTTTGAAAAAAAAGTATTTATTCATGTCTCTAAAAAGAGAAGGGTTCTCTCGCAACTTAAAGAGCACCTTGCGTGTCACCCTTTACGGGGCTGAACTAGACTCGCCCTCCCCCTACATTCATGCACACGACGGCAATTACTGCAGTATTGGCCCATCTCATCTGCGGGTAATATACCTTATTACCCCCAGATATCATCCGCCGCTTTATAGGTACCTTACTTACTTTATTTTTATAATAAACGAGGCTTACTTACTTGTGACGTGAAATTTGCTTTAAAATGAGGTGCAAGTCAATATTTTGACACAAAATTCAAAATGGCGGCCTCGAACTGTCAAAAAATACCACTTTTTTATTTGTCAAGTTACAGTTGACGTCTCGGTGTCATTTTATGTTAAAATGTCCCGGAAAAGACTCTGGTGCAGTCGGTTTTTTGATATCTCAAAAACTAACAGAGTTAGATCTAAAATTTAACATTTTAACTGACTGTGTTAATTGTGTAAAATTTCTTTGCCAGGAACTCGGCCGGACTTAATCCGGACAAGGATTAAGACATGACATCTGACTGAAAAATATTTACAATATAATATGTGATATTATGGTAAAGGAAATTTGACGCCTTCTAGCGTCCAAACGGTGTTATCAATCAGCTGATGGGGGGACATTTTTAGAAAGCTTGAAATCTGCTCTATCGTTTGTTTTCTATGATATTTTGACGTAACTTGTCAAATAAGAGAGTTATTTAGGGTCAAAGCAAGGTGTGTCCCAAAATATGTGATTTTAGGGTAAAAGAATTTTGACGCGTTCTAGCGTCCAAAAAAAATTCGAAAAATGCCATTTTTTGTCGAAATTTTCAATTTTTTTATTTTGCTCTATAAGGGTTCCAATGCACAGCAAAGGGCATATTTATACAAAAGAACATTAAATTAGGTGAAATAAGCACAAAAAAAGCACTTTAAAATTTTTCACTTTTCAAAAAAATTGAAAGAATGGGGGGGTATTAGAGAGGTTTTTTAGGTACTTTTTGAAATTCAATATCTCGGTAACGGGAGGAGCTACAGAGGCCATTTTTAACCCATTTTGTAGTATTTTTTATGCTTTTTCGAATGGCGTTGGAACGAATTTTCTGCGAATTTAAATAAAAGAGCTACGATTTTTCAAAAAGTCTGAAAATTAAATTTTTGTCAAAAGTGCAATTTTGGCAAATTTTTATTTTGCTCCATAAGGGTTCTAATGCACAGCAAAGGATATATTTATACCAAAGGACCTCAAATTAAGGGAAATAACCACTTTGAACCTTTCAGAAATTCGAAAAATGCCATTTTTTGTCAAAATTTTCAATTTTTTTTTTTGTTCCATAAGGGTTCCAATGCACAGCAAAGGGCATATTTATACAAAAGAACATTAAATTAGGTGAAATAAGCACAAAAAAAGCACTTTAAAATTTTTCACTTTTCAAAAAAATTGAAAGAATGGGGGGGTATTAGAGAGGTTTTTTAGGTACTTTTTGAAATTCAATATCTCGGTAACGGGAGGAGCTACAGAGGCCATTTTTAACCCATTTTGTAGTATTTTTTATGCTTTTTCGAATGGCGTTGAAACGAATTTTCTGCCAATTTAAATAAAAGAGCTACGATTTTTCAAAAAGTCTGAAAATTCAATTTTTGTCAAAAGTGCAATTTTGGCAAATTATTATTTTGCTCTATAAGGGTTCCAATGCACAGCAAAGGGCATATTTATACAAAAGAACATTAAATTAGGTGAAATAAGCACAAAAAAAGCACTTTAAAATTTTTCACTTTTCAAAAAAATTGAAAGAATGGGGGGGTATTAGAGAGGTTTTTTAGGTACTTTTTGAAATTCAATATCTCGGTAACGGGAGGAGCTACAGAGGCCATTTTTAACCCATTTTGTAGTATTTTTTATGCTTTTTCGAATGGCGTTGGAACGAATTTTCTGCGAATTTAAATAAAAGAGCTACGATTTTTCAAAAAGTCTGAAAATTAAATTTTTGTCAAAAGTGCAATTTTGGCAAATTTTTATTTTGCTCCATAAGGGTTCTAATGCACAGCAAAGGATATATTTATACCAAAGGACCTCAAATTAAGGGAAATAACCACTTTGAACCTTTCAGAAATTCGAAAAATGCCATTTTTTGTCAAAATTTTCAATTTTTTTTTTGTTCCATAAGGGTTCCAATGCACAGCAAAGGGCATATTTATACAAAAGAACATTAAATTAGGTGAAATAAGCACAAAAAAAGCACTTTAAAATTTTTCACTTTTCAAAAAAATTGAAAGAATGGGGGGGTATTAGAGAGGTTTTTTAGGTACTTTTTGAAATTCAATATCTCGGTAACGGGAGGAGCTACAGAGGCCATTTTTAACCCATTTTGTAGTATTTTTTATGCTTTTTCGAATGGCATTGGAACGAATTTTCTGCGAATTTAAATAAAAGAGCTACGATTTTTCAAAAAGTCTGAAAATTCAATTTTTGTCAAAAGTGCAATTTTGGCAAATTTTTATTTTGCTCTATAAGGGTTCCAATGCACAGCAAAGGATATATTTATACCAAAGGACCTCAAATTAAGGGAAATAACCACTTTGAACCTTTCAGAAGATCGAAAAATGCCATTTTTTGTCAAAATTTTCAATTTTTTTTTTGTTCCATAAGGGTTCCAATGCACAGCAAAGGGCATATTTATACAAAAGAACATTAAATTAGGTGAAATAAGCACAAAAAAAGCACTTTAAAATTTTTCACTTTTCAAAAAAATTGAAAGAATGGGGGGGTATTAGAGAGGTTTTTTAGGTACTTTTTGAAATTCAATATCTCGGTAACGGGAGGAGCTACAGAGGCCATTTTTAACCCATTTTGTAGTATTTTTTATGCTTTTTCGAATGGCGTTGGAACGAATTTTCTGCGAATTTAAATAAAAGAGCTACGATTTTTCCAAAAGTCTGAAAATTCAATTTTTGTCAAAAGTGCAATTTTGGCAAATTTTTATTTTGCTCCATAAGGGTTCTAATGCACAGCAAAGGATATATTTATACCAAAGGACCTCAAATTAAGGGAAATAACCACTTTGAACCTTTCAGAAGATCGAAAAATGCCATTTTTTGTCAAAATTTTCAATTTTTTTTTTGTTCCATAAGGGTTCCAATGCACAGCAAAGGGCATATTTATACAAAAGAACATTAAATTAGGTGAAATAAGCACAAAAAAAGCACTTTAAAATTTTTCACTTTTCAAAAAAATTGAAAGAATGGGGGGGTATTAGAGTGGTTTTTTAGGTACTTTTTGAAATTCAATATCTCGGTAACGGGAGGAGCTACAGAGGCCATTTTTAACCCATTTTGTAGTATTTTTTATGCTTTTTCGAATGGCGTTGGAACGAATTTTCTGCGAATTTAAATAAAAGAGCTACGATTTTTCAAAAAGTCTGAAAATTCAATTTTTGTCAAAAGTGCAATTTTGGCAAATTTTTATTTTGCTCCATAAGGGTTCTAATTGTTCGGGCTTGAGCCCTCTAATTGTGCATTTGAGTGTTGACGTTTTTGACCTGGATGACATGCGTGTGAATGACAGTAGACAGTAGCCCGGTTAGTTGTCAATAGTTGACGTTTACGTTTGACATCTATCAGTTTTGATAACTGACATGACAGACTGACATTAAAAAATAGGGTTATGTATTCTTTTAATCACATTTTTTGTATGTATGCTTTTAATCACGTTTTTAGAAATACAGTCCACAAAATAATCAAACTAGTTTCATTCAATTCAAAAATAATCATATCTAAAAATTAATGGTGTACAGATGTACACTAATGCACAGCAAAGGATATATTTGTACCAAAGGACCTCAAATTAAGGGAAATAACCACTTTGAACCTTTCAGAAATTCGAAAAATGCCATTTTTTGTAAAAATTTTCAATTTTTTTTTTTGTTCCATAAGGGTTCCAATGCACAGCAAAGGGCATATTTATACAAAAGAACATTAAATTAGGTGAAATAAGCACAAAAAAAGCACTTTAAAATTTTTCACTTTTCAAAAAAATTGAAAGAATGGGGGGGTATTAGAGAGGTTTTTTAGGTACTTTTTGAAATTCAATATCTCGGTAACGGGAGGAGCTACAGAGGCCATTTTTAACCCATTTTGTAGTATTTTTTATGCTATTTCGAATGGCGTTGGAACGAATTTTCTGCGAATTTAAATAAAAGAGCTACGATTTTTCAAAAAGTCTGAAAATTCAATTTTTGTCAAAAGTGCAATTTTGGCAAATTTTTATTTTGCTCCATAAGGGTTCTAATGCACAGCAAAGGATGTATTTATACCAAAGGACCTCAAATTAAGGAAAATAACCACTTTGAACCTTTCAGAAATTCGAAAAATGCCATTTTTTGTCAAAATTTTCAATTTTTTTTTTGTTCCATAAGGGTTCCAATGCACAGCAAAGGGCATATTTATACAAAAGAACATTAAATTAGGTGAAATAAGCACAAAAAAAGCACTTTAAAATTTTTCACTTTTCAAAAAAATTGAAAGAATGGGGGGGTATTAGAGAGGTTTTTTAGGTACTTTTTGAAATTCAATATCTCGGTAACGGGAGGAGCTACAGAGGCCATTTTTAACCCATTTTGTAGTATTTTTTATGCTATTTCGAATGGCGTTGGAACGAATTTTCTGCGAATTTAAATAAAAGAGCTACGATTTTTCAAAAAGTCTGAAAATTCAATTTTTGTCAAAAGTGCAATTTTGGCAAATTTTTATTTTGCTCCATAAGGGTTCTAATTGTTCGGGCTTGAGCCCTCTAATTGTGCATTTGAGTGTTGACGTTTTTGACCTGGATGACATGCGTGTGAATGACAGTAGACAGTAGCCCGGTTAGTTGTCAATAGTTGACGTTTACGTTTGACATCTATCAGTTTTGATAACTGACATGACAGACTGACATTAAAAAATAGGGTTATGTATTCTTTTAATCACATTTTTTGTATGTATGCTTTTAATCACGTTTTTAGAAATACAGTCCACAAAATAATCAAACTAGTTTCATTCAATTCAAAAATAATCATATCTAAAAATTAATGGTGTACAGATGTACATATCTTTTTTGGTCCAATCGAACCGAATAACCGGTGGTTTATTGTGGGTGAAGCCGTGTCCAGCAGCTTGAAGATTCGCGATTCCTTCAAGTACAAGTACGCAAGCCAAAGCAGGCCCATTCAGCGGTCCAGCTTCCAGCTATCACAACATTTTACCAGTGGCAGTTACAGAACCTGCCCTGCACATAAAGGGAAGTTATCCTGCAAGATTAGCCAAGGTCAGTGCGTTCCTTTTAGCCACCTTTGTAATCCTTTTTTACCCTATTGAAGCAAGTTTCAATTTGTTTTTTCATTCAAACAAGCTTTTAAACAATCAGAAGCTTGATCAGAAGTTCATTCCAGTTTCTCATTCTCACATTTGTGGTTGTATTAGTCTTTTTTTCACATTAGATTGTATTAAAACTTACATTAAAATGGCCAATAACAGTGAATCAGAAGAAATTAATGAATTGAAAATAAACAGGAACAAAGTCAAAGCATTTAAAGGTCAAATAACTCGATTTAAGAATGCATTACAAAAGGTCAGTACTGATTTAAACCCAGACTTAACACAAATTGAGGAAAGAATCAATAAAATAAAGCCAATTCTGGATGCTTTTAATGAGGCGCAATCAAATATTGAACTTTTAGATACTTTAACCTCTGAAGACAGTCATGAAGCAGTTCGACAAAGTTTTGAAGATTCATATTTTAACATTATATCAGAAGCAAAAGCATTTTTAGCTTCTCTTTCCACTTCAGCTGCTCCAGGTGCACCATCCTTGTCCAACGAACAGACACATCACACAATGTCATCACAAGTAAAATTGCCTCCAATTACATTGCCAACATTTGATGGAAGATATGATCAGTGGCTCTTTTTCAGAGGCACCTTTGAGTCACTCATTCACAAAGAGAGTTCAATACCTGTTATAAACAAATTTCATTATTTGCGATTATCACTAAAAGGCCAAGCTGCAGATTTATTGACATCTTTAGAGTCTTCAGCAAGTAATTATCAGGTAGCTTGGGACTTATTGGTAAAACATTATGAAAATAAATTACTTTTAATAAAAAATCATATTAAAGCTCTCTTTGAATTGGATGCTATCTACAAAGAAAATGTTTTAGGTCTTCGCTCTCTAGTTGATGATACTAATAGGCATATACGAGCACTAGAAGTTTTGGGACAACCTATTCAACATTGGGATGGTCTATTGGTACATTTATTATCTTCTAAGTTAGATCCTACAACAAGGCGTGAGTGGGAAAATGAGTTTTCCAAACATTCAGAGATAAATTTTAATGTTTTTCTAAACTTTATATCAGAAAAGTGTAAGATTTTAGAAAATATTCAACCAATTCAAGCAACTAAACCAAAGTCCAATATAAGAGGCTTATTTTCCTCAAATGTAAACAATGTCAGTAACCATTCTAACAGCAATCTCAATCCAGCATGTTTCTTTTGTGGTAAACCTCATGCAATCTATAATTGCAAGGACTTTCTTGATTTATGTCCTAAAGACAGATTAGCTGAAGCCAAAAAGTTAAAATTATGTCTCAATTGTTTGAGAAAAAATCATTCTTTTGATCAATGTAGATCCTCACCTTGTAGGAAGTGTAAAAAAAGACACAATACTTTGCTGCATTTTGATTTCAGCTCATCTAATGTTTTACAAATCACTCATGATGAACCAAACCATAATAATTCTAATATTCAGCTTACTTTGCCAGTTGAATCAATGACAATTTCAGAGCAGAATTCCAATATCGCTAATTCACATTTATCAGTCTGTTCTGCCTCTTCTGAATTTTCACATGCACTCTTATCCACTGCAATGGTGAATGTGTATGACAATTCTGGCTTGACTCATACTTGTAGAGTTCTACTTGACAGTGGAAGTGAATCTTGCTTTATTACAGACAATTTGTGCAAAAAACTTAATTTAAGAGTCGAACCTACAAATTTATCTATAACTGGAATTGGACATACAGTTTCCACTTCAGTCAAACAAACTTCAGTTGTCGTTGAGTCCAGGCAAAATTCATTTAAATTACGTTTGAAGTGTTTAGTTTTGCCCAAACTGACTTCTCAGATCCCCAACACTTTCATCAATGTTTCTCAATTGAAAATTCCTACAAATATGATATTGGCAGATCCTGCCTATAATGAGCCAGGACCAATAGACATTTTAATTGGTGTAGAACACTTTTATGACTTATTAAATATTGGACAGATAAAATTAGGGAAAAATCTACCAGTGCTTCAAAAGACGCAATTTGGTTGGCTGGTAACTGGTAAGATAGCTTCCTCTGAAAATGATTCTTTTCATTCTTCAAAAAATAAGCATATTTCTTGCAATTTTGCTATGTCGAACCATGATCTTGACAATAATTTACTCAAATTTTGGGAAATTGAAGAGGTGAGAGCAGGAAAGGTTCCCTCTCATAACATTTGTGAAGAATTGTTTTCCACTACCACTACCAGGCATTTAGATGGGCGATTTATTGTTGAATTGCCTTTCAAACATTCAGCATCTTTGCTTGGTGATTCTTATGCCAATGCAAAGAGTCGTTTTTTAAAGTTAGAAAAACGATTACTTAAGAATCCAGAGTTAAAACTCCAATACAGTGACTTTATCCGTGAGTATGAGTCTCTTGGACATATGTCGAAATTGACTATGATTGATCATTCCACACCTCATTTTTATTTTCCTCACCACTGCGTAATAAAGGAGGATAGTTTGACCACAAAATTGCGTGTAGTTTTTGATGGGTCGGCTAAAACTTCTAGTGGGCATTCCCTTAATGACATTCTTCATGTAGGTCCAACTATACAAGAGGATCTTTTTTCAATTGTTTTAAGAGCACGTAAACATAGCATAATGTTGACAGGTGATTTAGCAAAAATGTACAGGCAAGTTTGGGTCCATGATCAGCAAAGAAAATTCCAACTTATTCTTTGGAGGCATGATCCCACATCAGAAATTTATACATATCAATTAAACACTGTGACTTATGGCACAGCGCCAGCTGCATTTTTGTCTACACGCTGTCTTAAGCAATTATCCATCGATTATGCACTGACAGATCCTGAGATAAGTGCAATCATAGCCAGAGATTTTTATATTGATGACTTGTGTACTGGCGGAAATTCTGTGGAGGAAGTTAAGTATATTAAATCGCGTATTTCAGAAATTATGCAAACCGCAGGTTTTGAGTTGCGCAAGTTTGCTTGTAACAATTTGGAGGTGCTTTCCAGCTCTAACATCGAAAATACAGATAACTTTATTGAATTAGGGGAAGCTTGTCAGAGCAAAACGTTAGGTCTCTTATGGGATCCTAAGCTAGACATTTTTAAATATTCTATCAAGCCCATTTCTGGTAATTTTTGGTCAAAACGAACAATTTTATCAGTAATAGCAAAGATTTATGATCCCCTCGGGCTTTTAGCTCCTGTTGTTATAATTGCCAAATTATTAGTTCAACGCCTTTGGCAAGCTAAGATAAGTTGGGACGAATCTTTTCCCCTTGATGTTCACACTGCTTGGTTAAATTTCAAGTCACAACTCGATAATATTAATCATATTGTTATTCCTAGACATGTTTTGATTCAGAGTCCTGTTAGTATTGAGCTGCATGGCTTTTCAGATGCCAGTGAAGTAGCTTATGGAGCTTGTTTATATATCAGATCAGTTAGCTCTCTGGGTCAAATTTCGATACAACCTTTGTGTGCAAAAACAAGAGTTGCACCACTTAAAACTGTCACAATAGCGCGTTTAGAGTTATGTGCTGCTTTATTATTAGCTCAGCTTTCTGACAAAGTAAAAAGGGCTTTGAATCTCAATATAGACAAACAGTTTTATTGGTGCGATTCTAACATAACCTTATCTTGGATAAAATCATCTCCACATCAGTGGAAAATATTTATCGCTAATCGCGTATCACAAATTCAAAGTTATACTACTCCAGACGATTGGTTTTATGTAAACACCCGTGAAAATCCAGCAGATTTACTTTCACGAGGATTAAATCCTGGTTCACTAGTTAGTGAACCTCTTTGGTGGCATGGGCCCACTTGGCTTAATAAGTCTATCAACGAGTGGCCTCAACGAGTTTTTTCAAATTCCGATCATTCTACTTTTGATATGCCTGAAAAACGAGCAGTCAAACCTTTATCTTTTCCGATTGTTGTTCACGACAAAGATGATAGCTTATTCAAAAGATTTTCTTCTTTCACAAAGCTTCAACGTGTTGTTGCTTATTGTCAGCGTTTTCTAAGAAATTCTAAACTTTCTATAATATCCAGAAGTATTGGTCCATTAAGTGTAGATGAATTGAACGTCGCGCTTAAAACTCTTATTCGTCTTGTTCAAGAAAATGCATTTGCAACTGATTTTCATAACCTTAAAAAATCAAATAGCGTTTCTAATAACAGTAAACTATTATCTCTTAATCCTTTTATTGATCAAGATAATATCATCAGAGTAGGTGGTCGTTTACAAAACTCAAATTTTACTTATTCTAAAAAATTTCCGATAGTTTTACCAAGCGATCATACTTTCTCTATGTTGCTTGTACGATTTGAACATATCAGACTTCTTCATGGAGGACCTCAACTTGTTTTATCAAATTTGAGAGAACGTTATTGGTTAATATCAGGTCGAAATTTAGTACGAAAGGTAATAAGAACTTGTGTAACTTGTTCTCGTCTTAATCCATCTAAGGTTCAGTATTTGATGGGAGAACTACCCATACATAGAGTATCCCAATGTAGAGCTTTCTACAATGTTGGCATTGATTTTTGCGGCCCATTTCTTTTAAGAGATCGGTTAACTAGAAACTTTAAAAAAATAAAGGCTTATGTTTGCCTATTTGTATGTCTTTCTACCAGGGCAGTGCACTTGGAGCTTGTGAGTGATTTATCCACCGATGCTTTTATTGCTTCTCTTCGTAGATTTTTTGCTAGAAGAGGTTTAAGTGCTAATATTTACTCTGATCACGGTAGTAACTTTCTAGGAGCTAGAAATGAAATTCAAAGGTTTTTCAATCAACATAAAATAACTATTCAAGATAAATTAACTTTGGACAATGTAAAGTGGCATTTTATACCACCCAGATCCCCTCATTTTGGAGGTATATGGGAGGCTGGAGTGAAGTCGGTCAAATTTCATTTGAAAAGAGTTTTAGGTAACGCTATTTTGGGTTTTGAAGATTTTGCAACCGTCTTAACTCAGATTGAGGCTTGCCGCAATTCCCGTCCTTTATCTCCCTTGAGTCCAGACTGTTCCGATTTTCAACCTTTAACCCCCGCACATTTTTTAATTGGCCAAAGTTTAATGACACTTCCTGATCACAACTATACCGAAGCTAAAGAAGGACGCCTTTCAAAGTTCCAAAAATTACAAAAAATTGTGCAACATTTCTGGCAGAGATGGTCGAAAGAGTACATTTCTGAAATGCAAGTGCGATCAAAATGGAAGAAAAATTTTCCAAATTTGGTTCAGCCTGGAGTGATAGTCCTCATTAAAGAAGATAATTTGCCTCCACTTAAGTGGCAGTTGGGTGTAGTCGAACTAGTGCATCCTGGCAATGATGGTATAGTTCGAGCCGCCACAATTAGGACATCAACCGGAAGCCTTCGAAGACCTTGCACTAAGTTATGTGTTCTTCCAACGGAAGCCTAGTGCCTGTGTTTCAAGTGAAAACTTTTAGTTGACTTTGAAGCCTATAGGCTGTCAAGGGGGCCGGCATGTTCGGGCTTGAGCCCTCTAATTGTGCATTTGAGTGTTGACGTTTTTGACCTGGATGACATGCGTGTGAATGACAGTAGACAGTAGCCCGGTTAGTTGTCAATAGTTGACGTTTACGTTTGACATCTATCAGTTTTGATAACTGACATGACAGACTGACATTAAAAAATAGGGTTATGTATTCTTTTAATCACATTTTTTGTATGTATGCTTTTAATCACGTTTTTAGAAATACAGTCCACAAAATAATCAAACTAGTTTCATTCAATTCAAAAATAATCATATCTAAAAATTAATGGTGTACAGATGTACACTAATGCACAGCAAAGGATATATTTGTACCAAAGGACCTCAAATTAAGGGAAATAACCACTTTGAACCTTTCAGAAATTCGAAAAATGCCATTTTTTGTAAAAATTTTCAATTTTTTTTTTTGTTCCATAAGGGTTCCAATGCACAGCAAAGGGCATATTTATACAAAAGAACATTAAATTAGGTGAAATAAGCACAAAAAAAGCACTTTAAAATTTTTCACTTTTCAAAAAAATTGAAAGAATGGGGGGGTATTAGAGAGGTTTTTTAGGTACTTTTTGAAATTCAATATCTCGGTAACGGGAGGAGCTACAGAGGCCATTTTTAACCCATTTTGTAGTATTTTTTATGCTATTTCGAATGGCGTTGGAACGAATTTTCTGCGAATTTAAATAAAAGAGCTACGATTTTTCAAAAAGTCTGAAAATTCAATTTTTGTCAAAAGTGCAATTTTGGCAAATTTTTATTTTGCTCCATAAGGGTTCTAATGCACAGCAAAGGATGTATTTATACCAAAGGACCTCAAATTAAGGAAAATAACCACTTTGAACCTTTCAGAAATTCGAAAAATGCCATTTTTTGTCAAAATTTTCAATTTTTTTTTTGTTCCATAAGGGTTCCAATGCACAGCAAAGGGCATATTTATACAAAAGAACATTAAATTAGGTGAAATAAGCACAAAAAAAGCACTTTAAAATTTTTCACTTTTCAAAAAAATTGAAAGAATGGGGGGGTATTAGAGAGGTTTTTTAGGTACTTTTTGAAATTCAATATCTCGGTAACGGGAGGAGCTACAGAGGCCATTTTTAACCCATTTTGTAGTATTTTTTATGCTATTTCGAATGGCGTTGGAACGAATTTTCTGCGAATTTAAATAAAAGAGCTACGATTTTTCAAAAAGTCTGAAAATTCAATTTTTGTCAAAAGTGCAATTTTGGCAAATTTTTATTTTGCTCTATAAGGGTTCCAATGCACAGCAAAGGGCATATTTATACAAAAGAACATTAAATTAGGTGAAATAAGCACAAAAAAAGCACTTTAAAATTTTTTACTTTTCAAAAAAATTGAAAGAATGGGGGGGTATTAGAGAGGTTTTTTAGGTACTTTTTGAAATTCAATATCTCGGTAACGGGAGGAGCTACAGAGGCCATTTTTAACCCATTTTGTAGTATTTTTTATGCTTTTTCGAATGGCGTTGGAACGAATTTTCTGCGAATTTAAATAAAAGAGCTACGATTTTTCAAAAAGTCTGAAAATTCAATATATATATATATATACAATGTTTATTCTCCAAAAGAAAAGGCTATCGGCCCTAGTGGCCTTTCTGCCCATAGTAATAACATCATTTAGAGATTAATAATATACACTATTTATAAGCTATCTATATGTATGTACAATTTCAATAATACAGTACTTATATCTAGAGTTAATGTATGTCTTGGTAGTGTTCTGTCAAAGTTGTGTTTGGCGTCAGGTATCGTGAGGTTCGGGTCTGTCGGGTGAGGCATAACTTATTAATTATTGTCCAGTTGTCTTTTTTGTTTTTCCATTTTGTTTGTATTTTTTGATGTCGGTCCGTTATTTTAATTAAGTTAGTCCGTTCATACAGCAGATCATTAGATGGGTTGAAAAGAGGATTTTCTGGGTGCCGAATTTTTGTAATTAATCTCAAGGTGATTTGTTCTGTCGTTTGAATGTATTTTTTGGTTTTGTCGTTTGCGTTTGCTAGTATTATGTTACCATAGTCCAGTAAAGGTCTGCAGATGGACTTATAAATTTTTGTAGCTGTATGTGTACTAATTCCGGCTTGTTTGTAAGTAAGTCCTCTGAAGTATTTTGCTCTTTTAGTAATGTTAACCCTAATATTTCGTAAGTGTTTAGTAAATTTCATTTTTGAGTCCAATGTCATACCTAAGTACTTAACGAAGTAACTTGGTCTAGTCGTGTATCCGTCAGCCGTAATTGTAGGTGAGTTTGGTCCTATTTTGTGGTTTGGCAAAAGAAGTTGGTTTTTTGTGGGATTAGGAGTCAGTCTCCACTTGTAGAACCATTCCATAGTTTTGTTTGTGAGTAATTGTAGTTTACTTGTCGCATTTTTAGTCGTCTTGTCATGTACAATCAAAGCAGTATCGTCAGCGTATTGTAGCAAGTATTGTCCAGAGTTGTCAAACGTAAGTTCGTCTTTTTGATTGTGATTGTAAATGTCATGACAGTAAATATTATACAATAGAGGAGACAGCGGCGAGCCCTGAGGAAGGCCCTGTTCAGGGGAGAAGGGAAAGGACAAAGTGTCGTTGATGCGGATTTCTAAAAGGTTGTCATTGAGAAGGTTTCTAATGGTATATAGTAGGTATTGCGGTGTTCCGAGTTCGTAAAGTCTAAAAAGCATACCCTTGTGCCAAATGCTATCAAAAGCCTTATTTATGTCCATCAGTAAAGTAGCTGTTCGTCTGTCATTTAGGTGAGTAGTTTGTATATTGTTTGTTATCACAAATAGGGGATGAATTGTCGAGTTTTTGCTTTTAAACCCAAATTGGTGTTCGGGTATTCGTTTTTGAGTTAAGCGTTCTATTCTTGTTTTGATGATTTGCTCAAAAAACTTTCTCAACACCGGTAGCAAAGTGATAGGTCTATAGTTGTGTGCTTGTGAATTGTCTTGTCCGTTTTTGGGAATTGGTATTATTATACCACTTCGCCAAGCCTGTGGAATAAAGCCCTTTTCCAGACATTCATTCATTTGGGTACGTAACAGTATGTGCGTTTCGCGAGATAAGCCCTGTAAAATTTTGCTTTGAATGTTATCTTTTCCAGGGGCTGTGTTTTTAAGTTTTTGTAAGGCTGTATGGTATTCTGCGTCAGTAATTGGTATGGATTGTTTTCGTACAGTGTTGTCGTTAAAATAATTGTTGTACCAGATGTTTACTTGAAGCCAATTGTCTTTGTCAAATTTGGGGTTATTGGACATCTTAAAGCTTTCGCTAAAATGTCGAGCAAAAGCATCTGCTTTGTCTTTGTCCGAGTACAGTTCAGAACCATTTTCAGTGATGTTGCCAAGCATACTGGATTTTTTGTATTGGCTCAGCTTTCTGACTTTGGTCCAGAAGGATTTACCTCTGTCGTTTTCAATGTCTTGGCAGGTTTCTAACCATTTGTCTTGTCGATAATGTTGTATTAATGTTTTGATATTTCTGTTTAAGCTATTTAAGGTCCGTTTAAGTGAGTTGTCCTGTGTTCGTACATATAGTCTGTATAATTCTCGTTTTTGTTTTATTAATCTAAGTATAAATCTGGGTAGAGTGTGCTGGTAAAAACCAACTTTCTTCGTTGGTGAAAATTTTCGAACCGCATGTGAAATTTTGCTTTGTATGTGTTCTAACGTAATTGTCTCAGTAGTTAAATGTAGGTGGTTATGAACATCCGTGGAAACTTTACTCACGTCAGTTTGAGATAGGTTAAGTTTTTCTCTATTTGCTATGTCTGTTATTGGATGTTGCATTACAGTTAGGTCTATTTCAAAAGTTATTGCCAAATGATCTGATCCCAGTTCGTTCGTTAGTTGAATATTGTCTATAAGATTGGTTAGGTTTGTTGTGTGAAGTAAAAGGTCCGGTGTTGTGTTGCACCTCATATTAAAGGAAATTTCACGTAGTTTCAAGAAATGATTGACAAAATGGCGTTCTAGGGCGCCATATTGAATTTTCTGTCAAAATATTGACTTGCACCTCATTTTAAAGGAAATTTCACGTAGTTTCAAGAAATGACTGACAAAATGGCGTTCTAGGCCGCCATTTTGAATTTTCTGTCAAAATATTGACTTGCACCTCATTTTAATGGAAATTTCACGTAGTTTCAAGAAATGACAGAAAATATGCCGTTCCATGCCGCCATTTTGAATTTTCTGTCAAAATATTGACTTGCACCTCATTTTAATGGAAATTTCACGTAGTTTCAAGAAATAACTGACAAAATGACGTTCAAGGCCGCCATATTGAATTTTCTGTCAAAATATTGACTTGCACCTCATTTTAATGGAAATTTCACGTAGTTTCAAAAAATGACTGACAAAATGGCGTTCTAGGCCGCCATTTTGAATTTTCTGTCAAAATATTGACTTGCACCTCATTTTAATGGAAATTTCACGTAGTTTCAAGAAATGACAGAAAATATGCCGTTCCATGCCGCCATTTTGAATTTTCTGTCAAAATATTGACTTGCACCTCATTTTAATGGAAATTTCACGTAGTTTCAAGAAATAACTGACAAAATGACGTTCAAGGCCGCCATATTGAATTTTCTGTCAAAATATTGACTTGCACCTCATTTTAATGGAAATTTCACGTAGTTTCAAGAAATGACAAAAAATATGCCGTTCCATGCCGCCATTTTGAATTTTCTGTCAAAATATTGACTTGCACCTCATTTTAATGGAAATTTCACGTAGTTTCAAGAAATAACTGACAAAATGACGTTCAAGGCCGCCATATTGAATTTTCTGTCAAAATATTGACTTGCACCTCATTTTAATGGAAATTTCACGTAGTTTCAAGAAATGACTGACAAAATGACGTTCTAGACCGCCATTTTGAATTTTCTGTCAAAATATTGACTTGTTGATTGCTCATACCGTTCGGCCACTAGAGGGCGTCAAAGTTTCTTCACTAAAAAATCACAAATTTTGTGACACTCGCTGCTTTGAATCTAAATTAGTCCCTTACTTGACAAAATACGTCAAAATGTCATCGAAAACAAAAGATAGAGCAGATTTCAAGCTTTCCAAAAATATCCCCACATGAGTTAATTGGACATACCGTTCGCCCGCTAGAGGGCGTCAAAGTTGCTTCACCATAAAATCGCATATTTTTAGACACCCGCTGCTTTCGCCCTAATTTACTCCCTTACTTGACAAGATACGTCAAAATGTCATAGAAAACAAAAGATAGAGCAGATTTCAAGCTTTTCAAAAATATCCCCACATGAGTTAATTGGACATACCGTTCGCCCGCTAGAGGGCGTCAAAGTTTCTTCACTAAAAAATCACAAATTTTGTGACACTCGCTGCTTTGAATCTAAATTACTCCCTTATTTGACAAGATACGTCAAAATGTCATAGAAAACAAAAGATAGAGTAGATTTCAAGCTTTCCAAAAATATCCCCACATGAGTTGATTGGTCATACCGTTCGGCCACTAGAGGGCGTCAAATTTCCTTTACCATAATATCACATATTACGAGCATATTATAAATATTTTTTTCGACGACTTACTTTGAAAGTACCTCATGTACGCTTCCATTTAGAAGCAGAAAGGGGTTATTTGCCGCGCGCGAGCAGAAAGAGAGATTTTCTGCTCTAGAGCATTTTCGCTTTCTACTAACAATCTACTCACCAACTTTTTTCGGCGTTTCCATAACAACGCTTGACATACCTGTTTGAAATAACCACATTCCGTCAAAGTGATTTATCGGTGACAATGAGTTCGAGCGACGAAAATGATGTGAGTTGTCCTTCTAATCCACCCCACAGCAGTCGTCGAAAAAATATCGTCTATATTTCGAGCCAAAAGTACTTTTGCCGCTTTTACATGATGAAATTTCATGTGCAAGCGGCAAATATATACTTTCCGCTCTTAATATAGAATATACTATTTAGTCAGATTTCATGTATCTCTTAATCCGGCCGAGTTTCTGGCAAAGAAATGGTTAAAATGTTAAATTTCAGATTTAACTCTGTTAGTTTTTGAGATATCAAAAAACCGACTGCACCAGCGTCTTTTCCGAGAAATTCTAACATAAAATGACACCGAGACGTCAACTCTAACTTGACAAATAAAAAAGTTAAATTTTTTGACAGTTCCAGGACGCCATTTTGAATTTTCTGTCAAAATATTGACTTGCACCTCATTTTATGAAGTCATCGTCAAAATGTCATCGAAAACAAAAGATAGAGCAGATTTCAAGCTTCCCAAAAATATCCCCACATGAGTTGATTGATAATACCGTTTGGCCGCTAGAGGGCGTCAAAGTTGCTTCACCATAAAATCGCATATTTTTAGACACCCGCTGCTTTCGCCCTAATTTACTCCCTTATTTGACAAGATACGTCAAAATGTCATAGAAAACAAAAGATAGAGCAGATTTCAAGCTTTTGAAAAATATCCCTACATGAGTTGATTGATAATACCGTTTGGCCGCTAGAGGGCGTCAAAGTTGCTTCACCATAAAATCGCATATTTTTAGACACCCCCTGCTTTGACATTAATTTACTCCCTTACTTGACAAGATACGTCAAAATGTCATAGAAAACAAAAGATAGAGTAGATTTTAAGCTTTCCAAAAATATCCCCACATGAGTTGATTGGTCATACCGTTCGGCCACTAGAGAGCGTCAAATTTCCTTTACCATATCACATATTACGAGCATATTATAAATATTTTTTAGTCAGATTTCATGTATCTCTTAATCCGGCCGAGTTTCTGGCAAAGAAATGGTTCTTCTTCTTCAGCCACTTCCTGTCCACTCCTGGACGTAGGCCTCT
The DNA here is from genome assembly GCF_016097725.1 of Ips typographus. Classification (NCBI taxonomy): domain Eukaryota; kingdom Metazoa; phylum Arthropoda; class Insecta; order Coleoptera; family Curculionidae; genus Ips; species Ips typographus. Next base: position 91,013 of record NC_138426.1, on the reverse strand, counting down.
TTCATGTTTTTCCATGCCGTCCTGTCCTGTGCCATCTGGAACCACCTATTTCCCGCTTGCTTTTTGATGTCATCAAGCCATCTTGTCTGTGGTCTTCCTGTGCTGCGCTTGGTTTCCCTTGGTCGCCAGTGTGTTAATCTATTTGACCATTTAGTTTGGTCTTGTCGGGCCACATGTCCTACCCATTGCCATTTCAGCTCTGCAATACGTTCTATTATATCTACGACCTTGGTTCTTTCTCGGATTTCTTCGTTTCTCTTTCTGTCCCTGAGACTAATACCCAGCATCGCCCGCTCCATCGCTCTTTGCATTATTCTGAGCCGATTTGCGGTTTTTTTTGGTCATTGCCATCGTCTCAAGGCCATAGGTCGCCACCGGCATTATACAGGTGTCGAAAACTTTTCTTTTAAGGTTAATAGGGATGGTACCTACCATTTCTAAGTATATGCTTCATTTTTCCGAACGCTGCCCAAGTTAGTCTTATTCTTCGTCTTATCTCCGCCGACTGGTTTTCTTTGCCTATTTTTATTGTGTGTCCCAAATATATATACTCTTCCACGTTTTCCAATTCTATCCCATCTATAAGTATGTGTTCTTCGTTGTTACTTATTATTTTGGTTTTTGAGATGTTCATTTTTAAGCCAACCTTTTTTGAAGCATCATTCAGTTGTTTTACCATGTCACTCAATTCATGTCTGTTATTACTTATCAGGACGATGTCGTCGGCAAATCGGAGATGATTTAGGTAGAACCCGTCGATGTTAATGCCTTTTGTTTCCCACTGTAATGATTTGAAGATGTTCTCTAGCGCCAGGGTAAATAATTTCGGAGATATGGTGTCACCCTGACGTACTCCCCTATTCACTTTGACTTTATCTGTTTTTAAATCTTCATTTATTTTGACATGAAAAGTGGCATTTTCGTATATATTTTTCAATAAATTTGTATATCTGGAATCTATTCTAGCGTCGTCCATTGCTTGTATAAAGGCCCACGTTTCAATAGAATCGAACGCTTTGTGAAAATCTATAAATGCCAAGTGAAGGGGTACGTTGTATTCGGTTGTTTTTTCTATGAGTGTTCTAATAGATTGTAGGTGGTCTATGGTGCTGAACCCCTTGCGAAACCCCGCTTGCTCCACTGGCTGATATGCGTCCAATTTATTGGTTAGCCTGTTGGTGATAATCTTGGTGAGGAGTTTATACAGATGAGAGAGAAGACTAATTGGTCGATAATTTTCTATATTAGTATTATCTCCTTTTTTAAATAGCAGAATTACTTCTGCGTTTTGCCAGGCGTCCGGAATATTGCCATCTTGCAGACATTTATTTAAAAGAATTTGTAAAGACTTCTCGACGACGGCTCCCCCCATTTTTAACATTTCGCATCTGATTTTGTCTTCTCCTGGGCTTTTTCTATTTTTCATTTGCGTAAGGGCAACCTGTATTTCTTGCCTTGATATTTCTGGAACGTTCTCCGATCCTACGTTGGATATAATTGTGTTCGTAGCTCTTGGGTCTGGTCTAATAGACGTATAGAGACAGCTGTAAAACTCTTTAATGTGTTCCGCGATACTTCTGTTGTCCGAAACCATGTTACCCTGGGGATTTTTCATTTTGGTAATCTTGTGTTTGCCTGAGGATAGTTTTGACCTTAATACCCTCATATTTGCATTGTCCTCTATCGCGTTTTCGATCATCCTGGTGTTGTACGTTCGAATGTCTTTTCTTATTTCTTTATGGATTCTTTTATTTAGTTCCTGATAATCTGGTGTGTCTCTGGGAGTTCTTTTTCTTTGTTCCATAAGTTGCAAGGTGTCTGGTTGTATTTTAGAGTTCTTTTCGGTTTTTGACTTCGCGCAAATCTTTTTCGTCGCAATGCAGATGTCAGTAGTGATTTTACGGTTAAGTTCATTTATGTCCTCCATTTTATCCAAAGTTTCGGTTGGTTCTAGTTTCTTTCCCAATTCTTCCTGATATTCTGTCGCTCTTTGTTTAAGTTCTTCAACGGTAGGAAACCTTTCTGCTCGAATGAGTTTGTTTCTTTCGATTTTGAGATTGAAGCTAAGAGATGCTCTTACCAGCCTATGATCGTTGTTCGTGTCAAACCGGTTTAGTACTGAGACGTTTGTGCATATTTTCCTGTTGTTCGAGAGTATAAAATCGATTTCATTTCTGATTTTGCCATCAGGGCTTTTCCACGTCCACTTCCTCTGTTGGGGTTTCTTGAAGAAGGTGTTCAGAAACGAGAAAGGTGTTAAGTAGTTTATGAGCATATCTCCTCTTTGGTTTCTCACACCCAGACCAAAATTTCCGATGTTGTTTGAGTCGGTTGCGCTCTTCTGGCCGATTTTAGCATTGAAATCACCACTTATTATTTTATAGTGAGTATTGTGTGAGTCCATGGCTTTGGATATATCTTCGAGAAATGTTTCCATCTGTTCGTCATCTGCCTGGCTTGTCGGTGCGTATCCGTGAATGAATTGGATACTGTATCTTTTATTTAGTTTAAGTATCATGTAAATAACACTGTCAGAGATCGAGTTTACTTCAGTTATCAAATGTTTTAGTTTCTTGTTAATAAGAAATGCCACTCCGCCTTGGCCTGTGCGTTCGACGGAATTGTTTTGGTGTAGTATGTGGCCTGATTTCAGAATAGTGGTTTTTTCTCCTGGCAGCCGTGTTTCGCAAAGACCGAGGACGTCCCATTTTATGTGTTCAAGTTCTTTTTCTAGTTTGACAAGGTGTTCTGGATTGCTCATTGTTCTGATATTATATGTAGCTATATACATCTTTGTGGCGTTTATTTTGTGTTGTTCGTTCCGATTTATCGAATTTTTGCCTCCCCCAGAATCCGACGTGAGGCAGACTGATCTGACATCAGTGTGAGATTTTGCGTGTTTGACACTACTCACCTGGGGTAACTCGTTTAAATTCGACATTTCAGCCACATGGGATATGTGAAAGGTTTTTGGCATTTAAAACGCCTCGCTTGCCGAGCGTGTTGGCGAGTGTAGTTCAGCCGCCCACTCTGGGTCCGACGCTGTTTGTAGCCGCTCAATTTGAGTCAGACGCTACGGTGCCAGTTTTGGTCCGCCCCGAGTATTTGATTTCCTCGGTACCACCCATATCTGGGAGGCGTTCCCCTATCCGCCACCTGGGGAGGCGCCCGATGGGGGCTAGCAACCCCACACGGAATGGTTAAAATGTTAAATTTCAGATTTAACTCTGTTCGTTTTTGAGATATCAAAAAACCGACTGCACCAGCGTCTTTTCCGAGAAATTCTAAGATAAAATGACACCGAGACGTCAACTCTAACTTGACAAATAAAAAAGTTAAATTTTTTGACAGTTCCAGGCCGCCATTTTGAATTTTATGTCAAAATATTGACTTGCCCCTCATTTTAAAGGAAATTTCGCCTAGTTTCAAGAAATGACTGACTGATTTTGAATTTCCCGCGCCCTGGGACGCCATTTTGAATTTCCTGTCAAAATATTGAGTTGCACCTCATTTTAAAAGAAATTTCACGTAGTTTCAAGAAATGACTGACAAAATGACGTTCCAGGCCGCCATATTGAATTTTCTGTCAAAATATTGACTTGCACCTCATATTAAAGGAAATTTCACGTAGTTTCAAGAAATGACAGACAAAATGGCGTTCTAGGCCGCCATTTTGAATTTTCTGTCAAAATATTGACTCGCACCTCATTTTAAAGGAAATTTCGCGTAGTTTCAAGAAATGACAGAAAATATGGCGTTCCATGCCGCCATTTTGAATTTTCTGTCAAAATATTGACTTGCCCCTCATTTTAATGGAAATTTCACGTAGTTTCAAGAAATGACTGACAAAATGACGTTCAAGGCCGCCATTTTGAATTTCCTGCGCCCTGGGACGCCATTTTGAATTTTCTGTGAAAATATTGACTCGCACCTCATTTTAAAGGAAATTTCGCGTAGTTTCAAGAAATGACTGACAAAATGACGTTCAAGGCCGCCATTTTGAATTTTCTGTCAAAATATTGACTTGTCCGCTAGAGGGCGTCAAAGTTGCTTCACCATAAAATCGCATATTTTTAGACACCCGATGCTTTCGCCCTAATTTACTCCCTTATTTGACAAAATACGTCAAAATGTCATAGAAAACGAAAGATAGAGCAGATTTCAAGCTTTCCAAAAATATCCCCACATGAGTTGATTAATTATACCGTTTGGCCGCTAGAGGGCGTCAAAGTTGCTTCACCATAAAATCGCATATTTTTAGACACCCGCTGCTTTCGCCCTAATTTACTCCCTTACTTGACAAGATACGTCAAAATGTCATAGAAAACAAAAGATAGAGCAGATTTCAAGCTTTCCAAAAATATCCCCCCATGAGTTGATTAATAATACCGTTTGGCCGCTAGAGGGCGTCAAAGTTGCTTCACCATAAAATCGCATATTTTTAGACACCCGCTGCTTTCGCCCTAATTTACTCCCTTACTTGACAAGATACGTCAAAATGTCATAGAAAACAAAAGATAGAGCAGATTACAAGCTTTCCAAAAATATCCCCATGTGAGTTGATTGGTCATACCGTTCGGCCACTAGAGGGCGTCAAAGTTGCTTCACCATAAAATCGCATATTTTTAGACACCCGCTGCTTTCGCCCTAATTTACTCCCTTATTTGACAAGATACGCCAAAATGTCATAGAAAACAAAAGATAGAGCAGATTTCAAGCTTTCCAAAAATATCCCCACATGAGTTGATTGGTCATACCGTTTGGCCGCTAGAGGGCGTCAAATTTCCTTTACCATAATATCACATATTACGAGCATATTATAAATATTTTTTAGTCAGATTTCATGTATCTCTTATTCCGGCCGAGTTTCTGGCAAAGAAATGGTTAAAATGTTACATTTCAGATTTAACTCTGTTAGTTTTTGAGATATCAAAAAACCGACTGCACCAGCGTCTTTTCCGAGAAATTCTAACATAAAATGACACCGAGACGTCAACTCTAACTTGACAAATAAAAAAGTTAAATTTTTTGACAGTTCCAGGCCGCCATTTTGAATTTTCTGTCAAAATATTGACTTGCACCTCATTTTAAAGAAAATTTCGCGTAGTTTCAAGAAATGACTGACTGATTTTGAATTTCCTGCGCCCTGGGACGCCATTTTGAATTTCCTGTCAAAATATTGAGTTGCACCTCATTTTAAAAGAAATTTCACGTAGTTTCAAGAAATGACTGACAAAATGACGTTCCAGGCCGCCATATTGAATTTTCTGTCAAAATATTGACTTGCACCTCATATTAAAGGAAATTTCACGTAGTTTCAAGAAATGACAGACAAAATGGCGTTCTAGGCCGCCATTTTGAATTTTCTGTCAAAATATTGACTCGCACCTCATTTTAAAGGAAATTTCGCGTAGTTTCAAGAAATGACAGAAAATATGGCGTTCCATGCCGCCATTTTGAATTTTCTGTCAAAATATTGACTTGCCCCTCATTTTAATGGAAATTTCACGTAGTTTCAAGAAATGACTGACAAAATGACGTTCAAGGCCGCCATTTTGAATTTCCTGCGCCCTGGGACGCCATTTTGAATTTTCTGTGAAAATATTGACTCGCACCTCATTTTAAAGGAAATTTCGCGTAGTTTCAAGAAATGACTGACAAAATGACGTTCAAGGCCGCCATTTTGAATTTTCTGTCAAAATATTGACTTGTCCGCTAGAGGGCGTCAAAGTTGCTTCACCATAAAATCGCATATTTTTAGACACCCGATGCTTTCGCCCTAATTTACTCCCTTATTTGACAAAATACGTCAAAATGTCATAGAAAACGAAAGATAGAGCAGATTTCAAGCTTTCCAAAAATATCCCCACATGAGTTGATTAATTATACCGTTTGGCCGCTAGAGGGCGTCAAAGTTGCTTCACCATAAAATCGCATATTTTTAGACACCCGCTGCTTTCGCCCTAATTTACTCCCTTACTTGACAAGATACGTCAAAATGTCATAGAAAACAAAAGATAGAGCAGATTTCAAGCTTTCCAAAAATATCCCCACATGAGTTGATTAATTATACCGTTTGGCCGCTAGAGGGCGTCAAAGTTGCTTCACCATAAAATCGCATATTTTTAGACACCCGCTGCTTTCGCCCTAATTTACTCCCTTACTTGACAAGATACGTCAAAATGTCATAGAAAACAAAAGATAGAGCAGATTTCAAGCTTTCCAAAAATATCCCCACATGAGTTGATTGGTCATACCGTTCGGCCACTAGAGGGCGTCAAATTTCCTTTACCATAATATCACATATTACAAGCATATTATTAATATTTTTTAGTCAGATTTCATGTATCTCTTATTCCGGCCGAGTTTCTGGCAAAGAAATGGTTAAAATGTTAAATTTCAGATTTAACTCTGTTAGTTTTTGAGATATCAAAAAACCGACTGCACCAGCGTCTTTTCCGAGAAATTCTAACATAAAATGACACCGAGACGTAAACTCTAACTTGACAAATAAAAAAGTTAAATTTTTTGACAGTTCCAGGCCGCCATTTTGAATTTTCTGTCAAAATATTGACTCGCACCTCATTTTAAAGGAAATTTCACGTAGTTTCAAGAAATGACTGACAAAATGACGTTCCACGCCGCCATTTTGAATTTTCTGTCAAAATATTGACTTGCACTTCATTTCAAAGGAAATTTCACGTAGTTTCAAGAAATGACTGACAAAATGACGTTCCACGCCGCCATTTTGAATTTTCTGTCAAAATATTGACTTGCACTTCATTTCAAAGGAAATTTCACGTAGTTTCAAGAAATGACTGACAAAATGACGTTCCAGGCCGCCATATTGAATTTTCTGTCAAAATATTGACTTGCACCTCATATTAAAGGAAATTTCGCCTAGTTTCAAGAAATGACTGACAAAATGACGTTCTAGACCGCCATTTTGAATTTTCTGTCAAAATATTGACTTGTCCGCTAGAGGGCGTCAAAGTTGCTTCACCATAAAATCGCATATTTTTAGACACCCGATGCTTTCGCCCTAATTTACTCCCTTATTTGACAAGATACGTCAAAATGTCATAGAAAACAAAAGATAGAGCAGATTTCAAGCTTCCCAAAAATATCCCCACATGAGTTGATTGGTCATACCGTTTGGCCGCTAGAGGGCGTCAAATTTGCTCCACCATAAAATCGCACATTTTTAGACACCCGCTGCTTTGACATTAATTTACTCCCTTACTTGACAAGATACGTCAAAATGTCATAGAAAACAAAAGATAGTGCAGAATTCAAGCTTTCCAAAAATATCGCCACATGAGTTAATTGGTCATACCGTTCGGCCACTAGAGGGTGTCAAAGTTTCTTCACTAAAAAAATCACAAATTTTGTGACACTCGCTGCTTTGAATCTAAATTAGTCCCTTACATGACAAAATACGTCAAAATGTCATAGAAAACAAAAGATAGAGCAGATTTCAAGCTTTCCAAAAATATCCCCACATGAGTTGATTGGTCATACCGTTCGGCCACTAGAGGGCGTCAAATTTCCTTTACCATAATATCACATATTACGAGCATATTATTAATATTTTTTAGTCAGATTTCATGTATCTCTTATTCCGGCCGAGTTTCTGGCAAAGAAATGGTTAAAATGTTAAATTTAAGATTTAACTCTGTTAGTTTTTGAGATATCAAAAAACCGACTGCACCAGCGTCTTTTCCGAGAAATTCTAACATAAAATGACACCGAGACGTAAACTCTAACCTGACAAATAAAAAAGTTAAATTTTTTGACAGTTCCAGGCCGCCATTTTGAATTTTCTGTCAAAATATTGACTCGCACCTCATTTTAAAGGAAATTTCACGTAGTTTCAAGAAATGACAGAAAATATGGCGTTCCAGGCCGCCATTTTGAATTTTCTGTCAAAATATTGACTTGCACCTCATTTTAAAGGAAATTTCACGTAGTTTCAAGAAATGACTGACAAAATGACGTTCCAGGCCGCCATATTGAATTTTCTGTCAAAATATTGACTTGCACCTCATATTAAAGGAAATTTCACGTAGTTTCAAGAAATGACTGACAAAATGACGTTCAAGGCCGCCATTTTGAATTTTCTGTCAAAATATTGACTCGCACCTCATTTTAAAGGAAATTTCGCGTAGTTTCAAGAAATGACAGAAAATATGGCGTTCCAGGCCGCCATTTTGAATTTTCTGTCAAAATATTGACTTGCACCTCATTTTAAAGGAAATTTCGCGTAGTTTCAAGAAATGACAGAAAATATGGCGTTCCAGGCCGCCATTTTGATTTTTCTGTCAAAATATTGACTTGCACCTCATATTAAAGGAAATTTCACGTAGTTTCAAGAAATGACAGACATAATGGCGTTCTAGGCCGCCATTTTGATTTTTCTGTCAAAATATTGACTTGCACCTCATATTAAAGGAAATTTCACGTAGTTTCAAGAAATGACAGACATAATGGCGTTCCAGGCCGCCATTTTGAATTTTCTGTCAAAATATTGACTTGCACCTCATTTTAAAGGAAATTTCACGTAGTTTCAAGAAATGACTGACAAAATGACGTTCCAGGCCGCCATATTGAATTTTCTGTCAAAATATTGACTTGCACCTCATATTAAAGGAAATTTCGCCTAGTTTCAAGAAATGACTGACAAAATGACGTTCTAGACCGCCATTTTGAATTTTCTGTCAAAATATTGACTTGTCCTCTAGAGGGCGTCAAAGTTGCTTCACCATAAAATCGCTTATTTTTAGACACCCGCTGCTTTCGCCCTAATTTACTCCCTTATTTGACAAGATACGTCAAAATGTCATAGAAAACAAAAGATAGAGCAGATTTCAAGCTTCCCAAAAATATCCCCACATGAGTTGATTGGTCATACCGTTTGGCCGCTAGAGGGCGTCAAATTTGCTTCACCATAAAATCGCACATTTTTAGACACCCGCTGCTTTGACATTAATTTACTCCCTTACTTGACAAGATACGTCAAAATGTCATAGAAAACAAAAGATAGAGCAGATTTCAAGCTTTCCAAAAATATCCCCCCATGAGTTGATTAATTATACCGTTTGGCCGCTAGAGGGCGTCAAAGTTGCTTCACCATAAAATCGCATATTTTTAGACACCCGCTGCTTTCGCCCTAATTTACTCCCTTACTTGACAAGATACGTCAAAATGTCATAGAAAACAAAAGATAGAGCAGATTTCAAGCTTTCCAAAAATATCCCCACATGAGTTGATTGGTCATACCGTTCGGCCACTAGAGGGCGTCAAATTTCCTTTACCATAATATCACATATTACGAGCATATTATTAATATTTTTTAGTCAGATTTCATGTATCTCTTATTCCGGCCGAGTTTCTGCCAAAGAAATGGTTAAAATGTTAAATTTCAGATTTAACTCTGTTAGTTTTTGAGATATCAAAAAACCGACTGCACCAGCGTCTTTTCCGAGAAATTCTAACATAAAATGACACCGAGACGTAAACTCTAACTTGACAAATAAAAAAGTTAAATTTTTTGACAGTTCCAGGCCGCCATTTTGAATTTTCTGTCAAAATATTGACTTGCACCTCATTTTAAAGGAAATTTCACGTAGTTTCAAGAAATGACAGACAAAATGACGTTCCAGGCCGCCATATTGAATTTTCTGTCAAAATATTGACTTGCACCTCATTTTAAAGGAAATTTCACGTAGTTTCAAGAAATGACAGACAAAATGACGTTCCAGGCCGCCATATTGAATTTTCTGTCAAAATATTGACTTGCACCTCATATTAAAGGAAATTTCACGTAGTTTCAAGAAATGACTGACAAAATGACGTTCAAGGCCGCCATTTTGAATTTTCTGTCAAAATATTGACTCGCACCTCATTTTAAAAGAAATTTCGCGTAGTTTCAAGAAATGACAGAAAATATGGCGTTCCAGGCCGCCATTTTGAATTTTCTGTCAAAATATTGACTTGCACCTCATTTTAAAGGAAATTTCGCGTAGTTTCAAGAAATGACAGAAAATATGGCGTTCCAGGCCGCCATTTTGAATTTTCTGTCAAAATATTGACTTGCACCTCATATTAAAGGAAATTTCACGTAGTTTCAAGAAATGACAGAGAAATGGCGTTCTAGGCCGCCATTTTGAATTTTCTGTCAAAATATTGACTCGCACCTCATTTTAAAGGAAATTTCGCGTAGTTTCAAGAAATGACAGAAAATATGGCGTTCCAGGCCGCCATTTTGAATTTTCTGTCAAAATATTGACTTGCACCTCATATTAAAGGAAATTTCACGTAGTTTCAAGAAATGACAGAGAAATGGCGTTCTAGGCCGCCATTTTGAATTTTCTGTCAAAATATTGACTCGCACCTCATTTTAAAGGAAATTTCGCGTAGTTTCAAGAAATGACAGAAAATATGGCGTTCCAGGCCGCCATTTTGAATTTTCTGTCAAAATATTGACTTGCACCTCATTTTAAAGGAAATTTCACGTAGTTTCAAGAAATAACTGACAAAATGACGTTCAAGGCCGCCATATTTTTGAGTTCTCGTCGAGATCCGGTCGAGTACAGTTTATCGTATTTGGGCGTCTTAATCTTATCGCGAATAGTGAGTACATTGCGAATTTCGTGACATTTAGTTTTACGCTAAATTTTAAATTCATACGTTATAATCATGAGCCGGGGAACTCGTACCCGTAGCGATTCCTCTGATTTGACAGGCTTGCTCGAAACATTACTCGGCAGCCCTGCATTTGTTGAGTCTATTCGGAAAGTGGTTGGAACAGTCATAGAAAGACTCGAGTTGAAAATTGACCTGTCCAATAAGCTTATCAAAGAGCAGAGTGAGGTAATTCAAAAACAAGCAAACATCATCAAAGAACTTAAAGATACAGTTGCAGCTGTCTCGTACAACAACAACAAGTTTTTGCAAGGTGTTGATACCAATTCAGTGCCCGATAAAGCAGATATCGTCTCTGATAAGGGAAACCTAAAAAAAACACAAAATTTAACAGGTGGCCCCATTGAACCTGACCGACACACTTTTAATAACAAAAAACCAAATTCCATTCGTACCCAACCAAATCGTCGGGCAATAGAAGAAAAGAAATTGATTACTTCGGAGCTTGTAGCATCGGCTATACAAGCTGCGATTCGACCTAATCCTCCTAAGCTTAGCATCCATGTTTTTCGCCTTTCTCCAACGGTATCTGAAAATGACATTAAAGGATACCTAAATCAGGCATTTCCATCCAAACCATTTGCGGTTGAAAAACTTAACGCTAGAAGTGACTGGTACAGCTCTTTTAAAATCGATTCTGATTTTGACATTGGAAGTAGTTTGCTTGCTGCGGAGTTTTGGCCCCAGGGTGTTCTCGTTAGAAGATTCATACCCGGCAAAAAGCCTTTTTTGACGGGGGTTCACCGAAGTCAACCTCCTCCGGGGCAGATTCTTCAAGACTCTCCGGTGGAGTTGGATTGAATGATATTGGAAGCAGCTTGAGTGTCTACTATCAGAATGTACGTGGACTCAGAACAAAAACCGCAACCTTTTTTGAGAATGTACTCACATCTGACAGTGACTTAATAGTGTTAACTGAAACTTGGTTACATTCGGATATATACAGTGCTGAGCTGTTTAACGATGTATTTTTAGTGTACAGGTGCGATCGATCATCGGTTGACAAAATTAGGGGTGGTGGGGTACTGATTGCTGTTTGTAAACGCTTTCTTTCATTTGACTTGAATCCAGGATATACCAACAATTCGTTTGAAATTAAATGTGTTAAGGTGTTAGCATGTGCCAAAAGCATAGTTATAATCTCTGTATACATTCCCCCTTCCTCAGATGTTCGGACTTATGAGGAATGTTTCTCTTATATTGAGTCATTCGCTTTATATTCAGACCAAATTACCATTCTAGTAGGTGATTTCAATATCCCTCAATTTTGTAACAATAACTGTAATTCTAATGTTGTGCAACTAACTTTCGAATTCATGTCTTATATGCAGTTGATACAGTACAACACAATTAGAAATGTCTCTGACGTCTTTTTGGACTTGGTGCTCTCGTCCATTGAGTGCACAGTTACTAAAAGTATTAATCCACTAGTAAGTGAGGATGTACATCATCCTGCTCTTCAAATTAAATATGCTATGTCCACTGCTGCTGGTGACTGTGTTCTTAACAGAGTTGAACAATATAATTTTGCAAAAGGTGACTATTTGCTTTTGTATAATCTGATGAAAAACGTAGATTGGTCTATCTTAAGTTCTTTTGAAAATGACATAAACTCTTACACTGCGCACTTCTATAGGATAATTTGGAATATTATAGACCAGTCAGTGCCAAAAACAATATATTCAAATAGATATCCGAAATGGTACAATAAAGAAATTATATCTGCATTGAAGAAGAAACTTCACTATAAAAATCTATTTAAGAAATATGGCAAACTTAAGTACAAGATTAAATTTGACTCCATCAGAGATACAGTTGCAACCTTGGTTAAATCATCCTACGCTCAGTATATTTGTGAATGTGAAAAGAATATCAAAAGTAATCCCAAACTTTTTTGGAGTTTTATAAATTCCAAAAAAGGCAATTCATCAGTACCTAACATGATGTTTCTAGATAATCAGCCACTAAGAAACGGACAATCAATTTCTGACGCATTTGCCAGATACTTTGAGTCAGTATACTCTAATCCAGATGTAGTCACTACCGAGTTTGATGATTTTTATCAGAATAAGTATTTTGTCAACCAAACCCTCAATATTACATCTTTTAATGAGAGTGATATTTTGGGAGTTGCTCGGAAGATTAGGTCAAACTCGAAGGGTCCTGATAATATTCCCGGATTTATATTTAGGGGTTGTATCTCTGAGTTGGTGAAGCCACTATTGGTTATCTTCAATCTTAGTTTGCAGTCTGGAATATTTCCTGCCATTTGGAAAAGATCAAGAGTGTGTCCAGTATTTAAGTCTGGTGATAGGGGTCTAATCAATAATTATAGGGCAATTTCAATTCTATGTTTTCCAGCAAAGATTTTTGAATCTCTACTATATGATTGTATTTTGAAACATGTAGAGGGCGCATTGTCTGTAAAACAACATGGTTTTCTTCCTAAACGATCAACTGTGACTAACTTGTGCTGTATGACTCAATATAGGTATATCTGATTGTATTTCTAATAGGTCCCAAGTTGATAGCATATACACAGATCTGACCAAGGCGTTTGATAGACTTAATCAGCACAAGTTATCAAGAAAACTTCAAATGTATGGCCTGTCAGATGGTTTGGTCAACCTGTTATCTAGTTATTTGTTAAATAGGGAATTGTATGTTAGTGTAAATAATTTTCAATCTAAACCTTTTTTTAGTACATCCGGCGTACCTTAGGGTAGTAATTTGGGTCCTTTATTGTTTTTAATTTATTTTAATGACATTATTGCATCTGTACAAAACTCGGAAATCTTATTATACGCTGATGACCTTAAAATATATAGGAGGGTTGATTCTCTTTATGATTGCACTCTCTTGCAGAAGGACTTGGATTTGTTGTCGGATTGGTGTAGAATAAATGATTTAAACTTTAATATATCCAAGTGTGCTGTGCTTTCGTTCTCGAATGCTCGCTCTCCTATGGTATTTGACTACAGAATTGTAACCAACGATTTGAATAGAGTAACTGAAATTTGTGATCTGGGAGTTACGTTTGATTGTAAATTATCATTTTCTGTACACATTTTTAATGTAATTAATAGAGCTTCAAAACTGTTAGGTTTTGTTGTCAGAAATTCAAAAATGTTCGATACTACAGATGTTTTAGACTTTCTTTATATAACACTTGTTAGAAGCAAATTAGCAAATACTTTAGAATTACGGGAGATTACATATGGCACCAACGGGAATTTCTGCAGAATGTTTATAAGACTATAAGTTTACAAAATAGACGTTGGATTTCAACTACAATGCATTTATACGGTTTACTGAATAATGAAATTGATAATATTGAATTTTTAAAGTTAATTAGTATTCGAGTTCCCAGGTCAGTAAATATTCGAAATAAAGAGTTGTTTTATACGGTTTACGCTAGAACTAGTGTGGCTGTTCAATCTCCGCTATGTATAGTATGTGTAATGTTTACAATAGTTTTAGCTTGGAAATTGATATTTTCAGTTTGTCAAAATCTGTTTTTCGCACGCTTTTGGAAAAAGCTATGCAACCTACGCATCTGTCTTTTTCCTTGTAGTGCACGTTATCACACGTGTACTATGATTGTTCTTTAATTGTGTATCGTTGAACAATAAAGCTATTATTATTATTATATATTGAATTTTCTGTCAAAATATTGACTTGCCCCTCATTTTAAAGGAAATTTTGCGTAGTTTCAAGAAATGACTGACAAAATGACGTTCTAGACCGCCATTTTGAATTTTCTGTCATAATATTGACTTGTCCGCTAGAGGGCGTCAAAGTTGCTTCATCATAAAATCGCATATTTTTAGACACCCGCTGCTTTCGCCCTAATTTACTCCCTTACTTGACAAGATACGTCAAAATATCATAGAAAACAAAAGATAGAGCAGATTTCAAGCTTTCCAAAAATATCCCCACATGAGTTGATTGAGAATACCGTTTGGCCGCTAGAGGGCGTCAAAGTTGCTTCACCATAAAATCGCATATTTTTAGACACCCCCTGCTTTGACATTAATTTACTCCCTTACTTGACAAGATACGTCAAAATGTCATAGAAAACAAAAGATAGAGTAGATTTCAAGCTTTCCAAAAATATCCCCACATGAGTTGATTGGTCATACCGTTCGGCCGCTAGAGGGCGTCAAAATTTCTTCACTAAAAAATCACAAATTTTGTGACACTCGCTGCTTTGAATCTAAATTACTCCCTTACTTGACAAGATACGTCAAAATGTCATAGAAAACTAAAGATAGAGCAGATTTCAAGCTTTCCAAAAATATCCCCACATGAGTTGATTGGTCATATCGTTTGGCCGCTAGAGGGCGTCAAAGTTTCTTCACTAAAAAATCACAAATTTTGTGACACTCGCTGCTTTGAATCTAAATTAGTCCCTTACTTGACAAAATACGTCAAAATGTCATAGAAAACAAAAGATAGAGCAGATTTCAAGCTTTCCAAAAATATTCCCCCATGAGTTGATTGGTCATACCGTTCGGCCGCTAGAGGGCGTCAAAGTTTCTTCACTAAAAAATCACAAATTTTGTGACACTCGCTGCTTTGAATCTAAATTACTCCCTTATTTGACAAGATACGTCAAAATGTCATAGAAAACAAAAGATAGAGCAGATTTCAAGCTTCTCAAAAATATCCCCACATGAGTTAATTGGTCATACCGTTCGGCCGCTAGAGGGCGTCAAAGTTTCTTCACTAAAAAATCACAAATTTTGTGACACTCGCTGCTTTGAATCTAAATTACTCCCTTATTTGACAAGATACGTCAAAATGTCATAGAAAACAAAAGATTTCAAGCTTTCCAAAAATATCCCCCTATGAGTTGATTGGTCATACCGTTCGGCCACTAGAGGGCGTCAAATTTCCTTTACCATAAAATCGCATATTTTTAGACACCCGCTGCTTTCGCCCTAATTTACTCCCTTACTTGACAAGATACGTCAAAATGTCATAGAAAACAAAAGATAGAGCAGATTTCAAGCTTTCCAAAAATATCCCCACATGAGTTGATTGAGAATACCGTTTGGCCGCTAGAGGGCGTCAAAGTTGCTTCACCATAAAATCGCATATTTTTAGACACCCCCTGCTTTGACATTAATTTACTCCCTTACTTGACAAAATACGTCAAAATGTCATAGAAAACAAAAGATAGAGTAGATTTCAAGCTTTCCAAAAATATCCCCACATGAGTTGATTGGTCATTCCGTTCGGCCACTAGAGGGCGTCAAATTTCCTTTACCATAATATCACATATTACGAGCATATTATTAATATTTTTTAGTCAGATTTCATGTATCTCTTATTCCGGCCGAGTTTCTGGCAAAGAAATGGTTAAAATGTTAAATTTCAGATTTAACTCTGTTAGTTTTTGAGATATCAAAAAACCGACTGCACC
The DNA here is from genome assembly GCF_016097725.1 of Ips typographus. NCBI lineage: Eukaryota > Metazoa > Arthropoda > Insecta > Coleoptera > Curculionidae > Ips > Ips typographus. The sequence continues at coordinate 74,881 of NC_138426.1, read as the reverse complement.
AGCGTCTTTTCCGAGAAATTCTAACATAAAATGACACCGAGACGTCAACTCTAACTTGACAAATAAAAAAGTTAATTTTTTTGACAGTTCCAGGCCGCCATTTTGAATTTTATGTCAAAATATTGACTCGCACCTCATTTTAAAGGAAATTTCGCCTAGTTTCAAGAAATGACTGACTGATTTTGAATTTCCTGCGCCCTGGGACGCCATTTTGAATTTCCTGTCAAAATATTGAGTTGCACCTCATTTTAAAAGAAATTTCACGTAGTTTCAAGAAATGACTGACAAAATGACGTTCCAGGCCGCCATATTGAATTTTCTGTCAAAATATTGACTTGCACCTCATATTAAAGGAAATTTCACGTAGTTTCAAGAAATGACTGACAAAATGACGTTCCATGCCGCCATTTTGAATTTTCTGTCAAAATATTGACTTGCACCTCATTTTAAAGGAAATTTCACGTAGTTTCAAGAAATGACAGACAAAATGGCGTTCTAGGCCGCCATTTTGAATTTTCTGTCAAAATATTGACTTGCACCTCATTTTAAAGGAAATTTCACGTAGTTTCAAGAAATGACTGACAAAATGACGTTCCAGGCCGCCATATTGAATTTTCTGTCAAAATATTGACTTGCACCTCATTTTAAAGGAAATTTCGCGTAGTTTCAAGAAATGACAGAAAATATGGCGTTCCATGCCGCCATTTTGAATTTTCTGTCAAAATATTGACTTGCACCTCATTTTAAAGGAAATTTTACGTAGTTTCAAGAAATGACAGACAAAATGGCGTTCTAGGCCGCCATTTTGAATTTTCTGTCAAAATATTGACTTGCACCTCATTTTAAAGGAAATTTCACGTAGTTTCAAGAAATGACAGACAAAATGGCGTTCTAGGCCGCCATTTTGAATTTTCTGTCAAAATATTGACTCGCACCTCATTTTAAAGGAAATTTCACGTAGTTTCAAGAAATGACTGACAAAATGACGTTCTAGGCCGCCATTTTGAATTTTCTGTCAAAATATTGACTTGTTGATTGGTCATACCGTTCGGCCACTAGAGGGCGTCAAAGTTTCTTCACTAAAAAATCACAAATTTTGTGACACTCGCTGCTTTGAATCTAAATTACTCCCTTACTTGACAAGATACGTCAAAATGTCATAGAAAGCAAAAGATAGAGCAGATTACAAGCTTTCCAAAAATATCCCCACATGAGTTGATTAATAATACCGTTTGGCCGCTAGAGGGCGTCAAATTTGCTTCACCATAAAATCGCTTATTATTAGACACCCGCTGCTTTCACCCTAATTTACTCCCTTACTTGACAAGATACGTCAAAATGTCATAGAAAACAAAAGATAGAGCAGATTTCAAGCTTTCCAAAAATATCCCCACATGAGTTAATTGGTCATACCGTTCGGCCGCTAGAGGGCGTCAAAGTTTCTTCACTAAAAAATCACAAATTTTGTGACACTCGCTGCTTTGAATCTAAATTACTCCCTTACTTGACAAGATACGTCAAAATGTCATAGAAAACAAAAGATAGAGTAGATTTCAAGCTTTCCAAAAATATCCCCACATGAGTTGATTGGTCATACCGTTCGGCCACTAGAGGGCGTCAAATTTCCTTTACCATAATATCACATATTACGAGCATATTATAAATATTTTTTAGTCAGATTTCATGTATCTCTTAATCCGGCCGAGTTTCTGGCAAAGAAATGGTTAAAATGTTAAATTTAAGATTTAACTCTGTTAGTTTTTGAGATATCAAAAAACCGACTGCACCAGCGTCTTTTCCGAGAAATTCTAACATAAAATGACACCGAGACGTAAACTCTAACTTGACAAATAAAAAAGTTAAATTTTTTGACAGTTCCAGGCCGCCATTTTGAATTTTCTGTCAAAATATTGACTTGACGCTAGAGGGCGTCAAAGTTGCTTCACAATAAAATCGCATATTTTTAGACACCCGCTGTTTTGACATTAATTTACTCCCTTACTTGACAATATACGTCAAAATGTCATAGAAAACAAAAGATAGAGCAGATTTCAAGCTTTCCAAAAATATCCCCCCATGAGTTGATTAATAATACCGTTTGGCCGCTAGAGGGCGTCAAATTTCCTTTACCATAATATCACATATTTTTAGACACCCGATGCTTTTGCCCTAATTTACTCCCTTACTTGACAAGATACGTCAAAATGTCATAGAAAACAAAAGATAGAGCAGATTTCAAGCTTTCCAAAAATATCCCCCCATGAGTTGATTAATAATACCGTTTGGCCGCTAGAGGGCGTCAAAGTTGCTTCACCATAAAATCGCATATTTTTAGACACCCGCTGCTTTGACATTAATTTACTCCCTTACTTGACAATATACGTCAAAATGTCATAGAAAACAAAAGATAGAGTAGATTTCAAGCTTTCCAAAAATGTCCCCACATGAGTTGATTGGTCATACCGTTCGGCCACTAGAGGGCGTCAAATTTCCTTTACCATAATATCACATATTACGAGCATATTATAAATATTTTTTAGTCAGATTTCATGTATCTCTTATTCCGGCCGAGTTTCTGGCAAAGAAATGGTTAAAATGTTAAATTTCAGATTTAACTCTGTTAGTTTTTGAGATATCAAAAAACCGACTGCACCAGCGTCTTTTCCGAGAAATTCTAACATAAAATGACACCGAGACGTCAACTCTAACTTGACAAATAAAAAAGTTAAATTTTTTGACAGTTCCAGGCCGCCATTTTGAATTTTCTGTCAAAATATTGACTTGCACCTCATTTTAAAGGAAATTTCACGTAGTTTCAAGAAATGACAGACAAAATCTCGTTCTAGGCCGCCATTTTGAATTTTCTGTCAAAATATTGACTCGCACCTCATTTTAAAGGAAATTTCACGTAGTTTCAAGAAATGACTGACAAAATGACGTTCCAGGCCGCCATATTGAATTTTCTGTCAAAATATTGACTCGCACCTCATTTTAAAGGAAATTTCACGTAGTTTCAAGAAATGACAGACAAAATCTCGTTCTAGGCCGCCATTTTGAATTTTCTGTCAAAATATTGACTTGCACCTCATTTTAAAGGAAATTTCGCCTAGTTTCCAGAAATGACTGACAAAATGACGTTCAAGGCCGCCATTTTGAATTTCCTGCGCCCTGGGACGCCATTTTGAATTTCCTGTCAAAATATTGAGTTGCACCTCATTTTAAAGGAAATTTCACGTAGTTTCAAGAAATGACAGACAAAATGGCGTTCTAGGCCGCCATTTTGAATTTTCTGTCAAAATATTGACTTGACGCTAGAGGGCGTCAAGGTTGCTTCACAATAAAATCGCATATTTTTAGACACCCGCTGCTTTCACCCTAATTTACTTCCTTATTTGACAAGATACGTCAAAATGTCATAGAAAACAAAAGATAGAGCAGATTACAAGCTTTCCAAAAATATCCCCATGTGAGTTGATTGGTCATACCGTTCGGCCACTAGAGGGCGTCAAAGTTGCTTCACCATAAAATCGCATATTTTTAGACACCCGCTGCTTTCGCCCTAATTTACTCCCTTATTTGACAAGATACGCCAAAATGTCATAGAAAACAAAAGATAGAGCAGATTTCAAGCTTTCCAAAAATATCCCCACATGAGTTGATTGGTCATACCGTTTGGCCGCTAGAGGGCGTCAAATTTCCTTTACCATAATATCACATATTACGAGCATATTATAAATATTTTTTAGTCAGATTTCATGTATCTCTTATTCCGGCCGAGTTTCTGGCAAAGAAATGGTTAAAATGTTACATTTCAGATTTAACTCTGTTAGTTTTTGAGATATCAAAAAACCGACTGCACCAGCGTCTTTTCCGAGAAATTCTAACATAAAATGACACCGAGACGTAAACTCTAACTTGACAAATAAAAAAGTTAAATTTTTTGACAGTTCCAGGCCGCCATTTTGAATTTTATGTCAAAATATTGACTTGCACCTCATTTTAAAGGAAATTTCACGTAGTTTCAAGAAATGACAGACAAAATGGCGTTCTAGGCCGCCATTTTGAATTTTCTGTCAAAATATTGACTTGCACCTCATTTTAAAGGAAATTACACGTAGTTTCAAGAAATGACTGACAAAATGACGTTCAAAGCCGCCATTTTGAATTTCCTGCGCCCTGGGACGCCATTTTGAATTTCCTGTCAAAATTTTGAGTTGCACCTCACATTAAAGGAAATTTCGCCTAGTTTCAAGAAATGACAGACATAATGGCGTTCTAGGCCGCCATTTTGAATTTTATGTCAAAATATTGACTTGCACCTCATTTTAAAGGAAATTACACGTAGTTTCAAGAAATGACTGACAAAATGACGTTCAAAGCCGCCATTTTGAATTTCCTGCGCCCTGGGACGCCATTTTGAATTTCCTGTCAAAATTTTGAGTTGCACCTCACATTAAAGGAAATTTCGCCTAGTTTCAAGAAATGACAGACATAATGGCGTTCTAGGCCGCCATTTTGAATTTTATGTCAAAATATTGACTTGCACCTCATTTTAAAGGAAATTTCACGTAGTTTCAAGAAATGACAGACATAATGGCGTTCTAGGCCGCCATTTTGAACTTCCTGTCAAAATATTGACTCGCACCTCATTTTAAAGGAAATTTCGCCTAGTTTCAAGAAATGACAGACAAAATGGCGTTCTAGGCCGCCATATTGAATTTTCTGTCAAAATATTGAGTTGCACCTCATTTTAAAGAAAATTTCGCGTAGTTTTAAGAAATGGCAGACAAAATAATGTTCCAGGTCGCCATTTTGAATTTTCTGTCAAAATATTGACTTGACGCTAGAGGGCGTCAAAGTTGCTTCACCATAAAATCGCATATTTTTAGACACTCGCTGCTTTCACCCTAATTTACTCCCTTACTTGACAAGATACGTCAAAATGTCATAGAAAACAAAAGATAGAGCAGATTACAAGCTTTCCAAAAATATCCCCACATGAGTTGATTATTTTTATTTATTCGTGTCAGAAGCATCATTATATAACAATAAATACTAGTTAATTAACACATTATATCAAATGTCTATAATCACAGACGTGAGCTAAACACTTTGTGCCCAGAAGCGGGCGACGTCAATTGCGTTCGGCTTTGCTGCCATAAAGTCCTCTGTGGTACATCTAGCGGGCCCCAGCGGGCCGGTGTACATATGTTGCGTGGTTTGCAGTTCTCCACAATCACAGAGATCGGAGTCCACGGGGTAGCCCCACTTATTTAAGGTGTCTTTCGATCTCGCCGTGTCCGTCCGCAGTCTGTTCAGCGCCTTCCAGATTTTCCAGTTTTCAGCGCCTCCCGGTGCCAGCTCTTCATTCGGCTTCATCCAGTGTTGATTTGAGGTCTTCCTCCAGAGGTCCACTCTGGTTTTAGGTTCTTCGTAATCTTCTGTCGATCTCAGGAAGTTTCGCCTTGATTTTAGTCGCTGGTGGGCCGGTTGAAGGCCGTAGAGGGGGTGGCGTTCAGATGTTGCTGCTTTGGATCGCTCTTTGAGTGCAGCTGCTTCCCTACGGATGGCAGGAGGAGCGATGCCAACTAGGTGGTGGATTTTGTTCAGGGGAGTCGGCTTCAAGCATCCGGTGATGATTCTGCTTGTCTCGTTGAGGGCGACATCGACTTGTTTTGCATGCGCTGAGCCATACCAAACCGGGCATGCATACTCGCCGGCTGAGTGGCAGAGGGCGAGTGCTGAGGCCTTGAGAACCCCAGGTTTGGCTCCCCAGTTAGAGCTTGTCAGCTTGCGGACTATGTTGTTTCTTCCGCTGACTTTCAGTTTGGTGTTTAGGCAGTGACGCTTGAACGTTAAGGCCCTGTCCAGTGTCACGCCCAAGTTTCTAGGGTTAGGGCAGTGCTCCAAAGGTATTCCCTTCCATTCGACTTGTAATTTTCTGCGGGCCTGCTTGTTCTTAAGATGGAAGGCGCATACCTGCGTTTTTGCCGGGTTTGGCTTCAGCTGGTTATTTCTGTAATGTACGAGTCCAACGTTACTAGGGCCCCGCTCAGACGTTGTTCCACCTCTTCGAAAGTTTTCCCTTGTGCTGTGATTGCCCTATCGTCTGCATATATATCTCTTTTTCTCGCTCTTGGTTCCTTCAGGGAGGGGTTGGTCGTTGGTATATATGTTAAAGAGTAGTGGTGCCAGCACGCTTCCCTGTGGCAGGCCGTTTCTCTGGTTCCTCCACCTGCTTCGTTTTCCCTGGAATTCCACCAGGAACCTCCGATTTTGAAGCAGGTTCCTAATAATGTTCGTGAGATTGATATCTTTGGTTGTATGATATATCTTCTGCATCAGGAGTCGGAGGTTGATGAAGATGGCACCCGTTATATATCCCCCTTGGAAGCCGTCCCCAATGTGCTGAGTTAGATTGAACACTTGTGCCGTACAGCTTTTTTCAGGGCGGAATCCAGCCTGCTGTGGTATAAGGATTGGATCCACGGTCGGTGAAAGTCGGTTGTGTATTAATCTTTCAAAGATTTTATACGTGTGGCATAGCAGCGAGATCGGACGGTAGCTCTTTGGGTTATTAGCTTCTTTGCCCGGTTTGAGGATAGCTATCTATGATCTTGGCCTTTCGCCAGTTATTAGGAAGCTTGCACTGTTGTAGGCAGGCATTGTACATGTTCAGAAGCCACCGTTTTGTTTTCGTCCCGAAATGCTTGATCTGCTCTGTCAGGATGTCGTCCAGGCCAGCGGCCTTCCGTGGTTTGCATTTCTTTATGGCAGCGTTCAGTTCTTCCATTCTAAAGGGGGTGGATAGGTTGGTCGTCTCGTTATCCTCTATTCGGTTAATATTGGTTGCCTTCTTTGGTGGCATTTGATCGGGCTTGCCATTTTTCACGAGCTGAGCAGCTATTTGATCTGCTGTTACGTTGGCATGGGCACTTGATTTGGTAGGGTCGTTGTTTAAGCGCTTTAGAAGTCTCCACGCTTTGTGGCTACTTATGCTCATATCAAGTTCCTCCATCAGTTTGGTCCAGTTTTCCCTCTTGGCCTCGGATATAGAGGTGATTAGTTGTTTGCCCGCCTCTATTGTGTCTTAAGTAGTTTTCCAATTGGGCTTTCGACGCTGTTGTTAGGCCTTGGATATAGTTAGTATTGCAGCCTCTAGGGATCGGGAGAGTCGTGAACACTTTTTTACAGTATCCACAAAGCTATCATATGAGCTCGGAATGGGCTCGAGCGTGTCCACTGCACAATCCAAGAGTTTCTGAAATTTGGTCCAATTGGCTTTCTGGAAGTTATATCTGCGTCTAAATGGGATGTTATGGGACTTGACACATTATTGTTCGGTGTTGTGTGTTTGGGATGGGTAGGCATACTACTCCCTTGACGCATTGGAGATTTATCCGATCGCTCACAAATATCACAGATCTGGGTTAAATCCTCTCCGCCATCTGGCACTATTGAAGGATGCCGGCAGCTTATTGTCGTGCAGAAGGGTTAGTTTGCTTGCGTCTGCCCATTGGATCACTGCCTCCCCATTTCTGTCGTCGTCACGATAGCCCCACAGACTGCTGTGGCTGTTGAAATCTCCGACCACGAAGTGTGTCTTATCTGCGTCCAGTTGGCACAAGTCGTTGGCCTTTATTTCAGTGTGTGGTGGCTTGTACACAGAGGTGATGTTGCAGTTGGTTAGTTCTACTGTTAAAATCTCGATTTCATTTTCCTCAGCCACATTAGTGGACTGGACGACCATGTTTGGCTTAATGAAAATTGCGCTTCCGTATTGTCCATGAGGTCTTTCGGCAGCAAGCCGCATTCCTTGTATTTTGGGTTTCTTTTGGTTACCATCTCTGTGGGTCTCCTGTATGCATAGAACATCACAGTTGTATTGTTGGCATAGGTCTTGAAGTAGTTCTCTTCCTTACATGCGGATATACCCTCGATGTTTATAGAGATAATAGTCATCTTTGGTCCTGAAAAGATCCTTTGTGACGGGTGCATTTTGCTATTCGTTTTTGATGCTTCTGGAGTGAAAGGATTAGCCAGCCGAAGCTGTTGCCCAGGGGACGCCCAATGTATATCTAACACATTCTACGTGGAGGCTCCTTTCGTGTCCCCCATGAGTTGATTGATAATACCGTTTGGCCGTTAGAGGGCGTCAAAGTTGCTTCACCATAAAATCGCATATTTTTAGACACCCGATGCTTTTGCCCTAATTTACTCCCTTATTTGACAAGATACGTCAAAATGTCATAGAAAACAAAAGATAGAGCAGATTACAAGCTTTCCAAAAATATCCCCACATGAGTTGATTGGTCATACCGTTCGGCCACTAGAGGGCGTCAAAGTTTCTTCACTAAAAAATCACAAATTTTGTGACACTCGCTGCTTTGAATCTAAATTACTCCCTTACTTGACAAGATACGTCAAAATGTCATAGAAAACAAAAGATAGAGCAGATTTCAAGCTTTCCAAAAATATCCCCCCATGAGTTGATTGATAATACCGTTTGGCCGCTAGAGGGCGTCAAAGTTTCTTCACTAAAAAATCACTAATTTTGTGACACTCGCTGCTTTCGCCCTAATTTACTCCCTTACTTGACGAGATACGTCAAAATGTCATAGAAAACAAAAGATAGAGCAGATTTCAAGCTTTTCAAAAATATCCCCCATGTAAGTTGATTGGTCATACCGTTTGGCCGCTAGAGGGCGTCAAAGTTGCTTCACCATAAAATCACTAATTTTGTGACACTCGCTGCTTTGAATCTAAATTACTCCCTTACTTGACAAGATACGTCAAAATGTCATAGAAAACAAAAGATAGAGCAGATTTCAAGCTTCGCAAAAATATCCCCACATGAGTTAATTGGTCATACCGTTCGGCCGCTAGAGGGCGTCAAAGTTTCTTCACTAAAAAATCACAAATTTTGTGACACTCGCTGCTTTGAATCTAAATTACTCCCTTATTTGACAAGATACGTCAAAATGTCATAGAAAACAAAAGATAGAGTAGATTTCAAGCTTTCCAAAAATATCCCCACATGAGTTGATTAATAATACCGTTTGGCCGCTAGAGGGCGTCAAAGTTGCTTCACCATAAAATCGCATATTTTTAGACACCCGCTGCTTTCGCCCTAATTTACTCCCTTACTTGACAAGATACGTCAAAATGTCATAGAAAACAAAAGATAGAGCAGATTTCAAGCTTCGCAAAAATATCCCCACATGAGTTAATTGGTCATACCGTTCGGCCGCTAGAGGGCGTCAAAGTTTCTTCACTAAAAAATCACAAATTTTGTGACACTCGCTGCTTTGAATCTAAATTACTCCCTTATTTGACAAGATACGTCAAAATGTCATAGAAAACAAAAGATAGAGTAGATTTCAAGCTTTCCAAAAATATCCCCACATGAGTTGATTAATAATACCGTTTGGCCGCTAGAGGGCGTCAAAGTTGCTTCACCATAAAATCGCATATTTTTAGACACCCGCTGCTTTCGCCCTAATTTACTCCCTTATTTGACAAGATACGTCAAAATGTCATAGAAAACAAAAGATAGAGCAGATTACAAGCTTTCCAAAAATATTCCCACATGAGTTAATTGGTCATACCGATCGGCCGCTAGAGGGCGTCAAAATTTCTTCACTAAAAAATCACAAATTTTGTGACACTCGCTGCTTTGAATCTAAATTACTCCCTTATTTGACAAGATCCGTCAAAATGTCATAGAAAACAAAAGATAGAGTAGATTTCAAGCTTTCCAAAAATATCCCCACATGAGTTGATTAATAAGACCGTTCGGCCACTAGAGGGCGTCAAAGTTGCTTCACCATAAAATCGCATATTTTTAGACACCCCCTGCTTTGACATTAATTTACTCCCTTACTTGACAAGATACGTCAAAATGTCATAGAAAACAAAAGATAGAGTAGATTTCAAGCTTTCCAAAAATATCCCTACATGAGTTGATTGGTCATACCGTTCGGCCACTAGAGGGCGTCAAAGTTGCTTCACCATAAAATCGCATATTTTTAGACACCCGCTGCTTTGACATTAATTTACTCCCTTACTTGACAAGATCCGTCAAAATGTCATAGAAAACAAAAGATAGAGTAGATTTCAAGCTTTCCAAAAATATCCCTACATGAGTTGATTAATAATACCGTTCGGCCACTAGAGGGCGTCAAAGTTGCTTCACCATAAAATCGCATATTTTTAGACACCCCCTGCTTTGACATTAATTTACTCCCTTACTTGACAAGATACGTCAAAATGTCATAGAAAACAAAAGATAGAGTAGATTTCAAGCTTTCCAAAAATATCCCCACATGAGTTGATTGGTCATACCGTTCGGCCACTAGAGGGCGTCAAAGTTGCTTCACCATAAAATCGCATATTTTTAGACACCCCCTGCTTTGACATTAATTTACTCCCTTACTTGACAAGATACGTCAAAATGTCATAGAAAACAAAAGATAGAGTAGATTTCAAGCTTTCCAAAAATATCCCTACATGAGTTGATTGGTCATACCGTTCGGCCACTAGAGGGCGTCAAAGTTGCTTCACCATAAAATCGCATATTTTTAGACACCCCCTGCTTTGACATTAATTTACTCCCTTACTTGACAAGATACGTCAAAATGTCATAGAAAACAAAAGATAGAGTAGATTTCAAGATTTCCAAAAATATCCTTACATGAGTTGATTGGTCATACCGTTCGGCCACTAGAGGGCGTCAAAGTTGCTTCACCATAAAATCGCATATTTTTAGACACCCCCTGCTTTGACATTAATTTACTCCCTTACTTGACAAGATACGTCAAAATGTCATAGAAAACAAAAGATAGAGTAGATTTCAAGCTTTCCAAAAATATCCCCACATGAGTTAATTGGTCATACCGTTCGGCCGCTAGAGGGCGTCAAATTTCCTTTACCATAATATCACATATTACGAGCATATTATAAATATTTTTTAGTCAGATTTCATGTATCTCTTATTCCGGCCGAGTTTCTGGCAAAGAAATGGTTAAAATGTTAAATTTCAGATTTAACTCTGTTAGTTTTTGAGATATCAAAAAACCGACTGCACCAGCGTCTTTTCCGAGAAATTCTAACATCAAATGACACCGTGACGTCAACTCTAACTTGACAAATAAAAAAGTTAAATTTTTTGACAGTTCCAGGCCGCCATTTTGAATTTTCTGTCAAAATATTGACTCGCACCTCATTTTAAAGGAAATTTCACGTAGTTTCAAGAAATTACTGACAAAATGACGTTCCAGGCCGCCATATTGAATTTTCTGTCAAAATATTGACTTGCACCTCATATTAAAGGAAATTTCACGTAGTTTCAAGAAATGACAGACAAAATGGCGTTCTAGGCCGCCATTTTGAATTTTCTGTCAAAATATTGACTTGCCCCTCATTTTAAAGGAAATTTCGCGTAGTTTCAAGAAATGACAGACATAATGGCGTTCTAGGCCGCCATTTTGAATTTCCTGTCAAAATATTGACTCGCACCTCATTTTAAAGGAAATTTCACGTAGTTTCAAGAAATGACAGAAAATATGGCGTTCCAGGCCGCCATATTGAATTTCCTGTCAAAATATTGACTTGCACCTCATTTTAAAAGAAATTTTACGTAGTTTCAAGAAATGACAGACAAAATGGCGTTCTAGGCCGCCATTTTGAATTTTCTGTCAAAATATTGACTTGCACCTCATTTTAAAGGAAATTTCGCCTAGTTTCCAGAAATAACTGACAAAATGACGTTCAAAGCCGCCATTTTGAATTTCCTGCGCCCTGGGACGCCATTTTGAATTTCCTGTCAAAATTTTGAGTTGCACCTCACATTAAAGGAAATTTCGCGTAGTTTCAAGAAATGACAGAAAATATGGCGTTCCAGGCCGCCATATTGAATTTCCTGTCAAAATATTGACTTGCTCCTCATTTTAAAGGAAATTTCGCCTAGTTTCCAGAAATAACTGACAAAATGGCGTTCCAGGCCGCCATTTTGAATTTTCTATCAAAATATTGACTTGCACCTCATTTTAATGGAAATTTCACGTAGTTTCAAGAAATGACTGACAAAATGACGTTCAAGGCCGCCATATTGAATTTTCTGTCAAAATATTGACTTGCACCTCATTTTAAAGGAAATTTCACGTAGTTTCAAGAAATAACTGACAAAATGACGTTCCAGGCCGCCATATTGAATTTTCTGTCAAAATATTGACTTGCACCTCATATTAAAGGAAATTTCACGTAGTTTCAAGAAATGACAGACAAAATGGCGTTCTAGGCCGCCATATTGAATTTTCTGTCAAAATATTGACTTGCACCTCATTTTAATGGAAATTTCGCGTAGTTTCAAGAACTGATTGACAAAATGACGTTCTAGACCGCCATTTTGAATTTTCTGTCAAAATATTGATTTGTCCGCTAGAGGGCGTCAAAGTTGCTTCACCATAAAATCGCATATTTTTAGACACCCGCTGCTTTCACCCTAATTTACTCCCTTATTTGACAAGATACGTCAAAATGTCATAGAAAACAAAAGATAGAGCAGATTTCAAGCTTTCCAAAAATATCCCCACATGAGTTAATTGGTCATACCGTTCGGCCACTAGAGGGTGTCAAAATTTCTTCACTAAAAAATCACAAATTTTGTGACACTCGCTGCTTTGAATCTAAATTAGTCCCTTACTTGACAAAATACGTCAAAATGTCATAGAAAACAAAAGATAGAGCAGATTTCAAGCTTTCCAAAAATATCCCCACATGAGTTGATTAATAATACCGTTTGGCCGCTAGAGGGCGTCAAAGTTGCTTCACCATAAAATCGCATATTTTTAGACACCCGCTGCTTTCACCCTAATTTACTCCCTTACTTGACAAGATACGTCAAAATGTCATAGAAAACAAAAGATAGAGCAGATTTCAAGCTTTCCAAAAATATCCCCACATGAGTTAATTGATTATACCGTTTGGCCGCTAGAGGGCGTCAAAGTTGCTTCACCATAAAATCGCATATTTTTAGACACCCGCTGCTATCACCCTAATTTACTCCCTTACTTGACAAGATACGTCAAAATGTCATAGAAAACAAAAGATAGAGCAGATTACAAGCTTTCCAAAAATATCCCCCATGAGTTGATTGGTCATACCGTTCGGCCGCTAGAGGGCGTCAAAGTTTCTTCACTAAAAAATCACAAATTTTGTGACACTCGCTGCTTTGAATCTAAATTACTCCCTTATTTGACAAGATACGTCAAAATGTCATAGAAAACAAAAGATAGAGCAGATTACAAGCTTTCCAAAAATATCCCCACATGAGTTGATTGGTCATACCGTTTGGCCGCTAGAGGGCGTCAAATTTGCTTCACCATAAAATCGCGCATTTTTAGACACCCGCTGCTTTGACATTTATTTACTCCCTTACTTGACAAGATACGTCAAAATGTCATAGAAAACAAAAGATAGAGCAGATTACAAGCTTTCCAAAAATATCCCCACATGAGTTGATTGGTCAAACCGTTCGGCCACTAGAGGGCGTCAAACTTTCTTCACTAAAAAATCACAAATTTTGTGACACTCGCTGCTTTGAATCTAAATTACTCCCTTACTTGACAAGATACGTCAAAATGTCATAGAAAACAAAAGATAGAGCAGATTTCAAGCTTCCCAAAAATATCCCCACATGAGTTGATTAATTATACCGTTTGGCCGCTAGAGGGCGTCAAAGTTGCTTCACCATAAAATCGCATATTTTTAGACACCCGCTGCTTTCGCCCTAATTTACTCCCTTACTTGACAAGATACGTCAAAATGTCATAGAAAACAAAAGATAGAGCAGATTACAAGCTTTCCAAAAATATCCCCACATGAGATGATTGATAATACCGGTTGGCCGCTAGAGGGCGTCAAAGTTTCTTCACTAAAAAATCACAAATTTTGTGACACTCGCTGCTTTGAATCTAAATTAGTCCCTTACTTGACAAAATACGTCAAAATGTCATAGAAAACAAAAGATAGAGCAGATTTCAAGCTTCCCAAAAATATCCCCACATGAGTTGATTAATTATACCGTTTGGCCGCTAGAGGGCGTCAAAGTTGCTTCACCATAAAATCGCATATTTTTAGACACCCGCTGCTTTCGCCCTAATTTACTCCCTTACTTGACAAGATACGTCAAAATGTCATAGAAAACAAAAGATAGAGCAGATTACAAGCTTTCCAAAAATATCCCCACATGAGATGATTGATAATACCGGTTGGCCGCTAGAGGGCGTCAAAGTTTCTTCACTAAAAAATCACAAATTTTGTGACACTCGCTGCTTTGAATCTAAATTAGTCCCTTACTTGACAAAATACGTCAAAATGTCATAGAAAACAAAAGATAGAGCAGATTTCAAGCTTTCCAAAAATATCCCCACATGAGTTGATTAATAATACCGTTTGGCCGCTAGAGGGCGTCAAAGTTGCTTCACCATAAAATCGCATATTTTTAGACACCCGCTGCTTTCGCCCTAATTTACTCCCTTACTTGACAAGATACGTCAAAATATCATAGAAAACAAAAGATAGAGCAGATTTCAAGCTTCCCAAAAATATCCCCACATGAGTTAATTGGTGATACCGGTTGGCCGCGGTATCACCAATCTAGGCCGCCATTTTGAATTTTCTGTCAAAATATTGACTTGCACCTCATTTTAATGGAAATTTCACGTAGTTTCAAGAAATAACTGACAAAATGACGTTCCAGGCCGCCATATTGAATTTTCTGTCAAAATATTGACTCGCACCTCATTTTAAAGGAAATTTCGCCTAGTTTCCAGAAATGACTGACAAAATGACGTTCCAGGCCGCCATATTGAATTTTCTGTCAAAATATTGACTTGCACCTCATATTAAAGGAAATTTCACGTAGTTTCAAGAAATGACAGACAAAATGGCGTTTTAGGCCGCCATTTTGAATTTTCTGTCAAAATATTGACTTGCACCTCATTTTAATGGAAATTTCACGTAGTTTCAAGAAATAACTGACAAAATGACGTTCCAGGCCGCCATATTGAATTTTCTGTCAAAATATTGACTCGCACCTCATTTTAAAGGAAATTTCGCCTAGTTTCCAGAAATGACTGACAAAATGACGTTCCAGGCCGCCATATTGAATTTTCTGTCAAAATATTGACTTGCACCTCATATTAAAGGAAATTTCACGTAGTTTCAAGAAATGACAGACAAAATGGCGTTTTAGGCCGCCATTTTGAATTTTCTGTCAAAATATTGACTTGCACCTCATTTTAAAGGAAATTTCACGTAGTTTCAAGAAATGACAGACAAAATGGCGTTCCATGCCGCCATTTTGAATTTTCTGTCAAAATATTGACTCGCACCTCATTTTAAAGGAAATTTCGCCTAGTTTCAAGAAATGATTGACAAAATGACGTTCTAGACCGCCATTTTGAATTTTCTGTCAAAATATTGACTTGCACCTCATTTTAAAGGAAATTTCACGTAGTTTCAAGAAATGACAGACAAAATGGCGTTCCATGCCGCCATTTTGAATTTTCTGTCAAAATATTGACTTGCACCTCATTTTAATGGAAATTTCACGTAGTTTCAAGAAATGACAGACAAAATAATGTTCCAGGTCGCCATTTTGAATTTTCTGTCAAAATATTGACTCGCACCTCATTTTAAATGAAATTTCACGTAGTTTCAAGAAATGACAGACAAAATGGCGTTCTAGGCGGCCATTTTGAATTTTATGTCAAAATATTGAGTTGCACCTCATTTTAAAGAAAATTTCGCGTAGTTTCAAGAAATGGCAGACAAAATAATGTTCCAGGTCGCCATTTTGAATTTTCTGTCTAAATATTGACTTGACGCTAGAGGGCGTCAAAGTTGCTTCACAATAAAATCGCATATTTTTAGACACCCGCTGCTTTCACCCTAATTTACTCCCTTATTTGACAAGATACGTCAAAATGTCATAGAAAACAAAAGATAGAGCAGATTTCAAGCTTCCCAAAAATATCGCCACATGAGTTAATTGGTCAAACCGTTCGGCCACTAGAGGGCGTCAAAGTTTCTTCACTAAAAAATCACAAATTTTGTGACACCCGCTGCTTTGACATTAATTTACTCCCTTACTTGACAAGATCCGTCAAAATGTCATAGAAAACAAAAGATAGAGTAGATTTCAAGCTTTCCAAAAATATCCCCACATGAGTTGATTAATAATACCGTTCGGCCACTAGAGGGCGTCAAAGTTGCTTCACCATAAAATCGCATATTTTTAGACACCCCCTGCTTTGACATTAATTTACTCCCTTACTTGACAAGATACGTCAAAATGTCATAGAAAACAAAAGATAGAGTAGATTTCAAGCTTTCCAAAAATATCCCCACATGAGTTGATTGGTCATACCGTTCGGCCACTAAAGGGCGTCAAAGTTGCTTCACCATAAAATCGCATATTTTTAGACACCCCCTGCTTTGACATTAATTTACTCCCTTACTTGACAAGATACGTCAAAATGTCATAGAAAACAAAAGATAGAGTAGATTTCAAGCTTTCCAAAAATATCCCCACATGAGTTGATTGATAATACCGTTTGGCCGCTAGAGGGCGTCAAAGTTGCTTCACCATAAAATCGCATATTATAAATATTTTTTAGTCAGATTTCATGTATCTCTTAATCCGGCCGAGTTTCTGGCAAAGAAATGGTTAAAATGTTAAATTTCAGATTTAACTCTGTTAGTTTTTGAGATATCAAAAAACCGACTGCACCAGCGTCTTTTCCGAGAAATTCTAACATAAAATGACACCGAGACGTCAACTCTAACTTGACAAATAAAAAAGTTAAATTTTTTGACAGTTCCAGGCCGCCATTTTGAATTTTCTGTCAAAATATTGACTCTCACCTCCTTTTAAAGGAAATTTCACGTAGTTTCAAGAAATGACAGAAAATATGGCGTTCCATGCCGCCATTTTGAATTTTCTGTCAAAATATTGACTTGCACCTCATTTTAATGGAAATTTCACGTAGTTTCAAGAAATGACAGAAAATATGGCGTTCCATGCCGCCATTTTGAATTTTCTGTCAAAATATTGACTTGCACCTCATTTTAAAGGAAATTTTGCGTAGTTTCAAGAAATGACTGACAAAATGACGTTCTAGACCGCCATTTTGAATTTTCTGTCAAAATATTGACTTGCCCCTCATTTTAAAGGAAATTTTGCGTAGTTTCAAGAAATGACTGACAAAATGACGTTCTAGACCGCCATTTTGAATTTTCTGTCAAAATATTGACTTGTCCGCTAGAGGGCGTCAAAGTTGCTTCACCATAAAATCGCATATTTTTAGACACCCGCTGCTTTCGCCCTAATTTACTCCCTTACTTGACAAGATACGTCAAAATGTCATAGAAAACAAAAGATAGAGCAGATTTCAAGCTTTCCAAAAATATCCCCACATGAGTTGATTGATAATACCGTTTGGCCGCTAGAGGGCGTCAAATTTGCTTCACCATAAAATCGCATATTTTTAGACACCCGATGCTTTTGCCCTAATTTACTCCCTTACTTGACAAAATACGTCAAAATGTCATAGAAAACAAAAGATAGAGCAGATTTCAAGCATTCCAAAAATATCCCCACATGAGTTGATTGGTCATACCGTTCGGCCACTAGAGGGCGTCAAATTTCCTTTACCATAATATCACATATTACGAGCATATTATTAATATTTTTTAGTCAGATTTCATGTATCTCTTATTCCGGTCGAGTTTCTGGCAAAGAAATGGTTAAAATGTTAAGTTTCAGACTTAACTCTGTTAGTTTTTGAGATATCAAAAAACCGACTGCACCAGCGTCTTTTCCGAGAAATTCTAACATAAAATGACACCGAGACGTCAACTCTAACTTGACAAATAAAAAAGTTAAATTTTTTGACAGTTCCAGGCCGCCATTTTGAATTTTCTGTCAAAATATTGACTCGCACCTCATTTTAAAGGAAATTTCGCGTAGTTTCAAGAAATGACTGACAAAATGACGTTCAAGGCCGCCATATTGAATTTCCTGCGCCCTGGGACGCCATTTTGAATTTCCTGTCAAAATATTGACTTGCACCTCATATTAAAGAAAATTTCGCGTAGTTTCAAGAAATGACAGACAAAATAATGTTCCAAGTCGCCATTTTGAATTTTCTGTCAAAATATTGACTTGACGCTAGAGGGCGTCAAAGTTGCTTCACAATAAAATCGCATATTTTTAGACACCCGCTGCTTTCACCCTAATTTACTCCCTTATTTGACAAGATACGTCAAAATGTCATAGAAAACAAAAGATAGAGCAGATTTCAAGCTTTCCAAAAATATCCCCACATGAGTTGATTGATAATACCGGTTGGCCGCTAGAGGGCGTCAAAGTTTCTTCACTAAAAAATCACTAATTTTGTGACACTCGCTGCTTTGAATCTAAATTACTCCCTTATTTGACAAGATACGTCAAAAGGTCATAGAAAACAAAAGATAGAGCAGATTACAAGCTTTCCAAAAATATCCTCATATGAGTTGATTGGTCATATCGTTTGGCCGCTAGAGGGCGTCAAAGTTGCTTCACCATAAAATCACTAATTTTTAGACACCCGCTGCTTTCGCCCTAATTTACTCCCTTACTTGACAAGATACGTCAAAATGTCATAGAAAACAAAAGATAGAGCAGATTACAAGCTTTCCATAAATATCCCCACATGAGTTGATTGGTCATACCGTTCGGCCACTAGAGGGCGTCAAAGTTGCTTCACCATAAAATCGCATATTTTTAGACACCCGCTGCTTTCGCCCTAATTTACTCCCTTATTTGACAAGATACGTCAAAATGTCATAGAAAACAAAAGATAGAGTAGATTTCAAGCTTTCCAAAAATATCCCCCCATGAGTTGATTGATAATACCGTTTGGCCGCTAGAGGGCGTCCAAGTTTCTTCACTAAAAAATCACTAATTTTGTGACACTCGCTGCTTTCGCCCTAATTTACTCCCTTACTTGACAAGATACGTCAAAATGTCATAGAAAACAAAAGATAGAGCAGATTTCAAGCTTCTCAAAAATATCCCCACATGAGTTAATTGGTCATACCGTTCGGCCGCTAGAGGGCGTCAAAGTTTCTTCACTAAAAAATCACAAATTTTGTGACACTCGCTGCTTTGAATCTAAATTACTCCCTTATTTGACAAGATACGTCAAAATGTCATAGAAAACAAAAGATAGAGCAGATTTCAAGCTTTCCAAAAATATCCCCACATGAGTTGATTGGTCATACCGTTCGGCCACTAGAGGGCGTCAAATTTCCTTTACCATAATATCACATATTACGAGCATATTATAAATATTTTTTAGTCAGATTTCATGTATCTCTTATTCCGGCCGAGTTTCTGGCAAAGAAATGGTTAAAATGTTAAATTTCAGATTTAACTCTGTTAGTTTTTGAGATATCAAAAAACCGACTGCACCAGCGTCTTTTCCGAGAAATTCTAACATAAAATGACACCGAGACGTCAACTCTAACTTGACAAATAAAAAAGTTAAATTTTTTGACAGTTCCAGGCCGCCATTTTGAATTTTCTGTCAAAATATTGACTCGCACCTCATTTTAAAGGAAATTTCACGTAGTTTCAATAAATGACTGACAAAATGACGTTCCAGGCCGCCATTTTGAATTTTCTGTCAAAATATTGACTCGCACCTCATTTTAATGGAAATTTCACGTAGTTTCAAGAAATAACTGACAAAATGACGTTCAAGGCCGCCATATTGAATTTTCTGTCAAAATATTGACTTGCCCCTCATTTTAAAGGAAATTTTGCGTAGTTTCAAGAAATGACAGACAAAATGGCGTTCTAGGCCGCCATTTTGAATTTCCTGCGCCCTGGGACTCCATTTTGAATTTCCTGTCAAAATATTGAGTTGCACTTCATTTTAAAAGAAATTTCACGTAGTTTCAAGAAATGACAGACAAAATGACGTTCAAGGCCGCCATATTGAATTTTCTGTCAAAATATTGACTTGCCCCTCATTTTAAAGGAAATTTTGCGTAGTTTCAAGAAATGACAGACAAAATGACGTTCAAGGCCGCCATATTGAATTTTCTGTCAAAATATTGACTTGCACCTCATTTTAAAGGAAATTTCGCGTAGTTTCAAGAAATGACAGAAAATATGGCGTTCCATGCCGCCATATTGAATTTTCTGTCAAAATATTGACTTGCACCTCATTTTAAAGGAAATTTTGCGTAGTTTCAAGAAATAACTGACAAAATGACGTTCAAGGCCGCCATATTGAATTTTCTGTCAAAATATTGACTTGTCCGCTAGAGGGCGTCAAAGTTGCTTCACCATAAAATCGCATACTTTTAGACACCCGCTGCTTTCGCCCTAATTTACTCCCTTATTTGACAAGATACGTCAAAATGTCATAGAAAACAAAAGATAGAGCAGATTTCAAGCTTTCCAAAAATATCCCCACATGAGTTGATTAATTATACCGTTTGGCCGCTAGAGGGCGTCAAAGTTTCTTCACTAAAAAATCACTAATTTTGTGACACTCGCTGCTTTCGCCCTAATTTACTCCCTTACTTGACAAGATACGTCAAAATGTCATAGAAAATAAAAGATAGAGCAGATTTCAAGCTTTTCAAAAATATCCCTACATGAGTTGATTGATAATACCGTTTGGCCGCTAGAGGGCGTCAAAGTTGCTTCACCATAAAATCGCATATTTTTAGACACCCCCTGCTTTGACATTAATTTACTCCCTTACTTGACAAGATACGTCAAAATGTCATAGAAAACAAAAGATAGAGTAGATTTTAAGCTTTCCAAAAATATCCCCACATGAGTTGATTGGTCATACCGTTCGGCCACTAGAGGGCGTCAAATTTCCTTTAGCATAATATCACATATTACGAGCATATTATAAATATTTTTTAGTCAGATTTCATGTATCTCTTAATCCGGCCGAGTTTCTGGCAAAGAAATGGTTCTTCTTCTTCTTCTTCTTCAGCCACTTCCTGTCCACTCCTGGACGTAGGCCTCTTTCATGTTTTTCCATGCCGTCCTGTCCTGTGCCATCTGGAACCACCTATTTCCCGCTTGCTTTTTGATGTCATCAAGCCATCTTGTCTGTGGTCTTCCTGTGCTGCGCTTGGTTTCCCTTGGTCGCCAGTGTGTTAATCTATTTGACCATTTAGTTTGGTCTTGTCGGGCCACATGTCCTACCCATTGCCATTTCAGCTCTGCAATACGTTCTATTATATCTACGACCTTGGTTCTTCTTCTCTCGGATTTCTTCGTTTCTCTTTCTGTCCCTGAGACTAATACCCAGCATCGCCCGCTCCATCGCTCTTTGCATTATTCTGAGCCGATTGGTCATTGCCATCGTCTCAAGGCCATAGGTCGCCACCGGCATTATACAGGTGTCGAAAACTTTTCTTTTAAGGTTAATAGGGATGGTACCATTTCTAAGTATATGCTTCATTTTTCCGAACGCTGCCCAAGTTAGTCTTATTCTTCGTCTTATCTCCGCCGACTGGTTTTCTTTGCCTATTTTTATTGTGTGTCCCAAATATACATACTCTTCCACGTTTTCCAATTCTATCCCATCTATAAGTATGTGTTCTTCGTTGTTACTTATTATTTTCGTTTTTGAGATGTTCATTTTTAAGCCAACCTTTTTTGAAGCATCATTCAGTTGTTTTACCAGGACGATGTCGTCGGCAAATCGGAGATGATTTAGGTAGGACCCGTCGATGTTAATGCCTTTTGTTTCCCACTGTAATGATTTGAAGATGTTCTCTAGCGCCAGGGTAAATAATTTCGGAGATATGGTGTCACCCTGACGTACTCCCCTATTCACTTTGACTTTATCTGTTTTTAAATCTTCATTTATTTTGACATGAAAAGTGGCATTTTCGTATATATTTTTCAATAAATTTGTATATCTGGAATCTATTCTAGCGTCGTCCATTGCTTGTATAAAGGCCCACGTTTCAATAGAATCGAACGCTTTGTGAAAATCTATAAATGCCAAGTGAAGGGGTACGTTGTATTCGGTTGTTTTTTCTATGAGTGTTCT
This sequence comes from Ips typographus, assembly GCF_016097725.1. NCBI lineage: Eukaryota > Metazoa > Arthropoda > Insecta > Coleoptera > Curculionidae > Ips > Ips typographus. The sequence continues at coordinate 52,742 of NC_138426.1, read as the reverse complement.
AATAGATTGTAGGTGGTCTATGGTGCTGAACACCTTGCGAAACCCCGCTTGCTCCACTGGCTGATATGCGTCCAATTTATTGGTTAGCCTGTTGTTGGTGATAATCTTGGTGAGGAGTTTATACAGATGAGAGAGAAGACTAATTGGTCGATAATTTTCTATATTAGTATTATCTCCTTTTTTAAATAGCAGAATTACTTCTGCGTTTTGCCAGGCGTCCGGAATATTGCCATCTTGCAGACATTTATTTAAAAGAATTTGTAAAGACTTCTCGACGACGGCTCCCCCCATTTTTAACATTTCGCATCTGATTTTGTCTTCTCCTGGGCTTTTTCTATTTTTCATTTGCGTAAGGGCAACCTGTATTTCTTGTCTTGATATTTCTGGAACGTTCTCCGATCCTACGTTGGATATAATTGTGTTCGTAGCTCTTGGGTCTGGTCTAATAGACGTATAGAGACAGCTGTAAAACTCTTTAATGTGTTCCGCGATACTTCTGTTGTCCGAAACCATGTTACCCTGGGGATTTTTCATTTTGGTAATCTTGTGTTTGCCTGAGGATAGTTTTGACCTTAATACCCTCATATTTGCATTGTCCTCTATCGCGTTTTCGATCATCCTGGTGTTGTACGTTCGAATGTCTTTTCTTATTTTTTTATGGATTTTTTTATTCAGTTCCTGATAATCTGGTGTGTCTCTGGGAGTTCTTTTTCTTTGTTCCATAAGTTGCAAGGTGTCTGGTTGTATTTTAGAGTTCTTTTCGGTTTTTGACTTCGCGCAAATCTTTTTCGTCGCAATGCAGATGTCAGTAGTGATTTTACGGTTAAGTTCATTTATGTCCTCCATTTTATCCAAAGTTTCGGTTGGTTCTAGTTTCTTTCCCAATTCTTCCTGATATTCTGTCGCTCTTTGTTTAAGTTCTTCAACGGTAGGAAACCTTTCTGCTCGAATGAGTTTGTTTCTTTCGATTTTGAGATTGAAGCTAAGAGATGCTCTTACCAGCCTATGATCGCTGTTCGTGTCAAACCGGTTTAGTACTGAGACGTTTGTGCATATTTTCCTGTTGTTCGAGAGTATAAAATCGATTTCATTTCTGATTTTGCCATCAGGGCTTTTCCACGTCCACTTCCTCTGTTGGGGTTTCTTGAAGAAGGTGTTCAGAAACGAGAAAGGTGTTAAGTAGTTTATGAGCATATCTCCTCTTTGGTTTCTCACACCCAGACCAAAATTTCCGATGTTGTTTGAGTCGGTTGCGCTCTTCTGGCCGATTTTAGCATTGAAATCACCACTTATTATTTTATAGTGAGTATTGTGTGAGTCCATGGCTTTGGATATATCTTCGAGAAATGTTTCCATCTGTTCGTCATCTGCCTGGCTTGTCGGTGCGTATCCGTGAATGAATTGGATACTGTATCTTTTATTTAGTTTAAGTATCATGTAAATAACACTGTCAGAGATCGAGTTTACTTCAGTTATCAAATGTTTTAGTTTCTTGTTAATAAGAAATGCCACTCCGCCTTGGCCTGTGCGTTCGACGGAATTGTTTTGGTGTAGTATGTGGCCTGATTTCAGAATAGTGGTTTTTTCTCCTGGCAGCCGTGTTTCGCAAAGACCGAGGACGTCCCATTTTATGTGTTCAAGTTCTTTTTCTAGTTTGACAAGGTGTTCTGGATTGCTCATTGTTCTGATATTATATGTAGCTATATACATCTTTGTGGCGTTTATTTTGTGTTGTTCGTTCCGATTTATCGAATTTTTGCCTCCCCCAGAATCCGACGTGAGGCAGACTGATCTGACATCAGTGTGAGATTTTGCGTGTTTGACACTACTCACCTGGGGTAACTCGTTTAAATTCGACATTTCAGCCACATGGGATATGTGAAAGGTTTTTGGCATTTAAAACGCCTCGCTTGCCGAGCGTGTTGGCGAGTGTAGTTCAGCCGCCCACTCTGGGTCCGACGCTGTTTGTAGCCGCTCAATTTGAGTCAGACGCTACGGTGCCAGTTTTGGTCCGCCCCGAGTATTTGATTTCCTCGGTACCACCCATATCTGGGAGGCGTTCCCCTATCCGCCACCTGGGGAGGCGCCCGATGGGGGCTAGCAACCCCACACGGAATGGTTAAAATGTTAAATTTCAGATTTAACTCTGTTCGTTTTTGAGATATCAAAAAACCGACTGCACCAGCGTCTTTTCCGAGAAATTCTAAGATAAAATGACACCGAGACGTCAACTCTAACTTGACAAATAAAAAAGTTAAATTTTTTGACAGTTCCAGGCCGCCATTTTGAATTTTATGTCAAAATATTGACTTGCCCCTCATTTTAAAGGAAATTTCGCCTAGTTTCAAGAAATGACTGACTGATTTTGAATTTCCCGCGCCCTGGGACGCCATTTTGAATTTCCTGTCAAAATATTGAGTTGCACCTCATTTTAAAAGAAATTTCACGTAGTTTCAAGAAATGACTGACAAAATGACGTTCCAGGCCGCCATATTGAATTTTCTGTCAAAATATTGACTTGCACCTCATATTAAAGGAAATTTCACGTAGTTTCAAGAAATGACAGACAAAATGGCGTTCTAGGCCGCCATTTTGAATTTTCTGTCAAAATATTGACTCGCACCTCATTTTAAAGGAAATTTCGCGTAGTTTCAAGAAATGACAGAAAATATGGCGTTCCATGCCGCCATTTTGAATTTTCTGTCAAAATATTGACTTGCCCCTCATTTTAATGGAAATTTCACGTAGTTTCAAGAAATGACTGACAAAATGACGTTCAAGGCCGCCATTTTGAATTTCCTGCGCCCTGGGACGCCATTTTGAATTTTCTGTGAAAATATTGACTCGCACCTCATTTTAAAGGAAATTTCGCGTAGTTTCAAGAAATGACTGACAAAATGACGTTCAAGGCCGCCATTTTGAATTTTCTGTCAAAATATTGACTTGTCCGCTAGAGGGCGTCAAAGTTGCTTCACCATAAAATCGCATATTTTTAGACACCCGATGCTTTCGCCCTAATTTACTCCCTTATTTGACAAAATACGTCAAAATGTCATAGAAAACGAAAGATAGAGCAGATTTCAAGCTTTCCAAAAATATCCCCACATGAGTTGATTAATTATACCGTTTGGCCGCTAGAGGGCGTCAAAGTTGCTTCACCATAAAATCGCATATTTTTAGACACCCGCTGCTTTCGCCCTAATTTACTCCCTTACTTGACAAGATACGTCAAAATGTCATAGAAAACAAAAGATAGAGCAGATTTCAAGCTTTCCAAAAATATCCCCCCATGAGTTGATTAATAATACCGTTTGGCCGCTAGAGGGCGTCAAAGTTGCTTCACCATAAAATCGCATATTTTTAGACACCCGCTGCTTTCGCCCTAATTTACTCCCTTACTTGACAAGATACGTCAAAATGTCATAGAAAACAAAAGATAGAGCAGATTACAAGCTTTCCAAAAATATCCCCATGTGAGTTGATTGGTCATACCGTTCGGCCACTAGAGGGCGTCAAAGTTGCTTCACCATAAAATCGCATATTTTTAGACACCCGCTGCTTTCGCCCTAATTTACTCCCTTATTTGACAAGATACGCCAAAATGTCATAGAAAACAAAAGATAGAGCAGATTTCAAGCTTTCCAAAAATATCCCCACATGAGTTGATTGGTCATACCGTTTGGCCGCTAGAGGGCGTCAAATTTCCTTTACCATAATATCACATATTACGAGCATATTATAAATATTTTTTAGTCAGATTTCATGTATCTCTTATTCCGGCCGAGTTTCTGGCAAAGAAATGGTTAAAATGTTACATTTCAGATTTAACTCTGTTAGTTTTTGAGATATCAAAAAACCGACTGCACCAGCGTCTTTTCCGAGAAATTCTAACATAAAATGACACCGAGACGTCAACTCTAACTTGACAAATAAAAAAGTTAAATTTTTTGACAGTTCCAGGCCGCCATTTTGAATTTTCTGTCAAAATATTGACTCGCACCTCATTTTAAAGGAAATTTCACGTAGTTTCAATAAATGACTGACAAAATGACGTTCCAGGCCGCCATTTTGAATTTTCTGTCAAAATATTGACTCGCACCTCATTTTAATGGAAATTTCACGTAGTTTCAAGAAATAACTGACAAAATGACGTTCAAGGCCGCCATATTGAATTTTCTGTCAAAATATTGACTTGCCCCTCATTTTAAAGGAAATTTTGCGTAGTTTCAAGAAATGACAGACAAAATGGCGTTCTAGGCCGCCATTTTGAATTTCCTGCGCCCTGGGACTCCATTTTGAATTTCCTGTCAAAATATTGAGTTGCACTTCATTTTAAAAGAAATTTCACGTAGTTTCAAGAAATGACAGACAAAATGACGTTCAAGGCCGCCATATTGAATTTTCTGTCAAAATATTGACTTGCCCCTCATTTTAAAGGAAATTTTGCGTAGTTTCAAGAAATGACAGACAAAATGACGTTCAAGGCCGCCATATTGAATTTTCTGTCAAAATATTGACTTGCACCTCATTTTAAAGGAAATTTCGCGTAGTTTCAAGAAATGACAGAAAATATGGCGTTCCATGCCGCCATATTGAATTTTCTGTCAAAATATTGACTTGCACCTCATTTTAAAGGAAATTTTGCGTAGTTTCAAGAAATAACTGACAAAATGACGTTCAAGGCCGCCATATTGAATTTTCTGTCAAAATATTGACTTGTCCGCTAGAGGGCGTCAAAGTTGCTTCACCATAAAATCGCATACTTTTAGACACCCGCTGCTTTCGCCCTAATTTACTCCCTTATTTGACAAGATACGTCAAAATGTCATAGAAAACAAAAGATAGAGCAGATTTCAAGCTTTCCAAAAATATCCCCACATGAGTTGATTAATTATACCGTTTGGCCGCTAGAGGGCGTCAAAGTTTCTTCACTAAAAAATCACTAATTTTGTGACACTCGCTGCTTTCGCCCTAATTTACTCCCTTACTTGACAAGATACGTCAAAATGTCATAGAAAATAAAAGATAGAGCAGATTTCAAGCTTTTCAAAAATATCCCTACATGAGTTGATTGATAATACCGTTTGGCCGCTAGAGGGCGTCAAAGTTGCTTCACCATAAAATCGCATATTTTTAGACACCCCCTGCTTTGACATTAATTTACTCCCTTACTTGACAAGATACGTCAAAATGTCATAGAAAACAAAAGATAGAGTAGATTTTAAGCTTTCCAAAAATATCCCCACATGAGTTGATTGGTCATACCGTTCGGCCACTAGAGGGCGTCAAATTTCCTTTAGCATAATATCACATATTACGAGCATATTATAAATATTTTTTAGTCAGATTTCATGTATCTCTTAATCCGGCCGAGTTTCTGGCAAAGAAATGGTTCTTCTTCTTCTTCTTCTTCAGCCACTTCCTGTCCACTCCTGGACGTAGGCCTCTTTCATGTTTTTCCATGCCGTCCTGTCCTGTGCCATCTGGAACCACCTATTTCCCGCTTGCTTTTTGATGTCATCAAGCCATCTTGTCTGTGGTCTTCCTGTGCTGCGCTTGGTTTCCCTTGGTCGCCAGTGTGTTAATCTATTTGACCATTTAGTTTGGTCTTGTCGGGCCACATGTCCTACCCATTGCCATTTCAGCTCTGCAATACGTTCTATTATATCTACGACCTTGGTTCTTCTTCTCTCGGATTTCTTCGTTTCTCTTTCTGTCCCTGAGACTAATACCCAGCATCGCCCGCTCCATCGCTCTTTGCATTATTCTGAGCCGATTGGTCATTGCCATCGTCTCAAGGCCATAGGTCGCCACCGGCATTATACAGGTGTCGAAAACTTTTCTTTTAAGGTTAATAGGGATGGTACCATTTCTAAGTATATGCTTCATTTTTCCGAACGCTGCCCAAGTTAGTCTTATTCTTCGTCTTATCTCCGCCGACTGGTTTTCTTTGCCTATTTTTATTGTGTGTCCCAAATATACATACTCTTCCACGTTTTCCAATTCTATCCCATCTATAAGTATGTGTTCTTCGTTGTTACTTATTATTTTCGTTTTTGAGATGTTCATTTTTAAGCCAACCTTTTTTGAAGCATCATTCAGTTGTTTTACCAGGACGATGTCGTCGGCAAATCGGAGATGATTTAGGTAGGACCCGTCGATGTTAATGCCTTTTGTTTCCCACTGTAATGATTTGAAGATGTTCTCTAGCGCCAGGGTAAATAATTTCGGAGATATGGTGTCACCCTGACGTACTCCCCTATTCACTTTGACTTTATCTGTTTTTAAATCTTCATTTATTTTGACATGAAAAGTGGCATTTTCGTATATATTTTTCAATAAATTTGTATATCTGGAATCTATTCTAGCGTCGTCCATTGCTTGTATAAAGGCCCACGTTTCAATAGAATCGAACGCTTTGTGAAAATCTATAAATGCCAAGTGAAGGGGTACGTTGTATTCGGTTGTTTTTTCTATGAGTGTTCTAATAGATTGTAGGTGGTCTATGGTGCTGAACACCTTGCGAAACCCCGCTTGCTCCACTGGCTGATATGCGTCCAATTTATTGGTTAGCCTGTTGTTGGTGATAATCTTGGTGAGGAGTTTATACAGATGAGAGAGAAGACTAATTGGTCGATAATTTTCTATATTAGTATTATCTCCTTTTTTAAATAGCAGAATTACTTCTGCGTTTTGCCAGGCGTCCGGAATATTGCCATCTTGCAGACATTTATTTAAAAGAATTTGTAAAGACTTCTCGACGACGGCTCCCCCCATTTTTAACATTTCGCATCTGATTTTGTCTTCTCCTGGGCTTTTTCTATTTTTCATTTGCGTAAGGGCAACCTGTATTTCTTGTCTTGATATTTCTGGAACGTTCTCCGATCCTACGTTGGATATAATTGTGTTCGTAGCTCTTGGGTCTGGTCTAATAGACGTATAGAGACAGCTGTAAAACTCTTTAATGTGTTCCGCGATACTTCTGTTGTCCGAAACCATGTTACCCTGGGGATTTTTCATTTTGGTAATCTTGTGTTTGCCTGAGGATAGTTTTGACCTTAATACCCTCATATTTGCATTGTCCTCTATCGCGTTTTCGATCATCCTGGTGTTGTACGTTCGAATGTCTTTTCTTATTTTTTTATGGATTTTTTTATTCAGTTCCTGATAATCTGGTGTGTCTCTGGGAGTTCTTTTTCTTTGTTCCATAAGTTGCAAGGTGTCTGGTTGTATTTTAGAGTTCTTTTCGGTTTTTGACTTCGCGCAAATCTTTTTCGTCGCAATGCAGATGTCAGTAGTGATTTTACGGTTAAGTTCATTTATGTCCTCCATTTTATCCAAAGTTTCGGTTGGTTCTAGTTTCTTTCCCAATTCTTCCTGATATTCTGTCGCTCTTTGTTTAAGTTCTTCAACGGTAGGAAACCTTTCTGCTCGAATGAGTTTGTTTCTTTCGATTTTGAGATTGAAGCTAAGAGATGCTCTTACCAGCCTATGATCGCTGTTCGTGTCAAACCGGTTTAGTACTGAGACGTTTGTGCATATTTTCCTGTTGTTCGAGAGTATAAAATCGATTTCATTTCTGATTTTGCCATCAGGGCTTTTCCACGTCCACTTCCTCTGTTGGGGTTTCTTGAAGAAGGTGTTCAGAAACGAGAAAGGTGTTAAGTAGTTTATGAGCATATCTCCTCTTTGGTTTCTCACACCCAGACCAAAATTTCCGATGTTGTTTGAGTCGGTTGCGCTCTTCTGGCCGATTTTAGCATTGAAATCACCACTTATTATTTTATAGTGAGTATTGTGTGAGTCCATGGCTTTGGATATATCTTCAAGAAATGTTTCCATCTGTTCGTCATCTGCCTGGCTTGTCGGTGCGTATCCGTGAATGAATTGGATACTGTATCTTTTGTTTAGTTTAAGTATCATGTAAATAACCCTGTCAGAGATATCGAGTTTACTTCAGTTATCAAATGTTTTAGTTTCTTGTTAATAAGAAATGCCACTCCGCCTTGGCCTGTGCGTTCGACGGAATTGTTTTGGTGTAGTATGTGGCCTGATTTCAGAATAGTGGTTTTTTCTCCTGGCAGCCGTGTTTCGCAAAGACCGAGGACGTCCCATTTTATGTGTTCAAGTTCTTTTTCTAGTTTGACAAGGTGTTCTGGATTGCTCATTGTTCTGATATTATATGTAGCTATATACATCTTTGTGGCGTTTATTTTGTGTTGTTCGTTCCGATTTATCGAATTTTTGCCTCCCCCAGAATCCGACGTGAGGCAGACTGATCTGACATCAGTGTGAGATTTTGCGTGTTTGACACTACTCACCTGGGGTAACTCGTTTAAATTCGACATTTCAGCATGGGATATGTGAAAGGTTTTTGGCATTTAAAACGCCTCGCTTGCCGAGCGTGTTGGCGAGTGTAGTTCAGCCGCCCACTCTGGGTCCGACGCTGTTTGTAGCCGCTCAATTTGAGTCAGACGCTACGGTGCCAGTTTTGGTCCGCCCCGAGTATTTGATTTCCTCGGTACCACCCATATCTGGGAGGCGTTCCCCTATCCGCCACCTGGGGAGGCGCCCGATGGGGGACTAGCAACCCCACACGGAATGGTTAAAATGTTAAATTTCAGATTTAACTCTGTTAGTTTTTGAGATATCAAAAAACCGACTGCACCAGCGTCTTTTCCGAGAAATTCTAACATAAAATGACACCGAGACGTCAACTCTAACTTGACAAATAAAAAAGTTAAATTTTTTGACAGCTCCAGGCCGCCATTTTGAATTTTCTGTCAAAATATTGACTCGCACCTCATTTTAAAGGGAATTTCACGTAGTTTCAAGAAATGACTGACAAAATGACGTTCCAGGCCGCCATATTGAATTTTCTGTCAAAATATTGACTTGCCCCTCATTTTAAAGGAAATTTTGCGTAGTTTCAAGAAATAACTGACAAAATGACGTTCTAGACCGCCATATTGAATTTTCTGTCAAAATATTGACTTGTCCGCTAGAGGGCGTCAAAGTTGCTTTACCATAAAATCGCATATTTTTAGACACCCGCTGCTTTCAACCTAATTTACTCCCTTATTTGACAAGATACGTCAAAATGTCATAGAAAACAAAAGATAGAGTAGATTTCAAGCTTTCCAAAAATATCCCCACATGAGTTGATTGATAATACCGTTTGGCCGCTAGAGGGCGTCAAAGTTTCTTCACTAAAAAATCACTAATTTTGTGACACTCGCTGCTTTCACCCTAATTTACTCTCTTACTTGACAAAATACGTCAAAATGTCATAGAAAACAAAAGATAGAGCAGATTTCAAGCTTTCCAAAAATATCCCCACATGAGTTGATTGGTCATACCGTTCGGCCACTAGAGGGCGTCAAAGTTTCTTCACTAAAAAATCACAAATTTTGTGACACTCGCTGCTTTGAATCTAAATTACTCCCTTATTTGACAAGATACGTCAAAATGTCATAGAAAACAAAAGATAGAGTAGATTTCAAGCTTTCCAAAAATATCCCCACATGAGTTGATTAATAATACCGTTCGGCCACTAGAGGGCGTCAAATTTTCTTTACCATAATATCACATATTACGAGCATATTATAAATATTTTTTAGTCAGATTTCATGTATCTCTTAATCCGGCCGAGTTTCTGGCAAAGAAATGGTTAAAATGTTAAATTTCAGATTTAACTCTGTTAGTTTTTGAGATATCAAAAAACCGACTGCACCAGCGTCTTTTCCGAGAAATTCTAACATAAAATGACACCGAGACGTAAACTCTAACTTGACAAATAAAAAAGTTAAATTTTTTGACAGTTCCAGGCCGCCATTTTGAATTTTCTGTCAAAATATTGACTCGCACCTCATTTTAAAGGAAATTTCGCGTAGTTTCAAGAAATGACTGACAAAATGACGTTCTAGACCGCCATTTTGAATTTTCTGTCAAAATATTGACTCGCACCTCATTTTAAAGGAAATTTCACGTAGTTTCAAGAAATGACTGACAAAATGACGTTCAAGGCCGCCATTTTGAATTTCCTGCGCCCTGGGACGCCATTTTGAATTTCCTGTCAAAATATTGAGTTGCACCTCATTTTAAAAGAAATTTCACGTAGTTTCAAGAAATGACAGACAAAATGGCGTTCTAGGCCGCCATTTTGGATTTTCTGTCAAAATATTGACTTGCACCTCATATTAAAGGAAATTTCGCGTAGTTTCAAGAAATGACTGACAAAATGACGTTCAAGGCCGCCATTTTGAATTTCCTGCGCCCTGGGACGCCATTTTGAATTTCCTGTCAAAATGTTGAGTTGCACCTCATTTTAAAAGAAATTTCACGTAGTTTCAAGAAATGACAGACAAAATGGCGTTCTAGGCCGCCATTTTGAATTTTCTGTCAAAATATTGACTTGCACCTCATTTTAATGGAAATTTCACGTAGTTTCACGAAATAACTGACAAAATGACGTTCTAGACCGCCATTTTGAATTATCTGTCAAAATATTGACTTGTCCGCTAGAGGGCGTCAAAGTTGCTTCACCATAAAATCGCATATTTTTAGACACCCGCTGCTTTCGCCCTAATTTACTCCCTTACTTGACAAGATACGTCAAAATGCCATAGAAAACAAAAGATAGAGCAGATTTCAAGCTTTCCAAAAATATCCCCACATGAGTTGATTAATAATACCGTTTGGCCGATAGAGGGCGTCAAAGTTACTTCACCATAAAATCGCATATTTTTAGACACCCCCTGCTTTGACATTAATTTACTCCCTTACTTGACAAGATACGTCAAAATGTCATAGAAATCAAAAGATAGAGCAGATTTCAAGCTTTTCAAAAATATCCCCACATGAGTTAATTGGTCATACCGTTCGGCCGCTAGAGGGCGTCAAATTTCCTTTACCATAATATCACATATTACGAGCATATTATAAATATTTTTTAGTCAGATTTCATGTATCTCTTATTCCGGCCGAGTTTCTGGCAAAGAAATGGTTAAAATGTTAAATTTCAGATTTAACTCTGTTAGTTTTTGAGATATCAAAAAACCGACTGCACCAGCGTCTTTTCCGAGAAATTCTAACATAAAATGACACCGAGACGTCAACTCTAACTTGACAAATAAAAAAGTTAAATTTTTTGACAGTTCCAGGCCGCCATTTTGAATTTTCTGTCAAAATATTGACTTGCACCTCATATTAAAGGAAATTTCACGTAGTTTCAAGAAATGACTGACAAAATGACGTTCTAGACCGCCATTTTGAATTTTCTGTCAAAATATTGACTTGCACCTCATTTTAAAGGAAATTTCGCCTAGTTTCCAGAAATGACAGAAAATATGACGTTCTAGACCGCCATTTTGAATTTTCTGTCAAAATATTGACTTGCACCTCATTTTAAAGAAAATTTCACGTAGTTTCAAGAAATGATTGACAAAATGACGTTCTAGACCGCCATTTTGAATTTTCTGTCAAAATATTGACTTGCACCTCATTTTAAAGGAAATTTCACGTAGTTTCAAGAAATGATTGACAAAATGACGTTCTAGACCGCCATTTTGAATTTTCTGTCAAAATATTGACTTGCACCTCATTTTAAAGGAAATTTCACGTAGTTTCAAGAAATGACTGACAAAATGACGTTCCAGGCCGCCATATTGAATTTTCTGTCAAAATATTGACTTGCACCTCATTTTAAAGAAAATTTCGCGTAGTTTCAAGAAATGACAGAAAATATGGCGTTCCATGCCGCCATTTTGAATTTTCTGTCAAAATATTGACTTGCACCTCATTTTAATGGAAATTTCACGTAGTTTCAAGAAATGACTGACAAAATGACGTTCAAGGCCGCCATTTTGAATTTCCTGCGCCCTGGGACGCCATTTTGAATTTCCTGTCAAAATATTGACTTGCCCCTCATTTTAAAGGAAATTTTGCGTAGTTTCAAGAAATGACAGAAAATATGGCGTTCCATGCCGCCATTTTGAATTTCCTGTCAAAATATTGACTTGCCCCTCATTTTAAAGGAAATTTTGCGTAGTTTCAAGAAATGACAGAAAATATGGCGTTCCATGCCGCCATTTTGAATTTTCTGTCAAAATATTGACTTGCACCTCATTTTAAAGGAAATTTCACGTAGTTTCAAGAAATGACTGACAAAATGGCGTTCTAGGCCGCCATTTTGAATTTTCTGTCAAAATATTGACTTGCACCTCATATTAAAGGAAATTTCACGTAGTTTCAAGAAATGATTGACAAAATGACGTTCTAGACCGCCATTTTGAATTTTCTGTCAAAATATTGACTTGCACCTCATTTTAAAGGAACTTTCACGTAGTTTCAAGAAATGACTGACAAAATGACGTTCAAGGCCGCCATTTTGAATTTCCTGCGCCCTGGGACGCCATTTTGAATTTCCTGTCAAAATATTGACTTGCCCCTCATTTTAAAGGAAATTTTGCGTAGTTTCAAGAAATGACAGAAAATATGGCGTTCCATGCCGCCATTTTGAATTTTCTGTCAAAATATTGACTTGTCCGCTAGAGGGCGTCAAAGTTGCTTCACCATAAAATCGCATATTTTTAGACACCCGCTGCTTTCACCCTAATTTACTCCCTTATTTGACAAGATACGTCAAAATGTCATAGAAAACAAAACATAGAGCAGATTTCAAGCTTTCCAAAAATATCCCCCCATGAGTTGATTAATAATACCGTTTGGCCGCTAGAGGGCGTCAAAGTTGCTTCACCATAAAATCGCATATTTTTAGACACCCGCTGCTTTCGCCCTAATTTACTCCCTTATTTGACAAGATACGTCAAAATGTCATAGAAAACAAAAGATAGAGCAGATTACAAGCTTTCCAAAAATATCCCCACATGAGATGATTGATAATACCGGTTGGCCGCTAGAGGGCGTCAAAGTTGCTTCACCATAAAATCGCATATTTTTAGACACCCGCTGCTTTCACCCTAATTTACTCCCTTATTTGACAAGATACGTCAAAATGTCATAGAAAACAAAACATAGAGCAGATTTCAAGCTTTCCAAAAATATCCCCACATGAGTTGATTAATAATACCGTTTGGCCGCTAGAGGGCGTCAAAGTTGCTTCACCATAAAATCGCATATTTTTAGACACCCGCTGCTTTCGCCCTAATTTACTCCCTTACTTGACAAGATACGTCAAAATATCATAGAAAACAAAAGATAGAGCAGATTTCAAGCTTTCCAAAAATATCCCCACATGAGTTGATTGGTCATACCGTTTGGCCACTAGAGGGCGTCAAATTTCCTTTACCATAATATCACATATTACGAGCATATTATAAATATTTTTTAGTCAGATTTCATGTATCTCTTATTCCGGCCGAGTTTCTGGCAAAGAAATGGTTAAAATGTTAAATTTCAGATTTAACTCTGTTAGTTTTTGAGATATCAAAAAACCGACTGCACCAGCGTCTTTTCCGAGAAATTCTAACATAAAATGACACCGAGACGTAAACTCTAACTTGACAAATAAAAAAGTTAAATTTTTTGACAGTTCCAGGCCGCCATTTTGAATTTTCTGTCAAAATATTGACTTGCACCTCATTTTAAAGGAAATTTCACGTAGTTTCAAGAAATGACTGACAAAATGACGTTCTAGACCGCCATTTTGAATTTTCTGTCAAAATATTGACTTGCACCTCATTTTAAAGGAAATTTCACGTAGTTTCAAGAAATGACAGAAAATATGGCGTTCCATGCCGCCATTTTGAATTTTCTGTCAAAATATTGACTTGCACCTCATTTTAATGGAAATTTCACGTAGTTTCAAGAAATGACAGAAAATATGGCGTTCCATGCCGCCATTTTGAATTTTCTGTCAAAATATTGACTTGCACCTCATTTTAAAGGAAATTTCGCGTAGTTTCAAGAAATGACAGAAAATATGGCGTTCCATGCCGCCATTTTGAATTTTCTGTCAAAATATTGACTTGCACCTCATTTTAATGGAAATTTCACGTAGTTTCACGAAATAACTGACAAAATGACGTTCTAGACCGCCATTTTGAATTTTCTGTCAAAATATTGACTTGCACCTCATATTAAAGGAAATTTCGCCTAGTTTCAAGAAATGATTGACAAAATGACGTTCCAGGCCGCCATATTGAATTTTCTGTCAAAATATTGACTTGCACCTCATATTAAAGGAAATTTCGCCTAGTTTCAAGAAATGATTGACAAAATGACGTTCTAGACCGCCATTTTGAATTTTCTGTCAAAATATTGACTTGTCCGCTAGAGGGCGTCAAAATTTCTTCACTAAAAAATCACAAATTTTGTGACACTCGCTGCTTTGAATCTAAATTACTCCCTTACTTGACAAGATACGTCAAAATGTCATAGAAAACAAAAGATAGAGCAGATTTCAAGCTTTCCAAAATATCCCCCCATGAGTTGATTAATAATACCGTTTGGCCGCTAGAGGGCGTCAAAGTTGCTTCACCATAAAATCGCATATTTTTAGACACCCGCTGCTTTCGCCCTAATTTACTCCCTTACTTGACAAGATACGTCAAAATATCATAGAAAACAAAAGATAGAGCAGATTACAAGCTTTCCAAAAATATCCCCACATGAGATGATTGATAATACCGTTCGGCCGCTAGAGGGCGTCAAAATTTCTTCACTAAAAAATCACAAATTTTGTGACACTCGCTGCTTTGAATCTAAATTACTCCCTTACTTGACAAGATACGTCAAAATGTCATAGAAAACAAAAGATAGAGCAGATTACAAGCTTTCCAAAAATATCCCCACATGAGTTGATTGGTCATACCGTTTGGCCACTAGAGGGCGTCAAATTTGCTTTACCATAATATCACATATTACGAGCATATTATAAATATTTTTTAGTCAGATTTCATGTATCTCTTATTCCGGCCGAGTTTCTGGCAAAGAAATGGTTAAAATGTTAAATTTCAGATTTAACTCTGTTAGTTTTTGAGATATCAAAAAACCGACTGCACCAGCGTCTTTTCCGAGAAATTCTAACATAAAATGACACCGAGACGTCAACTCTAACTTGACAAATAAAAAAAGTTAAACTTTTTGACAGTTCCAGGCCGCCATTTTGAATTTTCTGTCAAAATATTGACTTGCACCTCATATTAAAGGAAATTTCACGTAGTTTCAAGAAATGACTGACAAAATGACGTTCAAGGCCGCCATTTTGAATTTCCTGCGCCCTGGGACGCCATTTTGAATTTCCTGTCAAAATATTGACTTGCCCCCTCATTTTAAAGGAAATTTTGCGTAGTTTCAAGAAATGACAGAAAATATGGCGTTCCATGCCGCCATTTTGAATTTTCTGTCAAAATATTGACTTGCACCTCATATTAAAGGAAATTTCGCCTAGTTTCAAGAAATGATTGACAAAATGACGTTCTAGACCGCCATTTTGAATTTTCTGTCAAAATATTGACTTGCACCTCATTTTAAAGGAAATTTCACGTAGTTTCAAGAAATGACTGACAAAATGACGTTCCATGCCGCCATTTTGAATTTTCTGTCAAAATATTGACTTGCACCTCATATTAAAGGAAATTTCGCCTAGTTTCAAGAAATGACAGACAAAATGGCGTTCTAGGCGGCCATTTTGAATTTTATGTCAAAATATTGACTTGCACCCCATTTTAAAAGAAACTTTACGTTGGTTCAAGAAATGACAGACAAAATGGCGTTCTAGGCCGCCATATTGAATTTTCTGTCAAAATATTGACTTGCACCTCATTTTAAAGGAAATTTCACGTAGTTTCAAGAAATGACTGACAAAATGACGTTCAAGGCCGCCATTTTGAATTTCCTGCGCCCTGGGACGCCATTTTGAATTTCCTGTCAAAATATTGACTTGCCCCTCATTTTAAAGGAAATTTTGCGTAGTTTCAAGAAATGACAGAAAATATGGCGTTCCATGCCGCCATTTTGAATTTTCTGTCAAAATATTGACTTGTCCGCTAGAGGGCGTCAAAGTTGCTTCACCATAAAATCGCATATTTTTAGACACCCGCTGCTTTCGCCCTAATTTACTCCCTTATTTGACAAGATACGTCAAAATGTCATAGAAAACAAAAGATAGAGCAGATTACAAGCTTTCCAAAAATATCCCCACATGAGATGATTGATAATACCGGTTGGCCGCTAGAGGGCGTCAAAGTTTCTTCACTAAAAAATCACAAATTTTGTGACACTCGCTGCTTTGAATCTAAATTAGTCCCTTACTTGACAAAATACGTCAAAATGTCATAGAAAACAAAAGATAGAGCAGATTTCAAGCTTTCCAAAAATATCCCCACATGAGTTGATTAATAATACCGTTTGGCCGCTAGAGGGCGTCAAAGTTGCTTCACCATAAAATCGCATATTTTTAGACACCCGCTGCTTTCGCCCTAATTTACTCCCTTACTTGACAAGATACGTCAAAATATCATAGAAAACAAAAGATAGAGCAGATTACAAGCTTTCCAAAAATATCCCCACATGAGATGATTGATAATACCGTTCGGCCGCTAGAGGGCGTCAAAATTTCTTCACTAAAAAATCACAAATTTTGTGACACTCGCTGCTTTGAATCTAAATTACTCCCTTACTTGACAAGATACGTCAAAATGTCATAGAAAACAAAAGATAGAGCAGATTTCAAGCTTTCCAAAAATATCCCCACATGAGTTGATTGGTCATACCGTTTGGCCACTAGAGGGCGTCAAATTTCCTTTACCATAATATCACATATTACGAGCATATTATAAATATTTTTTAGTCAGATTTCATGTATCTCTTATTCCGGCCGAGTTTCTGGCAAAGAAATGGTTAAAATGTTAAATTTCAGATTTAACTCTGTTAGTTTTTGAGATATCAAAAAACCGACTGCACCAGCGTCTTTTCCGAGAAATTCTAACATAAAATGACACCGAGACGTCAACTCTAACTTGACAAATAAAAAAGTTAAATTTTTTGACAGTTCCAGGCCGCCATTTTGAATTTTCTGTCAAAATATTGACTTGCACCTCATATTAAAGGAAATTTCACGTAGTTTCAAGAAATGACTGACAAAATGACGTTCTAGACCGCCATTTTGAATTTTCTGTCAAAATATTGACTTGCACCTCATTTTAAAGGAAATTTCGCCTAGTTTCCAGAAATGACAGAAAATATGACGTTCTAGACCGCCATTTTGAATTTTCTGTCAAAATATTGACTTGCACCTCATTTTAAAGAAAATTTCACGTAGTTTCAAGAAATGATTGACAAAATGACGTTCTAGACCGCCATTTTGAATTTTCTGTCAAAATATTGACTTGCACCTCATTTTAAAGGAAATTTCACGTAGTTTCAAGAAATGATTGACAAAATGACGTTCTAGACCGCCATTTTGAATTTTCTGTCAAAATATTGACTTGCACCTCATTTTAAAGGAAATTTCACGTAGTTTCAAGAAATGACTGACAAAATGACGTTCCAGGCCGCCATATTGAATTTTCTGTCAAAATATTGACTTGCACCTCATTTTAAAGAAAATTTCGCGTAGTTTCAAGAAATGACAGAAAATATGGCGTTCCATGCCGCCATTTTGAATTTTCTGTCAAAATATTGACTTGCACCTCATTTTAATGGAAATTTCACGTAGTTTCAAGAAATGACTGACAAAATGACGTTCAAGGCCGCCATTTTGAATTTCCTGCGCCCTGGGACGCCATTTTGAATTTCCTGTCAAAATATTGACTTGCCCCTCATTTTAAAGGAATTTTGCGTAGTTTCAAGAAATGACAGAAAATATGGCGTTCCATGCCGCCATTTTGAATTTCCTGTCAAAATATTGACTTGCCCCTCATTTTAAAGGAAATTTTGCGTAGTTTCAAGAAATGACAGAAAATATGGCGTTCCATGCCGCCATTTTGAATTTTCTGTCAAAATATTGACTTGCACCTCATTTTAAAGGAAATTTCACGTAGTTTCAAGAAATGACTGACAAAATGGCGTTCTAGGCCGCCATTTTGAATTTTCTGTCAAAATATTGACTTGCACCTCATATTAAAGGAAATTTCACGTAGTTTCAAGAAATGATTGACAAAATGACGTTCTAGACCGCCATTTTGAATTTTCTGTCAAAATATTGACTTGCACCTCATTTTAAAGGAACTTTCACGTAGTTTCAAGAAATGACTGACAAAATGACGTTCAAGGCCGCCATTTTGAATTTCCTGCGCCCTGGGACGCCATTTTGAATTTCCTGTCAAAATATTGACTTGCCCCTCATTTTAAAGGAAATTTTGCGTAGTTTCAAGAAATGACAGAAAATATGGCGTTCCATGCCGCCATTTTGAATTTTCTGTCAAAATATTGACTTGTCCGCTAGAGGGCGTCAAAGTTGCTTCACCATAAAATCGCATATTTTTAGACACCCGCTGCTTTCACCCTAATTTACTCCCTTATTTGACAAGATACGTCAAAATGTCATAGAAAACAAAACATAGAGCAGATTTCAAGCTTTCCAAAAATATCCCCCCATGAGTTGATTAATCATACCGTTTGGCCGCTAGAGGGCGTCAAAGTTGCTTCACCATAAAATCGCATATTTTTAGACACCCGCTGCTTTCGCCCTAATTTACTCCCTTACTTGACAAGATACGTCAAAATATCATAGAAAACAAAAGATAGAGCAGATTACAAGCTTTCCAAAAATATCCCCACATGAGATGATTGATAATACCGTTCGGCCGCTAGAGGGCGTCAAAATTTCTTCACTAAAAAATCACAAATTTTGTGACACTCGCTGCTTTGAATCTAAATTACTCCCTTACTTGACAAGATACGTCAAAATGTCATAGAAAACAAAAGATAGAGCAGATTACAAGCTTTCCAAAAATATCCCCACATGAGTTGATTGGTCATACCGTTTGGCCACTAGAGGGCGTCAAATTTGCTTTACCATAATATCACATATTACGAGCATATTATAAATATTTTTTAGTCAGATTTCATGTATCTCTTATTCCGGCCGAGTTTCTGGCAAAGAAATGGTTAAAATGTTAAATTTCAGATTTAACTCTGTTAGTTTTTGAGATATCAAAAAACCGACTGCACCAGCGTCTTTTCCGAGAAATTCTAACATAAAATGACACCGAGACGTCAACTCTAACTTGACAAATAAAAAAGTTAAACTTTTTGACAGTTCCAGGCCGCCATTTTGAATTTTCTGTCAAAATATTGACTTGCACCTCATATTAAAGGAAATTTCACGTAGTTTCAAGAAATGACTGACAAAATGACGTTCAAGGCCGCCATTTTGAATTTCCTGCGCCCTGGGACGCCATTTTGAATTTCCTGTCAAAATATTGACTTGCCCCCTCATTTTAAAGGAAATTTTGCGTAGTTTCAAGAAATGACAGAAAATATGGCGTTCCATGCCGCCATTTTGAATTTTCTGTCAAAATATTGACTTGCACCTCATATTAAAGGAAATTTCGCCTAGTTTCAAGAAATGATTGACAAAATGACGTTCTAGACCGCCATTTTGAATTTTCTGTCAAAATATTGACTTGCACCTCATTTTAAAGGAAATTTCACGTAGTTTCAAGAAATGACTGACAAAATGACGTTCCATGCCGCCATTTTGAATTTTCTGTCAAAATATTGACTTGCACCTCATATTAAAGGAAATTTCGCCTAGTTTCAAGAAATGACAGACAAAATGGCGTTCTAGGCGGCCATTTTGAATTTTATGTCAAAATATTGACTTGCACCCCATTTTAAAAGAAACTTTACGTTGGTTCAAGAAATGACAGACAAAATGGCGTTCTAGGCCGCCATATTGAATTTTCTGTCAAAATATTGACTTGCACCTCATTTTAAAGGAAATTTCACGTAGTTTCAAGAAATGACTGACAAAATGACGTTCAAGGCCGCCATTTTGAATTTCCTGCGCCCTGGGACGCCATTTTGAATTTCCTGTCAAAATATTGACTTGCCCCTCATTTTAAAGGAAATTTTGCGTAGTTTCAAGAAATGACAGAAAATATGGCGTTCCATGCCGCCATTTTGAATTTTCTGTCAAAATATTGACTTGTCCGCTAGAGGGCGTCAAAGTTGCTTCACTAAAAAATCACAAATTTTGTGACACTCGCTGCTTGAATCTAAATTAGTCCTTACTTGACAAAATACGTCAAAATGTCATAGAAAACAAAAGATAGAGCAGATTTCAAGCTTTCCAAAAATATCCCCACATGAGTTGATTAATAATACCGTTTGGCCGCTAGAGGGCGTCAAAGTTGCTTCACCATAAAATCGCATATTTTTAGACACCCGCTGCTTTCGCCCTAATTTACTCCCTTACTTGACAAGATACGTCAAAATATCATAGAAAACAAAAGATAGAGCAGATTACAAGCTTTCCAAAAATATCCCCACATGAGATGATTGATAATACCGTTCGGCCGCTAGAGGGCGTCAAAATTTCTTCACTAAAAAATCACAAATTTTGTGACACTCGCTGCTTTGAATCTAAATTACTCCCTTACTTGACAAGATACGTCAAAATGTCATAGAAAACAAAAGATAGAGCAGATTTCAAGCTTTCCAAAAATATCCCCACATGAGTTGATTGGTCATACCGTTTGGCCACTAGAGGGCGTCAAATTTCCTTTACCATAATATCACATATTACGAGCATATTATAAATATTTTTTAGTCAGATTTCATGTATCTCTTATTCCGGCCGAGTTTCTGGCAAAGAAATGGTTAAAATGTTAAATTTCAGATTTAACTCTGTTAGTTTTTGAGATATCAAAAAACCGACTGCACCAGCGTCTTTTCCGAGAAATTCTAACATAAAATGACACCGAGACGTCAACTCTAACTTGACAAATAAAAAAGTTAAATTTTTTGACAGTTCCAGGCCGCCATTTTGAATTTTCTGTCAAAATATTGACTTGCACCTCATTTTAAAGGAAATTTCACGTAGTTTCAAGAAATGACAGACAAAATGGCGTTCTAGGCCGCCATTTTGAATTTTCTGTCAAAATATTGACTTGCACCTCATATTAAAGGAAATTTCACGTAGTTTCAAGAAATGACTGACAAAATGACGTTCCAGGCCGCCATATTGAATTTTCTGTCAAAATATTGACTTGCACCTCATATTAAAGGAAATTTCACGTAGTTTCAAGAAATGACTGACAAAATGACGTTCCAGGCCGCCATTTTGAATTTTCTGTCAAAATATTGACTTGCACCTCATATTAAAGGAAATTTCGCCTAGTTTCAAGAAATGATTGACAAAATGACGTTCTAGACCGCCATTTTGAATTTTCTGTCAAAATATTGACTTGCACCTCATTTTAATGGAAATTTCACGTAGTTTCAAGAAATGACAGAAAATATGGCGTTCCATGCCGCCATTTTGAATTTCTGTCAAAATATTGACTTGCACCTCATTTTAAAGGAAATTTCGCGTAGTTTCAAGAAATGACAGAAAATATGGCGTTCCATGCCGCCATTTTGAATTTTCTGTCAAAATATTGACTTGCACCTCATTTAATGGAAATTTCACGTAGTTTCACGAAATAACTGACAAAATGACGTTCTAGACCGCCATTTTGAATTTTCTGTCAAAATATTGACTTGCACCTCATATTAAAGGAAATTTCGCCTAGTTTCAAGAAATGATTGACAAAATGACGTTCCAGGCCGCCATATTGAATTTTCTGTCAAAATATTGACTTGCACCTCATATTAAAGGAAATTTCGCCTAGTTTCAAGAAATGATTGACAAAATGACGTTCTAGACCGCCATTTTGAATTTTCTGTCAAAATATTGACTTGTCCGCTAGAGGGCGTCAAAGTTGCTTCACCATAAAATCGCATATTTTTAGACACCCGCTGCTTTCACCCTAATTTACTCCTTATTTGACAAGATACGTCAAAATGTCATAGAAAACAAAAGATAGAGCAGATTACAAGCTTTCCAAAAATATCCCCACATGAGATGATTGATAATACCGTTCGGCCGCTAGAGGGCGTCAAAATTTCTTCACTAAAAATCACAAATTTTGTGACACTCGCTGCTTTGAATCTAAATTACTCCCTTACTTGACAAGATACGTCAAAATGTCATAGAAAACAAAAGATAGAGCAGATTTCAAGCTTTCCAAAAATATCCCCCATGAGTTGATTAATAATACCGTTTGGCCGCTAGAGGGCGTCAAAGTTGCTTCACCATAAAATCGCATATTTTTAGACACCCGCTGCTTTCGCCCTAATTTACTCCCTTACTTGACAAGATACGTCAAAATATCATAGAAAACAAAAGATAGAGCAGATTACAAGCTTTCCAAAAATATCCCCCATGAGTTGATTGGTCATACCGTTTGGCCACTAGAGGGCGTCAAATTTGCTTTACCATAATATCACATATTACGAGCATATTATAAATATTTTTTAGTCAGATTTCATGTATCTCTTATTCCGGCCGAGTTTCTGGCAAAGAAATGGTTAAAATGTTAAATTTCAGATTTAACTCTGTTAGTTTTTGAGATATCAAAAACCGACTGCACCAGCGTCTTTTCCGAGAAATTCTAACATAAAATGACACCGAGACGTCAACTCTAACTTGACAAATAAAAAGTTAAATTTTTTGACAGTTCCAGGCCGCCATTTGAATTTTCTGTCAAAATATTGACTTGCACCTCATTTTAAAGGAAATTTCACGTAGTTTCAAGAAATGACTGACAAAATGACGTTCTAGACCGCCATTTTGAATTTTCTGTCAAAATATTGACTTGCACCTCATTTTAAAGAAAATTTCACGTAGTTTCAAGAAATGATTGACAAAATGACGTTCTAGACCGCCATTTTGAATTTTCTGTCAAAATATTGACTTGCACCTCATTTTAAAGGAAATTTCACGTAGTTTCAAGAAATGATTGACAAAATGACGTTCTAGACCGCCATTTTGAATTTTCTGTCAAAATATTGACTTGCACCTCATTTTAAAGAAAATTTCACGTAGTTTCAAGAAATGATTGACAAAATGACGTTCTAGACCGCCATTTTGAATTTTATGTCAAAATATTGACTTGCACCCCATTTTAAAAGAAACTTTACGTAGTTTCAAGAAATGACTGACAAAATGACGTTCAAGGCCGCCATTTTGAATTTCCTGCGCCCTGGGACGCCATTTTGAATTTCCTGTCAAAATATTGACTTGCCCCTCATTTTAAAGGAAATTTTGCGTAGTTTCAAGAAATGACAGAAAATATGGCGTTCCATGCCGCCATTTTGAATTTCCTGTCAAAATATTGACTTGCCCCTCATTTTAAAGGAAATTTTGCGTAGTTTCAAGAAATGACAGAAAATATGGCGTTCCATGCCGCCATTTTGAATTTTCTGTCAAAATATTGACTTGCACCTCATTTTAAAGGAAATTTCACGTAGTTTCAAGAAATGACTGACAAAATGGCGTTCTAGGCCGCCATTTTGAATTTTCTGTCAAAATATTGACTTGCACCTCATATTAAAGGAAATTTCACGTAGTTTCAAGAAATGATTGACAAAATGACGTTCTAGACCGCCATTTTGAATTTTCTGTCAAAATATTGACTTGCACCTCATTTTAAAGGAAATTTCACGTAGTTTCAAGAAATGACTGACAAAATGACGTTCAAGGCCGCCATTTTGAATTTCCTGCGCCCTGGGACGCCATTTTGAATTTCCTGTCAAAATATTGACTTGCCCCTCATTTTAAAGGAAATTTTGCGTAGTTTCAAGAAATGACAGAAAATATGGCGTTCCATGCCGCCATTTTGAATTTTCTGTCAAAATATTGACTTGTCCGCTAGAGGGCGTCAAAGTTGCTTCACCATAAAATCGCATATTTTTAGACACCCGCTGCTTTCACCCTAATTTACTCCCTTATTTGACAAGATACGTCAAAATGTCATAGAAAACAAAACATAGAGCAGATTTCAAGCTTTCCAAAATATCCCCCCATGAGTTGATTAATCATACCGTTTGGCCGCTAGAGGGCGTCAAAGTTGCTTCACCATAAAATCGCATATTTTTAGACACCCGCTGCTTTCGCCCTAATTTACTCCCTTATTTGACAAGATACGTCAAAATGTCATAGAAAACAAAAGATAGAGCAGATTACAAGCTTTCCAAAAATATCCCCACATGAGATGATTGATAATACCGGTTGGCCGCTAGAGGGCGTCAAAGTTTCTTCACTAAAAAATCACAAATTTTGTGACACTCGCTGCTTTGAATCTAAATTAGTCCCTTACTTGACAAGATACGTCAAAATGTCATAGAAAACAAAACATAGAGCAGATTTCAAGCTTTCCAAAAATATCCCCCCATGAGTTGATTAATCATACCGTTTGGCCGCTAGAGGGCGTCAAAGTTGCTTCACCATAAAATCGCATATTTTTAGACACCCGCTGCTTTCGCCCTAATTTACTCCCTTATTTGACAAGATACGTCAAAATGTCATAGAAAACAAAAGATAGAGCAGATTACAAGCTTTCCAAAATATCCCCACATGAGATGATTGATAATACCGGTTGGCCGCTAGAGGGCGTCAAAGTTTCTTCACTAAAAAATCACAAATTTTGTGACACTCGCTGCTTTGAATCTAAATTAGTCCCTTACTTGACAAAATACGTCAAAATGTCATAGAAAACAAAAGATAGAGCAGATTTCAGGCTTTCCAAAAATATCCCCACATGAGTTGATTGGTCATACCGTTTGGCCACTAGAGGGCGTCAAATTTCCTTTACCATAATATCACATATTACGAGCATATTATAAATATTTTTTAGTCAGATTTCATGTATCTCTTATTCCGGCCGAGTTTCTGGCAAAGAAATGGTTAAAATGTTAAATTTCAGATTTAACTCTGTTAGTTTTTGAGATATCAAAAAACCGACTGCACCAGCGTCTTTTCCGAGAAATTCTAACATAAATGACACCGAGACGTCAACTCTAACTTGACAAATAAAAAAGTTAAATTTTTTGACAGTTCCAGGCCGCCATTTTGAATTTTCTGTCAAAATATTGACTTGCACCTCATTTTAAAGGAAATTTCACGTAGTTTCAAGAAATGACAGAAAATATGGCGTTCCATGCCGCCATTTTGAATTTTCTGTCAAATATTGACTTGCACCTCATTTTAATGGAAATTTCACGTAGTTTCAAGAAATGACAGAAAATATGGCGTTCCATGCCGCCATTTTGAATTTTCTGTCAAAATATTGACTTGCACCTCATTTTAAAGGAAATTTCGCGTAGTTTCAAGAAATGACAGAAAATATGGCGTTCCATGCCGCCATTTTGAATTTTCTGTCAAAATATTGACTTGCACCTCATTTTAATGGAAATTTCACGTAGTTTCAAGAAATGATTGACAAAATGACGTTCCAGGCCGCCATATTGAATTTTCTGTCAAAATATGACTTGCACCTCATATTAAAGGAAATTTCGCCTAGTTTCAAGAAATGATTGACAAAATGACGTTCTAGACCGCCATTTTGAATTTTCTGTCAAAATATTGACTTGTCCGCTAGAGGGCGTCAAATTTCTTCACTAAAAAATCACAAATTTTGTGACACTCGCTGCTTTGAATCTAAATTACTCCCTTACTTGACAAGATACGTCAAAATGTCATAGAAAACAAAAGATAGAGCAGATTTCAAGCTTTCCAAAAATATCCCCCCATGAGTTGATTAATAATACCGTTTGGCCGCTAGAGGGCGTCAAAGTTGCTTCACCATAAAATCGCATATTTTTAGACACCCGCTGCTTTCGCCCTAATTTACTCCCTTACTTGACAAGATACGTCAAAATATCATAGAAAACAAAAGATAGAGCAGATTTCAAGCTTTCCAAAAATATCCCCCCATGAGTTGATTGGTCATACCGTTTGGCCACTAGAGGGCGTCAAATTTGCTTTACCATAATATCACATATTACGAGCATATTATAAATATTTTTTAGTCAGATTTCATGTATCTCTTATTCCGGCCGAGTTTCTGGCAAAGAAATGGTTAAAATGTTAAATTTCAGATTTAACTCTGTTAGTTTTTGAGATATCAAAAAACCGACTGCACCAGCGTCTTTTCCGAGAAATTCTAACATAAAATGACACCGAGACGTCAACTCTAACTTGACAAATAAAAAAGTTAAATTTTTTGACAGTTCCATGCCGCCATTTTGAATTTTCTGTCAAAATATTGACTTGCACCTCATATTAAAGGAAATTTCACGTAGTTTCAAGAAATGACTGACAAAATGACGTTCAAGGCCGCCATTTGAATTTCCTGCGCCCTGGGACGCCATTTTGAATTTCCTGTCAAAATATTGACTTGCCCCCCTCATTTTAAAGGAAATTTTGCGTAGTTTCAAGAAATGACAGAAAATATGGCGTTCCATGCCGCCATTTTGAATTTTCTGTCAAAATATTGACTTGCACCTCATATTAAAGGAAATTTCGCCTAGTTTCAAGAAATGATTGACAAAATGACGTTCTAGACCGCCATTTTGAATTTTCTGTCAAAATATTGACTTGCACCTCATTTTAAAGGAAATTTCACGTAGTTTCAAGAAATGACTGACAAAATGACGTTCCAGGCCGCCATTTTGAATTTTCTGTCAAAATATTGACTTGTCCGCTAGAGGGCGTCAAATTTGCTTCACCATAAAATCGCATATTTTTAGACACCCGATGCTTTTGCCCTAATTTACTCCCTTACTTGACAAAATACGTCAAAATGTCAT
Source organism: Ips typographus (assembly GCF_016097725.1). Classification (NCBI taxonomy): domain Eukaryota; kingdom Metazoa; phylum Arthropoda; class Insecta; order Coleoptera; family Curculionidae; genus Ips; species Ips typographus. The sequence continues at coordinate 25,919 of NC_138426.1, read as the reverse complement.
AGAAAACAAAAGATAGAGCAGATTTCAAGCTTTCCAAAATATCCCCACATGAGATGATTGATAATACCGGTTGGCAGCTAGAGGGCGTCAAAGTTTCTTCACTAAAAAATCACAAATTTTGTGACACTCGCTGCTTTGAATCTAAATTACTCCCTTACTTGACAAAATACGTCAAAATGTCATAGAAAACAAAAGATAGAGCAGATTTCAAGCTTTCCAAAAATATCCCCACATGAGTTGATTAATAATACCGTTTGGCCGCTAGAGGGCGTCAAAGTTGCTTCACCATAAAATCGCATATTTTTAGACACCCGCTGCTTTCGCCCTAATTTACTCCCTTACTTGACAAGATACGTCCAAAATGTCATAGAAAACAAAAGATAGAGCAGATTTCAAGCTTTCCAAAAATATCCCCACATGAGTTGATTAATAATACCGTTTGGCCGCTAGAGGGCGTCAAAGTTGCTTCACCATAAAATCGCATATTTTTAGACACCCGCTGCTTTCGCCCTAATTTACTCCCTTACTTGACAAGATACGTCAAAATGTCATAGAAAACAAAAGATAGAGCAGATTACAAGCTTTCCAAAAATATCCCCACATAAGATGATTGATAATACCGGTTGGCCGCTAGAGGGCGTCAAAGTTTCTTCACTAAAAAATCACAAATTTTGTGACACTCGCTGCTTTGAATCTAAATTAGTCCCTTACTTGACAAAATACGTCAAAATGTCATAGAAAACAAAAGATAGAGCAGATTTCAAGCTTTCCAAAATATCCCCACATGAGTTGATTGGTCATACCGTTTGGCCACTAGAGGGCGTCAAATTTCCTTTACCATAATATCACATATTACGAGCATATTATAAATATTTTTAGTCAGATTTCATGTATCTCTTATTCCGGCCGAGTTTCTGGCAAAGAAATGGTTAAAATGTTAAATTTCAGATTTAACTCTGTTAGTTTTTGAGATATCAAAAAACCGACTGCACCAGCGTCTTTTCCGAGAAATTCTAACATAAAATGACACCGAGACGTAAACTCTAACTTGACAAATAAAAAAGTTAAATTTTTTGACAGTTCCAGGCCGCCATTTTGAATTTTCTGTCAAAATATTGACTTGCACCTCATATTAAAGGAAATTTCACGTAGTTTCAAGAAATGACTGACAAAATGACGTTCTAGACCGCCATTTTGAATTTTCTGTCAAAATATTGACTTGCACCTCATTTTAAAGGAAATTTCACGTAGTTTCAAGAAATGATTGACAAAATGACGTTCTAGACCGCCATTTTGAATTTTCTGTCAAAATATTGACTTGCACCTCATTTTAAAGAAAATTTCACGTAGTTTCAAGAAATGATTGACAAAATGACGTTCTAGACCGCCATTTTGAATTTTATGTCAAAATATTGACTTGCACCCCATTTTAAAAGAAACTTTACGTAGTTTCAAGAAATGACTGACAAAATGACGTTCAAGGCCGCCATTTTGAATTTCCTGCGCCCTGGGACGCCATTTTGAATTTCCTGTCAAAATATTGACTTGCCCCTCATTTTAAAGGAAATTTTGCGTAGTTTCAAGAAATGACAGAAAATATGGCGTTCCATGCCGCCATTTTGAATTTTCTGTCAAAATATTGACTTGCACCTCATTTTAAAGGAAATTTCACGTAGTTTCAAGAAATGACTGACAAAATGGCGTTCTAGGCCGCCATTTTGAATTTTCTGTCAAAATATTGACTTGCACCTCATATTAAAGGAAATTTCACGTAGTTTCAAGAAATGATTGACAAAATGACGTTCTAGACCGCCATTTTGAATTTTCTGTCAAAATATTGACTTGCACCTCATTTTAAAGGAAATTTCACGTAGTTTCAAGAAATGACTGACAAAATGACGTTCAAGGCCGCCATTTTGAATTTCCTGCGCCCTGGGACGCCATTTTGAATTTCCTGTCAAAATATTGACTTGCCCCTCATTTTAAAGGAAATTTTGCGTAGTTTCAAGAAATGACAGAAAATATGGCGTTCCATGCCGCCATTTTGAATTTCCTGTCAAAATATTGACTTGCCCCTCATTTTAAAGGAAATTTTGCGTAGTTTCAAGAAATGACAGAAAATATGGCGTTCCATGCCGCCATTTTGAATTTTCTGTCAAAATATTGACTTGCACCTCATTTTAAAGGAAATTTCACGTAGTTTCAAGAAATGACTGACAAAATGGCGTTCTAGGCCGCCATTTTGAATTTTCTGTCAAAATATTGACTTGCACCTCATATTAAAGGAAATTTCACGTAGTTTCAAGAAATGATTGACAAAATGACGTTCTAGACCGCCATTTTGAATTTTCTGTCAAAATATTGACTTGCACCTCATTTTAAAGGAAATTTCACGTAGTTTCAAGAAATGACTGACAAAATGACGTTCAAGGCCGCCATTTTGAATTTCCTGCGCCCTGGGACGCCATTTTGAATTTCCTGTCAAAATATTGACTTGCCCCTCATTTTAAAGGAAATTTTGCGTAGTTTCAAGAAATGACAGAAAATATGGCGTTCCATGCCGCCATTTTGAATTTTCTGTCAAAATATTGACTTGTCCGCTAGAGGGCGTCAAAGTTGCTTCACCATAAAATCGCATATTTTTAGACACCCGCTGCTTTCACCCTAATTTACTCCCTTATTTGACAAGATACGTCAAAATGTCATAGAAAACAAAACATAGAGCAGATTTCAAGCTTTCCAAAAATATCCCCCCATGAGTTGATTAATCATACCGTTTGGCCGCTAGAGGGCGTCAAAGTTGCTTCACCATAAAATCGCATATTTTTAGACACCCGATGCTTTTGCCCTAATTTACTCCCTTACTTGACAAAATACGTCAAAATGTCATAGAAAACAAAGATAGAGCAGATTTCAAGCTTTCCAAAAATATCCCCACATGAGTTGATTAATAATACCGTTTGGCCGCTAGAGGGCGTCAAAGTTTCTTCACTAAAAAATCACAAATTTTGTGACACTCGCTGCTTTGAATCTAAATTAGTCCCTTACTTGACAAGATACGTCAAAATGTCATAGAAAACAAAAGATAGAGCAGATTTCAAGCTTTCCAAAAATATCCCCACATGAGTTGATTAATAATACCGTTTGGCCGCTAGAGGGCGTCAAAGTTGCTTCACCATAAAATCGCATATTTTTAGACACCCGCTGCTTTCGCCCTAATTTACTCCCTTACTTGACAAGATACGTCAAAATATCATAGAAAACAAAAGATAGAGCAGATTTCAAGCTTTCCAAAAATATCCCCCCATGAGTTGATTGGTCATACCGTTTGGCCACTAGAGGGCGTCAAATTTCCTTTACCATAATATCACATATTACGAGCATATTATAAATATTTTTTAGTCAGATTTCATGTATCTCTTATTCCGGCCGAGTTTCTGGCAAAGAAATGGTTAAAATGTTAAATTTCAGATTTAACTCTGTTAGTTTTTGAGATATCAAAAAACCGACTGCACCAGCGTCTTTTCCGAGAAATTCTAACATAAAATGACACCGAGACGTCAACTCTAACTTGACAAATAAAAAAGTTAAATTTTTTGACAGTTCCAGGCCGCCATTTTGAATTTTCTGTCAAAATATTGACTCGCACCTCATTTTAAAGGAAATTTCGCCTAGTTTCCAGAAATGACAGAAAATATGGCGTTCCATGCCGCCATTTTGAATTTTCTGTCAAAATATTGACTTGCACCTCATTTTAAAGGAAATTTCACGTAGTTTCAAGAAATGATTGACAAAATGACGTTCTAGACCGCCATTTTGAATTTTCTGTCAAAATATTGACTTGCACCTCATTTTAAAGGAAATTTCACGTAGTTTCAAGAAATGACTGACAAAATGACGTTCCAGGCCGCCATATTGAATTTTCTGTCAAAATATTGACTTGCACCTCATTTTAAAGGAAATTTCACGTAGTTTCAAGAAATGACTGACAAAATGACGTTCCAGGCCGCCATATTGAATTTTCTGTCAAAATATTGACTTGCACCTCATATTAAAGGAAATTTCACGTAGTTTCAAGAAATGATTGACAAAATGACGTTCTAGACCGCCATTTTGAATTTTCTGTCAAAATATTGACTTGCACCTCATTTTAAAGGAAATTTCACGTAGTTTCAAGAAATGACTGACAAAATGACGTTCCAGGCCGCCATATTGAATTTTCTGTCAAAATATTGACTTGCACCTCATATTAAAGGAAATTTCACGTAGTTTCAAGAAATGATTGACAAAATGACGTTCTAGACCGCCATTTTGAATTTTCTGTCAAAATATTGACTTGCACCTCATTTTAAAGGAAATTTCACGTAGTTTCAAGAAATGACTGACAAAATGACGTTCCAGGCCGCCATTTTGAATTTTCTGTCAAAATATTGACTTGCACCTCATTTTAAAGGAAATTTCACGTAGTTTCAAGAAATGACAGAAAATATGGCGTTCCATGCCGCCATTTTGAATTTTCTGTCAAAATATTGACTTGCACCTCATTTTAATGGAAATTTCACGTAGTTTCAAGAAATGACAGAAAATATGGCGTTCCATGCCGCCATTTTGAATTTTCTGTCAAAATATTGACTTGCACCTCATTTTAAAGGAAATTTCACGTAGTTTCAAGAAATGACAGAAAATATGGCGTTCCATGCCGCCATTTTGAATTTTCTGTCAAAATATTGACTTGCACCTCATTTTAAAGGAAATTTCGCGTAGTTTCAAGAAATGACAGAAAATATGGCGTTCCATGCCGCCATTTTGAATTTTCTGTCAAAATATTGACTTGCACCTCATTTTAATGGAAATTTCACGTAGTTTCAAGAAATGATTGACAAAATGACGTTCCAGGCCGCCATTTTGAATTTTCTGTCAAAATATTGACTTGCACCTCATATTAAAGGAAATTTCACGTAGTTTCAAGAAATGACAGAAAATATGGCGTTCCATGCCGCCATTTTGAATTTTCTGTCAAAATATTGACTTGCACCTCATTTTAAAGGAAATTTCACGTAGTTTCAAGAAATGACAGAAAATATGGCGTTCCATGCCGCCATTTTGAATTTTCTGTCAAAATATTGACTTGCACCTCATTTTAATGGAAATTTCACGTAGTTTCAAGAAATGACAGAAAATATGGCGTTCCATGCCGCCATTTTGAATTTTCTGTCAAAATATTGACTTGCACCTCATTTTAAAGAAAATTTCGCGTAGTTTCAAGAAATGACAGAAAATATGGCGTTCCATGCCGCCATTTTGAATTTTCTGTCAAAATATTGACTTGCACCTCATTTTAATGGAAATTTCACGTAGTTTCAAGAAATGATTGACAAAATGACGTTCCAGGCCGCCATTTTGAATTTTCTGTCAAAATATTGACTTGCACCTCATTTTAAAGGAAATTTCACGTAGTTTCAAGAAATGACAGAAAATATGGCGTTCCATGCCGCCATTTTGAATTTTCTGTCAAAATATTGACTTGCACCTCATTTTAATGGAAATTTCACGTAGTTTCAAGAAATGACAGAAAATATGGCGTTCCATGCCGCCATTTTGAATTTTCTGTCAAAATATTGACTTGCACCTCATTTTAAAGAAAATTTCGCGTAGTTTCAAGAAATGACAGAAAATATGGCGTTCCATGCCGCCATTTTGAATTTTCTGTCAAAATATTGACTTGCACCTCATTTTAATGGAAATTTCACGTAGTTTCAAGAAATGATTGACAAAATGACGTTCCAGGCCGCCATTTTGAATTTTCTGTCAAAATATTGACTTGCACCTCATTTTAAAGGAAATTTCACGTAGTTTCAAGAAATGACAGAAAATATGGCGTTCCATGCCGCCATTTTGAATTTTCTGTCAAAATATTGACTTGCACCTCATTTTAAAGGAAATTTCACGTAGTTTCAAGAAATGACAGAAAATATGGCGTTCCATGCCGCCATTTTGAATTTTCTGTCAAAATATTGACTTGCACCTCATTTTAATGGAAATTTCACGTAGTTTCAAGAAATGACAGAAAATATGGCGTTCCATGCCGCCATTTTGAATTTTCTGTCAAAATATTGACTTGCACCTCATTTTAAAGGAAATTTCGCGTAGTTTCAAGAAATGACAGAAAATATGGCGTTCCATGCCGCCATTTTGAATTTTCTGTCAAAATATTGACTTGCACCTCATTTTAATGGAAATTTCGCCTAGTTTCAAGAAATGATTGACAAAATGACGTTCTAGACCGCCATTTTGAATTTTCTGTCAAAATATTGACTTGCACCTCATATTAAAGGAAATTTCGCCTAGTTTCAAGAAATGATTGACAAAATGACGTTCCAGGCCGCCATATTGAATTTTCTGTCAAAATATTGACTTGCACCTCATATTAAAGGAAATTTCGCCTAGTTTCAAGAAATGATTGACAAAATGACGTTCTAGACCGCCATTTTGAATTTTCTGTCAAAATATTGACTTGTCCGCTAGAGGGCGTCAAATTTGCTTCACCATAAAATCGCATATTTTTAGACACCCGATGCTTTTGCCCTAATTTACTCCCTTACTTGACAAAATACGTCAAAATGTCATAGAAAACAAAAGATAGAGCAGATTTCAAGCTTTCCAAAAATATCCCCACATGAGTTGATTAATTATACCGTTTGGCCGCTAGAGGGCGTCAAAGTTGCTTCACCATAAAATCGCATATTTTTAGACACCCGCTGCTTTCGCCCTAATTTACTCCCTTACTTGACAAGATACGTCAAAATGTCATAGAAAACAAAAGATAGAGCAGATTTCAAGCTTTTCAAAAATATCCCCACATGAGTTGATTGATAATACCGTTTGGCCGCTAGAGGGCGTCAAAGTTGCTTCACCATAAAATCGCATATTTTTAGACACCCCCTGCTTTGACATTAATTTACTCCCTTACTTGACAAGATACGTCAAAATGTCATAGAAAACAAAAGATAGAGCAGATTTCAAGCTTTCCAAAAATATCCCCACATGAGTTAATTGGTCATACCGTTCGGCCGCTAGAGAGCGTCAAAATTTCTTCACTAAAAAATCACAAATTTTGTTACACTCGCTGCTTTGAATCTAAATTACTCCCTTATTTGACAAGATACGTCAAAATGTCATAGAAAACAAAAGATAGAGCAGATTTCAAGCTTTCCAAAAATATCCCCACATGAGATGATTGATAATACCGGTTGGCCGCTAGAGGGCGTCAAAGTTTCTTCACTAAAAAATCACAAATTTTGTGACACTCGCTGCTTTGAATCTAAATTAGTCCCTTACTTGACAAAATACGTCAAAATGTCATAGAAAACAAAAGATAGAGCAGATTTCAAGCTTTCCAAAAATATCCCCACATGAGTTAATTGGTCATACCGTTCGGCCGCTAGAGAGCGTCAAAATTTCTTCACTAAAAAATCACAAATTTTGTGACACTCGCTGCTTTGAATCTAAATTACTCCCTTATTTGACAAGATACGTCAAAATGTCATAGAAAACAAAAGATAGAGCAGATTTCAAGCTTTCCAAAAATATCCCCACATGAGATGATTGATAATACCGGTTGGCCGCTAGAGGGCGTCAAAGTTTCTTCACTAAAAAATCACAAATTTTGTGACACTCGCTGCTTTGAATCTAAATTAGTCCCTTACTTGACAAAATACGTCAAAATGTCATAGAAAACAAAAGATAGAGCAGATTTCAAGCTTTCCAAAAATATCCCCACATGAGTTGATTAATAATACCGTTTGGCCGCTAGAGGGCGTCAAAGTTGCTTCACCATAAAATCGCATATTTTTAGACACCCGCTGCTTTCGCCCTAATTTACTCCCTTATTTGACAAGATACGTCAAAATGTCATAGAAAACAAAAGATAGAGCAGATTACAAGCTTTCCAAAAATATCCCCACATGAGATGATTGATAATACCGGTTGGCCGCTAGAGGGCGTCAAAGTTTCTTCACTAAAAAATCACAAATTTTGTGACACTCGCTGCTTTGAATCTAAATTAGTCCCTTACTTGACAAAATACGTCAAAATGTCATAGAAAACAAAAGATAGAGCAGATTTCAAGCTTTCCAAAAATATCCCCACATGAGTTGATTCGTCATACCGTTCGGCCACTAGAGGGCGTCAAATTTCCTTTACCATAATATCACATATTACGAGCATATTATAAATATTTTTTAGTCAGATTTCATGTATCTCTTATTCCGGCCGAGTTTCTGGCAAAGAAATGGTTAAAATGTTAAATTTCAGATTTAACTCTGTTAGTTTTTGAGATATCAAAAAACCGACTGCACCAGCGTCTTTTCCGAGAAATTCTAACATAAAATGACACCGAGACGTAAACTCTAACTTGACAAATAAAAAAGTTAAATTTTTTGACAGTTCCAGGCCGCCATTTTGAATTTTCTGTCAAAATATTGACTTGCACCTCATTTTAAAGGAAATTTCACGTAGTTTCAAGAAATGATTGACAAAATGACGTTCTAGACCGCCATTTTGAATTTTCTGTCAAAATATTGACTTGCACCTCATTTTAAAGAAAATTTCACGTAGTTTCAAGAAATGATTGACAAAATGACGTTCTAGACCGCCATTTTGAATTTTCTGTCAAAATATTGACTTGCACCTCATTTTAAAGGAAATTTCACGTAGTTTCAAGAAATGATTGACAAAATGACGTTCTAGACCGCCATTTTGAATTTTCTGTCAAAATATTGACTTGCACCTCATTTTAAAGGAAATTTCACGTAGTTTCAAGAAATGACTGACAAAATGACGTTCAAGGCCGCCATTTTGAATTTCCTGCGCCCTGGGACGCCATTTTGAATTTCCTGTCAAAATATTGACTTGCCCCTCATTTTAAAGGAAATTTCGCGTAGTTTCAAGAAATGACAGAAAATATGGCGTTCCATGCCGCCATTTTGAATTTTCTGTCAAAATATTGACTTGCACCTCATTTTAAAGGAAATTTCGCGTAGTTTCAAGAAATGACAGAAAATATGGCGTTCCATGCCGCCATTTTGAATTTTCTGTCATATTGACTTGCACCTCATTTTAATGGAAATTTCACGTAGTTTCACGAAATAACTGACAAAATGACGTTCTAGACCGCCACTTTGAATTTTCTGTCAAAATATTGACTTGTCCGCTAGAGGGCGTCAAAGTTGCTTCACCATAAAATCGCATATTTTTAGACACCCGCTGCTTTCGCCCTAATTTACTCCCTTACTTGACAAGATACGTCAAAATATCATAGAAAACAAAAGATAGAGCAGATTACAAGCTTTCCAAAAATATCCCCACATGAGTTGATTGGTCATACCGTTCGGCCACTAGAGGGCGTCAAAGTTTCTTCACTAAAAAATCACAAATTTTGTGACACTCGCTGCTTTGAATCTAAATTAGTCCCTTACTTGACAAAATACGTCAAAATGTCATAGAAAACAAAAGATAGAGCAGATTTCAAGCTTTCCAAAAATATCCCCACATGAGTTGATTAATAATACCGTTTGGCCGCTAGAGGGCGTCAAAGTTGCTTCACCATAAAATCGCATATTTTTAGACACCCGCTGCTTTCGCCCTAATTTACTCCCTTACTTGACAAGATACGTCAAAATATCATAGAAAACAAAAGATAGAGCAGATTTCAAGCTTTCCAAAAATATCCCCCCATGAGTTGATTGGTCATACCGTTTGGCCACTAGAGGGCGTCAAATTTCCTTTACCATAATATCACATATTACGAGCATATTATAAATATTTTTTAGTCAGATTTCATGTATCTCTTATTCCGGCCGAGTTTCTGGCAAAGAAATGGTTAAAATGTTAAATTTCAGATTTAACTCTGTTAGTTTTTGAGATATCAAAAAACCGACTGCACCAGCGTCTTTTCCGAGAAATTCTAACATAAAATGACACCGAGACGTAAACTCTAACTTGACAAATAAAAAAGTTAAATTTTTTGACAGTTCCAGGCCGCCATTTTGAATTTTCTGTCAAAATATTGACTTGCACCTCATTTTAAAGGAAATTTCGCCTAGTTTCCAGAAATGACTGACAAAATGACGTTCCAGGCCGCCATTTTGAATTTTCTGTCAAAATATTGACTTGCACCTCATTTTAAAGGAAATTTCACGTAGTTTCAAGAAATGACTGACAAAATGACGTTCCAGGCCGCCATATTGAATTTTCTGTCAAAATATTGACTTGCACCTCATTTTAAAGAAAATTTCGCGTAGTTTCAAGAAATGACAGAAAATATGGCGTTCCATGCCGCCATTTTGAATTTTCTGTCAAAATATTGACTTGCACCTCATTTTAATGGAAATTTCACGTAGTTTCAAGAAATGATTGACAAAATGACGTTCTAGACCGCCATTTTGAATTTTCTGTCAAAATATTGACTTGCACCTCATTTTAAAGGAAATTTCACGTAGTTTCAAGAAATGACAGAAAATATGGCGTTCCATGCCGCCATTTTGAATTTTCTGTCAAAATATTGACTTGCACCTCATTTTAATGGAAATTTCACGTAGTTTCAAGAAATAACTGACAAAATGACGTTCAAGGCCGCCATATTGAATTTTCTGTCAAAATATTGACTTGCCCCTCATATTAAAGGAAATTTCGCCTAGTTTCAAGAAATGACAGACAAAATGGCGTTCTAGGCGGCCATTTTGAATTTTATGTCAAAATATTGACTTGCACCTCATTTTAAAAGAAACTTTACGTAGTTTCAAGAAATGACAGACAAAATGGCGTTTTAGGCCGCCATATTGAATTTTCCGTCAAAATATTGAGTTGCACCTCATTTTAAAGAAAATTTCGCGTAGTTTCAAGAAATGACAGACAAAATAATGTTCCAGGTCGCCATTTTGAATTTTCTGTCAAAATATTGACTTGACGCTAGAGGGCGTCAAAGTTGCTTCACAATAAAATCGCATATTTTTAGACACCCGCTGCTTTCACCCTAATTTACTCCCTTATTTGACAAGATACGTCAAAATGTCATAGAAAACAAAAGATAGAGCAGATTACAAGCTTTCCAAAAATATCCCCACATGAGTTGATTGGTCATACCGTTTGGCCACTAGAGGGCGTCAAATTTGCTTTACCATAATATCACATATTACGAGCATATTATAAATATTTTTTAGTCAGATTTCATGTATCTCTTAATCCGGCCGAGTTTCTGGCAAAGAAATGGTTAAAATGTTAAATTTCAGATTTAACTCTGTTAGTTTTTGAGATATCAAAAAACCGACTGCACCAGCGTCTTTTCCGAGAAATTCTAACATAAAATGACACCGAGACGTCAACTCTAACTTGACAAATAAAAAAGTTAAATTTTTTGACAGTTCCAGGCCGCCATTTTGAATTTTCTGTCAAAATATTGACTCGCACCTCATTTTAAAGGAAATTTCGCCTAGTTTCCAGAAATGACTGACAAAATGACGTTCCAGGCCGCCATTTTGAATTTTCTGTCAAAATATTGACTTGCACCTCATTTTAAAGGAAATTTCGCGTAGTTTCAAGAAATGACAGAAAATTTGGCGTTCCATGCCGCCATTTTGAATTTTCTGTCAAAATATTGACTTGCACCTCATTTTAATGGAAATTTCACGTAGTTTCACGAAATAACTGACAAAATGACGTTCTAGACCGCCATTTTGAATTTTCTGTCAAAATATTGACTTGTCCGCTAGAGGGCGTCAAAGTTGCTTCACCATAAAATCGCATATTTTTAGACACCCGCTGCTTTCGCCCTAATTTACTCCCTTATTTGACAAGATACGTCAAAATGTCATAGAAAACAAAAGATAGAGCAGATTACAAGCTTTCCAAAAATATCCCCACATGAGATGATTGATAATACCGGTTGGCCGCTAGAGGGCGTCAAAGTTTCTTCACTAAAAAATCACAAATTTTGTGACACTCGCTGCTTTGAATCTAAATTAGTCCCTTACTTGACAAAATACGTCAAAATGTCATAGAAAGCAAAAGATAGAGCAGATTTCAAGCTTTCCAAAAATATCCCCACATGAGTTGATTAATAATACCGTTTGGCCGCTAGAGGGCGTCAAAGTTGCTTGACCATAAAATCGCATATTTTTAGACACCCGCTGCTTTCACCCTAATTTACTCCCTTACTTGACAAAATACGTCAAAATGTCATAGAAAGCAAAAGATAGAGCAGATTTCAAGCTTTCCAAAAATATCCCCACATGAGTTGATTAATAATACCGTTTGGCCGCTAGAGGGCGTCAAAGTTGCTTGACCATAAAATCGCATATTTTTAGACACCCGCTGCTTTCACCCTAATTTACTCCCTTACTTGACAAGATACGTCAAAATGTCATAGAAAACAAAAGATAGAGCAGATTTCAAGCTTCGCAAAAATATTCCCACATGAGTTAATTGGTCATACCGTTTGGCCGCTAGAGGGCGTCAAAGTTGCTTCACCATAAAATCGCATATTTTTAGACACCCGCTGCTTTCGCCCTAATTTACTCCCTTACTTGACAAGATACGTCAAAATATCATAGAAAACAAAAGATAGAGCAGATTTCAAGCTTCGCAAAAATATTCCCACATGAGTTAATTGGTCATACCGTTTGGCCGCTAGAGGGCGTCAAAGTTGCTTCACCATAAAATCGCATATTTTTAGACACCCGCTGCTTTCGCCCTAATTTACTCCCTTACTTGACAAGATACGTCAAAATATCATAGAAAACAAAAGATAGAGCAGATTTCAAGCTTTCCAAAAATATCCCCACATGAGTTGATTGGTCATACCGTTTGGCCACTAGAGGGCGTCAAATTTCCTTTACCATAATATCACATATTACGAGCATATTATAAATATTTTTTAGTCAGATTTCATGTATCTCTTATTCCGGCCGAGTTTCTGGCAAAGAAATGGTTAAAATGTTAAATTTCAGATTTAACTCTGTTAGTTTTTGAGATATCAAAAAACCGACTGCACCAGCGTCTTTTCCGAGAAATTCTAACATAAAATGACACCGAGACGTAAACTCTAACTTGACAAATAAAAAAGTTAAATTTTTTGACAGTTCCAGGCCGCCATTTTGAATTTTCTGTCAAAATATTGACTTGCACCTCATTTTAAAGGAAATTTCACGAAATGACAGACAAAATGGCGTTCTAGGCCGCCATTTTGAATTTTCTGTCAAAATATTGACTTGCACCTCATATTAAAGGAAATTTCACGTAGTTTCAAGAAATGATTGACAAAATGACGTTCTAGACCGCCATTTTGAATTTTCTGTCAAAATATTTGTGATGTATTGCGTTCCCTCGAAAAGCGGCAACACTGGACAGTGGGGGAAGCCGGTGGACGACCGATGACCCGCCATCTCTCTTGCTACTCAACCATGAACGAGGGCACATGTTGGTCTTAACTTAATAAAAATTGTCCTTGTACATATATATATTTTAATGTGATCAATAAATGTAGGCAGTGCCCATTGAAAGAGTCTTCTTCAAATCCCAAGAGCCCAAGACACAACAAATGGCGACGAGGATGGGATACTTAGCCGAAAACTAGTAAAGGGCTGGGATCCCACGAGGAGAAGGACCGACCGGACCGGCGATATTCAAGATGGCAGCCTTGATCGGATCCATGGCGGAATACAACCATGCCACCGATGATTGGCAGATATACCAAGAGAAATTGGACCAGTACTTTGCCGCCAACAAAATAATTGAAGAACCTGTAAAAACTGCAACCTTAGTGAGCCTAATTGGAACATCCACCTATACCATATTGCGTGAACTGACTTATCCGGCATTACCAAAAGACAAAAGGTATGCCGAACTAACCAAGCTACTCTGTGGTCACTTCAGCCCCATTGTATCCGTGTGGCGCGAGAGAAGCAAATTTTGGGCGGCCACTCAGATGTCTGGCGAAACCTCGCAAGAATGGTACGTGCGGGTGAGAGGACTTTCCATTAACTGTGCTTTTGAAGGAAATTTGACCTTCGTTTTGAGGGAGAAGTTTATGGCAGGATTGAGGAAGGGCTCAATACTGGACCGATTATGCGAAGAGGATTCAGATAGGCCCCTAGAGAGTCTTTTAAAGTTGGCGGTACAGAAGGAAGTAAAGAATGGAGAAAGTAGCCAGCACGAGCGTGAGGAAGTCAATTGGGTTAGAAACGGAGCGAACAGTGGCAACAGGGCGGACCGTCACCGAGGAAGATTTGCTGCTCGCGCAGGCATAGCGATGGGCATGTCAGAGGGCGCGCGCAGCCAGTTCCAAGATGGAGGCGGCAATGGCGACAAGTGGAAAAACAATAACAAAAGTGCTAAACAGATGGGAAATCCATCAAAGTGCGGAGTGTGCGGCAGGAACCACCCAGGAAGCTGCCGTTATGCAAACTACAGATGCAGAAGATGCGGCGTAGAGGGCCATCTGGAGAGAGCTTGTCGCAGAGCCACAGTGAGGGGACAAAATGCTCTGATGGAGGCAAGTGAAGAAGCAGAGGTCGCAAGGGACATATTTAAGGTAGATACACATAAGGGTTGTTCAGGGGGATTTGTTGCTCAGGTTGAAATTATGGGGAAAATGTTCAGCATGCAAGTTGATACTGGATCATGTGTGACCACACTAAGCAGGTCAGTGTTTAAAAAGGGTCTTCCAAATGTTCAGCTTGAAGTAGATCACATACTGCTGCGTGGTTACACAGGGTCAATGATTAGGCCATTAGGATACTTTGTGACAAATGTAAGAGCCTTCAGCAAAGTAAGAACAATAAAGATTTATGTAGTTGATAGCATGGGACCTTGTTTGTTAGGCCGGGACTTTCTCAGTGCTTTCAATATATCATTAAACGTTAATTCAGTCTTGCAGTGTTCTCACAGGAACAGCCTGTTGAAGGAATACTCCGATGTCTTGACGAATCGTTTGGGAACTTACAGGTACGACAAGGTCACAATACCCATAGATCCGCAGGCGAGACCCATTTTTCTCAGGCATAGACCAGTTCCCCTGGCATACAGACAAAAAGTGGAAGAGCAAATAAAGAGGATGGTCGAGGAAGGCATTCTAGAGCCGACGACAAATTCAAGATGGGCAACTCCGATAGTGCCAGTCAGGAAGGCCAACGGAACGGTAAGAATTTGTGGCGATTATAAGGCGACTGTGAATAAATGTTTAGACAAAAATATCCACTACCCCTTACCTCGCATAAATGAGATCTTTGATCAGTTATCGGGCGGTAAGTTGTTCACTAAATTGGACCTCAATCAGGCATATACACAGTTAATGCTTTCAGAAGAGTCAAAAGAAGCAATGACACTCACAACTCATTTAGGTCTTTTCAGGCCAAACCGAATGCTTTTTGGGGTGTCTCCAGCAGCTGCTCTTTTCCAGATGACGATAGAGCAAGTTCTGCAGGGATTAAAAGGCGTGGCCGTGTTTGCAGACGACATATGCATCACTGGCGCGAGCACTCAGGAGCACATTAGGAACTGTGAAGAAGTGTTACAGCGATTGAGGGAAGCAGGGCTTACCGTAAGGCCGGAAAAATGCAAGTTTTTCGAGAGAGAAGTAGAATACCTGGGACACGTAATAGGCGAAGAAGGCCTAAAGAAGTGCGAAAAGAAGGTAGCAGCAATAGAAAATGCAGCAAGGCCGACCACAGTAACACAGGTGAGATCTTTTTGTGGGCTGGTGCAATACTATGCTAAGTTCATACCGAACCTGGCAAGCATAATGAAGCCAATTTACGAACTTCTGAAGAACAACGTAAGTAATAGTAGTAAAGCTGTAAATTGGAACACCACATGTGAAAATGCCTTTAAGTTAATAAAGAAACTAATTAGCCAGGACATAGTATTAACCCACTTCGATCCCTCTAAAACTACGATTTTGGAGACTGATGCCTCCGATAGTGGCTTGTCGGCGGTGTTGCTCCATAGACAGGCCGACGGAAGTGAAAGGCCAGTGGCCATGGCATCCAGGACTCTGGCTGAGTCCGAGAAAAAAATGGCTATAATAGATAGGGAGGCAGCGGCCATCATTTTTGGACTGAAGTATTTTCAGCAGTTCTTGATTGGGCATCGTTTCATCGTGCGTTGCGATCATAAACCACTGTTGGGAATTTTCGGCGAAAATAAGGGCATACCAGTAAGAAGTCGAGATCGGTTACAGCGTTGGGCGTTGTACATGTCTGGGTTTGATTATAGTATAGAATACATAAAAGGCAAAAACAATTTTATCGCCGATTGTTTATCTAGATTACCAGACGGCAAGAACGAGCTACCGCCGGACGTGGGAGAGATTGAGCCCGAATGCTTCATAAGCTTTGCAGAAACCAGCAAGCATTGGCCACTCGACGCGCAGAAGATTAGAGAGGAGACTAAGAAAGACAGAGTTTTGAAGAAGGTAGTAAGATACGCACAGACAACATGGCCATGCAAACCCAAGGAACTGCAGGTAGAAGAGAAGAACTTATACTCAAAGAGGGATGAACTTCATGAGGAATTGGGCATGGTTATGTGGGGCCACAGAGTGGTGATTCCGAGCTCATGCAGGAAAGAGGTATTAAATCTACTTCATACCAGCCATTTAGGTATTGTTAAGACCAAACAGCTGGCTAGATCATATGTTTGGTGGCCCAACATCGATAATGACATAGAAAACCTTATAAAATCATGTGTTGCATGTCTCAAGACGCAGCCTGACCCACCAAAGGTCGTAACTCCATGGCCAGTAGCTGTTAGACCGTTCCAGAGAGTTCACATTGATTACTTGCTATTCAAGAATAAAAATTACTTGGTGCTCACAGACGCATTCACCAAATGGCCAGAAGTGGTACCTGTCCAGGGTATGACTGCGTCAGAGTTGATCAAGCACCTCAGAAGAGTGTTTTCATGCTTCGGGTTGCCCGAGTTGGTCTGTTCAGACAATGGCAGAACCTTTGTAGCATCAGAGACTGAACTATTCTTCTCAAAGAATGGTATCAAACATGTGACAATCCCTCCTTATAATAGTCAAAGCAATGGAGCAGCCGAAAACGCAGTGAAGACCTTCAAAAACAAAATTTCAGCTGCGCTGAACGATCAGAGGAATAGCAACACTGACATTGACACTATAATTGCAAGATTTCTTTTAAATTACAGAACCACTCCCCATTGCATTACCAAAGTGAGCCCAGCAGAGTTGATGCTTGGCCGCAAACTAAGAACCTTACTGGATCAAGTAAGAAATAGGGTAGTAGATCCAGCAACGCAAAGTGCAACATCCGCCAGGGAAAATATGGTAAAGCATCAAGAACGTGAGACAAGTAAAAGAAGACAATGCAAGCAAAGGTTTGAGAAGGGAGAGGAAATAATGGTAAGAGACTATAGAACAATAAATAAGAAAGCTTGGACTGAGGCAGTCATTGAGAGAGTGATAGGAGCAACCACGTATTTGTGCAGATTGCCGACTAGACAGCTGTGGAAGAGGCACAAAAATCAGATAATCGTGAGAGGCGCTGTTGACCAAGCGGACAACAGAAAGTGCTCACAGGCAGCAGAACCGCGACAACCCTCAATAAAACCGGGAAAAATAGCAGCAGGGTGGACAGAAGAAGGAAAGCAGAGTAACTACCACCAGGATGCCACTCCTACAGGAAACTCGAATGAGACACCAGTGGGGCATCTTGACAGCGAAACCTCAACAGATGAGGAGGTGTTCGTAGATGTAGGCTCTCAAACACCCTCAAAAGCTGCAACTGAAGACACAAGAGCTGGTGCCGGCGCCGGATTACAAAGTCCAGGCGTAGAAACCAGTCAGAGAAGAGACAGCATTGTCATGGAGTGCAGGTACGACAAGCGTACACAGGCAGGGGGTGGACCTGCGGCTAAGGGTGGCGTCACCACAAGGTCGGGGCGCGCGTCGAAACCGTCTGTTCATTTGAGAGACTTTATCAAGGATTAGGTAGGAAGTCCCGGACTCTTTAGTTGAGTATGCTAATTAGTATTGTATGGGGTAGGCCTGGTTACCTTTCGATTGTCATGGCGCACACATGTGTTGTCTCATATAGTATAGTTATAGATTAAGAAGGGAGGGAAATGTGATGTATTGCGTTCCCTCGAAAAGCGGCAACACTGGACAGTGGGGGAAGCCGGTGGACGACCGATGACCCGCCATCTCTCTTGCTACTCAACCATGAACGAGGGCACATGTTGGTCTTAACTTAATAAAAATTGTCCTTGTACATATATATATTTTAATGTGATCAATAAATGTAGGCAGTGCCCATTGAAAGAGTCTTCTTCAAATCCCAAGAGCCCAAGACACAACAATATTGACTTGCACCTCATTTTAAAGGAAATTTCACGTAGTTTCAAGAAATGATTGACAAAATGACGTTCCAGGCCGCCATATTGAATTTTCTGTCAAAATATTGACTTGCACCTCATATTAAAGGAAATTTCGCCTAGTTTCAAGAAATGATTGACAAAATGACGTTCCAGGCCGCCATATTGAATTTTCTGTCAAAATATTGACTTGCACCTCATTTTAAAGGAAATTTCACGTAGTTTCAAGAAATGATTGACAAAATGACGTTCAAGGCCCCCATTTTGAATTTCCTGCGCCCTGGGACGCCATTTTGAATTTCCTGTCAAAATATTGACTTGCCCCTCATTTTAAAGGAAATTTTGCGTAGTTTCAAGAAATGACAGAAAATATGGCGTTCCATGCCGCCATTTTGAATTTTCTGTCAAAATATTGACTTGCACCTCATTTTAATGGAAATTTCACGTAGTTTCACGAAATAACTGACAAAATGACGTTCTAGACCGCCATTTTGAATTTTCTGTCAAAATATTGACTTGTCCGCTAGAGGGCGTCAAAGTTGCTTCACCATAAAATCGCATATTTTTAGACACCCGCTGCTTTCGCCCTAATTTACTCCCTTATTTGACAAGATACGTCAAAATGTCATAGAAAACAAAAGATAGAGCAGATTACAAGCTTTCCAAAAATATCCCCACATGAGATGATTGATAATACCGGTTGGCCGCTAGAGGGCGTCAAAGTTTCTTCACTAAAAAATCACAAATTTTGTGACACTCGCTGCTTTGAATCTAAATTAGTCCCTTACTTGACAAAATACGTCAAAATGTCATAGAAAGCAAAAGATAGAGCAGATTTCAAGCTTTCCAAAAATATCCCCACATGAGTTGATTAATAATACCGTTTGGCCGCTAGAGGGCGTCAAAGTTGCTTGACCATAAAATCGCATATTTTTAGACACCCGCTGCTTTCACCCTAATTTACTCCCTTACTTGACAAGATACGTCAAAATGTCATAGAAAACAAAAGATAGAGCAGATTTCAAGCTTTCCAAAAATTTCCCCACATGAGTTAATTGATTATACCGTTTGGCCGCTAGAGGGCGTCAAAGTTGCTTCACCATAAAATCGCATATTTTTAGACACCCGCTGCTTTCGCCCCAATTTACTCCCTTACTTGACAAGATACGTCAAAATGTCATAGAAAACAAAAGATAGAGCAGATTTCAAGCTTCGCAAAAATATTGCCACATGAGTTAATTGGTCATACCGTTCGGCCGCTAGAGGGCGTCAAATTTGCTTCACCATAAAATCGCACATTTTTAGACACCCGCTGCTTTGACATTAATTTACTCCCTTACTTGACAAGATACGTCAAAATGTCATAGAAAACTAAAGATAGAGCAGATTTCAAGCTTTCCAAAAATATCCCCCCATGAGTTGATTGGTCATACCGTTTGGCCACTAGAGGGCGTCAAATTTGCTTTACCATAATATCACATATTACGAGCATATTATAAATATTTTTTAGTCAGATTTCATGTATCTCTTAATCCGGCCGAGTTTCTGGCAAAGAAATGGTTAAAATGTTAAATTTCAGATTTAACTCTGTTAGTTTTTGAGATATCAAAAAACCGACTGCACCAGCGTCTTTTCCGAGAAATTCTAACATAAAATGACACCGAGACGTCAACTCTAACTTGACAAATAAAAAAGTTAAATTTTTTGACAGTTCCAGGCCGCCATTTTGAATTTTCTGTCAAAATATTGACTTGCACCTCATTTTAAAGGAAATTTCACGTAGTTTCAAGAAATGACAGACAAAATGGCGTTCTAGGCCGCCATTTTGAATTTTCTGTCAAAATATTGACTTGCACCTCATTTTAAAGGAAATTTCACGTAGTTTCAAGAAATGACTGACAAAATGACGTTCCAGGCCGCCATTTTGAATTTTCTGTCAAAATATTGACTTGCACCTCATTTTAAAGGAAATTTCACGTAGTTTTAAGAAATGACTGACAAAATGACGTTCAAGGCCGCCATTTTGAATTTCCTGCGCCCTGGGACAGAACATTAGAATTTTTGTCAAAAGTGTAATTTTGGCAAATTTTTATTTTGCTCCATAAGGGTTCTAATGCACAGCAAAGGATATATTTATACCAAAGGACCTCAAATTAAGGGAAATAACCACTTTGAACCTTACAGAAATTCGAAAAATGCCATTTTTTGACAAAATTTTCAATTTTTTTTTTGTTCCACAAGAGTTCCAATGCACAGCAAAGGGCATATTTATACAAAAGAACATTAAATTAGGTGAAATAAGCACAAAAAAAGCACTTTAAAATTTTTCACTTTTCAAAAAAATTGAAAGAATGGGGGGGTATTAGAGAGGTTTTTTAGGTACTTTTTGAAATTCAATATCTCGGTAACGGGAGGAGCTACAGAGGCCATTTTTAACCCATTTTGTAGTATTTTTTATGCTTTTTCGAATGGCGTTGGAACGAATTTCCTGCGAATTTAAATAAAAGAGCTACGATTTTTTCGCAATATACGGATACCACAAAACGTAAACAAGACAAGAAATTACTAATTAGCGCGGCGTTGCCATACCCGCTCCTACCATTTTAAATCAACATATTCCTTTTATAGCTGCACACTTTTATATTAGATTATTCGATGATATTGGTGAAAACTACTTATTTTTATTAATCACATTTCAAAACATAACATAGACTGCTTCAAAACATGGGTGATATGATGAGACTTGGCAACGTCGCAAATTGTCGTTCGCACCTCCGTTTTCCAAGACGCTCGCTAATTTTTAATTTTGTATCCTGGCGCGAGTTCACACACGTTTTGTTCCGGTCACTTTGACAGCTAATAACGTCAAAACCAGTCCGATTTCACTAGGCTTGATGGTACTCATTTTCGACTAATTTGGGGACGGCGAATCCATTCCAGCTGTCAAAATGACAGTAACTGTCACTCAATTCGAGACACTGGCGATTTGTGGAGATATCAAAAAAGTGATTTCACCAATGGATTGGGCGCCCCAAAATTAGCCAAAAACCACCCTTCACTCGATTTGTTTTGATAAAAAACGCACTTGAGATGCATTATTGTTATTCTGTCACTTTGACAGCTAATAACGTCAAAACCAGTCCGATTTCACTAATTTGGGGACGGGGAATCCATTCCATCTGTCAAAATGACAGTAGCTGTCACTCAATTCGAGACACTGGCGATTTGTGGAGATATCAAAGAAGTGATTTCACCAATGGATTGGGCGCCCCAAAATTAGCCAAAAACCACCCTTCACTCGATTTGTTTTGATAAAAAACGCACTTGAGATGCATTATTGTTATTCTGTCACTTTGACAGCTAATAACGTCAAAACCAGTCCGATTTCACTAGGGTTGATGGTACTCATTTTCGACTAATTTGGGGACGAGGAATCCATTCCAGCTGTCAAAATGACAGTAGCTGTCACTTAGTTCGAGATCGGCCAAACGGTGTTATCAATCAACTCATGTGGGGATATTTTTTGTTTTCTATGATATGGTCCATTTTTTTCCCGTCGCGGTTACGTCATCATTTGCCTTTCTTGTCTATTACGTGCGTTCCGAGCGCGATAGAATTTTGACGTCATCGGCCGCCATTGTTGGCAAATTAATAGGTAGTAAACAAAGCGAAATGTTTTATTTTTGATGTAAATTTTACAATATTTCGATGTAACTACTGCGATACTAGATAGGTACCTAGATAATGTGTGTGTGTGTGTGTTGTGTGTGTATGTTTCGGGAAGAGAGTTTTGAAAATGCCACCCACCTACACTTTGCAACTATCAAGGGGCCCAGTGAAACATTCTGAAGGAAAACAGAAAAGAATGCCTTTTCTAATAAAAAACACACAATCACAATGAAACAGCCCATGCATATAGGTACCTATTTACTTAGTCCCAAGAACCAAGTTTATTCAAGCCAGTGATTGTTTCTCAATCAAAGGAACATGTTTGCTGACAAGGTGATTTACCTAATATTATAAAAAGGAAGGCCCCTACCTTTTAATGAGCTGCTAATACTAAATAGCTTATGTTTCAGGTAGGTACCTTTCTGGAGTTTGCTTATCATGCTTTGAAAGGGTCCCATTATCAATGGCTGCTGTAAAAGACTCCTGGTGACTGAACAACGAAAGGTGTTTGAAGCAATGGTTATAATGGTGTTGTCAAAATCCATATGCAGAGTGTTGAAATATTTCAGGTAACATTAGAAAGATATAGGACATAGGTACCTAACTATGTTACTTAATATGTAAATTTGATCAAATGCCATTATTTTACAGAATTAGCCCCCCTTGCCTACCTATACTTCTCTGACTACCTATAAGGCTAGAAACAGATGGTGCTACTGTTAAATACAGTATTTTACATCAGATAGGTAGTAGGTTAAATTACTATTTTAATTGTATTCATTATGAAATATACAAATAAAATTTTTAAGAAGAGTTTATTTTTTATCAAAAGTCTAGTTTTCTTCATAAAATTTGATAATTTACCTACCTGCTCTTTGGTATAATAAATCACACAACAAAACAAAATTGATATGTATTTAATGCTGCTGAGTAAATTTACAAAAGAAAATACCTAAATAAGCAATTTAAATCACAAAAGCAAGTTGTTAAAACAGCAACAATTCTGTTGTAAGTTAAAACACTGCTACATCATCACCAAACTGCAAGAACTTCCTAATAGTCTCCAGGATTGGACACACATTGCCTGCCTTTCGTTTCTTGCAAATTTTATGGATTGGGCTGTTAATGAGGACTCGTTTGAATGCACCTCCAGTGCTCCAGTGCTCTTTCCAGATAATTAAAATTGAATGTGGTTGTTCCCAAGCCAAAGTTTGATTGGTTTGTTTACCACCAAGTGTTGCAACACTAATTAATAAACTTAAACAACAACCCTAAATTAAGTTTTTATTTCTTCTGTTTGTAGTTTTTGCTGTTTTTAAATTTTTTAAAATTCCTAACCTCAAAATGTTAAGCCGCCGACTGTCAGTTGAGACTGTGCCCTATGTTGCCACATCTTCCACGAGCAGATGTGAACCTAGTGTATTGTTTGTTGCAGTAATACCTAAACGGACCGATTTTGAAAAAAAAGTATTTATTCATGTCTCTAAAAAGAGAAGGGTTCTCTCGCAACTTAAAGAGCACCTTGCGTGTCACCCTTTACGGGGCTGAACTAGACTCGCCCTCCCCCTACATTCATGCACACGACGGCAATTACTGCAGTATTGGCCCATCTCATCTGCGGGTAATATACCTTATTACCCCCAGATATCATCCGCCGCTTTATAGGTACCTTACTTACTTTATTTTTATAATAAACGAGGCTTACTTACTTGTGACCTGAGTGTTGTGACGTGAAATTTGCTTTAACATGAGGTGCAAGTCATGGTCAAATGGCTGCCTGGGACGCCATTTTGTCTGACATTTCTTGAAACTACGTGAAATTTGCTTTAAAATGAGGTGCAAGTCAATATTTTGACACAAAATTCAAAATGGCGGCCTCGAACTGTCAAAAAATACCACTTTTTTATTTGTCAAGTTACAGTTGACGTCTCGGTGTCATTTTATTTTAAAATGTCCCGGAAAAGACTCTGGTGCAGTCGGTTTTTTGATATCTCAAAAACTAACAGAGTTAGATCTAAAATTTAACATTTTAACTGACTGTGTTAATTGTGTAAAATTTCTTTGCCAGGAACTCGGCCGGATTAAGAGACATGAAATCTGACTGAAAAATATTTACAATATAATATGTGATATTATGGTAAAGGAAATTTGACGCCTTCTAGCGTCCAAACGGTGTTATCAATCAGCTGATGGGGGGACATTTTTAGAAAGTTTGAAATCTGCTCTATCGTTTGTTTTCTATGACATTTTGACGTAACTTGTCAAATAAGGGAGTAATTTAGGGTCAAAGCGACGAGGGTCAACGAGTTTATGGTGAAGGAACTTTGAAGCCCTCTAGCGGCCAAACGGTGCAATCAATCGAATCATGCGGGGATATTTTTGGGAAGCTTGAAATCTGCTCTATCTTTTGTTTTCTATGACATTTTGACGTAACTTGTCAAATAAGGGAGTAATTCAGGGTCAAAGCGACGTGTGTCAAAAAATATGTGATTTTATGGTGAAGGAACTTTGACGCCCTCTAGCGGCCAAACGGTGCAATCAATCGAATCATGGGGGGATATTTTTGGGAAGCTTGAAATCTGCTCTATCTTTTGTTTTCTATGACATTTTGACGTAACTTGTCAAATAAGGGAGTAATTCAGGGTCAAAGCGACGTGTGTCAAAAAATATGTGATTTTATGGTGAAGGAACTTTGACGCCCTCTAGCGGCCAAACGGTGCAATCAATCGAATCATGGGGGGATATTTTTGGGAAGCTTGAAATCTGCTCTATCTTTTGTTTTCTATGACATTTTGACGTAACTTGTCAAATAAGGGAGTAATTTAGGGTCAAAGCGACGAGGGTCAACGAGTTTATGGTGAAGGAACTTTGAAGCCCTCCAGCGGCCAAACGGTATAATCAACTCTAGTGATTCTCGCCCTTTAATTGCATAACGCTAACAAATTCCCTGTCGCGTAAAACCCGCCAAAGATTTAAACGTTTGGACCTGCGTAAGTCATTACCCAGCTCGAAAAACGCTCCTTATTTGGTCATGAAACGGATCGCGATAGAGTGGGGGGGGGTCGACAGTGGCCGAGCAAGCGCGTAGGGGTATGGGAGCTGGCTGGGAGCCGGGCGTTGGCAGTCGGGAGTGAGAATTGCCAATGCGCGTGTCGCGGTTCGGGAAAAGGCATCATACGGTGCATGCGTGTGCGAATCTAATTCGAGTTTCGTTCAGAGCTTTTTTTGTTGTTGCTGTCTCAACCAACAATCGTCTAGGTGGGAGCCTGCGATTGCTGTCAAGACTAATTGGGACTACGAGCGGCTATCCTTCTAGGCTGGTTTTTCTTTCCTTGGAGACTGGGTTTCCAACGTAAAAGGCGCAGGAGGGGTAGCGACGTGGTGAAGTCGACCGTCAGGTTTTGTGGTTTGAGTTTTAGATTTAAAAGAAAGTTCTTTTAACTGAAAATTGATTCCCTTCGTTTCTTTTGTCGGTTTTAGGTAAAAAAACCGACTGGCATCCCTATTTGGATTATTTTTTTTTTTATTTGATTTATTTTTATTTTTTACAATGTCGGATCTTTTGATCGATTTTGATACCGAGATTTCAAACCCTGATTCTCTCCCAAATCTGTCATATTATGGCCCAGCGGCAGTAGAACCCCCTCAGAGCGCTACAGGGCATCGCAAACCGGTCGCGGGTTGTTTAGAGCGTGGAGACGCCGGTTTGACAAATCGACGCGGCCGTTTTGACGATACAAATTTCGTGATTTTGATCAATTTTCATAATTTTGCTATTTTTCAGTTTTTGGACAAAATTTCGGGATTTTGATCAATTTTCATAATTTTGCTATTTTTCAGTTTTTGGACAAAATTTCGGG